>NC_092475.1:11932500-12552500 GCF_047495875.1 Pithys albifrons albifrons
CGGAGATGCTGAAGGGCCTGGAGCATCTCTGGGAGCAGCCAAGGCTGAGGGAGCTGGGGCTGTTCAGCCTCCAGAGGAGACACTAGAGGGGACCTCCCCATGGCTGGCAGTGCCTGCAGGGAGGGGGCAGAGCAGGGACCAGGCTCTGCTCAGGGGACCCAGCCATGGCACAAGAGGAACGGGCAGGAACTGATGCCCAGCGAGTTCCACCTGAACACGGGGAAGAACTTCTTGGCTGTGCAGTGACCCAGCACTGAGCAGAGACCAGAGAGGGTGTGGAGTGTCCCTCACTGGGGATATTCCAGAACTGTCTGCACACAATCCTGTGCCATGTGCTCTGGGATGGCTCTGCTGGGGCAGTGAGGTGGGACCAGATGCACCACTGTGGTCCCTTCCAACCAAGCTGAGCCATTCTGGTTTTCTGTGACTCTTATCCATTTTTCTCAAGATTCAGGAGTAGCAGTGGCTCCCCTTTTCACCAGCTGTGGGTAGTCAGACACAAGGAATCTCTGTGTGATGGGTCCCAGCTGATTCCATGGCCTTGATGGCATCTGCAGGGAGTTGCTCTCTACAGGAGGCCACGTTGGCAGAAAACAGTAATAGTAATCATAATAACAAAAATAATAATAGTAATATTAATGAAACCCCAGTAAAACCAATCCTAAAATCTCCAATTTCTGAGAAAGCTAAGACTGGATCATTACTTGGAGCAGCACAGAATATGCCCCAACCACAGTAATGATGAGGTTGGGCAAATGGGGATTCCTCAGGAGCAAATGCTTGGAAGTTGAGCCAGTGGAAAAGAGGACCCAGACATTAATCCATGTCACCTGGTTTCTTTTCCCAGTTATTTCCTTAACTAGACTAAGAGCCATTGAAATTCCTGCAGCTGAGCTCTGGTTGCAATGCATTCCAGAAACACATGTTTAGAAAGGGTCCAGTCACAATTTATGAGCAGCTGTTTAACTCCAATTTCATGCTCATGTCCTCCTTGCACAGGGTGTTGGAGTCAGCAGTGCAATGGCATTAAGGCCATGGATGGTTAACTCCTACAGGAATGTACATATTGGAACAAATGTGCATTTCCAAATGCTAGAGACACTCTTTGGGCAGTGGAGGACAGATAGGAGTTTGCTCTGAGCAAAATCAATGCACTGCACTTAGCCCAATAATCACCCTTTTTCCAGGCTGTGTTTGCATTTCAGCACAAACAAGAATAAAGTAGAACTTCATGCCAGAGGGAAATGAGAGCTGAGGGTGAGGGGCAGGAGCAGCACTTCTTGAACACCATTTATATCTGATCAGTCTGACACTACGAAAATACCCTTAAAAGATTTCAATACAGGAATTATGTACAAGAAAATACAGATAATCCAGTTCTTCAGAAACACTGTCAAGCCTATAAAATGTGTCTCTCCTAACCCAGCCAGGGCTCTTTGTGTAATCTGAACACAGAGCAGTGTCAGGACTGGAGCAGTCTTGTTGATTCCCCCCAACACACGTTTTAAAATCTCACTGAAATCCAAACCATTCTCTTAGTCCAAGCATCACTCTTTAAACTCAGCAGCCTTTTTGACAATTATTTTTAAATGCAGTGGATTAATTGTCTGCTCAGAAAATGACTCCATTTGAAATGAAGCCAAACTGCTCCCAACCCCTGTAATGTCCCTGCTGCCACCTGCACACCTACAGCTTTCCATTATCAGAAACAGAAGCACAGAAAACTTTGGGTTGGAATGGACCTTAGAGACCATGGTGCTCCACCCCTGCCATGGGCAGGGACACCTCCCACCAGCCCAGGTTGCTCCAAGCCCTGTCCAACCTGGCCTTGGACACTCCCAGGGTTGGGGCAGCCACAGCTTCTCTGGGCACCTGTGCCAGGGCCTCACATCCTCATAGGGAAGTCTTTCTTCCTAATATCTCATCTAAACCTCTGCTGTTCTGGTTCCAAACAGTTCTCCTGGGGTTTGACTGGTGGTTCATGCACTGCAGGAGGAAGGACTCTCCAAGGCCAAGGCACTGCTCCAACGGGAAGACTGAGAAGCTGGTGAATATCCCACCAGCCCCACAGCAAAGATGATTTTATCCTTGAAAATAATTTCTCAGGAGAACTTCAGATCACTTACTTCATAAACTTTGAGGAACTTCTGCGTTTGTCTTTTTTTAAAACAAGCAGATCAGCCAAAAAGCCCCCCAAACTTGCAAAAAAACCCCCAAGAACTAGACCTGCTCATCAAGAATATCCAAATATCGCTGTGCCCTTTTGCACGACACTGCTAAAAGAAAGCGGTAACTTCCCATTCTCTAATCCGTATTTGCTGTGGAGTCCTGAACACATCCTTTAAAGCACTTCTCAGCTCATTTGCATAGCAAAGCAAGCGATTAGTGTGCAGCCACAGTCTTACAGGGGTATTAGCAGGGTTTAATTAAGTCATGGAGGTCTCCTACAAGGGCCCTGACAGCACGAACTCGTGTGGACACCCACACTGCACAGGTCCTCTGCCAGAGGAACATCTGCAGCTCCCTCAGAGCATGAAACCAGAGTGCCAGAGGAAAACTTTCTGCCTTCTTCAGACCAGAAAATGATGGAGGATGGAAAGAAGCCCAATGTCCATGCAAAGTGTGCTGGTGTTTAGTTTATAAGCTTTCCTACACAGTCCTATAGGGATACATTCATCTGGGAACTAAAAAATATCATAGAATCACAGAACACCCTGAGCTGAGAGGGATCCACAAGGACCAAGTCCAGCTCCTGGCTCTGCACAAAACAATACCAAGGATGCCATCAGATGTTCCTGGAGCTCTGGCAGCCTTGGGGCTGTGCCCACTGCCCTGGGGAGCCTGGTCAGTGCCCACCACCCTCTGAGGGAAGGACCTTTTCCTGAGATCCAGCCTAACCCTGCCCTGGCACAGCTCCAGCCATTCCCTGGGTCCTGTCACTGGTCTCAGAGGGCAGAGATGGGAGATGCCCCTCTGTCTTCCCTCATGAGACCATGATAAGGTCTCCCCTCAGCCTCTCCTTCCCTAGTCCTGTATAAATTGAGCCCTGGCTTTAATGAGCACAGACAGGAAGGTCAACCCTAACGAAGAATCTAAAAGTAGAAGCAGAGCTTCTGACTGTTTGTGCAACATAAAACAGTCATAAAATCACTGAGGTTGGAAAAGACCCCCAAGATCATCAAGTCCAACCCTTGAACAAATACCACCATGTCCAATAAACCACATCATGCAGCACCTTGACTACTCATTGACAGGTAGATGAAAATGCAGAGCCTGAGTTGGAGCTCTGCTTCCTTCCTTCATATCCCACAGGCAGGAGCAGAGAAGTGGCCACCCACCAGCTGGGGACGTAAATTCAGCACAGGGACAGACATGTTTGTTACTACAACCAACAGTTCCAATACAAACCCATGGCAGCCCATGGAAGACCTTGCAATGACAAGCTGCATGCACGTGGATCACAGCTGGATGAAGCTGGACTGCCAAGAGCCACATCTGGTTCTGGGGGAGCCCTGCCCTCATCTGTGGCTTCTGAAACAGAGAGGGTAAAACGAGGTTTACAGCACTACTTAAAACTACAATGCTAATGAGCAAGTTAGTCATGCCCTAAAAGTCAGGGGAAAGCTCATTTGTCCACATCAAGATCTTTATACTTCAGAATGTTGTTTTTTTCTGGGTGAATTGAGTCTCTTCCACTGGCAGTTTCTTACTGTGTATAAATAAATAAAGAAAGAACCCAAGTGGAAAAAAAGCAGTGTGTTCTGTTTTCAGCAACTATGACTTGATTCTTTGCTGCCATGGCTTCAACAGCAAGGCTAGGAGGAAGCAGATGGGCATTCAAGTGTGAAAAAAAAGCCTATGTTTTTAACAGAATTCGGCAGCTGAGCTCATTTCCACCCCATTAGGATCAGGCTATGAGACAGTGCTGCCAATGAAAGCCCAAGGGATTCGTTTTCCCCTCAGTAGCTTAAGCAACGCTCTGGGCACCAAATACAGATCACGACACTTTCCAGGGGGATTGCAAAGCTCATGCGGGGAACTGATCCAGATCCTGCCTTTCCATTCCTCAGTAAAGCCATTCCACACAAACACACCACTGTGCCCTGAAAGAGCCTGTTTGGAAATGGAAAGAGGAGAAAGGAGGGAGATGCTTATTGGAAATCCATTTGCTGGAATTGTGTTAAGGAAAGCAAAGAGTTTCCAAGGAAAGATCTATTAATAGGTTACTGAAGCATTGCAATAGCTACTGCCACAGCTTGGCACCACAGCTCTGCAAGTTTTAACAGCATTTATGGTGAGACACTTCTTGTTCATTTACTATACCATTGAATTTATATAAAGAACATTCTGTGTTTCTAATCTCATTTTCCTCCAATATTCCTACCTAGAACAAGTGCTGAAAAAGTCAATTGGATGGTTAGTTGTTCTCAAGCCATTAAAGATTTCCTCTTGTTCAGACTAAAGGGCAAGAAAGAAGGACAGAGGAAAAATAGTTACTGCCTGGCTATTAAAATAACAATATCCCTACCAGAGATGTGTGAGCATTTGCTCCCTAGATGGTTGTAATTTATCTTGAGAAGCAGATTAGAAACAACCACAATCTCCAGCTGGCACCCATTCAACTCTGCTCTCTCAAGATTTACAGATACAACCACGTTCTCTTCCTTCATCTATTGAAAACCCCTTAAAAAACTTAAAATCCAAGAGCGTGAGCACTAAGAAGTGAAGCAATTAAGGGTTGGGTCCAGCTGGAATTAAGGAATTCTGGGTTAGTTGTGCAACAGGAATTTTGCATTATTTGTGCCAACACACAGTGCCCAAGAAGAGCCCATCTAAGCCCTGCATGCCCTGGTGTCTCACAGCAGCCCAAGTTTCCCTTTCAAGACAAACACACACGTTTAGTCCTCCCCATGGCTGGCAGTGCCTGCAGGGAGGGGGCAGAGCAGGGACCAGGCTCTGCTTGGGAGGCCCAGCCATGGCACAAGAGGAATGGGCAGGAACTGATGCCCAGCGAGTTCCACCTGAACATGGGGAAGAACTTCTTGGCTGTGCAGTGACCCAGCACTGAACAGAGACCAGAAGGGGTGTGGAGTGTCCCTCACTGGGGATATTCCAGATCTGTCTGCACACAATCCTGTGCCATGTGCTCTGGGATGACCCTGCTGGGACAGGGAGGGGGCACAAGATCACCCACTGTGGTCCCTTCCAACCATTCGGTGCTTCTGTGATTTATTAAAGAATGCATATCAAACAGTTAAGAAAAATAAATGAAAATAGAAAAAAAATCCCAGATTGCTGGAAAACACTGCAGAGAAAAGGAACACAAAGGATGGAAAATTCCTGCATCCATCACAGACAAGACAGGAGAACACCCAGCGGAGGAAGCCCAACAACAGCCTGCACTGTTCCTGTGTCTAATGGAAGCACTGGCCCTTTGCTTTCATTACACTTCCCAAAAGAACACAAAAATAAAAAGACAGTAACAGGCTTTCAACACTCAATTAGGATTTAAAATGTCACTCAAAGGAGGCCAAAAGCTGTTGCTGTTTGGTGCTGCTCAGAGAGCACATCTGCCCCATTCATTGTTCCTGTCCCAGTCCAGCCCCACTGCCTGCACAAGGCTCCTGATGGAAACGCAGCAGCCTGGGGAGGTGTCAGGGACCAGTGTGCTCATCAGAATAAATTCTCCTGCGAGAGCACTTTATTGATTTGTGTATTTGACTCTCCTTGGGATTATTGTTCAATTACTTTTATCCTCGGAGATGAAAGCGGCTGAATGTAACATCAAAAGCAGATAAAAAGTCGCATGTTTCAAATTTTCTTTCCAATCTGCATAACATCCATTACAGATCCGATTTTCAAGAGAGCCCTCTGAGAGCAGCAGCAGAGGGGAACTCCATCAGCCATCCAGCTCTCGTCTGTGTTCTCCCTAATTATCCTGGCTGAAGTGTATTCCCTGTGAAGTACATTATTTGTCCTTGAGCACTGACAGGCTGCAGCAGCTTTCTGACTGCGCCTTCTCTTCATCAGGTGAGCTGCTTGCTAATTGTTGATGTGCTTAGTGATGTATCACCACTTACAAACACAAACACAGCGTAGAAATTCCACTTCTAACCTGTGGGACTGCTGAAGAGCTTAAAACGTGGTGGTGGTCAAGAGACCAGGGAAGTGTCATTTTGCTGATCTCCTCCTCCATTGGAAGCAAGAAACAAACCCAAATATTTTTAATTACCGAATTTCAGCCACAGACTCACAAGATTCTCATTTTGCTGCACACACCACAACCAGTGCAGCACCTGGAGCAGGATCTTGGGCATTGGTTGAGAGGCTGATGGAATCAGGTGACAACTGGTGCTCCTCCCTCTCCATTTCTCTGCATGGTGAGCTTTGCCCTCTCCATTTCTCTGCATGGTGAGCTTTGCTGTGCAGTCATCAGACAACCCTGGCTTGAGCTCCTCAGAGATGAGAATCCACACACTCAAACCTCCAGCAGGATGATTTAATATGAACAGTGCCCTGGGATAATGGCTCTTGTGTTTTATGTGGTGGGACATCACGACCATGGTTCAACCGGCAAACGGTGCCCTCAGTGGTCACAACCCTCAGTTTAAAACCTTTGCCAAAAAGCCACTTTAATCACAGCCACATACCCACTAACAGCATGAACATGAGCTTGGCTGACATTAAATATGAGGTAAAATGATGACTTTAAATAAATACTTGCACTTCCAATTTGCATTTTTGACTAAGAGCTGTTCCCTTGGCTCCAAGAGGAACTCTCCAGTTTCCAACACCACCAGGTCAGGGGACAATCCAGCTGCTCTGCACCCTCTCAGGGTGGCCCACAACTGCCTAGAGCTGAGAGCAAGCCTGTGTTTGGATTCCCAGAACCATCAGGGTTAGCTACAGATGGCACCAGAAAGCCACTCTGAGCACTGGAGTTCCAGCCCATTGCAGCTGCATTTTTACTGTTCATCTGCTCTGAAACTACTTTTGCCTTTGCCACAGATTGTTATAAAAATCAGGTCTTTGCAAAGCTGTTTCCAACCAGCCTGTAAAGCACGTTGGTTTGCTTTTAGTGATGCAGTAACAAGTGGAGGGTAGTCATGAATATTAGTGAACCTTTAAAATATTGGTTTTTGGGGCAATAGATTTTACCCAGAGGGATGTTAGTGCTCCACCTCATCACAAAAAAATCACTTTAAAACTTATAGCAACGCATTTCAAGTCCATTAGGGTGAGTTTTCAAATGTCATGCCTCGAATGTGACAGTCAAATTCCTGCATCAATCAGGCAAATGGAATTATTTCCCTCAGAAATTACAGGAAGAGAAAGTGGCAAAAAGCAGTTAAAGTGTAGAATAACTTTATGCTGTAAGTTAAACAACTAAATAGGCTTCTTGGTGGAAAAAGAAGCAACACACTCCGTGTATTTGATTCACAGGAGGCTGAACTGCAGAACTCACTGGGGATTTTTTTCTTTTTCTGTAGCAGAACAAGGTTTGGGATTTTCATTTGTGATCTGTCCCACAAATAGTGCCTGGGAAATGCCTTCTGTTTGTTTTACCCTTCAGCACTTCCAGATGGGAAAGATTTTTTCCTGGAGCCACAGAGTAGTGGAGGCACCTTCTACATAAAGGACAGACTGTAGATAAAATCCATCAGAATTAAGAATATGAACTTCATTTCTTTCCCCAGTGTTCCCACAATTTTAGCTGCTGTGAAGGCAACTAACCCAGACCAAAACTGCTGCTGAAGCACCTTCACCAAAAGCAAAGATGATACAATCCAATGATCTGATCCAGGGGGAGGATTCCTGATGGATGGGGAAAGAATCATCTACTTTTATTTTCTGATTTCCAGTGGAAAATGAAGGGCAAGTAACAACCAATAAAGTACAAAAAATACACTCTTGTATTTCCAAATGCCAGGAGAAATAACCTTCTGATTTAAATGGAGCTAAAAAAACCCAAATCTATTTAGTTTTCAAAGTCAACCTCAGTAATTGAGCAAAAAAAAAGATTTTACATAATAATGGGTAGCAAAAGGAGTCAATGAGACTTGATAGTGTCAAAGACAGTTTTCAGCTACATGAATTGAAGGGAAAATGTTAAAAAACCTGAGAAAAGACCTTGAAGTAAAAATTACAGTTCATGGCAGATGCACCAGACACAGCTCAGACCCTCTGAGTGAACCAAGCCCTGATGGATTTGTTTTGTGACTTCTTGTTCCACATTAAAACTCTCCATTTTTTATGTCCTCAGTGATTTGTGATGTTGGGTGAAAAGCAAGACACAGAGCCTGCCATCCCCACACACACCAGCGAGGAAATGATGGCACTCCTCTGAAATGAGAGCCAGGATTGATGTGTTTTGCTCAGAGGATGACCTTTGCCATTACACTGACACAGCACAGACTCAGGCAGGGTTCTGGTGAATGACTGTGCCAGGCATCAACCACCTGGAAAATGAAGAAGTTGGCACTTTCTCACACTGGGAGTATGATGTGAATATCAAGGAGTGATTATCACACTTTGCACTGATTACTGCACTGCCTGGGGGTGGTAAAGATGATCCCAGGAATGTGTATTCAACAGGAAGCCAACTGGTCACACAAGGGGTAATGAAGGAGCCTCAGAATCCTGGGAACAGTTCTAAGTTAGAGATCACCCACACAGTGCTAACGCTGACAATGTGCCCAGGTGGCCAAGAAGGCCAAGGGGATCCTGACCTGGATCCAAACTAGCGTGGCCAGCAGGCCCAGGGCAGTGACCCTTCCCCTGGACTCTGCCTTGGGGAGGCCACACCTTGAGTGTTGTGTTCAGTTCTGGGCCCCTCAGTTGAGGCAAGAGATTGAGGGGCTGGAGCGGGGCCAGAGAAGAGCAACGAGGCTGGAGAAGGGACTGGAGCACAAGTGCTGTGGGGAGAGGCTGAGGGAGCTGGGGGTGTTTAGCCTGGAGAAGAGGAGGCTCAGAGGTGACCTCAGCACTGTATAGAAATGCCTGAAAGGATGTTGTAGCCAGAGGGGGATTGGTCTCTTCTCTCAGGCAACCAGCAATAGAGCAAGGGGGCACAGGCTCAAGCTCTGCCAGGGGAGGTTTATGTTGGAAATCAGCAAGAAATTCTTTACAGGCAGACTGCTCAGGCATTGGAATGGGCTGCCCAGGGATGTGGTGGATTCCCCATCCCTGGAGGTTTTTAAGGTGAGACTGGACATGGCACTGAGTGCCATGATCTAATAATCAAAGTGGGTTGGACCAAGGGTTGGACTTGATGATCTTGGAAGTCTCTTCCAACCCAACTGATTCTATCATTCTGTGTGTCCTTCCACAGCAACTGCTGCACAAGGACACCAAAAGAGGAGTTAATGTTGGTACACAGGGAGCAGCATAAGAAGATTTCTGTACCAACTCACAGCAGTTTAACTTCAATTTTTTCCAAAGGTATCACTGCAACAAGGAAGGAATTCAGCCATTTGAGTAACATCAGCCCTCAGAGGCTGCCTGGCTGGAGGAATGGGACCAGCTTCCATTCCCAGGGTGCCAGTTTGGGGACAGAACACAAAGCAGTAACTGTGCAAGGGATCCCACCTCATTAAATTCCTTATAGCTATCAACATCAGGAGCTTTAGGCCTCAACTTTGCTAAGCTAAGAATCTCCCAGTGCCTAAAGATAAACCTTCCAACCTACTAAGAAAGAGGTCATTGTGTCACAGGAGGTACAAGAAACATTGGCAAAGCCCTCCGGAGTCACCAAGTCCCACCATTAACCCAGCCCTGCCAAGCCCACCATTAACCCATGTCTCCAGCTGGCACATCTGATTTCTGGGTCACACAAAATCCCAACCTTTAGGTGGCCTGAGATCCTTAGAATGTGTGAAATCCTTTTTCACATGTCCATACATAAATCAGTTCATGTTATTGCTTAGTCCCTTTATGTCTAAAGCAAAGAAGCACAAAAAGGAAGCACTGATACCACAATGGTCTTTGGGGATAATCTGGAGAAACTACAAAGCAAGGGAAGGGTTTCCACACATCACATACCACACTGTCAAAAAACACACACACCTGAGCACTCACTAAAAGGGGTTCCTTCCTTTCTGTCCCTTCCTAAGGGAAGGAGATTTTAATCTCCAGAAATGAGGGTGCAAACCAACATGCTTTTCACCTTTCAAGTCTGCTTATTCACTTACACCAACCTGGCTTAAAAGGCAGGGATTGTGCACCCACAAACACTGCAAATGTCACTGAATAAATAAATGCATTAAATACAGGGCTGTTTTCTCCTGCTGAATCCCATTTTCTTCTGGGATATGCTTCCAACAGGCAGTTTAAAACTAACTCGAACGTGCTGCATGAACTTTGTTATCAAAGAGCTAAAAACCACGTGCTATGCTGTGAACAGACAGCCCATCAGCCAGAAAACAAGGAAAGGATGAAGAAAGAAGCAGCAGAAATTAAGAACCAGGAATTTTCAGCTACAGGGGTAATACTCTAGTGAAGATAATCCTCCTACCCAAGACGTGACAAATCCAACTTGCAAGGAGATGGCTCTGAGACATGAACTAAAGCTGCACTGGACAGCACATGTCTGGTGCTTCTATTATAAGCAGAAATTAATACCTAGGTAGAAATAACCCTAAATCAGTCTTATTTAGCTCATCAGCTGAAATACCAGCCTTTGCATGAGAATACATTTTTGACATTTCCAATCTTACATTTCCCTGTGACAAAAAGCCAGCCCTGTCACTTAATGCTGGGCTGCTCATCAGGCAGGGTGGGGAGCTGAGAGCAGAGCTGGCCCCTGAGTGCTCAGGGTCTGCACCCCCAGCACTCCCAGTGTGGATGGTCATGGCTGGGAAGAAGGAGCAGGATATGGGCACTGAATCCAGCCCTGGGACCACAGCACAGGAAGGACATGGACCTGCTGGAGCCAGTCCAGAGGAGCCCACAGAGATGCTCCAAGGGCTGGAGCCCCTCTACTCTGGAGCCAGGCTGGGAGAGCTGGGGGGGTTCACCTGGAGAAGAGAAGGCTCTGGGGAAACCTGAGAGCCCCTTCCAGTGCCTAAAGGGGTTCCAAGAGAGCTGGGGAGGGACCTGGGACAAGGGATGGAGGGACAGAACAAGGGGGAATGGCTTCCCACTACCAGAGGGCAGGGATTCATGGGATATTGGGATGGAATTCCACCCTGTGAGGGTGGGCAGGCCCTGGCACAGAGTGCCCAGAGAAGCTGTGGCTGCCCCATCCCTGGGAATGCCCAAGGCCAGGTTAGACAGTGCTTGGAGGAACCTGGGCTAGGGAAGGTGTCCCTGCGCATCACAGGGGGTGGAATGAGATGATCTTGAATTACCTTCCAACCCAAACCATTCTGTGATTCTCTGTTCTGAATGAAGTTTGAAAGCAAGTGGCTTCTGAGATGCCAGTGCCCAACCCAAACACATGAACAATGAGTAACCTGAAGGTGAAGCATCAAAGCCATTGCTCAGCAGCTGAGACCTGATTCCAGAACGGATCTTCTTATGCAAATAATCACTTTATATGCATAGAGATCCACAGGACTCAGAGAGAAAACAGATCAAAACTACTTCAACATGTTAATGTGGTAAGAGTGTCCCTGGGAACTGAACTGCTGCAATTACAACTGTATCTTTGCCTCCATACACTGAGACTGTTGCAAAAGGAAGAAAGAAACTTGATGTTTGTGCTTTGAATAGAGGCACAAAACCAACACATTTGATAGAAGTCTGTAACTGTCCTTTTTTTCTCTTGCTTTGTGCCTAATGCTTCAAAAGACTAAAAAAAAGAACACACAAATTAGTTGTACAGAGCTGTATGTAAAGAGACAAGAGATGGAGGTTCAGAAACTGATGTTTTAAAGAACAAATTTCATTCTTGAAATAGAGTAAGGTGAAAATATTCTTTCTGGGTTTTTTAGGGGTTTGGTGTTTTTTCCCCCTAGAATTTTAAGAGTCCTGGAAAATACCTAAACCTTAAGTCTGCCATCCATCAGTTCCCCCTAAGTGACCATGACAGGCTAAAAGAGAACATTTGAACGGCCTCAGATTCCAATTTCTACCTGTATCCAACAGGAAAAAATATTCCTCTGGTTGAGCAGGAGAAGAGTTGGCCCTTTGATACAATAAATATTGTCATCACTGCATTAGGAGACAGCCATTCTGCTTCATGCTTGGAAGCTTCCAACTTACCCTGACACCACGACTGCTGTAACTTCACGGATTTCTCTTTCACCTAAAATCATTCTTAAAGGTCAGACAGTTGGGAGAAATCCCACTGCTGCCTCAGAAGCAGTGGCAACATACACTGGTTATCTGGGGGGATCTGCTGCCCTTCCAGCCCTGAACCATGACAGAGTTGAGGGTTCTGAACTCCCAATTTTAGCAGAAGATCTGAGGTCAGCCCATGGATGTTACTAAAATTAGTTGTTACAGCAAGAACAGGACCCTTCACAGGACCCACCACCCAGAAAGAACTTATGCCCCCAAAAGCTGCGTTCAGGAGCAGGAAATGCCAGAACAAACCTGGCCTGTGTATTGAATCTGTCACTTGAGTATCAATGCTCACAGAGATCTGTCTCCAGCTAATGAGAGACAGAGGGAAACAACTCTCAGTCACTGCTGACAGTCTGCTTTTATCTCTAAACTCTCCTTTCCTAGTCCTAAACTGCAACAGTAATCAAATGGGAATAAAAGCAGCTTTCTTTGACGAGCATGTCGTGCTGATGAAAGGCAGCAGAAGGTCTCTGTGTAGACAAGAACCACAAACATTAGCAGATGTTGGCATTTGGAGCTCCTCTCTCTAAGTGTCACCCCTCAAAGGCTGTTTTTATGAATGAACTCTGTGTAAGAAGAGGAGTGGCACATCAATCCCTGCCAGGGCTGTGCCCAAGTTCAGCTGCCCAGGGCCGCCCTCAGCAGGTGGCACCTGTGACCTTGGATCAGCATCCAAGCCCAAGCCTTCTTCCCTTGGTCCCTGCCTGACCTGGGTATGAGCTCTGCCTGCACCTCACCCACCTGCACCCAGCCCTTTCTTGCCAGCTTAACTTTCTGCCTTGGCCCCAGGGCTGGCTCATTGCCATGGCCTTGGTGGCACTTTGGGCTGTGCCCTGAATCACAGAATCATAGAATTCATTGGGTTGGAAAAGACCTCCAAGATCATCAAGTCCAACCCTTGGTCCAACTCCAGTCCCTTCACCAGATCATGGCACTCAGTGCCACGGCCAAGCTCACCTTAAAAACCTCCAGGGATGGGGAATCCACCCCCTCTCTGGGCAGCCCATTCCAATCCCTGAGCACTCTCTCTGCAAAGAATTTCTTTCTGATCTCCAACTTCAATTTCCCTGGCAGAGCTTGAGCCCATCGTGCCCCCTTGTCCTATTGCTGAGTGCCTGGGAGAAGAGACCAACCCCCACCTGGCCAGAACTTCCCTTCAGGCAGTTCCAGACAGTGCTGAGGTCACCTCTGAGCCTCCTCTTCTCCAGGCTGAACACCCCCAGCTCCCTCAGCCTCTCCCCACAGCACTTGTGCTCCAGTCCCTTCTCCAGCCTCGTTGCTCTTCTCTGGCCCCCAATTCCCACCTCCAGACACACCAGGCTCACCTGTGCAGGTGCTGTGGGACTGTGCCTTTGCCAGCAAGGGCTCTGCCTGCTCCTTCCCTGCCTCTCCCTTGGCTTGTCCACCCTTATGGAGCAGCTCCCTCCTGCTAATCCCCGAACCTTTCTGTATTTGGCACTGAATTCTGAGATCAAGACAACCCATAATATTATTATACCAGCAGTCTTCATTTAGCTCTTCCATGTTGCTTTTTGTTACTTTGAATATTCAGACAATTTTTGTTTCGTTTGCTTCCCTCATTTTTAACAGGAAGGTCTGAACTTTGCATTCAGATGTTATTTGGTCCAAAGCAGGCAAAGCTTTTGTCAGCTGATAATCACAGATGTTGGTGTATTTGTATTGACCTATTTAAAACCTCAAACGGTTTTAATAGAATGGGAGGCTTTTTAAAATGCTTTTCAGAAGCATTATTCAAAAAGTATAATGGGCCCAGTTGTCAAAAATGCAAGTTTGCCCTTTAGCACAGCCCCAGGACATGAAGTTGTCTTCAGAAAAGCTCCTTCCAAAATAGCTGCTCTCCAAGTTTTCAGCACTGACACTGGAAACACACTTTGCCCCCAGTTCAGAGGACAACCCTTCTGTTCCAGCCTGCTCAAGGAGAAATTAAAGTTGATTGTCTCCAGCTCTTCAGAGCTGAATGTGCCCTTCAATCTTTATAGATTTCCATATGGAATGAGCAGGGCAGGGAATCCTGAGGAAGGAAATGCCTGTGTGAGATGGAGCACAGGATGTGCTCCCAAGTGAGAGCCACTGGCAGCTTTCTGAGGTTTCCACGCTGCTTACACAACATTTCAGGGCAGGTAACCCTGGAGACAAATTGTCCCTGAATCAGCAGAACTTGAGGGTGTTCTTAAGATTTTTCTGAAGTGACACATTTACATCCTTCTCTCATCCTAAGAGGAAACAGGTGGCTCTTCAATGTGCTGTGGCTTTTCAGCTCCATGCTGGAGCTCAGGGGTGGGTGGGTGGGTGGGGGCTGTGGAACTGCCAAAGCTCTGGAATCTCCCTTGCTGAACAGGAATGCTTTGGATTGCTTGGATGCAATCTGCAGGATGACATTTGTCTTCAACAGTTTTTTCCTGCATTTGAATGCAAACTCAGATAGTTATTTCTACTTTTACAGCTTACTTTGCATTCAGGTTATAGGAACTTGTGTGTACATTATGCCACAGCCTAAACAATGTATAAGAAGCTCATTCTGGAATATCCAGAGAAACTAAACAAACAATAAGTCTAAAGTTCTCACTTTTCTCCCAAAGTAATAGAAAACTCTATCCCAAACATGCATATTACAGACAGTACCAAGATCATTACATGAGAAATGTGATGAAAGAACAAAAACCTCGGGGTGAGCAAGTAACACCTTCAAAATTACTTCCTCAAAGTGGCCTTAAAAAGTCCATGTGAACAACAACATAAGGAGGGTTTGCTGGCACTGGCAGGGCTGTTTTCTGCTGGGCCCTAGGCAATGCCTTGGATATTTCTCTGTGCAATCACTAATGACACTCAGATTTCTCATTAGGAGTTTCAGCAGTCCTGGAGACTGAAAGGACATTTATAAATTAGCAGCTGCTGCTCTGTGATTGACCTTCACTGTGTGATCAATGGCATGGACAGTACCAGAAGGGATAGCACTAAAGATGGAAATTCTTGGAAAAGTCACCAATGAGATCAATCACACCAAGGTTGAAAGTCCTCAAACCACATGTTAAATACAGCTCTTTTCCTTAGGATTTTTCTTGGCCCCCTGTTACCCAAAGACCTTTAACTCAAAAACTGCTCTGAAGAAGCTCAGGTGTGTGGAGCAGCTACTCCATGAGCAAAGTTGTATGTCCCATTCATGTGAGAGGTTCCAAAGCACAATCACTGTTCCTAAAGGAACAAGTTTCTCTGGGATATCCTGACATGCCAACACAAACACTCATATTGTTGTTGAGTCTTGGCCTTCGACAAATAGCAGCAAAGGTGACAGGAAAACATAAATATTTATCTTTTGCAAAGCGTTTTGTTTCCATGAACCAGCAGTTAACTCAGCAGTGCCTCAGGCCCCAGACCACCAGGATCACCTCCTGTGCCTGGAAAGCTCAGAGCAGGAAATGATGTGGCACCACAATTTCCAGGCTGAGCTGCAGCGCCCCAGGCAAAGAGGCTCCTCATTCTAACCCATTGCCCAAGGCTGAGGTTTAATGGAATTACTTGCCTTTTTTCCTTTCCTAATTTCCATTCAGCTATTCATAGTTACATTCTTGGTATCAGCCCACGTTCTGCCCCTTAAGTGTTTACAAATGCCTGTATTATACACGATTTTTTTTTACTTGCTGTCCAGATGTTGCCCACCAGAGGCACAACGTGTCTAATTAACTCTTTAAGCCCACAAGGTCTCCTTGGATTTCCCTGAGCATTTTGAGTGCTATTATTTCAAAGCCTTCCAGTTTCTCATCATCTTGAAGAGAATGAATTATTATTATTATTATTATTACTATTACTATTATTATTATTATTATTATTATTATTATTATTATTATTATTATTATTCCAGAAACATCTCTCTCCTCTCCATGCTTTGAACCAGAGCATTAGATAAACCTCCTAACTCATCAGATTTGTAGGTCCAGAAGTCATATTTGGAATATTCTGTGAACAAATGTGGAAAAGCTTTCTAAAAGTGGCACAAAATCCCCCCATCAGCTGGCAAAAAAAAATGAACTGGTCCTGACTGCCAAGACTGGAGTTGGATCTGCAGAATTCCCTAAGAGTGCAACAGATGAAACAAAGAAAATCATCTTACTAAGTGATAAAATAATTGAAGTGAGATTAAGTAAGCAGTGGAAAAGTGAATTCACATCAAGGAGTGTTTCTGCTGTCTGTCAGGAAATTCCTGCACACAGGAGGGGGTGTGTGAGGAAGATTTCTGGGAAATCCAAAGGGAAATAGCAGGTACTCCCTTCATGTTGGGAAACAGGCATTTGCAAGGCTCTTTTTGCCCTCATTCTGAACTCAGGGGTTGAGTTTTGGTGCCCAAATTTAGGCATTTTTGCAGGAATATGAGTAAGCACAGAAAAACGTCACAAATAAATCATTAGGAAGCAAATTTAGAAGTCAGACACAGAGGAGGATGAGATGAGTGCTGGGCAGAACATTTGCAGAGTCACAAGTGAAAGGGTAACATGTTCCAGACACTGCAGGGAGAGCTTGGAATACTTTTCTTTTTGGAAATGGCAAGAGAATTCTAATCTCTCCCTTTCAATCACTTCCCCAAAACCCCTTCCAAAGTTTGTTTATTCAAATGAAGCAGAACTTGGGCCAAAACATAACCAAAGACATTCAGTGCCTCCCAAGTCTCAGCTCTAATTCTGGAGCTGCAATCACATCTGTGCTGAGATGTGTCAGTTTTGCATCAAGAAGCAGCAAACCAGAGAATTCTGAATAAATTTGATGCAACTTAAAAGTTCTTGTGCTATTGTGCATAATATCTTAATTCCACTTTTTCCAGTAATATTTAACATGAGAAAATAAGCACACATCCTATCCTGGGAGTGTGAATAATTTGTTCCCTGCTGATCTTACTTCACCCTCATTAAACCCCAAGGAGAACAAGACCCTCCTTTACTCCAATTTTACAGGGTCTAATTCTCACCTCATTGCAAGAGATTAATAATCTACTTTCTCCTGGTATTTGTTTCACAGTCAAAAACCAGCACATGATCCGTGCCATTCACTGAAGCAATCAGAAGAACACACTCCAGTCAACACCACTTATTAATGTCAACCAGAAGAGCAATTATAGTTCCTCCAACCCAAAATAAACAGACAGGCATCACATCTTTGGTGACAGCTCAAACTATCATCTCCACAGCTCTCATCAAGTCCCCACTGATGTGAAATTGTATTTGGGTATCTGTGCTAGTCTGGGAATCCATTACCTTGCAGCAATCACCAAACAAAGTTTTACAGAGACATTCTGGGGCTGTGCAGGGGAACAGAGGGAAAGGAAGACCAGAAATCTTGAATGAATCAAAAGGGAAAATAACTCACTCAAATGTTTCATGGTTTCATTGGTCAAAATATACTCTAATGGCTTGATTTTTTTCAGAGTTCCTGCTTGCCTGTAAATCCAGATAAACTTGTTTCCATGAGAACTCTGGTGGAAAGGTGGACACAGGGGAAAAGCCTCTGCTGTGGGTTGTTTCAGGGAGTGAACACACAGAATAATCACAAAGCTATGGAATATTCAGCACTTTTCCCTGCTCAATGCCAACCACAGGATGCTTTACTGCCCAGGGTGGCTCTCCAGGTGGCACCCAGAGCCCAGTTGTGGTGAACACCAACACAGAGCTCATGGGGCCACCCAGAGACTTGGGGCACAGTAAGAGAAATCTGACAGAGCTGGAGATAAAACCTCAATCAAGATACATATGCACTCACCTACTCACTTATCCACTGATAAGGAGGACATTATTAGGTGAAATATATACATAATTATTTGGGTTTTGAAAAAAAAATGCGGAGGGAAGTGCAAGAAGGAACAAAGGGACTAGATGAAGGGGAGAAATATTATTTTATTCTGATGCTTTATTCTGCAGCCAACTGAAACCCTTAAAGTCAGCACTGCCCCTTTAGATTTTCACCCTAAATTAATACACTAAAGCCTGAAATGACCCTGTGATAGCATTTGATTTACATCCTGCTGAAGAATCCCAGAGCTTTCAGCCACATTGTGTGAAATTCCCAATAAAACAACCCATTTTCCCTCCTTTTATGTACAGGTCTAGTTCTCAATGGCAACAAAACGCTCTAGGCAGAAAATTTCTAGGCATTAATGAATTTCTCAGGTGGTTTAAGCCATTTATCTTTGGCCTCTTGCCCTATAGCACCACCCATCTCAAGTTACAAGCACCCAGAAATGCACTGTCTGATGTGTCTTTATTGCTCAATTATCCAGGTGAGAAGCTCACATTAAATTGGGCATTTAATTATAAGTGCACACATCTCCAAGCATTACTACATAAAAATTTCCCTAAGTAAAGAATATAATTTTATCTTTTTTTGTCGAAGTCCTTTAATTCTTGCATGATAATAAATTATATTTCGGAGCATAGTTCTAATTGTGCCAAATGGGTCCTGAAGCAGAAATTACAGATCAAGCTCTGGCTTTTTTATGTGTTAATGTCAGGTCAAACCAAGCTTTCCTGTGAAGTCAACTCATCCCCAGGGCAAGGTTAGCACAGCCCCTCCCAGTGGGATAAATCCAGACCCTTCTGGGTGCAGGAAGGAAGGAAACCCCTTCCTCTAAAGCCTGTTGGACTGCCCTGGGCTTGGTGATGCTGGTCAGCCCTTGATGGAGTTCTGAGCTGTTTAGGGAGGATGTAGGGCTGGAAATCAGCCCCAAGAAGGTGAGATGTGCCCTCTCAAGCCCTCCCCTCCTGGGTCTGATCAGCATCTACAAAACTATTCACTTTGCTAAAGTCCTGTCACTTCATTAATCCACAGGCTCCAACCACTGGTAAGGCACAGCGTGAGAAAAGGCAGATGGGGAAGAGCCTTCCCACATTACACACCCCAAAACTGTCTTTAGCTGTGTCATCCCTGACAGATGGCTGGCTGAATTCTTCTGCAGGGATGTGACACAACCTCCTCACACACAATCCACTCGAGTGCTTCAGTAGTCCTGATGTGACAAAGTTGTTCTTAAAGCCAAAACTGAACCTTTCTTGCTGCTGTTTAACCTGATTAACTTCTGTTCCTGCCCACGACAGGCACATGGAGGGGATGACTCTCTCCTTTCCTTTTATATTCTTGGAGAATATTGTTCTTCATATGCTGTCGACCCAACAACTCTGTTCTAATGATGAAATCTTGCCTTCCAGGTTGCTCTGACTGTTTTCCTTTGGGCTCTTTCTGTTGCTCTCCAGGTGTAACTCTGCAGTGCCCAAAACTGGACTGGGTTCTTCAGATCAAACATTATTAAAGTCTTATTACAGTCCAGAGATAATTAAGAGAAACTCTGCCCAACAGCTTCATGTCACAAAGCAAACCAAAAATGATCCAAAAATCCTTGTCACAGGACAGAATAATCAACGTGCAGGTACCCCTAGGACAACAAGCAACACTTTTTATGGGTAAAAAGGGTGATGACAGAGACAGTTTCCCTTTCAGCACATTGCAAACAGCTTAACCCAAGGCACATTGTACTGCAAGACTTAGAGAGCCTCTTAAACAGTGAATTCAGCATCACAAGTTTGCCTGGAAGCAAAAGCTGACAGTCAAAGTGACAAGGAGAGAGCCTTGGGGGAGCACTCAGCCACTGTTTTATAATGCTGTGCTGTTCCCCAAACACCTGCTGGCCAGGTTGTCACAGTGCACAGCAAAGAGTGGTCTACAGTGTGTAATGCCAACCCTTTAGCATCTAATTCAACTATTACACGAGTCTTGGGGCCAGGCAGGAGAGAGGAGATGTGTTGGGAGAGCTCAGTTTGCTGGAGGAACAAGCATAAAACACACACAGCCAGAAATGCACCCAATGGGTACACTGGAATTCTTTGTTTTTTCCTTCCTGCCTGGTTAATAGCTCACTCTCCCTGAAGCCCAAAGTTAGTCTGGAAGTTTTTTCATTATGGAATGTGCCATTGCCTTTTCCCATCCACAGACACAAATCTGCAGGTATGTCCTTGCACAAGAAGCTATGGAAAAGTTTTAATCAACCATCAGACTTGGAGCCCCTGGATGCCTGTAAAGCTGGATTAGCACAGAAGTTATTGTGTTAATGCCAAAGGAGAGGCATTAAATGGACTGGGCTGTGTCTGGGCAGAGTGTGTGGGAGGCAACATTAGAGGAGTTTCCACATTTATATAAAAAATAAAACCAGTGGATGACACTGAGCTTTGGTTCTGCAGCCCAGGCTGGCAGAGACCCCACCCCAGAGCCAGCACAGCTTTACCAGGGCACAGCTCTTAAACTGGCACTGGATTCTCAAGTTCCTTTTCTTCTTTTAACTCTTACCACTTTAACATCAACCATTTCCCCTGGCACTGCCTGTGTGGAGCTGGAGGCACAGAAACTTCAGCAATAGCCACAGAGACTAAAGCAATTAAAAAACTATTGAAGGAACCAGATTTCAACAGAAATACAATCATATCAAAACAAAACTGGTGTTATAAGCAACAAATAGCAGTAGGTGGTAGTGTATAAAACACACTTAACTCACAAACTTGTCTAAAAAAAAAACCAATAAAACTCCCAAAATCCAAAACAACAACCAGTCAAACAACACTACTAATAACCAGTAGTTTAGAACATCCAGAGATAATAATTAAAAAATCATAAAAATCATAAAACTGTGTCAAAACAGCATTTTGCTCTTCCTTGAGGAAAGCAACACCTGCCCTATCAACACCTGAGGCTCAACACCAGCGAGTTCAGTCTCAGCATTCTAATGAGGAGGATCTTTCACTTGCCCCTACAAGATCAGTGTCCCCAAAACAGTGAGATTCAGTTTGAGTCACACTGCAGCAGTGGCCAATATAAGGTTAATTTGCTTTTTTCAGTCTGAAAAGCCATAAAGAGACAATAATAATAATATTGTAAAAACCAATGTGTATGTCCCATTGGCATTAATATTAATCCTTGAGTGCTCTGATGCAGGAGGAGTCTGGGAGACAAATTAAACCCTTTGATGCAGGAGCTGGTTGTGGTTTACTGTTGTCTACACTGCCCACCACATCCATGTCCAGCTCATGGTGGGATATTCCTCTTTCCCCCTTCTCCCTCAGCAAAGCCATGGCCACATCTCCTGCACGTTTAGGAGCCCAGAAGAATTAGCCAACTTTGTAAGTACTCCTAATATGCATTTAATACTGACCTATTTAATTATAGATCATAGGCTCTCTACATAAGTATAGTAATATTTAATATTTGATAACAAAATATTGGGGTACAAGACCAATAATAATGATTCAACCAGCCCAACTGATTGCTGCCATCACCCACTGCCAGTTCTGGGCCAATCCTGACTGGTCCCTCCACAGTTCTCAGCAAGAATGTTGCTGCCTGTGCTCCCAAACTTTTCAAAGCAAGATATTTAAGGAAAAAATGTTTGGCATAGTTTGGCACAACTGCTGTTTTAGAATTGAGATGTAGAATTCTACAGAAAAAGCAGTTTTTAAGTGCTGCACATCCTTTTATCTTTGGGTGGCATCAAAATCAATAGTAAGGTGCCCAGTATTGAGGATACACAGAGCAAGTTGAAACATTTCAATTTGTGGGCAAGCTGATATGCTCAAAGAAATGCTTTGATTTTCCTTGGGCTGATCTTTGATGTTTATGCCACTGCAGGCTCCATTTGCTGTTTTTACATCTTCAAAGGCGTCTTAAAAACATCTTCTCCAGCCACATATTCCCCTAGAATATTATTTGTAGAAGGAAAAATAAAAAAAGACAATGAAGGTTGCATGAACAACCAAGGTAGATTCAAACATTTTTCCCAGTCTTCAAGGAAGGAGAAGGGAAAACTGAGAGAACACTTTGGTTTCAAAGCTGTGCCCACCTTCCCATAAATGAACAGCACTGGGCTGGGGTGTTCTTGGTGCCTGGATCCTCTTTCATTTCAGCCTTGCTGCCACAGAGGAGATGCAACAACATCAAACAGAATTTATGGGCTCACACAGTGCCCTTGCCAATGGCTACAGCCATCAAACACAGATATCCTGCTCTCTTCTCATGCTTTGCTTAATTTCCAATACATGGGGAGTGAAAGCAAAGTTTGAGCCCATCTATTGTAACGTTATTAGCAGGAAGCTCAATTAGATTTTGGCTGGGGCAGACAGACATCTAATGCTGTCTGAGGCAGCACAGCAGAAAGGAAAAAACATAAAGCTGGACAAGTCAATAAGGAAAAGCTCTTTGCTGTGCTCCTGGCCATTGCTGTTTGAAGGCTCTGTGTCAGTAGAAAGCTCAGGTATCTCCTAATTAGTCACAATGGGTAAACTGGATATTTACCTGTTGGCTGGCCAGAGTTTTATAAAATATTTACAGCTACAAGCACAGCCCAAAGAATAAAATAGTGGTGTTTTTTTCCTTTTCCCATTTTCTACTTCACAGCTCTGGCCTAAATGTTAAAAACTTGTGGATTTATTTTAAATTTAGAAGAACTACTCGAAACCAGGCTACTGGCTCCAGCTGAAATGCTGGATACTGAATGAGTCTGCTTTCATTTTCCAGGAAAAAAAACCCTTTTTGTAGGTACACAGCAATCTCACTTCTGATGTGGGAGAGACAGAGTGGAGGGAGAAATGATTTATGTGACTTTAATGTGATGTGAGATATTATTAAGATACGGTCAATGGCACAAGGACATTTGAGAGCCCTTATTCTGGAACACCTTTGTCAGATTTCAATGCATCAGCTTTAAAAATTAGTTTTGAAAACAGGATCAAAGCGATTTGAAATATCTTGGAGTAAAATAGGTCTCATCTACCACATTCATGCTGAAGTGCAAACAAAACAGAACATCAAGAAATATCAGTATGACTGTGCTACAATGACATGCACAGATAAGAGGCACCTCTCCAAGTACCCACTTTCCCATGAAATTGTCTGTTTTCTTCCTTTTCTTTCTTATATATCTCTTTAAAACCATCAAATCAGCTGCAAGATGCCATTGACATTTCTTTATATTCTCTAAAGAAACTTGAACATTAGTTGCATTTACAGTAAAGAGAATTGAAAAAGGTCAGATAGCTGAAAAAAATGCTTTTAGCACTAAATGCCCTAACAATGGTTAAGTCTTTCAAAACAGGAGGAAGAGGAGGATGACTTTGGCCATCTCTCAAAGGAGCTCAAGAAACCAAACCCATCTGAGAGCAAATATCTGAGGGAGCTGCACCTTCACAGTAAGAATCACTGCAAATGGAATTCCCTGAGCACAGCACAGACCGTGACCTTGGATGTTGTTTGTAACACCCTACCTGGGATTTATGCAATTACAGGTAAAATAATCCCTCCTAAGAGTCCTCCCAAAATAACCCAGCAGTGTCTTGGGGGTGAGAGGCTGGACATGCCCCAGCCTTGTGTGCTGGGCCCCAGAACCCCCCGTGCCCAGGGCTCATCCCCAGCTCTGGGGGCAGCAGGGCAGGGGGGGATTCTGCTGCTCTGCTCCGCTCCCAGCACACCCCACCTGCAGGGCAGCCTCCAGCTCTGGGGGACCAACACCAGAAGCCTTGGAAGTCCAGAGGAGGCACCAAGATGATCAGAGGGATGGAGTAGTTCTGCTTGAGGAAGGGCACAGAGAATTGGGATTGCTCAGCCTGGAGAAGAGAAGGCTTTGGGTGACTTAACTGAGCCACAAGAAAGATGAAGAGAGACCATTTACAAGGACCTGGAGTGACAGGACAAGGGGAATGGCTTCAAACTGACAGAGATTAAGTTTACATCAGATATTAGGAAAAAAATTGTTCCCTGGGAGGGTGGGCAGGCACAGGTGCCCAGAGAAGCTGTGGCTGCCCCATCCCTGGAAGTGTCCAAGGCCAGACTGAATGGGGCTTGGAGCACCCTGGGCTGGTGGATGCTGTGCCTGCCCATGGCAGGGGGTGGAATGAGATGGGCTTTGAGGTCCCTTCCAACCCAAGCCTTTCTTTGGTTTCCCACACAGGACAGTGGTGCATCTGCACTGGGTCTCACACCTCTGCAGTGTGTTTGTGGTGGTTTGAATTATTCTCTCTCCCCAGGCCTGCCCAGGGTCAGTCACATGCAGAGCTACTCCCTTCTATACCACTGAAAAATGAACACAGGTAAAATTAATGAGGCTGCTTTCAAAACAAGTCCCCTCTGTTTGACTCTGCAGAGCCTGGAGCCTGCCCTTCCCTCATTTCCCATCCATGTCAGGGATGATTCCCACACCCAGGAGCTGAGAGCAGCTCTTCCCAAATCCCATCCAAAGGACATTTCCCACTGTCATTTTCTGCTGCTGAAACATTTCTGCTCCACTTCAGAACTGCTTAAGTTCCCAGGACTCTGAGAGATGGTGATTTTCTCTTTGCAGGCAAGTTGTCACCACTTTTATTCCCTTTTCAAATTGAATTTCATATTGATTAAAGGTCCAGGCAGACTGTTTAGTTATCCCTTATGAGAAAGTACCCTGCAAAATATCTAATTTTCTATTACATTCTATATGTAGTGTTTTCATATCATTGTATAGAACCTTACACTTAATTTTATTCCTGCTATAGAATTTTATAGGGAGGTCTTAAAAATCTTAAGGAGTAGACATAATTCTTTATTAATTTCCACTGGTTTTTAAAGTCATTCCTGCAGGACCTCTTGGCTTTCACTCTTAATAAATTCTTCAGATATAGTTCACAGAGGTTCCCTGAGCATGTGCAGATGCCCCAGAGCAGAGTGTACTCAGCATGCTGAAAAGCTGAAGTAGGACAATTGGAACTGAGCTACCAGAGCCACTCCATTCTCTCCCTGTTTACAAACAGGCACCAATGCTGTTGTTAAGCTCCAGCTTCTTTACTCACTAAAATATATGTGAGATGAGCTGTTCATGTCACAACTAATGGAGTTGCTGGAGATGCTGCTTCCCATCAATAAGGGCTGAAGACACAGACAACAAAAAGCAGGCCCTGGCACAGGTGCCCAGAGAAGCTGTGGCTGCCCCATCCCTGGAAGTGTCCAAGGCCAGGTTGGACAGGGCTTGGAGCAACCTGGGCTGGTGGGAGGTGTCCCTGCCCATGGCAGGGGGTGGGACTGGATGAGCTTTAAGGTCCCTTCCCACACAAACCCTTCTGTGATTCAATAATTTCTTTATGCCAGTTGTTTTCCTGCAAGCTCAGGAACAGTTCAGTTCTTCTTGTGCACAAAGTATTGAACCCTGTCCTTTTTGGGTCCTCTAAGAAATGGTGTTTGTCATCCTTGCTCTTGCACTTTATGAACAGTGTGATCACAAGGGACTAACTCTCACCTTTCATGACAAATAACAGTTGGAAACCAGGATTATTGTGGGCAAAGTGTTCAGTTGAATGGAACATATTGCAGCACTCAAAACTTCCAAATCCAGTCACTGGATTTCCAAACATTCAAAAAACATACTCAGCACTCCATTTAGGAAGCAGAAGAACCTTCAGCCAAAAAAACCCAATTGAGTCTTTACAGCATTTGCTGAGGGACCAAGAGGACAGTAAGGAAGGGCTGAAAGTGTCAAACAAGGAATGTATATGAAATATCCAAATATCCAACTGCAGTTTGTTGGAAAATGATTGATGTGCCCCTTTGAGTTAAATACAGTTTGAAAAGCAACTACTGGAGAAACATAAACATGATATGGA
The DNA here is from genome assembly GCF_047495875.1 of Pithys albifrons albifrons. Lineage (NCBI taxonomy): Eukaryota > Metazoa > Chordata > Aves > Passeriformes > Thamnophilidae > Pithys > Pithys albifrons. The sequence continues at coordinate 11,958,453 of NC_092475.1, forward strand.
AAGAGATCCCAACTGGTCACATAACTTAATATAAAACATTATATATAATGTACACATTAAATATCTAACAACTAGGGGAAAAGGGAAACCTTGCTTAAAACTCAGCAATCACTTCAAGGGATGGATGGGAAAGAAAACCAGTCTGTGACACTGACCTGCAGGGCAATTAAATAACTGCTTAATGAAGGCTTTTTAAAGAACAGGGCAGTGCAGCTCAGCAGGACTCCTTCCTCAGAATACATTCAGCTTCAGCCACCCTCAAAAGTGAGGAAAATGTATTGCCAGATTGTATTTTAGGACCGATTTTCAGCTCCAGAGAAGGGATGGTGCTGAGGACAGCCAAGCCCCCTCCTCAAGCACCTTTGTGCTGGATGAAGGTTGATTTTCTGGGCTGCAGGACTGGTGTGGAACCCAGCTCAGCAAAAGGAAAGGTCACCAATAGGAGAGAGGAGCAGCCCAGCAAAAGAGCAGTGGCCTGGGGGCAGACCCAAAGTGCTTTCAAGCACTTCTCCAATGTATTTCTCAAGTATTTCACGTCTCCAGAAGCCTCTATAAAATGCAGGCAATGCTTTCACTGTATTGTTGTGGTCACTGCCATAAAATGTGCTCTGCCAACACTGAGAATGTTTTATTGCATGCCCTTAATAGAGAGTAGCCTAAAGGTTCATAGGCTTAATAGTGAAAAACATCTCTGCTGTTTCCCAGGCTGTTTTTTCCATGGATTTCCACTATTATCAGCCTCATCCTGTGCTATATTAATGCTGTACATTTGCCTGTACTGACACATTCAATTTATCCCTCCTGCCATTTTTTCCTGCCTCTTTCACCTACCCACATATCCTCTAACACTGGATTTGTTTCCCATTTAAATCCCCATCCTGAATCTCAAGGAAAAGCCATGGAATCAGGGTTGCTGATCCAGGATCATTCAGGATTTTCCTTTTAAGAAAGATAATTAGCTACAATGCTGTGTCTGGTTATGACAAAACAGATGCTGTTTTGTTATTAAATATTGCTATTAAAAGGATTTCTATATTCTGCTCTCCATCCTCTGTGGCCTGAGATGCAAATATGGCCCAATTCTTTAAGCTGTGTGCAGATGGGGACCTAAAAAAAGACAAAGTGTTGTTCCTGGAATTAAGTGCTAAGAAGCAGAGGGAAAGGGACTCTGCAGGTCCCTGCAGGCAGGCAGGGCATGGCATGGGGGAAGGAGAGCCAAGAGCCCAGTGCTTCACACCAGAGCTGCCTGGCAGGCACCAATCCTGACCTCCTGATGCTCCTGAGACCTTCCTAAATTAATGAGTTGCTTAGAATCATGGAATGGATTGGATTGGAAAAGACCTCTGAGATCTTCAAGTCCAACCCTTGGGCTAACTCCAGTCCCTTTACCAGATCATGGCACTCAGTGCCACGGCCAAGCTCAGTTGAAAAACCTCCAGGGATGGGGAATCCACCCCCTCTCTGGGCAGCCCATTCCAATGCCTGAGCACAGGCTGATCTGCAGAATGCACACACAGACTTCCATCAACAGAGCACCTGAAACTACAGAAATGAATCAAAATTCAAAGCAGATAAATGCCAAATTATCTGCACCTTCATGTTATCAAAGCCTCTTCAAGAACTTAAACTCTGTCTTTATGCAATTCCTCTTATCACTTTGTTTGCAATTTTCTGAGCCAAGCAAACACTCAGGGTTTGCTTTGCCAAGATTATCTGTATTCCAAAATCTTTCATGTTTCAGAGCATGGAACAGCACCAAATCACCAAGTTATTTAAAGTCTGGCAGGTCACATTTACTATCTATCACTGACTTTCATGTCTATAAAACCATCTCCTCCAGCCCCCGTGGGTGTCTGTGTGTGTGTCTGCCTGGTTTATCCCCTGCTGAGCCCAGTTCTACAAGCAGCCTGACTTCTTCAGGTCCTGTGGCTTTCTTTGCACATGAAATAAACCTTCAGAGAACACCCAAGTTTAGTGTTTGGTTTCAAAAAGCAGAGAGGAAGCTTGTTCCTGTCATGTCTGTTCTGTGCTAAGCCACAAAAATCAAACCAAGGATTGTTGTTATTGCCTCAGATTTTACTTGCTTCTGATCTGTGGGGGTGACATGAGAGGAGTCAGTTCTGACTCCTGTGGCAACAGGGACAGCACAAGAGCAACCACAGGCAAAAACCTTCCTCTTCCCTCTGGGCCTTGCTGGGATGCTCCAGCTTTCCTTGGATGCAGCTTCACTGGAAGCACCTGCACCTTCAGCCTCGGGGATCTGCTCCTCACTGCCCTTCCTGCTGCAGCAGCTGTGGGACACACACACACACACACACTCAGGGCTCTGCACACAAAAATAGTATCTACAGCGTGAAACTCATTCCATGGGAGGCAATTTTTTCAGTATTGGGTTGTTTTCTTCTCATTGTTTGTTGGGTTTATTTTTATTTGTTTGGTTCAGTTTTTGTTTCTTTTTGTTTTCGTGTTTGTTTGAGGGTTTAAATTTTAATACTTCGGGGACGTTTGTTTTGCTTTGCCTTTTGTTTAAATACATTTTCTTACATGCTATTTAAGAATTCAAGCCATAGATGTTGTATTTTAAACAAAGCCAATTTCCTGACCTGGAAGGAGTCCCACATCTTAGCGACATGTTGGTTTGAACTTCTAAAAAGAAATATCCTACATTTGCAATTGCAGATGCCACAAGAAGACATTGGAGCCTTCTCATTTTGCTGGGTAGATTAATCTAATTTATGTAGCTTGGTATTGAAAATAGGATGAGAAATAAAAGCCTCTCATAGTTTTCCTTGTGTAACTGCAGCACCAGGCACTGAATAAAATGTGATTTTTCCAAATTGTAACACCTCCAAAATTAAGTCAGTATTACTTACTACAGCCTACAATAATTCAACAATCAGCCTTAAATGCAGACCTGGTTCATTTGAGTCCTGTAGCCCATTCATTATCTTTAACTTCAAACTGAAAGCTCCAAGTTGTTGATGTTTGTGTTTTTAGTTTCAGTTGAAAAGAGCAGCACCCACATAAAAGCACAACCATATAAACTGTGAGTTCTAAAAATGAACCTTACAACTAAGGAAGGTAATTCATCCTTTTCTCAACTTCAAACCATAAAAAGGCAAGGAGTCAATAAAGTAAAATCCACCTTTTCACCATGGCCTGGTTCACAGTCTGTGCACTGAACGTGGCTCAGGGAAATGGTTCAGTTCTGCTCCCTGGGATCTCCTGTGCTGTCAGATGGGAAGAAGCTCCAAACTGGTCCTGCAGTTTTGCTTTCCCTGGATAAATCCCCTCAGCCTGAGAGTGAGCAAACAAAGCACAGCACTGTGTCTCTGGCTGGAAGGCTCAGGGTTGGTATTTAGAGAAGGAGAGAGATTTAAGTGGAACATATTGCAAAATAAAGTACCATAAATAGAATGTTGGACTAGTAAGAAACCTCCTGGGTTCTTTAAATTTGTACTTTTTATTTCTGACTCCTCAACAGAAAATCACAGACTCGCTTTATCATTTAAATCTTGAACACAGCAAAGATCAAAGTTTGGTGCTGAGGAGTTGATCTGTTTGATGAGCTAATCAGCAGAGCTGCCTCCAGTCTGAGGGGTCTGCATAATGCAGGAAACAAGAGCAACTAAAATCCAGAACTGTACAAGCACCTTGTGACCACCTCATCATTTGATTAATCTAAACCTGGATTGGGCACAACAGAAGAGCAGGTTTTCTAAACAAAGCACGACAGCACTGTCAGCAGGAGTGCAGCCCTTCCAGGGCTCTGCCATCTCTGGTTGTTTCTGAACTACTGCATCTAAAATAACTCACTGCTGTTTCAGCCTCCAGGAGCTCCTTTTCCTCATATGAGAGACAGCACAATGAACTGAAGTCTGATATAATGAACAATGTCTCCCACATTCCTTGGGCATGTTCAGAAGGTTTCTGAGACCTCCCACCTACACTCACTAACATAACTACCCTAATAAAGTCAATATTTACATCTGGAGCCACAACAGGAGTTCTTGTTTTGGGAAGGAAACCTCAGTGCCATTTCACCACAGTTGGTGGATGTATCCACATAAATACACCTTCAGCTGAGCCTGACCAGGTCACACACCCAGAGATGTGTCACCACAGCTCCCACTCCTGAGCTGCCAAAGCCATCCAGACACCAAATTATAGCTGAGTATTAATAACTTCCTTTCCTCTTCTCTGCAAATGACTAATAAACCTTGCCAGCAGCCATTCATAAACAGGATAAAACCAGGTTTCACAATTTATCTTAAACCAAGCAGCTCCCAGAAATAAATACGAATTCCATGGAGAGCTGTTTGCATCAGATGACACACATTCAGCTCTTTCATCACTTTTCAGTCACTGAGACACCATGGAATCTACACTCTCAAGCTGTACCAGGGGTTTAGATTGGCTGTAAGGAGGAATTTAATCACTGAAGGGGTGGTCAGGCAGTGGAACAGGCTGAGCAGGGAAGTGGTGACATCACCACCCCTGAAAATGTTCCAAAAACATGGAGATGTGGTGCTCAGAGACAGTGGTGGGCCTGGCAGTGCTGGGTCAAAGCTTGGATCTGATGTCCTTTTCCAACCTGAATCATTCCACAATTCTATGTTCACACACATTTTAGACAATGGAAGGTGCTGATCAGTAAAAGTTACCAACTGACATGGATACAAACTCTGAATAACCAGAAATTCTCCCTGTTAGGCCTTGAATTTTGCTCCTGAAACCACAATCAAAGGTGCCAGGAGCCTGGTGTGGAGCACTGATCTCCTGGCTGAGAGCTGAAGCTCCAGGCCCTGCCTCCATGTGAGCCAAGAAAGGTGCATTAAGACCTTTTTAAGTTGCAACGTGAACAGCAACAAAAAGTACAAACCAGCAAACAGCCCAGGCTGTAATTTTAATTCACAAATATCTTGCAAAGTGCCATTCCAGAATCCCCAAGCAGTTCAGAAGAGTGAGATTACAAAGCAATGCTAATATGCCTCAGAACATCATCCATATGTATAAGGACATAAAGACACTGTGGGACAAGCTGAAGATGGAAAAGCCAACGAGCATTTTTTTACACAAAGTAACCAACCTCATCAATACAAACTCAGCACACTCAGGGCTCCTTTGCAAATGTAAATGTAATATTGGGCCGTGGCAATTTGTGCAGACACCCAAATGTGGTTTTGCCCAGCAGTTTGCATTCACACAAAGATTTGCTTTGTTCCAGCTCACACTGAACCAACAGGCTGAAAAATGTACCCATCACTCGGAGAACAAGGAAGTCCATTGATCCCAGGCTGACAGGGTGGGTGTGCTGGGTTAAAGGGAAACCAGCAGGAGAGATGAACCCACCATGAGACAGGTTACAAGTCAGAGTTACAGTTTAATAACAATATTACAATAAATGCAATGGCACAAAGAGACATTGGGTTTAACCCCCAAACCCCAGCAGTCTAACCCAGCCCCCTGGGGCACAAACACAGGGGGGTTTGGTGGCCCCTGTGCTGAGCCCCACGTGGTTCCTCCGAGTCCAAAGGAAAAGGAATTGAAAAATCTGTTGCAGATGATGGCACAGTCTGGTGGAGAGTGGGGGGCTCCTCCTGTCCAGGTTCTGCCCCTCCTCTGGATCCAACAAAATGGTCCCAGAGATCCCAACCCCCAAGGTTGTATCCCTTCAGGTGCAGGTGGGAGCCCCCAGTGCCTCCCCCAGGGCAGGGAGTTCCACACTGGGGGATCTGACTCTGGCAGTCAGGGGGGATTTTGGAATCGTTGCTGGCCCATGGGCAGAGCTGAGCCCTCAGGTGGGTGTGGAGGTGCCAAGGACTCCCTGCAGGGCAGTTCTCCCAGCTCTTCTGCCAGGCTTCTTTCCCAGCCAGCTCCCAGCCTGAGGGCTCAGCTGTGCCCTGGGCAGCTGCTGCCAATGGGCCATTGGGAACAGTTGCTGGGCAATGGCAGAGAGGGTTTAGAATGCACAGCTTTGGTCACCCCCACACAGGGATAAGCTGGTCCCATCTGCTGAACTGGGACACAGGAAACACACCTAAGCTCCCTGGCTACTGTAGGGATGCACTGAAAATAATTCAGGTTATAATAAAGCCAATGCAATAACAGAAAAATTGCACTTTAAACTTCCAGCCAGAGCCTGCTGCTGCTGCTCCCCAATCCCAGGCCTTCTGGCCACACTCCCCTTCATGGCTGGTGTGTCAGGCAGCACAGAACGTGGCACACACAGCTCCTGTCCCTGCAAGAGGCCCAAAGCAGCAGATGGAGCAATTAGCTCCCTGCCCCACCACATTGCTGGGGTTGGAGCCCAGGGTGCCAGGGAAGGGAATTGCTTTCCAGGCTCTCCTGGAATATGCTGCATTGTTTGCTGACAAACTCCCTTACTCAAAACACACACCATCAAGCCCAGGACAGGGAAGCATTTGTGCCTCTGGAAATGGAGCTAAGCACAGAAATTCATCCCCAGTGCCACATCCAGCATTTTGAGGTAAGTCTTGAGCCATCCTGGCTGATCCAAAGCATAGTTAAGTGAGATAATCCAAGATGTTGTCTTTCTGTGTGCTAAAATAGAGCCTTAAGAGATGTTTCCACCTCATTTTAACCAAAATTATGGGTCGTTATATAACGTTCCTCAAGTGAAATGCCTCCTATGTCTGAGTCTCTTAGTGGCCATATTTCAGCAGGAGGCAATTTAATTTATATTTGGCTTCGTGGCATGAAGAGCAAATCTGGCTATAAAATGACAATTAAGCACTTTGAATTAATTGCTATTATGGCCTTGACATTTAAATTTGTCAGTTCTCTATTAAAGACTGTTGTAGCTTCTTCAACCTCTCGTTCCTTATTTATCTCTTCTCTACCACATGTTTTTTTTCCTAAAATTAAAGCACAACATTTACAAACACTTCCCAGCCTCCACATTCCTTCGGATATCTCTGTGCACAGTTTGCTGCAGCACTGAACACACTTGGCTTTGAGATCATTACAAGGCAAGAACAACAGATTTTAAACACCAGCTCGTGCCACACACCTGAATTCCCACTGAAGAAGCCTCCATGCACTGCAAGTCCAGGTGGAGGCATCAGGCTGTGCTTAAGGCAGTGCCAGGGACCAGCTATCCCATGGGATTCCCAAAGAACAGGCTGCACTCCAGGTGATTCATGGCTCTCAGAGCAGAACTCTGTGAGTACCTCCAATGAAAGCACCTTTAGCTAGTGCTGCTGCTGTCTCCATTCCTCCAAGCACAGCCTACTGGCACAGAGCAGGTTTTCCCCCTGATTTTTTTAACAAGCCAGGTATGATTGATGAGGGACAACATGGACTGAGTTTATTTCCAGAGAGACATTTTATGCTGGGGAGGCTCAAAGTGCTGCTCTGCAGCATCGTGGTGAGCACAGAATGACAGAATGGTTTGGGTTGGAAGGGACCTTAAAAATCATTCAGTTCCAACACCCTGTCCATGGCAGGGACCCCTTCCCACTAAACCAGGTTGCCTCATCCAAGCCTGGCCTTGGACACTCCCAGGGATGGGGCAGCCACAGTTTCTCTGCCCAACCTGTGGCAGGGCCTGCCCACCCTCACTGTAAAGAATCTCCAATATCTAATCTGACCCTGCCCTTTGTCACTGGAAGCCTTTCCCCCCTTCCTATCACTCTGCCCATGTAAAAGCTGCTCTTCATCTTTTTATAAGCACTAGAAGGAACTCCAAGGTCTCCCTAAAGCCTCCTCCTTTCCAGCCAGAACAACCCCAACACCCTCAGGCTGTCTTTGCAGGAGAGGTGCATCACCTGTAATGTATTCTATGTCTTGAAATTCTTTGTGAATGCTCCAGAATTTGCTAAGAATCATCCTTACAGCTTTTCAACTCAAACTTCAATGGGTTCTGATCCCATAAACCTGACTGGAACAGAGCTCCATGGCTTGGACAGAAGCCAGTTCATGCCAAGTTAATGCTCCTGCACATCTACTGCAGGACTGACACACACTTCTAGAAGCAGTGATACTGTGTATGAAATTACATATTCTCCATAGAACATATTGCATCTGTTGCTACTTGTCCCTGATGAAACTGCCCCCTTGTACCACTCCTCACCTGTTCCCTGATTCACTTTTGGTGAGTGCCAGAATGGTTTGGGTTGGAAAGGATCTCAAAGACCATCTCATTCCAACCCTTTCCACACCTGCCACTAGCCCAGGTTGCTCAGATCCAAGCCTGTATGTCCTTTACATTCCCTAGTAAAGCTCCAATCTTCCATTTTTCCAGAACTGCCTCTCTGTCACAGTTTGGTCATTTGACTGTTGGGGTTTTTATTAAGGGAGGAGGATAAACCACAGAAGAAAAGGAAGTCAAACCCAGCTGCTCCCAGAGATGCAATGCCTAAAACTGTGCACACACCATTTCCACCCATCCAAATTGTCTCCAGAGGAACAGCTCTGCTGGGCCTATGGTCTGTCAAAACCATCATCTTCTGCAGCATCTGCACAGCTACAGGGAGGAAATAGGGCATTATTTATAGTAGGTGGCAAACCATTACTAATTCATTTGCATTGACTATCAGAAGAAAACGAGTTATGACATTCAGAGGACTGAGCAGCTCAGTTCTGGTGCAGTTTGGCATGATTTACCCTGGAAATCTCTGATAATTTTCCACACTCAGAGAGGTTTTCTAGATTGTATAACAGCAGGACACCAGTGAGAGAGAGATGTGCTGATGCTGTGGCTTTATTGCTTTTCACAGTCTCCCTTTGCTGCAGGGCCCTTGCCTAAAGAAGTAAACCTTGTTGCAATTCCTCCCTATGACAGACAGAACTACCAACAGTATTTTGAGTGTTGGCCAAAAATCTGCCCATCACAGTACTATGTGTTGTTCTGCTTCAGAATTGCACCTGTCAAGTCATAAAGGTGTTTATCTGGAAGAGTAACATTTATTTATGGGATTTTTCCATACTATCACCTTCTTCTAGGGAATTTCTGGCAAGGGAAGTGGAGGGTGGAAGGTAACCCACAATTACAAGGTGCCTGTCACCCAGCCCCAGTGAGGAACCTCAACTCCAACAGCTGCAGCCAACCAGCAGTCTCAGAAGGTCCTGATGAAAAGTTCACAGTTTCATATGTCACATTATTATAGAACTTCACTGCTGAGCTACTGCAGGGAGAACTTCTTCACTTCCCCTTCCAGCTGGTCCAAAGGACTTTTCCTTTCCCTTTTCCCTTTCCCTTTCTCCACTTGTCTTCCATGCATTTGAAAACACACATCATGTCAGGCCCCTTTGCTCTCTCCATTCAAACCCCAGCAACTCTGAGGGGTTTGCAAACACTGCAGCTTCTGCCTCGGGTTACATCAGTGTCTGTGCACCCTGGGCTGCACTGCTGTGATGCCAAAGAATGTGACTTAATGTCATTTTAGAAGGTTTTAGAATTATATAGTCCCTGCTGATCTTAAGTCTGAATATTAAAGAGCTGGCAGGCCTTGTCAAGGCCGAGCTGTTTTGAGCAGACACCTGCAAGGTAACAGAAGACAAACAACAGGAGAAGGCCCAACTGCCCCCCATGATGAAAGGAGCAGATTGGCAGGACTTTTGGGTGGGCATTAGAGAGAAATGGGAACTTCTGATTGGATGTCCGTGAGGGGTATAAAACCCCAAGACTTCCTGACCTCTGGGTCAAACCCCCTGGGTTTGAACATGGAAGCTTCTTCTAATAAAACCCTTTATCTTTCTCCATTAACTTGTCTTCAGTGTGTCTCTTTCCACAGGGATACGCAATCCAAGGCATCAGCTGAGTCAGATGGGGAACATCTTTGAGCCAAGAAACACCCCCAAACCAGCACCTACTTGGGGAAAGACAATAAAATCCCACATGGCTTATCCTGTTTTCAGCACTTTGAAACACTTGCTCGAGTCCAGGAGTTTAAAGTTCCTTAGAAGTGACAAATGCTGTGGATTGCAACAGTGCTGCTGCCTGGTCTGCAGTGGGGACTGTCCTCACAGCTCTGCCCAGGGACAGGGCTCCACTGCCCTCCTAATTATTAATCAGGATTATTGCAGTTGGCAAATATGTGGCTAATGAGCCCTGGCCCAGGTGCTTACACACTGCACTCTGCTCAGCACAGCTAATGTTGGCTCCTCAGAGATTCTCCTGCAAGGTGACTGAAAAAACATGTGCCTGGGGCTATTTCTCCCCCCTGTATTATTTTTTCATATCACTAAACAAAGATTTAGGTGCCTGACAAAACTTCACCAGAAGTCTCTGAGCCCAGGCTGTACCTTAAACTGTTCATTCCTACACATTCTTGCTGCAATGGATACAAACCCATGCCTTGTATTTTTTTATGACAGGGATTCCTTCCTTTTATTGTAATCTTTTTATTAGCTTTCATTCTCAGTTGTCCACTTTGATTTAAGGTACATCCTCCCTCTCCCCTGACAAGGCAGCATGAAGCAAAACTATCAAAGCTAAAGAGTTATTTACTTGAAAAATGCCAGCTTTGAAGATCTCTTTTTTTCCCCTTAAATGGAGTCTTTCAAAGTCCAGTGTCTGCAGCTCCCCATTGAGTGAAATGACTGCACTCCTCATTCAGCTGCTCTCTGGCAGCCTCTGATCCATCTGGGAGCTCAGGCAATTTAGAGAGGCTGCATAACAGAGTTAACACAAAATGCCATTCCCTCGGAGTTCAAATGGCACAGGGAAGGTTCATGAAGAGCAGTGGAGAGAGAAATATTTGCATGAATGTCTCTGAAGCAGTTCCCATGCAGGATGGCCCTGCTCATTCCTAACAGCTGGCTTGGGTCTGATGGAGGAGGAACAATGACCCCCTAACAGGATGGCCATAAAGTCCTGGGGTTTTCTCCAGTTCTCTTCAAGCCCTGACTAAAATTGCTCAGGTCCTTGATTTAGTTTGCAGCTTCTTTCCTTATCACTCCCTCCCCAACCCAAACTAACAGCAGATACTGCAACATTAAAAATCAAGGATGAAGAATCTTGGACTCCTGGTAAGAAAAATGAGGCATTTGAGAACAAGGAATAGGAAATTTAAGATTCCTGTTAAACAAGGAGACAAACCCCTGTGATATACCCCACTAAAGGCCATGACAAATAAAGAGTAAAATCAGTCAATGAATAATTCAGGTTGGAGGAGACACTTGCAAGTTATTTCATTCAGCTCCCCACAGCTCCCTTCAAAGTTACATTCAGTTCTGAAGTTCAAACAGATCCATTTTTCTGTCCCTTTCACTGCACATCTCAAGGTTATTTGGCTCCATCCTCTTTGTCACAACCATCACACTTCCCTCAGGACCTCACATACCATCCCCTTATGGTCACAGCAGCCAAAGCTGCCACCAACCCTCAGGCTCCAAACTGTCCCCTTTCCTCCCATTCAAACCAGGCCAACACAAAAACTCAGCATATATTGTTTTCTTCCACAAGCATGGAGATTTGGGGGAGGAGGGGAAGATGGTCTTTTTGATTTACTCCCCAAGAAACAAGAAAATCCGAGTTGAACATGTGCTGCTCCTGATTTTGGAGTGGGGGAATCTCTCAACACACTCCTCAATGTCAGTGAGTTTGTCAGGTTCTCCCTGTTCCCACTCACACCAGTTGCAGTTTTTATTTTTTTTTAGAGCTGAAATTGCCTCCATGAAGTTTTGACAGTCTTGACAGCATCATGTGTCTTCCCAAAGCTTTCCAGCACAAGCAAGGAAACATAACAAAAATTGAACCAGAGTTTTATTTCGTGACTCACAAAGGAGCAATTTGTATGCTGGTCTGCACAGTGGTTTGGTTATTACCTCATCCACATTTTAGCCAAAAGAAAACTCTCAGGACTCTGATCTTCTGCTCTCCAAAAAGTAGGGAGGGTTCTTGCCTTGCTTTTGACAGCTCTCCCTCAGAAACTGAAAACATTGCCTTGCAAATAGAATTCAACCCTGGAGGATGATAAAACACCATGGAAATTAAGAGAGATTTTTGTTTAGAATCTAATCTGTGTCTGTTTTGGAGCTGAGAGGTTTCTGTGCCCTGTGCTGCTCTGTTCACCACGCAGAGGGCAGGCTGGTTGAGCACTGTCCTCTCTGGAGATGCTGAAGCACAAAGCAAGTTCACAGCACTAATCCTGGAATCCTGGCACAGGTTTTACACAGAAAAGTGTTCCATGTTGTGACCAACTGGGTGATTTAGGATGTTCCCAATCACCTGTTCCCAAGAACTCGGAGGTGTCAAAGTGCCTGCTCAAATCTATGACCAATTTCTGTCCCTTGAGTCCATGACACCACACTGAGGCAGAATCCCAGAATGGTTTGGGTAGGAAGGACCTTAAAGACCATCTCATTCCACCCCCTGCCATGGGCAGGGACACCTTCCACCAGCCCAGGGTGCTCCAAGCCCTGTCCAACCTGGCCTTGGACACTGCCAGGGATGGGGCAGCCACAGCTTCTCTGGGCAACCTGTGCCAGGGCCTGCCCACCCTCACAGGGAAGAAGCTCTTCCTCATATCTAAAATAATTTCCCCTCTTTCACTTTGAAATGAAGGTACATCCACTAAACATCAAGCACTGAAAATGCTAATGAATCTTGCCAGATGAGTGAAAGCATCAGAAAGACAGAGAGATAAGAAGCCTTTCCAGGAAATAAGAAAATGAACTGATATTAAACAGAGAATCAGGCTTCTCATCGAGAATTAAGGCATGGTTCCACTTCATTCCTTTCACCTTAACTTCTGTATTTCACAATACACTCAGCAATTAACAGTCTATCACTAAACAAGTCACACCAGTGCACAGTGTGTGTTCCAGATGCCTAATTCTGCTTTCAGATAGGTATCAATAAGACTTCAGTACGTTGGGCCAAAACTATTCCAATGTTTATTCCAAAAAAGTTTACTCCAAATTTTCAGTGAAGGTTGAGTTTCCAGATGAGGTCACCCTTCCAGCAAAGCACAAGAGTTGATTTTTCAGAGGGATGCTGAGAGACACAGAATTACTGTTTCCATGTGGAATCACAGAATCATAGAATGGATTGGGCTGGAAAAGACCTCCAAGATCATCAAGTCCAACCCTTGGTCCAACTCCAGTCCCTTTACCAGTTCATGGCACTCAGTGCCACGGCCAAGCTCACCTTAAAAACCTCCAGGGATGGGGAATCCACCCCCTCTCTGGGCAGCCCATTCCAATCCCTGAGCACTCTCTCTGCAAAGAATTTTTTTCTGATATCCAGAAGGATATCAGAAGGAGCAGGATTCTCCAGCAAGGGTTTTTTAGCCCACTCCAAGTTTATCCATATTTCCAGGAATATGGATTTGCCTCACACAGCAGGACTACAAGTGCTTTTTACATTGACACCCCAAAACCCAACACACCCATCAGCAGCAAGGCTGAGCAGGGAGTTGCAGCCCAGGCTTTGCCAGACAATGCCTGGGCATTCTTGTCCCTGACACTCTTACCCCTTGTCCTCACTGAAGGCAGGGAGCTCTCCCATCATCTCATCCTGCACCAACAGCACAGGGATACTGAACTCAGGACAAGCCCCCACATTCCTCACAGTTTTTAAAAGCTGGAGGGGGAAATGGGAGTTGGCTGTGCCAGGCCCACAGTGCTAGGATAACAGCAGTGCTGCTGCCCCACGGCTGCTCCTGCCCCACAGAACACACACAGCAGCTCTGTGCCCTCCAGACCCACCCACGGCCACCTGAACTGAGAACAAACTGCACATGCACAGAAATACAAGCTCCAGTCTCTTCCCACTGTGAGGATTCTGCCTTACTCTGACTGAAAACCTTCTTTCTCAGAAGGAAAAAAGTAATTAATAGCTACTGAGTCCCTGGAGATGTCTACACTAAATTAATTATTAACTTAACATACTATAAAAATGTTTATACTCTTCAGTGCTAAAGAAAGTAGGTAAAGGAGTTCATAAATCCCACAAATCTTTCACGACTCGCTGTGTTCAATAATGGTCCCTCACTCCAATGAATAACACACAATAATGACTACACTAATATCATAATTAGTTTTTTGCTACCCATCTATCTGCCACGACACAAACCTAGAAGTGAGATCTATGCATTTTTTTGACAATTACCATTTCTCTTCCTCTATTTAGAAACAAATGTAATTACTTCAACTGGAGAAGACAGAATTGCTTCTGCAGCCGAGTCAAAACACGCATCAACATTCATTTTCTGTAATTATTTCACAACCAGCTCTGTCTGGCATCTTTCTCAAATGAAAGGACTTCTCAAAAGGCCTCTGGCTACTTAATGAGCAGCACACAATTATGGGCACAATCAAAGACAAAATTAGGGACAAAAAGAAGAGGTTCTCTCCAGTCATTTAACCTACTTTTTTAGTGTCTGCCTTCAAACACAAAATAACTTCAGAGAACAGCAAGAACCTCCTCATAGCTTCATGTGCCTTCCAGGAGAGACAAGTGTCATGGCTGGGACAGAAATAAATCCTGTCTGTATCCATGTTTCCCTCCCCAGCAATTTTATCACAGCACCTTGAAAAGAGTGTTCAGATTAAGCTGAGATCTTTGAAATTATCATTTATTGGAGTTATTGCCCAGGCATTAAAAAGATCCAACTCCCATGTGCAGGGGCATTAACACATCACACTTAAACTGGTTGTAGAGTTACACACAATTAGTAAAATCAAGCATCAAGGAGAGGTGAGAGCACAGCACTGCAGGGGTCAAAATTCAGGGGCAGCAGCAGAACTGCCATCACAGGCCAGAGGAAAAGCCCCCCAGATGCTTCTGCTGGGATTAGCTGGAGCTTTGCCTTCCTTGTACTCCAAGAACAGCAGAAGCTGAGCATCAGAGGACCAAAAAGACAGGCAAGAGGAGACAGGCTGTTCTTGACAGCCAGATTTCTCTCTTCTCTTGTCAGGCTTAAGCCAAAATAAAATGTGACATGAGTATGACAAAAGGTTATTCCCCTTCCTGAAGAAAAGAGGCACAGGAAGTCCACACTCCCACACAAATTCATCACCCTCTGTCACCCAAAGCCTGACAACTCTTTTTTTATGAATTAAAAAGAGGGCTATTTTAAATTCAAATGAGGTGGCACAGTTATTAAGTTATTTTTATTCTCTTCTGCACTTCTAGGACAAACTTTGGAGCCTCCTCACTTCTCCCATGTGTGCTTTGAATGCGTGGTTGAGCACACAGCACATTCCAGCTCCTCACAGCACTGCCCTGACTGATGCCACAGGGATTAGTAGCACAGAGCAACCATAAACTGAGGGACTAAGGAGCAAGAACATACCCAGCCTGAAGACAACCAGCTAACAAAGTGCTTCAGCAGTGCAAAAGTCTAGTAAGTAAAAAGGAAAGAAGTAACTTCAGGTTTCAGTAGTTTTAAACTCAGTTCACAGCAAGATTATCATCAATTTGGCAGGGAAAAAAATGAAACTTCTAAAGATCAATCTGGAGGATCATGGATGGCTTGTAAAACCCTGTTGAACAGTTTGCCATAAATTTCAGGGATATTCAGTGCAGTGAACAAGCGTAAGATCTTCAATCCAGATACCGAAGCAGAACAGAAATTTGGATGTTTCAAGAACTGAAGATGAATTTTAATGACTGAACAGAAAATTGAGATGGGAAATTGCCTTTCAAATCTTCTTCCACAGCTGTTAATGCCTCAAACTGCCACCTACTACACAAGAGGAAACCTCATTTTGTCTCATCGTGGGATGGCAGCACCAGTAACTAAGAATCCAGGGGAGAACCTGCACTGCATTGGAAATGGGAGAGTTACTGCCTGGGCTGGCAGTGAGGCTGAAAGCCACCTTTGCCACAGGTTTTATTTATGCCTTTATTTTTAGAAGCTAGGCCAGGTTACTTAAGTTCACTGAAACTACTTTCCCTACGCTGTGCAGGGTTAGGAAGGAAGCTGCTCTGTTTTATAATTAGGCTTTAGTGTCTCTTCACTGTTTAGTGTGAATAAATGCCACAACCTGCTGACCCTGCAGTGAGTTACAGCCAAACAGCCAGGGAAAGAACTCTGAGTTCTATAAAGCACAAGGCAAAGGGCTAAAGAGTCTCTGAACAGGCTATGGGGCTGTAAAGACACTTATCAATAAATAAAATGAAAATGGCAATAAAAGCTCTGCTGTCTCACCCTGGGACTGAAGGATTGGGACAGTCATTTGAGTGCATCCTTCCTCTGGCAGAGACAATCCTTGGTCTTCTCCTGCCCCTCCAGCTGCTTCTCATGTCCCTAAGCCCTTCTGGGAGGAACCTGCTCAGCCACAGCACATTGAGATGGGCTGAGTCCTGACCCCTCTCGTGCCCCCTGGGTCTGGACCCAGCACCCAGTGCCCAAATGGCATCACTGCCCTGCCAGTGACACCCAGCAGGCACTAACACAGCCAAGGCTGCTGCACCTGCCTCACCAGGGTGTTCAGTGACAAACTAGTCCCCTGAGGAACATCCAGCAAACTGAAATGCAGTTTATCACCCAGTTCCTGCAGTCACCAGCAGTGACAAGTGTGTCCCAGGGTGCAGAGTGTTAGTTATATCCAAAATTGAAGCCAACATGTTCTTACTCTCTCCCTTTCCAAACGTGCCATAATATTTACTGCTGCTCCATCTTCCCCCATCAGCCCTTTAACTATGTCCTATGGAGTCTAATTAAAATGAAGTATTGCAACACCCAATCAACACTTGCAGACTATTGACAGAGACTTGCAGATGGTATTAGAAGGGAAATAGCTCTCCAGTCCTGATTAACACGGAAAGCTTAACAAAGTTTCTTTATTTTCCCTGTTCCGTGTTAAGCTGAACATTTTGACAGCAGGAAGGTGCCCCTGTTTCTCCTCCATATTAATTACATCACTGACACTTCAGACATGAACATCAATGTCTAAAATTAGGAAATAGGAGATTCCTCCACTTTCATCTGCTGCTTCAGCTTCAGCCACACTGAATGCAGCAACAGTCTTTACATTTCTTTTCCAGTTTTAGCAATCTCAGTGTGTAAATAAATAAATATTTACACACTGCCTAAATAAATTTAACAGTGATTAGCCAAGGAATCAGGGAGGAGAAATGCCATCAAAGTAAAGTGCAATATCAGGGGGTTGGATCTTCTTCTCCAAATTTTAATGCAATGACATCGCAATGATCTTAACACATTTTATGCCTCTTGCTGTATTTACAATTATAGAATCCCAGAATGGTTTGGGGTGGAAAGGACCTTAAAGATCATCTTATTCTACCCCCTGCCGTGGGCAGGGACACCTTCCACTAGTCCAGGTTGCTCCAAGCCCTGTCCAACCTGGCCTTGGGACACTCCCAGGGCTGGGGCAGCCACAGCTTCTCTGGGCACCTGTGCCAGGGCCACAGCAGCTCTCACAGGGCTGCTCTCAGTGCCCTCTGCCCCAGCCTGCACTCACATCAATTGATCAGAGTGGTATCAGGGTGGTGAGCCCTGATATGGATCAGGTTCCCCAGCACAGACACAGATTCTGTGGAGCACTTACTTACACAGATATGGACACACACACAGTGCAGGAACCAGTTCCTCTGTCCAATGTTCTGCAGAAACAAAGTGTTCTCCAACTCATGTTACTATAAAAACACATTATATGGTATCAAATAATGAGATCTTCCCCAAAGCTGCTTCTAAGGAAGCAGCATGACTTAGATTTATAATTGCCACACATCTTACTCAGAGGTTACTTCCCTCTCCCTACAAACTTAGATCTTCAGGCAATTTGCTCCCCCAGATATGAAGTTGTATCTAAGGAACAAGACAATGGCTGAGTTACAATTTGAAAATGCTTTTTATACCACACCAGGCAGTTCCTAAGAACACTAATTATAATCAAAGGTCTTACATAGACAACACAATTTGTAGGATGACAAAATTCCTATTGCACAATGCCTCATCCTCCTAGGACAGTGCCTGGAACCTGAAGGCAGCAGGACTCACTACCCACTGAGCACAGCAGTCAAAGCAAACAGGCACTCGACAGCTCTGAAAGGAAACAGAGATCTGAGACTGTGCTTGGAGGGAGGAGAAGCTGAGCTCTTATTCCCACAGGATGGAGCAACAGCTCAGCTCTGTAATTCAAATGCTTCTTTTTCACTAGATGAGAGATAATAGAATTTAAAGAAAATAAAGGCAACACGAGTGAGGGATGATAATGTGAGAGTGGAACAGCACTGCTATATCCACAGCATTCCTGACATCCCCTGCTCCTCCCCCCTACACTGAACAGTGCACTTTAACAAAACCCAAACACCACAAAAACCTGGCCCAATGCAGCTGCCAAGAGCCAGTGCCTCCTGAAACTTCATGTCAAATGTGTCTGCTCTGGGCATCTTGCCCCCCAGGTGCCTCCTCAGCAGTGCAGGGCACGCACAGATGGCACAGCCTGGCATGGATCCGGAGGCTCCCGCACTTCTCTTCCAGCACCCAGCACAGGGCAGGGCTCCCCAGACAGTCTGGGTGCTGTCTCAGTGTCAGCAAAGCTAAAATTACTGCAAGCTCTCTAATTGGGTGGGTACCTCTGTGAGAAAGCCAGGAAGCTCAAAGGGATTGGGTGAGCTGAGTGTGATCAGAGGAGGCCACAGCACCAGCAAAGGTGTCCCTGCTGCTCCCTGGGCACCTCTGAAGAGCCAACACATCTCCTCCCACCTCCCCTCCAGTACAGCACAAAGGGAGACAGAGGCAGTGAGGGAAACTGCTGTCTCAGAAGCTTTTGGAGGCTGGAGAAAGCACTCCCATCCAGGTTCTCAGCCAAGCACCACCTGTTCAATCCCTTGGGACTGGACATGAGGGCAAAAGGCAGCAGATCCAACAGCTGTTCTATCAACCTGCACCCACCTGAGTCTGCTTGTTGCCCAAACTAGACATGCATCCACCACATGCACTCCCACTTCCCTCTGACAGGTCCTGACAAGAAAAGAAGGAGGTTCTGCCATGACACAAAGGTTTTCCATCCTGAGGGGGAGTGATAAAGCAACAGGAGGGACATGGAGGGCAGTCTGGAAGCAGAGCAGTCCATACCTGAAGTTCCGCAATGAGTGACTTTGTTACTGACACCTCCCCATGAAAGGAAGACCAAAGGAAGGTATAAAAAACAGGAGGAAAACCAGACTACATTTAGTGAGAATTTATGATGTACAGGGTGGAAAAAGGGAGAGTTGGCTTCTGACTCAGTATTTTTGAGCTCCTTGGACCAACAGTGTTGTAACTCATAAATATCAGTAAAGCAAAGCAGGAAGGATTTTTAAGGACAGACTTGTCAATACAGTCTGGGAATCACTCAGCTTTGCTGCCCAGAATGTGAGCACATGATTGTCATTCCTGTGCTCTGAACACACAGCAAGGTGACCTGCAGCAGTGAGAAGGGGCCCAGAGCATTCCTCAGTGTCCCTGTGCCCCCAGGAGGGAACAGATGGAATGCTGCAGGCTACAATTTGCTCCTTCAGCCTGACTCCTTTAAGGAAGACAAATTTGAAGGAAATGCTGAAGGTGATATGCCATTAGTACCCTGGTCCTTAACCCTGGGGACAACCTGAGGTAGGATTTGTTTCATAAAGTCTTAAAGGCATTTGAGTTTAAAAGCATTCCTGTCAACACATTCAAGCCCAGGATCAGAGGCAATGCCATTTCATGATTGCTGTGTAAATCTCTGCACAGTGTGCAAGGCTTTGTCCTCCTGTGGTGAATACAGGAGGTTTCTGCATGATGCTTATGAAGTCAGGCAGCAATTTAATCTCATCCCACCTTTCCTGCCTAACCTCTGGAGGGCAACCTCCTTTTAGAGGTATTTACCTGCAGTGGGGAATACATGGCCAGACAAACACATGTGCAGGTAGCAATGCCTGGGTTAAAAGAGGAGCTGTTAAGACTTGCTGACAAGTGGAAAGGTCTGAGCAACCCAACTGAAAGGGATGGAAGGGATAAACCTGACTGCTCCTGTCAGCAAAGGACAGAAGCTGCTCCAAGAGGAGATACAGCATTGAGAGAGGAGAGGTTTTACAGGGACCAAGGGTTAAGGAGCTTAGTCATGGAATCACAGCATGAGTTGGGTTGGAAGGAACCTGAAAGATCATCTGGTTCCACCCCCTGCCATGGGCAGGGACACCTCCCACCAGCCCAGGTTGCTCCAAGCCCTGTCCAACCTGGCCTTGGACACTCCCAGGGATGGGGCAGCCACAGCTTCTCTGGGCACCTGTGCCAGGGCCTGCCCACCCTCACAAGGAAGAATTCCTTCCCAATATCCCATCCAACCCTTCCCTCTGGCAGTTTGAAGCCATTCCCCACCCCCTTGTCCTGTCACTCCAGGTCCTTGCAGTCTCTCTCCGTGTTCTTTCAGGCTCCCTTCAGGCACTGGAAGGCACCATTAGATCACTCTGAAGCTTTTCTTTTAGAGCTGAACAATCCCAGCTCTCTCAGTCTTTCCTTCACCCCTCTGATCATCCTGATGCCTCCTCTGGCCTTGCTCCACACCCCCATTTCTGTGCAGTAGAACACAGAACCTGCCCCATGGCTGCTGGATCCTCCTTCCCTGGGGCAGGGCAAGAGCAGGACTCTTTCTTTGGCTTGAAAAAAAACTGCACCACTCTGGAGCTTGAAGGCAACTGCAGAAAACTCTGGTGCCTCCTCCCTAATGCAGAGCATCATATTCTTCTGGCATTATTCTTTCTAATGCTCATACAAGAAAAAAAATGATAATATTTTGGTAAGATGAATAACATAAACCCTCGTAATCCCTTCTATTTCTCTAATTTAAACTGGGATTTCATAAGTACTTCTGCAGGGACTAACACTGCCACGTGGAGTTGGGGAATCACAGCCACACCACAGCAATCACAGACAGGCTGAACTGTTTGCAGGGTGCTTTTTCATGGCATGAATGAGGCAAGTGTACTGCAAACAGGGCAAACCTCCCTGCCCTCTGTTTAAATTATTGCTGTCTCTGAAGGCTGAGTGATCTGGAGGGTATTTAAATGAAGACTCCTCCCTTTCCCACCAACATCATCCAGTGCTGACCTCAAGGGAAAGAAATTTGATGATAAATAAGGCAAAGGGTGGACATTTCAGAGCCCTGTGTTGCAAATAAGAGGAGGTGGTCACAGGGCCTGACTGTTGCTGGAACATTATGGTTTAAGAACCAATATATATATCTATATATCCATATATACACACACATATATATCTGAAGAAATGTCCCTTCACTTGTATTGATTTTTCTTACAAGGAATGCTCAAAATTAAGGTGTCAAATTGCCCAAACCAGAAAAAGAAAAAACACACCTATTTTTCTGAACAAAGAAACTCCACAGCCCCACAGCAATTTAGGAGAGAAAACACACACTCCAGTAAACAGTATTTGTTGGAAAAGAATTTTAAGAGTATTTTGGTATAGAATAAGAACACCCCACCACTCCTTTCTTTTAGATTCTGACACTGTGCTTTTCACAGAGTTACCTCTGCTTAACACACCTGCACCCCAGGCAATGCTCTGCCCTCCCCTCATCCATAACCAGCACTGATTTTAAAACATCTCTGTGTTTTCCTGCCAAGGGACACCCCTGTGACAGAGCCAAGGCTGGAATAACAAGCAGATGATGACCATGCCTTGAGCACACAGGTCCATTTTCACAGCCTAAACAAGGTGATATTGCTGTTAGCACAGACCACCATGGTCAGGTTTGGAGATCATTTCTTGTTACAGGCAAGAGCATCTTTTACACTGGGACATGCAGAGACAAATAGGGACAGACAAACTATCATTCATGTTAATTAACCAAGTGTGAAAGCCCAAAAGCACTGACATCAACCTGTGAGCCTCAGCCCCACCACTGCCAGCAGAGAGGCTTGGGAAATTCTATATAAATGCCTGATGAGCATAACACACCAATATAATATGAAGCACCTGCTTGCAGAGTCTGAATACAACTCTTTTACACTGAGATATTTGCTTCTGTGTGAAAATAAGTAAATATTTGCTCTGCTGTGCCAGCTGGATCAGAGGAAAGCCCTGAATTGCAGTAAAAGGCTGGCAGAAGGTGCCTATCTGGAGTTCACATGCATAACACTCACTGGAAGCAACAACTATTGAAAACAGCTTCAGAACATAAATGGGAACAGCAGAAGTAGATACAAAACTCATTTTCACTCTGCAGATTTTATGGCAGGTGCTGCAAAGTTCATCTCTTAACTCTGCAGTTCTTGGTTTCTTTAGAAGAGCAAGACAAAGATCACAATCAGAAAAGCTGAGTTTTCACAAAGCAAAGGGAAGCCTTAAAAGTGAAACTTGGCCGAGTGCATTGCCAGCTGATTTTGAAGAAAAACGTAATATCCATGCTGGGGATGTGATGGGAATCAGGATTTATAAGAAATTTAATTGTTGAATTATCACCCAAACCCCCTTCCATCACCATAAAGCAAATTACAGGATGCAACACACAGACCTTCACACCAGGATTTGAAGCTACTGCTTCTCTCAGACAACAACCCAAAGGATATTTGGGCACTTCCAGCAACAAGGGCACTGCTCCATCTGAACTGCCATGGGACAGCTTTAATTCCACAGGAAAGGAAAAAGCAGCACAGCTATAGCTGGGCAGTTTCTTTAGTGACATGGGGTTCTCTCTGTCCTGGGAAAAGAACCACATGGATCTTTTTATAGAGGAATGTGTTAAAAAATAATCCACCTGACAAGGAAAAAACCAACTGGGAAGAACCATTTTTATCCAAATCCAAGCAGCAGTTCATACACAACACTGCCTTTGGTGCAGTGCTCCCTGTCTGACAATTGGCATCCCACTCCTCTGCCCACTCCCTGCCCTGTCAAACCAGCCAACTTCATGCCAGCCGTTTATCTTCCCATTAAAAACATCATTAAATACATTTATCAGTTGAAGGCTTTATCTTCAAAGTGGTGGAGCTCCTTGATATGTAATCTAATCTTTCAAGCTCACCAAAGATTTTCATCAAACTTCATTAATTGACAAATCAATTTCTGGAGGTTTGGATCTATTTGCAAGACCTACTTCCCTCCTGCTTTTTTTTTCCCTTCTCCAGTAAGTGCTAAAAAGCCTTTCCAAGTGCCACAGGGAGGAAATGATGACGTTAAGGCTTTCAGAGTCTCTTATCTGGTGGGTTGTGGGCTCGCTTTAAACCCCTTCTGATGGTCTCTGCACCACGATTTCAGTTTAATGATTTGAAGGATTATTGGCAGCTGAAATGAGGATTTGTGGATCTTGAGTGAAATACATTGTAATAACAACTGTCAGGCTGATTTGGATGCTCAGGCCTCTAAGCCTCTCCAGCAATATCTGAGGACTTTGATGCAGTCACAGCCATGCTCTGCACTTCAGCATTATTTCTCAAGTCTTATTCCACTGCTTCATATTTTTAAAAAACCCAGATAAATAAAAAAAAAAAAAGAGAGAAGAAAAAAAAGACAAAGGCAAAGCTTTTAAGCTTCTGGCTTATGAAACTAAAAAGCAAAAGTAAGTTAAAAGGAGTTGAGAGCATTTCCTTTTCCTCACTGTGCTCAGCTGAATAACAAATAATTAAAGGGTGGCTCGGTGTATAAAGCATCCCATGGTCATGGCAATCACTGGAATCCCAATCCAGAGCCTGGGGACAGTGGGGGGTCTCTCCATCTGTGCAATGTGAACTGAGACATCACAGGAACTCTGCACCCCCCAGACAGCTCTGGCTCTGCCACCATCAGGCACTGCAGTGCAGCAGGTCACAGAAATGCCCATGGACACAACAACTGGCTAAAAAAGAATTTTTAAAGTCCATTTTCAAGCTCAGTCAGTGGGAAAATGCAAGGTATTGGTGGAGACAGACAGACACCCCACTGCAAACCGCATTTTGCACTCTCATGCTCCACCTGCTGGTTCTGCAACAGGATTTAAGACGCCAACATGTTTGGGATTTTTTTTTTTTCCCCAGCTGTGCAACAGCCCTGCTCATCTGGATAAGTGTTAAAAGAGAAGTCATGCTCATCTCAATATTGCAGAGTCCACTGGGGAAAAATAAAAGGGTAAAATATTTATGACAAAATGTAAAACAGCTGAATGTGTAAGGAACAGAACTGCTCCTAAATGCCTTGCAAATGCCTCAGGGTTAACATGGTAAAAATGTAGTGCTCTCTTCCATTCTGCCTCTGCCTGGTTTTGTATTATACAGCAAAGCACCCAAGAAAGCCAATTAATGTGCATTTTATTCTTTGAAACGTTTAAAATTGGGCACTTTCGGCGTGTAAACTCTCAGCATCTCTTACTGTTTGAGTGCTTTTTATTGCAGATTTGTGCATATTAAAAATACATTTGAAAAAAATGAAAGGCATTTGTGTTTCAAGCTGCCTTTGGAAAAGCAACAAGAGGAACATAAGCAGGAAGCAACACTTGTCCCAGGACAAAGATGGGATCATGACTATGCAAATGTTTCATGAGCACTTCTTGAGGCTGGGCTTGTCATCCCCTCCCAGGGGTTGTGTGACACAGGGGAGGCACAGGGAGCCCTGCATGGAGCTCAGTGGGTAACACAAGCACTGCAAGAACCCACACACAGCATTCCCCTCCCACCCTCCTCCCACTAACAGGGCTTTTCACGCTCGGATAAAGCCACATCTGGAAACCATCATCTCCTCTCACCCTCCCCAAACCCACAGAAGCAGCAATAACATGCTAATAAGGGATGGAATTTCATGAAAGATGCCTCTTAACTGAAGACTAAAAAGACACCACGCAATTTAAATGAATTGCTTTTAGCAGGGCACTGAGTGACAATCAGGGGGAAATGCCTGGCCCATTTTTGCCAGTTGTGGGGCAGATTTTCAATGGGTGCAAAATGCTGCCTTGGGCAAAGCAGTGCCAGGTTTGCACAAGCCAAGGGTATAGTCCTGTGCAGTCCCATTTTTAGGACCACAATGGAGAAACCCTTAAACTGAGGGTGCTGAAATGAAGCTGCATAAGCAAGTAGGAAAGAAGTTATTAACACATCAAATATCTGCTTATGGTGCTTCCCTCCCTGCACAGTTTTGTTAAGTGAGCTGAAAAGAGCAATCACACGATTCTCTGAATGCACACAAAGAAGTTCAAACAACATTGTGTTGTGCACAAGGACAAGAACCCAGTTCCTGGGTGGGTGGCTTGGGAACACAGGGGCTGCTGGAGCTTTGGTTTGGCTGCTCTGGGACCTCTTGTGCCCAGCTCCAGCCCTGAGCATGTGGCAGCATCAGGGTGGGCCTGTCCTGCCAGTGACCTTCAGGTGTGCCCAGCACCTCACACACCATCCCAGAATCCTTGAGGTTGGAAAAGACCTCCAAGATCATGACATCCAACCTGTGACCCGCCACCACCTCCCAGACCAGCCCAGAGCACTGAGTGCCATGTCCAGCTGTTCCTTGGACACCTCCAGGGGTGGGCACTCCACCATCTCCCTGGGCAGCCCCTTCCAACACCTGGCCATGCTTTCTGTGAAGAAATTCCTCCTGATATCCAGTCTGACCCTCCCCTGGCACAGCTTGAGGCTGTTTCCTCTTGTTCTGTCCCTTGTTCCCCGGGAGCAGAGCCTGATCCCAACCTGGCTACAACTTTCAGGGAGTTGCAGAGAGCAAGAGGGTCTCCCCTGAGGCTCCTTTTCTCCAGGCTGATCCCCCCAGCTGCTCCAGACCCTCCCCCAGCTCCACTCCCTTCCCTGGGCATGCTCCAGCCCCTCAAGCTGTAGAAATACAACCTTGGAAAACTGCAACAAATCCAACTGGTTTGTATTCCCTCCAAATTCCACTCCAACCCCCTTTCTCCCTACCAGAGCAGTGCACACACAAAAGATGTTCAGCTGCCTCACATCCATAATGCCACCCAGTCAAACAGCACTCAGGGATTTCTCTGAGTCCAGCAAAACAGAACAGGAGTTTTGTTGTTGTTTTGGGCTTTGTGGTTCTGTTTTCTCCTTTCTCTTTCCATTTTTGCCTCTTCAGATGAGGAATGGCTGGACAGAACTCAGGAAACAAGGAACATCAAAAAGAACAGTGCCCTAAATGCACCTGGTGTGAAACCAAGGAATTGTGAGATCCCATCACTGGTGGAACTGGTTTTGGCATGAGAACCTCATGTCTTTATGGAAATTCTCATCTTCCTGCCCAGCCTGTCCACTCCAAAAATAATGGTGTATTCAAATCACATTCTGGAAAACCATTAAATTAAACATCAGCACCACCAGGCAGAAACAGCACAGTGTGGAAATGAATGACTAGACTTCATCCTAATAAATAAAAATAAAACATTTCTGGATAACAAACTGCCTTAGCAGATAAAAAAGTAAATCCCTAGAATTTAAATCCATCATAAGCAAAAGCCCTCTGGAAAAAAAACTATCCAGTCCAAAGCACTATTATGACTGACTTTATATTCAGAACTGTATTTATGCAGACTAAGATAAGGGCAATCAATCCCCAGGCCTCAGGACAAAAAGCTGATCTTCTGCAGGGATCAGGATAAAGAAAATTCCTCACCATATGTCCCATGGTTAAAGGCAATAGGGGACATGATCTGTGAGACTCAGGAATGTTCAGGGATTGGTCACTGCTGGGAACAAATATCAGATTTACAACACATCTGCTCCAGCAGTAAATCCCAGCCTCTTCTCTACATGTTGCTGCTTTCCAACACACCCAGTTTAGTGCCTTAACTTGGGATGGATCTTGTCAGATCCAACAGTCTGTCTTTGCAGGACTCCTGTATTCACTCAGTCACCCAAAGTGTACCAGAACACTCTGCTTCCCTTTTTCACCATTCAATCACCTCCCCTTCTCCTCCCAAATTCCTTCTGTTCCACGTAGGTTGTCACTGGTGTTGTATCTCAGACAACAGAGCTGCTCCTTTTTCAATTCTTTTCCAGTAAATAATTCATAGAACCAATCTATCCTCTATCCCTTGAAAGGCATCTTTCCAGGGCAATCACCACATCCATAACTTGATACTGATGGTTCCTCCACCAGGACTTGCTCACAGCCCCAGAATGTGTGTCATCAAGCAATATTTCACCTCTTCTTTCAGCTGTTCTTTTAAGGGCAGATGCTGCCTTCCTACTCTGACAAAAATTAAGTGAGGAGGGAGAAAGAATAAAGCAGAAATCAAGATATGCTTATTAAGTATTTAATCAATTTGGCAGGGAAAAATCATCATCTTGCATGCAAAGGAACTTCAGCCATTAGGAGGTGACACAGATGAAGCCTCTGCCTTTCAGCAGTGCCACCAGGCTGATTCCAAGCACAAACTGGGCAGCAAGGATCAAAATGAAGGAATGTTGTATTGCTGTAACTCTTCTTCTCCCAGGCACTCAGCAATAGGACAAGGGGGCACGATGGGCTCAAGCTCTGCCAGGGGAAATTGAAGTTGGAGAGCAGGAAAAAATTCTTTGCAGAGAGAGTGCTCAGGCATTGGAATGGGCTGCCCAGAGAGGGGGTGGATTCCCCATCCCTGGAGGTTTTTAACCTGAGCTTGGCCGTGGCACTGAGTGCCATGATCTGGTAAAGGGACTGGAGCTGGACCAAGGGTTGAACTTGATGATCTGGGAAGCCTTTTCCAACCCAATCCATTCTATGATTCTGTGATCCTCTCCCCAGCTGATGTGCCAAAGGCTACTGAGGTGGAAAGAAAAACAGGGTGAGGAACGTCCCTGGAATGGGTGCCAGTCTCAGGTTTTGGGGGAGCCACACACTGAAAGGCAGTTGTGCCACTCCCAGCACCTCACCTGCAGCTCTCCATGGCTCTTGGGAATGGGCTGAGAGGACAACAACTGCATCTCACTCAGGGAATTCAGCAAAAGCAAACCCAAACATGCAGTGTTGGCTCAGCTTACACAGCTGGGGAAAGAAATCCCCTCCCAGCACAGAAAGCAGGTAAAGTTTCAGTATGAAGTTGTGCCAGGAGTGGTTCAGGTTGGATCTCAGGGAAAGGTTCTTCCCTCAGAGGGTGGTGGGCACTGACCAGGCTCCCCAGGGCAGTGGGCACAGCCCCAAGGCTGCCAGAGCTCCAGGAGGGTTTAGACAACGCTCTGAGGGACAGGGTGGGATTGCTGGGGTGTCTGTGCAGGGCCAGGGGTTGGATCAACAATCCCTGTGGGTCCCTTCCAGCTCTGGATATTGTAGAATTCTATGATAATATTTTCCTTCACTTGCTAAAAAAGCATCTGTTTTCCCCACTGTCTCCCTTTAAAGTTCTAGTAGACTGGAGCTAAGAGTTCAAATTTAATATTAATAGGGAAATGAAGGTGTGTTGGAGCACAAGGCTTAGTGTAGCTCCAAGTTAAATTAGCCTGTGAATCAGTGATCTTAATAATACCAACACATCAGTTGTACAGAACACTCTTTCAAATCACTTGATATGCCATTTGTGCAGCACTTTGACTCACAGGCCTGATTTTTAATTATTTCTTTTACTATAAGCTTGGGAAAAAAATGAAGGCCTCAGTTTTTCAACATTAACGTGTGAATGTTTCCTATTTAATGGGAGGTATCACCTTAATATTAAACCAGAAAGAATTATTTCTGAACTCATACTCAGGGCACACACTTGTGGCTGTTCAGTTCATGCATTTTGTAACAGAACAAAAATCCCTCCTTTTTAAACATTTGTAGCAGAGCAAAAGACAAAAATATTTCTATAAATTTGAAAATATCATCTTAACAAAAAAAAAGTGGCAAGAGCTGCTGGGTACTGCTAAACCTCCCAAGATTTCATGGCAACAAAGTGCCTGTCAATAGCAGCCAGAGGAAAAGGGTTTCCAACTACTTTGCAACACCAGAACAAACTCTGAATGTTCCCATTATTTGCATTTGCATCGGTTACTTTATCTGGACTATTTTTAAAAGCAGCATTGAATCCAGCTCCATCATTCAAGCCTCACTTTTATTTCCCTAGGCCAACACCAAAAATTGAGTATTGATCTTGACAACTGCTCTTTTTTCCAGGAGCTAAATCACATCCTGTGCTGATTAACCCAAGTCTGCAGCAGCTTATTTTAAGAGACAAGCTGCGTGTGAGCCACGGGAATTTTTCCATACGAGGACAAACCTTCTATTATCATAAGCCTGTTCTACAAAAGAATCATTGCCACACATTTTGGGGGCAGATTAGGGGGTTTCTCAGGACTTTTCCTCCCCTCTCATTCCTTGCCAAACAATTTTGCTGTCACATTGGAGAGTTTCCTGCTTCCAAGCCACAAGGTCACAAGACCTTCCTCAGTTTACAAGTCACCTGTTGCCATCATCCAAAAAGGCAGAGAATTACAGAATCACTAGGGCTGGAAAAGCCCTCTAAGATCACCAAGTCCAACCATTAACCAGATTAATCACACAGACTGTTCTGAGTTGGAAGGGACCCACAAGGGTCATCAAGTCCAGCTTTAAAGTCAGTGGCCCACAGAGGGGATTGAACCCATGACCTTGGCATTGTTACAACCAAGTTTGAACCAACTGAGCTCATCTCAGGGTCCACCCTGTTCACCACTAAACTATAACCCCAAGTGCCATATCCACACACCTTTGGAACACTTCCAGGGCTTGACAACCCTCTCAGTGAAGAATTTTTTCCTAATATTCAATCTAAACCTTCCCTGGCACAACTTGAGGTCATTTCCTCTTGTTACCTGGGAGAAGAGCCCAACCCTCACCTGGCTACATCCTCTCCCAGAGAGTTGTGGAAAGCAACGAGGTCCCCTGAGCCTTCTTTCTTTAGCCTGAGCAACTAATAAAGGAGCAGCCAATGTTCTAATGAACCTAATGGGAAGTTAATGTTCAAGGCAGCTTTCCAGACACTATTTTAATCAAGACTAAATATTAATTGTACAGAATGTCTTTTCCCTGACCCTTTATTAATATTCATTTAAATGTTACTCTTTGGCCTTCCTTTCCATGTGAGTTTGTCCCTGTAGAAGGTAAACACTTTCCAGATGATGTTCCCCCTAAGATGATGATCTCATGATCTCAGTTGCAAACTCTTCCCTTTCTTCCCATCCACCAGAGCTAAAAGTGCCTTTTCCCCTATTCTGCTTTGCTGTGGAAACTTAAGAAAGCAAAAAAAAAAAAAAAAAAAAAAAAAAAAGGCAGGGGAATAGTCAATAAGCAGAGAGAAGAAAACAAGCCTCAAGTTTCCCAAAGCACACTCTGGTGAACAAAGCCCATGAAACAAGGATTTTAAAGAGCTCTGTTTATCTGTGGAGGAGGGCTATAAACACCCCACGCTGAGAAAACCAGTGCTGAATACAGGCACTGTTGGGAACTGGATTCAAACACGCTGTTCCAACCCTGTTATCTCCTCAACCTGTTAGTCTGGGGGTAAAAACTCATGGTTATATCTGTCTTTCCTTTAACCAACCTTCAGCCCTGTGTCTAGTCTTAACCTTAGACTGTCTCTCTCTTTCCCCATTCCCTGCTGAGCTGCTCTTCCCTCTGACTGACAGTTCTCTGGTTTTGCCTCAAGGACATTTAATCCTTTCCTGTCCCAAGTCACAGCCTATCACAGTCTGGGAAAAAAACAAATAAACCCAAAACAAGAAGAAAAAAACCATAATAAAAGTAATTCATGCAGGGTTTGCCATGTTTTCTGGCAGTTGGTTTTTCCTGGAAGGAGGCAAGCTGGGACTTAATTTTCAGTATCATTTCTACAGATCAAATATTCATCAAGTCTTGTAACACTGTCCTGGAGAAAACCAAAAGCATCACCTGTGGGGTAACAGACACCTGGGCACACACTGCTTACAGAAATTTAGATAAGATACAATCCACTTTAACAAAACTTCTTTATGCTCATTTAGAGCAGGACCTTTCATAATTAATTTTTATGGGCTTTATCTAATGAAAAATTTATTCATGTCCACAGAAACAACTTGCATTCGGTCTGATCAAAAATCTGAAACTAATGGATGATTTTGGTAAGAGTTGCATCATGGTGAGATGACTTTAAGCTCATGCTGAGCCATCCTGGCCATGCTTTTGCTCTGGTTCAAGGCTGGCAGTCAAGGAACACACCAGACCAGGGGAAGTTTGTAAATAAATGAACTTCTAGTGCTTGATTTGAAGTGGAATTAAAACATGGTCTTTCCCAATCCTGTTCTAATTGTTATTTTCATATCTAAATAAGAATCTCATTGCAAACATTTGTCTAAATTGAAGGCTAAGCCTCCCCAGAACACAAATATTCAATCTCTATGTAAAAAGACCCTAAAAAGAGTATTTAGTATGAGGGACATTGAATTCTCACTGTTGGAAGGTTACAGACACCTTCAGTTTATTGTTACACTGATTTCTTGCAACTGAAATCAGTAAATACTCCTCCAGTACAGGTGATATTCTCTGTTACTTCTGCAGTCAATTTTGTTATCTTTGTTTGTGGGCTTAATAAACACAGCACAACACTAAACAGTGCAGTAAAACAGGGCTATTCCAGTGCTCTGATGGTTGCACACAGATGAGTAGGAGTTTGGTACTGCCCCTCTTGCCAAGGAAAAGGAATGACAAAGAAAAGCAGCATCACTCATCCCTCAACTCTTTCAAACCCCTCAGTTTTCCCTGATGTCATTCATTAGGAACTCCAAGGAACATGGAGGCAGCAGAGCTGTTTTCTCAGTTCAGCACATTTTAAAAACCTTCCCCGTGAAAGTTTCGTGTAATTATCCTCGAAATGGGGTATTTTGAAGGAGTTCCACGACATATGGAAGTTGGAATAATGAGTTGCATTTCTGTGTCTATCATTTCAGTTGGCATTTGGTGCAAGTTGTACATCTCGAGCTATTAAGTCTCTCCCTCCAAGTCCACGCTTAGATCGAGATCATTACAATTTCTCCCACCCAATGCCCTAAACAAAACGTAAATGCCATCACCATCAATCTCAACAAGCTCTGCATGACAGCTAACATTAACAGAATGACCTTCTCCAGTTAGATTTTCATTAGTAAAATAGGATGGAAACACCAAGTGGCTCAGCCAATTTGAACAGATTACCCACGTCATCCTTCTCGGTGTCAGTCGATACCGAGCTGAGCAGGGAAATCACCACTTTGGGCCATGAAACAGAGTCAACACCCTGTTATTTTGACCCCTGAACCAAACCAAAGGCAGCACCCTTTGCAGGTTGCCAGTTTGGCTGCTGCAGAGTGTGCCTGCAAAGGGATGATGCCACGGGAGTTGCAGAGCAAACCTCAGCATGTCCTGTTTCCACTTGCCAATGCACAGTCCTGCAGATGCTGAGAGAATCTGACCACACCAGTGAAGGAGAAGAAAGCCAAAACATGAGTACCACAACATGTGGCAACTTCCCCAAATAGGCCAGGACATCTTCTATGCCATCTCACACTTTCCACAAAGCTGCAGCAAACACTCTGAAGATCTGTGTCCTACCAATGGACAGCTGCTGGCCAGAGCAAACACCTCTGTGCCAGGGCCTCATGCTCAGCTTTATTCATTCTTAACCAAATCTCCTCAAACAGACACTAAATATTCACTGATTTAGAACCAGTATAATAAAGGCTGTGCCCCACACACAGCCAACAACACAATCATCCTGCCAGTCTTGCACTCTTGGAAGAGGAAGGGGATGCTGTGGTGTGACAGTGGGTGAGGAGCACTAACATTGTCCTGCTTATTCTCATCCCAGAATGGCATTTGGCTGCTCTGGCTGCCTCCTTCCCACTTCAGTCTTGCTGCTTTATCAGAAGAATTAAATGGAACCAAGGTTTTGTGTAAGATTCCCACTGCTTAAATGCACTTGTGGTAAACCACTAATTTGGGGAGGGAAAAAGGTTGTAGTAAAAGGAGAGCAACCTTTAAGTCTCTGTCCTTTGTTCCTTCCACAGCAAAAATTACAAAACTGCAAACCCTGATAAGAGACCTGTGTGCTGGGAAAAACCTGGGAGGCAGAAAAGTGCTCTGTTCATCCCCTTGCCAGGCAGAGGTTGATTTCCCTTAATGGCTAATGATTAATGTATGACAACAGGATGAGCAGCCAATATCTCTGAAACATGAGAAACAGGATCCTTCAGATTTTCTTGGGAAGGCTGATACAGCTTAGAAAGAAGATAGACTGCTTCTGTCCCTGGATCAAAACTGATCCACTCCAGTATGAAAGGGAACAGGAGGATACTGCACATTGTTTGAACAGGTTGCTTTGTCAGAAGTGAGGAGAAGAGTCAGCTCCATCAAATGGAACACAAAAGTGTATTTTAAAAACCAAATGCTTCCTGCTTCACCACACTGCACTCCAACTGCTCTCAGTGCCAGTGTGTTAATAAGAAATGCTGATCCATTACCCAGGCACTTGTTAGACAAGAATTCTGCTCTGCACTTAGAGGTGAATATTAAATCATGGACTAGTCTTAAGAACAATTTTCCTGCTGGAGAACTGGTCAGAAAACTCTCTCAGCCCATTTCAACAAGAAAGCAGCCACACACTGAGGCAAAAGTTTGTCAAAGACACCACATGCATAAAAGCAAAACATCTGTCTACAGAATAAAACAAAATATTCCAGGATGTGTCTAAACTCATAATGCCAATCCAACAGCTCACGTGCACCAGGGTGTCTGGAGGAGCATCTGCTCCCATGTGAGTGAGGGCCCCCAGGTGCCAGTGCTGTGCCCAGGGCAGCCCCAGTGCTGTGCCCCATAGAATCATAGAATTGACTGAGTTGGAAAAGACCTCCAAGATCATCAAGTCCAACCCCTGGTCCAACTCCAGTCCCTTTACCAGATCATGGCACTCAGTGTCACGGCCAAGTTCACCTTAAAAACCTCCAGGGATGGGGAATCCACCCCCTCTCTGGGCAGCCCATTCCAATCCCTGAGCACTCTCTCTGTGAAGAATTTCTTTCTGAAATCCAACCTAAACCTCCCCTGGCAGAGCTTGAGCCCCTCTTGTTCTCCTGTTGGTTGCCTGGGAGAAGAGACCAACCCCCACCTGACCAGAACTTCCCTTCAGGCAGTTCCAGACAGTGCTGAGGTCACCTCTGAGCCTCCTCTTCTCCAGGCTAAACATCCCCAGCTCCCTCAGCCTCTCCCCACAGCACTTGTGCTCCAGTCCCTTCTCCAGCCTCGTTGCTCTTCTCTGGCCCCGCTCCAGCCCCTCAATCTCTTTCCTCAACTGAGGGGTCCAGAACTGAACACAACACTCAAGGTGTGGCCTCCCCAAGGCAGAGTCCAGGGGAAGGGTCACTGCCCTGGGCCTGCTGGCCATGCTAGTTTTGATCCAGGACAGGATCCCCAGGGCAGCCCCATCCTGCCCTACCTGCACACTTGGTCCTGGTGGTGAGTGGGGGGCCGGGGGGGCCGGTGCCGCCCTCCCCGGGGCGCGTGAGCAGCACTCGGATCTCGTACTCCACGTCGGGGTCCAGGTGCCAGAGCTTGTAGTTGGGGGAGTCCACGATGTGTGTCTCTGCCCAGTTGCCCGTGGTGGTCCTGTACTCCACCTCCTTGAGGATGATGGGCCCGTCACCGATGATGGAGTTGGCGTTGGGTTTGATCCACAGGTACGTGGCGCCCACGGCCAGCAGCTCCGGAGGGGCGATGGGTGTCGGGGGCTCTGCGGGCACAAAGGGAGCAAGAAACTCTGTCAGAGGGACCTCATTTCCACAGTGCATTTTTGTAGCCAGGCTGTCCCAAAATCTGTTGTTGTAACTGTCTTGGGTTGAGCTGGCAAAGTGCCAACTGCCCAATACAGAGTCAAAGCCTCCCTCCCACTGAGAAAAGGGAGAAAGGAAAAAACCTGGAAAATTAAACTAGGTTTATACTTAAACTAATTGTATATGTTTATACAGGAAAGAGAAAATTAAAAGAAAACTACAATGTGACACACACTTACACAAGTTAGATATAACAACAGTTTTCTCCCTCCCACTAAAACCAGATTTCATTACTCTAGATTCATAAACCACCCCAAAAGACACCCAGCCAAGAACAGAAACAATAGCACCAAAATGTTTCTACTTCCCTGAACTAAAATAAAATGCAGAGTAGCAGTGACAGCAGCAAGGCCCAGGACAGCAGATGTGATGCCAACCCCTCCTAGTCCGGCTTTTGTGTTTGAGATGATGTTGGAATACAGGATGGAATACCACTGGCCATAGCAGTGATCTGTCAGCTGGCCCAGCCCAGCCCAAGTCAGCTGATAGTCTCAGGATTGCTCTGAAATCTCACCTGTGCAGCAAGGCTGTCCCAAAATCAGCTTCTCCTGTCATGTAACAAATCTTTTATAAGACTTTAATCTGACTCTGAAAAGAATTGGACTTTTTTTTTTGGTGCTAAAAATTCAGCCCCATTCACTGGGGGTATTGGTGCAAATTCAGAAACATCTGCAGCAACCCCAAAGCAATTTCTGTTTACAGTAAAACACAAAAGTCACTTTTAAAAGATCAGAAGGTTTATAGTTGTTTTCACTTTTAAGCACGAGCAATAGCTCTCAATATAATACTGGAGGGTGAGGGGGAGAGAGAAGTCTTAAATTAAGATAACCAAGTGCACTTAACATATTCCATGAATAAAAAGGCTTCACAATGGCCCCTTCTCTGCCCTGTGAGCTGGCACAGCAGAATATCCCAATGATTGTGGTACTGTGGCTCAGCCAAGTTCTAGTGCTTAACATGATGCAATTAGCAGGAAAGCTCAAATCACTTGCTCATTTTCTGATTTTAACAAGCAAAATACAGGTTAAAATAAGAATTAATTTCTAAGCAAAGCACTGGCTGTGTCTGAGCAAATTTAAACCCTTGGGATCTTCCCATGACCA
Organism: Pithys albifrons albifrons; assembly: GCF_047495875.1. Taxonomy (NCBI): domain Eukaryota; kingdom Metazoa; phylum Chordata; class Aves; order Passeriformes; family Thamnophilidae; genus Pithys; species Pithys albifrons. Next base: position 11,994,213 of record NC_092475.1, read on the forward strand.
GTCACACCCAGGATGCTGCTGGAACTGGCTTTAACTGGGGCTCTTGGTAGCTCAGAACTAAGAAAAAGGACTAAGAAAAAGTGACTCAACACCTCCTGTCGTGTTTGATTGCAAAGTTTGCTTAACTTCATGAGCAAAGGCACTCAAGGAAGTCTGCAGGAGACTTGAAGAGTGTCTGGATGTCTGAGAAGCAGCAGAGGAGGCAGGGACTTGGCTGCTGAGCATCACCTCTGTGAGACAAAGCAACTCAAGCTGATAAAAGACATCTCAGCAGCTCCCTTTGATGGGGCTACAAAAAAAAACCAAAACAAAACAACCTACAGAGCTCTGGCTGCCTGCCTGATTTTTATTATTCCTCTTCCCCTCTCTGTCAGTGTGTAAGTAACACTTGCATACTGGGAACCACATGAATGGTGAACACCTCGTGGTTTGGGAAACCTGAGCCCAATTGTGCAGGATTAGGAGCAATTCCCTGGATGTCTTCTGGCCTTCCCTCTGTCACACTCTAATGTGGTTTGCCCTCAGCCCAGAGGACACAGATTTGATTCTCTTGTGAAAATGAGGTGACAAAAGAGAAGTTTTTTATCATGAGGGTGTTAAAATGCTGGCACAGGTGCCCAGAGAAGCTGTGGCTGCCCCATCCCTGGAAGTGTCCAAGGCCAGGCTGGACAGGGCTTGGAGCAACCTGGGCTATGGAAGGTGTCCCTGCCCATGGCATGGGTGGGAACCAGAGGATCTTTGTGTTCCCTTCCAACCCAAACCATTTTGGGATCTCTGTCTCAGAAAAAGAAACCTATAAATGTAACAACATCTTGAATAATTTAAAGTCCTGTGGAAGTTATTCTGAACTCCTCTTTTAAGGTGAACCCTCAGAAAACCCAGAAAACTGTAAGAATGCAGGAGCCACAGAAATGTGAAAGAAAAAAATCTGAGCACCCCATGACAGGAAGAAGATTCTTGCAGGTTGACATCTGCTCCGTGAAGAGAGACAAACACACAGAAACCATTATTATACAAAAAGATCCACTGAAATGTTATTTAACTCCATTTCCTCTGGCTAACTAATTACAAGAGCCACGCCATCTCCCAGAGACTGACTGCAGGAGTTGTGTGTTGCACCTCTGGAAATAAAAGCAATCTGAATTGTAACTGCAGCACAACAAAAGCAGTGACACCAGCTGAGTTCTCTGTGCAAGGTTTGTTCCTGCTTTTATCCTGCACTTTTCCCCTAATTCCTGCCACAATCTCTTTGTGATATGAATTCCAAGCTGATTATGTTTTGACTTACTATGGTGATTTCTCCAAGAAAATTGTTTTCAAGAAACACTTGCAGATACATTTTCATTAAAAATCAAATTACTATAAATCACAAGCAGCTTATTACTTGTTTCTTGGTGCAAGACAATTAAAAGATAGACTTGCTGATTTTTATTCCCAGTGCAAAAAATGACATCTTACAACTCACATCAGAGCTGAACACAAGACAAATGAACTATTAAACTCCATTCTCCTGGGCTGCAGACTTCAGTAGCAACGTGCTCCAGGTTGCTCTGGGATTTGATGGCAAGTTAGAAGAGATTTATGGGACTGAGCTTAATTAATAGAGCAGTTTATCCAGCTGAACAGACATGAAAATCTCATCTAGCAAGTTTAAAAACTACCATTGCCAAACTGATTTAAATTGAGATGTCACCCGGCATTACCATCTTCTCTATTTTAGTCCAAATCCAAACCTTCCTCCCCTCCAAAAATTGTGATGGTGGTTTTCACCCTTCCACTAATTTTCCCCTCTCTGTTCCCTTTGAAAACCAGGTGCTATAAAATATTGAACAATCAGGAATTCAAACTGTTGCTCCCGTTTTCTGAATTTACAAAACTCTAGTTATTCCTCAATTCTACCTCACTGAAAATAATGGATTTTTCTTACTGACACCAACTGGAGAACAACTTTTTTTTTTTTTAATATCACTCTCTGCCAAATTACAAGTGATCTAAACGAGTTACCCATTACTCAGCAAAACTGGCACAGAAAAAAGGACCATTTTTTTTCCCTCTGTTACAAAACCCACTTGCCAGTTACAGATGACCAGCTTGATGTTATGAGCTCAGTGTTTTAATTAAAAATCTCTGTGACCTTGATTAAATAAACATGATGACAGATTGGCCTTTCACACGTGTAATTGTGAACAACTATATTTTCAAGCCCCATTTCATCCCAACACTATTTCATATTACAAGCTTTGTCCTGCCTGTTGCTCCTTTTCAGTCACTCCCCAGGAACAAACACATCTGGAACTGGATTGCTGCACCTGGAATACCCACCCTGAATCCCAGACTTGGGAAGGACACAAAAATGTGGCTATGGATGCTCTTTTTCAAGTAAAAAAGGATCTATTTAGTACAGGCTCAAGTAAAGGGAGTTGCTGACCACGAGATTTTGTTGTCTGAGCAAAGCAGGTCCAGTTGTGCAGACACAGAGGGAATTTGGGATGTGCTGGAAAATACAGCCATTGCTGGCAGAGCTTCCACATGACAGGCATGTTAGTAATGCAAAGAGTGGGAGAAAACAAAACCAACAGCAGGGACAAAAACAGAGCACACGGAACCAGAGAGGGTCTCGAGCTGGAAGGGATCCATAAGAATCATCAAATCCAACTCCCTGCTCCTCACAGGAGCACCTGAAACTCAACAGTACAGAGTGACAGGACAAGGGGTGGTGGCTTTAAAGTGCCAGAGGGCAGGGTTAGATGGGATATTGGGAAGAAACCCTTCCCTATGAGGGTGGGCAGGCCCTGGCACAGGTTGGGCAGAGAAGCTGTGGCTGCCCCAGCCCTGGGAGTGTCCAAGGTTGGACAGGGCTTGGAGCACCCTGGGCTAGTGGGAGGTGCCCCTGCCCATGGCAGGGGGTGGCACTGGATGAGTTTGAAGGTCCATTCCAACCCAAAGCATTCCATGATTCTACATGACTAAGAGCATCATCCAGACCCTTCCCAAACTCTGAAAGGCCACAAACATTTGTTTTGTGCCACAAACATTGTGCTTTTCAACTCCTGTGGAAAAAACAAGTATTTCACCCTTTGGCAAGTGCTCCCGAGTGTTTCTACTCTATCACAGGAATGTTTCTCTGTTTGACTATCCAAGCAAGGCAATTCTAAGCAATTGTTAGATGATGGAAGAAAAATGGGCTCTGTGAATCCTTAAAATGCAACTGGGAAGACTGAAAAATCAGAGAAAAATCCCCAACAACTACCTCTGTCTCCTGTGAAATAACCCATTAAAAAAAAGACACTATAGACAATGTACTCTTAAAACAGCTGGATAAACCTCTTAAGCTATGGATTTTATATGAATAAAATTCAATTTTTTAAAATGACTTCCTTGTTCATAACAAAACCATCTGATGAGCTGTGCAGTCAAGCTGACCATGAACCCTCCTTTGCATGGGATGGACTAGGGATGGTGTCAGGCAGAAAGAACCCCCAGAGCTGCCAAATTCTGGTATATGACCAAGTTCAACATTGTGCCCCTGAAGTGCCACCCTGTGCTCCCTCATTCCATTTCTGTTCTGTTCTCTCACATGCACACAACATACAGCACAGGTTCTAAAAATAACATCAGAGGAGACAGAGGGGGGTTTGTGCTTTGGGGGTTGGAGAGGTGGGGATGGTGCTGCCATCCAAAGACATTTGCCTGACAAGCAGGATCTGTGTTTTCAAACATGATAGTGTTTATTCCCCTCCTAATGGGAATTGCAAGCTTTTCTCACCACTTCCCAAACCAGCAGCTGGGGACTGTGCCTGCCAAAGGGATAAGGATGGGACTGGAAGGCAAGGAAACCACATTCCAAGCTTCTCAAAACGCTTTTAAAGCAAAAAAACAGAGAACAAAATGTATTTGTAGAGCTTTGTACACAACAGCCAGACTGTCTGAGCAGCATCCTTGGGCACCCCTTCTAGTTTTACACCACAGCAATGAGCAGTCTGAGCTCTGAATGTGAGCATTTACACTGGTGTCACTCATTAGCACACTCCCTACCACTGCCATAAATGCAGCAGGTTGAATCTTGTTTTCCAGTGCTTCTCCAGACTTCCAGTTCCATTTATTGCACAAAAAGATGACACATGGATTTTACAACATTTTACATGGGAGGATTTCACTGTGCTGACAGTGCCCTAATAGTTTTTGTCTCAGGGACACCCAGATCTGTCTCACAGTAATGTAGGAGGCTGACAGCACTGGCACATGCCAACAGTGCTGAAAGGCTCTGCCAGAGCATCAATAAAATCATTCATTAATTCACCTGGACAGGCAAATTGCACAAGTGAATGATGTGGTTTGTGCCCAAAGAAAAGTGCCCTGAACCAACACTTAGATGAACAATTATAGATATTTTATTAAAGCCAAAAATCCAGAAAAGTGTGAGAAGAGGAATATTTAGGATTTCTACGGTGTGTAGAACAAGGGGCAATGGTTTCACAGGTTTATATATTTCAGAGGTGCTGGTTTTAGCATCCCATTATGAAATGAGCAGTCTCAGCAGGAAAATATCTCCCTTCCTCCTCTTACCCCCCCTGAGCATTCCCATACAGGTCTCTCTTGGGATCAACATCAGGTGCACCCTCTGAACCATCAGCCATGGAATGCTCATGTGCTCAGCAATCCATTTGCCCTTAGGTTGGTTACCCAGCTGAAGAGCTGGGACATCAGAGCAGTAACTGGGGGCTGCTCCAGACACTGCTGTACTGTGCTATGGATTAGCAAATTTAGTGTCACACTCTCCATCTGATGCTTCTTCCCAACACAAATTTACCACCAGAGTGATAAGCAACTTTAGGACTCTCTGAAATAGAATCCTCATTTGCTACAGTGTAAAGTGCTTTTTAACTTTTGCCTTTCCCTTGAGAGCTGGTGCTTCTGTCTGTAGGGAACTTGTCACATGTGAGGAGTGAGGGGGAAAACAAAAATGAGGCAAAAAGATATGAAAGAATTGAGCAAAGTGATCATAGAATCAGCACAACAGCAATGAAAAACAAGGGGTGAGCAGAACCCTGGGGAGAGCAATCAACAGCACCGAAGAATGGAGAAAGAGACTCAGTATTGGGCAGGATGTTTGTCTTCTAACATCCCCCAAACCCTCAAATTCAAGCAGACTATTCCCTTTACACCTCACAACAGCAGAGGTGTACTATTTAGATGTGAAGGGAGAAGTTGCCTGATGAAAACTAAGAAGACATTCTGGCTGTGCTTTTCCCTTAGGAAGCAGTGGAAATGCTCCTGGGTGATTTGAACACCAGCATTCTAAATGAAGCAGCTGGGCTGCCTGGGTGTAAAGAGGAGCACAGCAATGCTCACAGGAGTTACTGCGAGGCAGGGGAACATCTCAACCATTTCCCAAAAGCACTGCAGTCACCATGCAAAGCAGCTGGGACAAGCCCTGGCTGGAGGAAGTCCATCTGTGCCAGTGTCACCTTATCAAATACACACAGAAAGTGCACAGAGAGTTGGGTCAGACCCACTGCCCACCCTTGTAATGGTGTTAGAGGGGGCACCAGACACCAAAGGGGAATTGCAGCAGTGCACTATTTCATTAGCATTTCACACTCTTTGTGCCTCAGAAGCTTAGCCTGAATCCCACCAGAGCCTCAGAGGATGCTTTCATTCCCTAATCAGGAGGAAAATAGCACTGGATTAGCTGAACAGTATCTCCCTTCCCAGCGTAAATTAAGTGAATTAGATGGAGGAGTCTGCGCTCTAATTGTAAAGCTTATTACAAGAACTCACACAGATTAGAACTGAATGCTTCTCTTTGAGCCATCATTTGTACTGTAACAGAGATAAAAAGGTGGCTGGAGCCTCTCCCAGGGCTCACTGTTGCCATGTAGGAACCTCCAGTGTTGCAGCAAAGCACATCCCTAAGCCCTGTGCACCAGGAGTGCCAGAAGGCAACCCTTCCCCATGGATGGGAGTGCCACCCTCACAGTGCCCAGGCAGGTGATCTCCAAGAGTGACAAGTTCCCCAGGGCTGGAATCATGGACAATTAACTCCCAGTTTGAAAGTGTCTGTAATTTTCTGAGTTCTTCAACTGCAAAACAGCTGCAAAAACACATCATGAGCCAGAGCAGCAGCTTCTTGTTGCTTATGGAATGTCATTCTGCTTGCACAGACCTTCCATGGACCAAGAGAGGCCTAACACAAGGATTTCTGTGCATCCATGAGCTGATTACAAACAGCCTGACCTTTACTATGTTGGTTTTCTATGTTCCAGCCTGCCCTAATTATCTCAGGTTCCCTTTTATAGTCAAAGGAGAGAAATGGGCTCATCTTAAGGTACATATCTAAGACAGATAAAATTAATTGCTCCCTGATCCCTCCATTTTTGACTGGTATTAAAATAGAGGTGAGATGCCCTTTGCCTTCTTACCCTTATTTTCTCAACACATGGCCTTCAGTGAGAAATGCACTCAGGATCAGTCAGTGTGTTAAGGGGAAGGCCAAGCAATAACATTGAGCAGCTGCAAGGCCCCTGAATTCCCTCTGAGTGTCCTCACCCAGGGCAGCAGAGCTCAGGTGCCGCAATCTAAAGCCACCACACGAAGAGAAATGATGCTGCTTTTCTTTGGAAAAGATGAGCACCACTCACTTTCCTTTTAGACATGCAGCCAGAGTGTGCACTGGTGGCAGTGATGCCCTTTGATTTAGAAATTCAATACTAAAGTGCTTGTCATAAAAAGTTTCATTCTTTTACTGAGACTGTTCTGAGGCTGAAGCATCTTGGTCCCATCTGCTGAGACTGTGCCACACACAGAAATGTCACCATTCCTTTGGCTAAAACACCACTAAAACCAAAAAGGTCATGACTTTCTCTTTCCAGCATCCAACTGCTCCATTTTGATCCTCCAGATCATGTCCAGTGTGCTTGAACCAAGTCCTGTTCTCCAAACTCATCTTTCATATATTTTCTTCACAAAAAAAATTAGTAAGTTTTAATTTTTGCTACTTCCATCATTTCCTGGACTTGATGTCACATCAGATATGTGTGGAGTGTTAATTATATTAATCTTGAAATGACCTATGAAGAAATTTGGGTTTAACATCAGAACATCTCTTAGTACAGTAATTACAGAAGTATGAGAACTGAGCTCATCCCTCCTTTGACAAGGGATATGAAAACACTGGAGCTTCCAGAAACTCTGGTCAAAACATTGATTTCTCCACTAGAAATTGCTGCAGCTGCACATTCACCACTCATCTTTCAAGCTGCAGGTTATTTCTGAACCTGAGTTCTCTTTCCCCCAGGTGGGAAGTCCCAGGGTTACTACAATATTTTCCTATTTCCAATCCACACTCTTTCCTTTAACAGTCAGTTCTCTATCACTACAGCATGAAAAATCAGCCTATGGGATGTTGCTCTTTGTTAGTACAAAGATATGGAAAACTTCATCCACATCCCACCAAAGTGAAGGTCCCCTCCACCAGTCACCAAGGCCAGCTTTAGCTCTCTCACGTGTTTCTAACTCCATGGACTATTTGAGCTCATATATCACAGGTTATTAAATCTGTTCCAGCTTTCTGCATGAACAAGCTGCTAATCCCCCACAGGGACTGAAAATGTAAACTAAACAAGCACCAAAAAAAAAAAAAAAAAAAGGGAGAAAGGCAGGAACAAACACATAAACCAGGAAACATGTAATTTCAGGTCAACTCAAGTTCAAGCAGCTTCATCAGTTGCTATGCTACCAGCGATGGGGGTGGGAAAGGATGGAGGGAAAAGGATTTTACAGCTTCATCTATAGGGGCTATTTGGCAACTTTTGCTCTCTGGCACATCTCTGTGTGCAGAATGAAGGATTGTTAAGTCTCTAAGCTGCTGGAATGGCAAGTGACTGCAGGTATTGACTACCAGGAATGGTTTGTGTGCATTGATTAAGTGCCTTAATCCACAGCAACCTGCCAGGTTTGCAGGAACAGCCCGAGGCAGGATTCCTCATTTCACTGAAAGGCAAAGGGGGGAAGCAAACACCCCACTGTCCTTTCCCTCCCTGTCCAGCACTTGAGAATGCTCAGAATGGATGGGGAGCAGTGAGGAACACTGAGGAAACAGCCAGGCTGGAGGTCAGACATGAGAGAGGACCATGGAGGTGACCCGCAGACTCAAGAGTGTCCAATTCCACCTCTCTTCTCTCAAACACAGTCTGTCCCACAGAGCTTAAAGAGTGAGGACAGAGCTGTGTGCACATGCAGGGCACTTCAGAGACCTGCCCACAGCTAAAGCTCATGATATTGTGGTGCAGCAAGTCTGACTATGCTGGTTTATAACTGGCAATAATGATTAATGGATGGCTGTAGGGCCAGAGACCGAATGTGGACTTGTGTTCCAGACTACAGACTTCATCACCTCCTACAAAGATGTGTATGCCAGGCTTGGCATAGAAATTCAGGGGGTTCGGTCCATAAAGTTGTTCTCATTTAAGCATTTATTTTCCTGTGACAGATCTTTGAAAAACACAGATCACATTTGACCATGAGGAGGAAAAGTCAAATCTGACACAAAAACGAGCTGATGTTGGAACAGTGAATTGCAAATGTACCAAGAGGGATCTTGGAGAAACTCTGAGGAGTTTTCAGCCAATGGACCTCTGTCACTAAAAGAGCATCTACCAAACTATCCAGGCAACCAGATCTCAGAGTGGATGGTCACCTGAGTGCAGGTTGCTCAGTATTAATCTGAGCAAGAATTTAAGTATTCATATGAAACTTGGAGGAAGCAGAAATGACTCATTTCCACAGGAACTTTGTGGAGGGCTCATTTTGGGAAGTCATTCCTCCTGTCTTAACTGACTGCAATTACAGCCCTGGGCAGCCTGTGGGAACATTCACAGCCCGAGGGGAAGGCAGGCTTGGCTGTTATCACAGCTACACTCCATTCAAATCTAAAAGTTTTCCCCCTTTGCTTCTTTCTCTGGGGCAAGCACAGATGTACACCCTGGGAAACCTGAAGAAACCACTTGCATAACTGGCTAGCAATGCTATATAAATATTCCTCATGCAGATTCCAAGACATTTGCACTAATAACACCTGCAGAAACTGTCCTAAGGTTTTATACCTGAAGCAGCACATTTCACCCCAGAAATCCAGCACAAGGATTAATCATCCTTCCACTTTTATTGAGCACAAAGTGTGAAAAAGAGCCAAGTTGCTGCCAATAACTCTTCTGCTGTCACTAAGACCACGCTGCCTATAAAGCAGCATGAGCAACCTAATCAATTATTACAAAGTCTGAGTGACAAAAGCAAAAAAAAAAAAAAATCAGTGTCCAGTAAGCCCAACACCAGGAAGAACAACTCCAAGCTCCATGACAGTTCCTAGAACATAAAGGGATCTTTTCCACCTCTAAGCCATAAGCCAGTTTCTCTGTCTAGAATAAAAAAAGAAAGATTTCCTGATGCACAGAGATGGACTCCCAAAACTCAGTGTCAGCATTAATACTTCTGCATTTCCATTGCCGTTTTCCTCAGAAAAGGAACAACCTTTCTAACTTCTGAATGTAATAGAGAGAGTGTGTGACAAGCAATCTTATTAACCCCAAAAGACTCAAAGGCCACCAGAGATCCTGGATGTTACAGTTTTTCTGCCTTTTTGTAAGGCTCTCAATATTCCCAAGGATGTCTGCAGTTAGTTAAGGAATTCTTTTTGTTACATCCTTACTCACTGCTGTGTTGTCCCTGAGACAGCTAAAAAACCCAAGATCTCCTACTACCAGACAAATCCTGGAACCTGTGTGGGCTTTGCAAGAGCTTCAGCTTGGCTTGTGGAGTTTACATTACAGGGCTGAAGTCATTTATAAAGGGTCCTGTATCTGAAATCCAGTGTTAATCCAACTTGGGTCCTGCACAGCCAGGACATGCAAGGGAAAACTGTCCATCTAGAGAACAAACCATGTTTGAGTCCCATCACACCAAATTTTATGCATATCAAAGACCTCAGGTCAACCTCCTGGAAAGAAAAAACCTATTATAAAATCTATGGCAGGTTGAAAGGTTATACTGAAGAGCTGGAGAACAGATACTTCCTGTGCTACAAAACTTCCTGAAGCAGAGTCTGCACATGTCCAGGCCATACCTGCATGAAGGACTAAGCTACTGGGAGTTTCCTCACTGAAGCCACTTTTCTGTCCAGAGTTTTCAGCTCACAGTGTATTATCACTCCCCCAATCAATGCAAATTGAACCTGGGCTTTCCTGAGAAGGGACAGATTCAATTTGGATTTCCTGATTTAATCAGCTGAGAGTTCCCTACATGGTCTGGTCCCCTACAGGCACACGTTGACTGAGCTCCTGAGATTCTGCAAGTGCTGCAAAAGCCAAAAACAGGGAGGGGAAGAGGATGATAAATCAATTAGGACACAAGGAAAGCTGGTTTTAACATCGTTAATAACAGTACAAAGATCACACTGATGGGTCATCCTTTCAGGATGATGCACAGTGGTATGGAAGCTTTGAGCTGCCAGTTCCTAAGATCTGTACTCCCCAAGTACAGCTACTGTGCTGGTTTAAAGGGAAACCAGCAGGAGAAATGAACCCAACACAAAAGAGACTATAAGTCAGAGTTACAATTTAATAGCAATAACACAAAGAGAAATTGGGTTTAACCCCCAAACCCAGCAGTCTAACCCAGCCCCCTGGGGCACAAACACAGGGGGGTTTGGTGGCCCCTGTGCTGAGCCCCACGTGGTTCCCCAAAGTCCAAAGGAAAAGGAGGTGAAAAACCTGTTGGTGCAGATGATGGCACAGTCTGGTGGAGAGTGGTGGGCTCCTCCTGTCCAGGCTCTGCTTCTCCTCTGGATCCCAAGAGTGGTACCCCAAGTCCCAAACCCCAAGATTGTCTCCCCTCAGGTGCAGGTGGGAGCCCCCAGTCCCTCCCCCAGGGCAGGGAGTTCCACACTGGGGGATCTGACTCTGGCAGTCAGGGGGGATTTTGGAATCGTTGCTGGCCCCTGAGCAGAGCTGAGCCCTCAGGTGGGTGTGGAGGTGCCAAGGACTCCCTGCAGGGCACTTCTCCCAGCTCCTCTGCCAGGCTTCTTTCCCAGCCAGCTCCCAGCCTGAGGGCTCAGCTGTGCCCTGGGCAGCTGCTGCCAATGATGGGCCATTGGGAACAGTTGCTGGGCAATGGCAGAGAGGGTTTAGAATGCACAGCTTTGGTCACACCCACACAGGGATAAACTGGTCCCACCTGCTGAACTGGGACAGCTACCAACAGGTCAAGGATCATCAAGACACAGCAATCCACTCAAGTTTTCTGGCTGAAACAAGGCCACCAGATTGCCTAAGTGTGAGGCCAAAGCTGGTGGAGCTCTTCCCTGAGGCAGAGTGGGACTGGAGGTCACTGCTGATGGAGAGAAGTGGGTGGTGTGGGTTTGTATCTGTCCACATCTGCCGAATCTGAACTGCTGGGATGTCTCCAGTGATATAAACACTCCAGGAAGAGCCTCTCCACCAAACAGTTTGTGCTCAGCACACGTGGACACAAGGAGAGAAAGCAGCAGTGCTGAGTGTCAGCCACAAGACAGGCTGCAGTCTGTGCATTACCAGCCTGTTACCAGGCACTTTGTAGTCATAACAACAAAATTGAGAGATGCCAATTACCATAATAGTGAGGACATAATTAGCAGCAGCCTGAACAACTTGTCATCCTGCAAAACTGAAGAATCAGCAACCAAAATGCAAAGTGACCGACACAAGAGTCGGTACAAAAAGTTTTCTTCCTACAACAGAACTTCAAATCATAGTTTAGGAAATTATTTTTCTCCTTTGTAAGGAACATTTATTGCTTGGCACAAGAACTGCACTTCTTCACTCCTAGAGGAGTTATTATGTTCAATTCCATTATTCTGGGATTTGAAGAACTGATGGATAAACAAGATCAGCAAGGAAGTGATACAGAGTTTGGAAATCTAAGTTTTGAAAGCTGCACCTTTCACGCTGAAGCGAAATATCAAAGGTTGATTATGCATGTGCTCTGTCCCTAAAAGGGAGTCAGAACACAGAAAGGTTCATTTCCCCATTGCTTTGTCTATGTGGAACTCCTGCTGATGCAGATCAAAGCAAAACTTTAAGCAGAGAAGTCACTGTGTAAGCTGCCACATACATCACCTTGAATGTCTGTTAGTGGTTTTTTATTGCTACATAATTATCAAGGATGGAGTCCAAACCCACCCTTCACACTGTCAGTAATGGCTGTCAGGTACCTGGGGAAACATTCAATCCCTACACATCTCAACATGGAACAGCATTGCAGTGTCTCACTGGAACAAAGCACCTCTGGGAAGAACAGCAACACAGAGCTCTGGAACAGTCTCCTACAACTGTCTGGAAGGACCTGAGTAAACAGAGCAAAAAATTCAGCTCTTCCATTTTACTTCTATTTCTTTCCTGTCTTTACAGGCAGAAACCTACATTGCCCAAATAAACTCCAGTTAATACCTGATGAGATCTTTCTTCACTGCCACAGAAAACCATTTATTGCTCAAACTTGTAAATTTACACTCCCTGCTTGGAGCCCAAATACAAAACACTGAAAGTGAATTATTAGACATAATTGCCACCTTTAGAAGAGGAAAAAAATATTATAGGTCAAACCTTACCCAAAACACTTGCACCAGGCAGGTTTACTGCTACCTAAGGCTACTTAACCAGAATTCTTTTGCTTCAAAGCAAATTGTTTTTGCTTGACTCAGAGCTCCACTTTCCAAGGTATCCTTAAAACCAGCAGAACATCTCCCGAGTTGAGAGCAGGCAGACACAGACTGTGGTGCAGTGCTTGGCTTTAGTGAATAGCCTGTTAACCATTCATCAGCTTAACTCCTTGTAGATTTGCCTAATTATTTAAGAAATACAAAGATTTTTTGGGTCTGTGCCCAGTTCTTCTCTAATTTATGCTGGTACAAGTCCAGAATAAATGGAGGTACCACTGTGATGCAAATAAGCCAAGTTTCTGCTCTTTTGTTCCTCAGCATTCTAAAATGTGGATGATTCCTTATCCTTCCCAGGCAAGCTGAGAGGAATCAGCACCAGAGGGAACTATTTTCTAACAGAATCTGCACTTGAGCCTGCTCTGAACCCATTTGCTGCTTAGCAGGACCTTGGCACAGCTCCACAGTCCAATGAACACAATTAAAAAGGGCTTGATGAATTTAGTCTATTGAACAGGTGGCTGTGACCAGTCTGGAGGGAAGAACACTGTCTGGCAGCTTGAAACACTTTATGCTTTCTAGAACTGTTTAAACAACAAAAGATGTAAGGAGCTGAGTGCAGACACATTTCAAGCATCCTAATTTCACCAACTGATGGCTGCCAAAAACTGCAAAAAGTGGGGGCAAGGGAAAAGCAAGCAGTGCCTGGCTGCCTGTGCCTTCCACAACACAAATATTTAATTAGATTCTGGGATATTGGGAAACAGGAGATGAGGAAGGAGTTAGTCAAGAAGGGATGTTGCTCAGGTGCAAGGCACAGAGTGAGCTCCCTCCATGGGCTGGCTGGAATCCCTACCAAACCCAGGGCAGGGCAGAGACAGCAGCTCACAGGCAAAACATGCAATGCCAACTGGAGAAGAAGTGACTGGAGACAAATGGAATTGCTGGGGAGCTTGTCAGGCTGACAGGCACACACTGACAGTACCCAGAGCTCTCCTCTCTGGGGCACAGAGGGGGAATAACAGCATTTTAAATAGAGTTGTCTGATGGTGTTTTGTGATGAGATTACACAAACCCCTCATTTGGAGAAGTGTGAAATAATTTCATAAAAGCAAAGAACTGAGCAAAGCCCATCTGGACTTTCTGAGCAGCTCTGGTTGGTTCATGCACAGGTATTCTACTCCCTAAGCAAAATGTTACAGGATTTCATTTCCAGCAGAGTTTAAGTGATGGAATAACCAGAAAAGGACATGCTGGGAATAATGGAACAGATACAGAACCAGCCCCAAAGCTGTAAAAAAACCCTCTGAAATCTGAAACTTTATTACAAGTGTTCTTGATTATTAAATGTGAGACAAGAAGAACAGTGGAAACAAATCTGCTGCTTCCATCCACCAAAATATATTTCAAAAGCTCTCCAGGAGAAGGCACTGGCCTTTGAATACTTTTTATGATATGTATGCCTTTGACTCTGCTGCTGATCTTGGCAGCTGCACTTTAATTTATTTGTTTTATTCTTACTGGAATTTGAGTAAAATATGGAATACAGTGATTCTGCAGAGTGATTTAGAGCCATTCCATCCACATCTGTCACAAGCTGCCAGGTTGAACATGATCTGCACACACCTGGCAGGGCCTCACTTCATTGGTAATAAAAGCATGGCTGTATTTCCTTGAGAGCTACCAAAATTCACTATATGAATGTAAGCTGCCCTCAAACATGAGCAGTAAAACCAAGATGAGTTCACACAGAATCTACAGGAGCTTCAGCTGCAAAGAAAACAGTGATCCACTTCCCCTGATATTGTAAATGCCTCAACTTAACTAAGAACGTAAATCCCCTCTTTGTATAAATTAAAAACCTTCCCAATGATGAAAAGGCAAGTTATAGCCTGGAATTCTGTTACAGGGAGAAGCAAGTGATTCACATACATGCACCCTTTTTTTTTTACTTTTAGTGTTCTAAGGAGCTTGTTTGGAATTTACTGTGCATGGAAATGCCAATTGAATTCCATGTCCTGCCTTGGCTGCCAATCCATTCCAGCAGCCCTTGCAATATTAACTCACAGCTCCTGCCTGTGGCACCAGGTTGGGTCTCCAGTCCTGATGTTCAGAGGGTCCTGTCACCCTGAGGAAAGCACTGCCCTAACATCTCATCCCACCTCCCAAACAGGGGGGGTCACACTGGAACATTTCCCAATGGTTTATAAGGGAAACAGGAACACTCCAGAGGTACAAACGAGTCTGTCCCACAGCAATGGGTTTCAACACCAACATGACTTTTACAGATAGTTATTAAATTTAACCATGAGTTGAAGGTCCTTCTTTATAAGACATTAACACAGGAGCACACAAAAAGGAGGACACTGCTACCTCTTCATCTGATTCACTGAAATGAATGGTAAAGCCTCATATTGCAGAGGCTGAGCAGGAACAACTGGGAGGTCAGCAGGCAATGTCTCCTGCCACCCCTGCTCAGGGGGAAGCACTTCTTTGGCTGGGAAATCCAGAACAAAGCACCTGTAAGAGCTGTAAGAGCAGCTGGACACCCTCCATGGTCCTGAGAGGCAGGAACAAGGAACTAAGAAGGATGATAACCCAGGGAAGAAGACTTTGGCATATTCAAGGTTCTGTTTGGAACAATCCTGGTCCTGGACAGAAGAGTTGTCCAGGAGCACTGGCTGGTTTTCAAGGAGCACCTTGTCAAAGCTCAATGTTAACTGGCAAACTGCTGGTTCAGTTTTACCACAGACAACACAGCATGACTGGAACAGGTTGCAGGGCTGTGCAGAGCACCCTGAGCTCAGGGATGTGCACACATCAGCACTCTGGAACAGCCCAGCCCCAGGGAAAACACTGCCCCTGGTTAAGGCAGACAGGGCTCAGATCAGGGCTAGTGAGTGCTGGCAGTTCCACAGACACACTGCCAAATTTGTGCTTCCAGAATACTGAAGATTTCCTTCCTCAGAAAGCCAGTATTTTCCTAATGGTTTTGCGTATGTGTTCCTCACAATTACTCCTGCAATTTACACTTTATTTTTAAGCCTGTTTTCACTGCAGACATAAACAAGGTTTTGAATTTTAAAGATCTGGACTTTTGAGCATCAACCTGTAACACCTGTCAAAAGGAACTCACAAAAACAGGTTTCCAGTTTCCTGAAAACGTGGAAAAAACCCCAAGTAAAAAGACAAAACAAAGCCAAACAAAAAAATTTCTTTGCTTTACTCAACACAAGGAAACAAAAATAGTCTGAAGAATTAAAAGTAGATTGTGGTATAGTTTGTTTTACCAACACAAAGTCTGCAAAGGCTTTCCCCAAGCCCCAGAGGCATCCCAAGCTGTGCCTGTGTTATGTGGCCAGAATAAAACCCACAAGTCCATATCCACAATTAGCTAACCTGACCCACATGGCCTTTTCAAGTAGCTTTTAAGTGCCTTTTACTTGAATTATGTGTTACAAACCCCTTCATTTCTTTGACTCATTAGGTTCAATGCCTCCTTCACACGTTCAGTAGCATCACTATCTGCCTCTTCAATCAGCAGAATCCCTCAAGAGACCCAAGGTAACCACATGAAAGGATCACAGGCACATGAAAGTGGAGATTTTAAACATTTCATCTGATACAATTAATTACTCAGCTGGGTTAATTTACCACCGAATTGCACCCAGTTCTTATCCTCAGAAATCACAGCACAGATTGTGAGTCAACACTTTCTAACCCAAAGACCCAGTGCTGACAATCCAGACCCCTCAAACCTCCTCAGGACAACAAGCTCCTGCAGTTGGGCTGAGGCAGAGCAGCAGCAGCTCTGCCAACTTGGCTCTGAACAGTCTGTCTTGTGTTCAATTCCTTGGAATTGAGGGAGAAAGAAAGATGTCCCAGTGCAGTGTCAGCTTAAGCAAAATCATTCATTGCTCTTGGCTCAGTTAAAGTGCCTGGATGTTAAACTCAGCTGTGTTTACAGGCAAGACTCTCCAATGATGAGTCATTTATGTGGATAATAATAGTATATGCATCTCCCAAGTATTTGGGAAATAAATCTAAAGGCATCACGGTTTTACATGTAAACAAGAAAAAATGCTTAGTACCTGCATGGGATGAGAAGCCAATTTGCAGTTGTGGGATAGTTGTGTCCCTTGTTAAACAACATCTTTCAGAACATCACTACAACTTATTCAGCAGAATTAACTACAGCCTAGTGCAATACAGGAGGCAAATGCAATGGCTCAGATGAGCACTTGGATCTCCTACACAGAGCCAATTTCATGGGAAACTTAACAAGTCCTCTCTATAAAAGACTGAGAATCTCAATGAACAATGTACAGGCACAACTGAGTACAGTCATATTCGTTCCAATATGCCACAGATATAATTTGACACATAAAAAGCACTAAAGAACTGCAGTATGGTTCACACTGGGAAAAATATCTCCTCATTACCTCTATCCCAAGATTATCTGTATTACAGGATTTACAGGATACACAGCTATTGCTCCATTTGTTGGCAATAGCAGTGGAAAATGTGATCACGGAGCATCTCTGATTGTTCACATGACAAACCACTCATGGAACAGGTAAGAACTGCAAAGGGAATATGCAACACACTCCCAGCCCCTCCTCTTCCCACCACCAGGGCTGGATGACACACTAATGCACAGGAACCCCCTGCCAGGGGCACATTCTGTGCTGTGCTTTAGCCTGAAGGGACACCACAGGGAAGATGTTGTGCCAATCCTACTTCCCTGGTGGCCTTCAGAGTTCCTCATTAATCCCTATCAAGGTGACCAATCCACAGTGAAACGGGTCCAACCTCACTGAATGATTCATCCAACCTCTATCACACACAGGATCCCATCCTGTTTTTCCTGAAAGGTTCTCAGAATGGACAGGGATTCACCCCTGGGGCCACAGGAGCTGTTCTGCCCCCTCTGCCCAAGGGACTCTGTGCTGGTCTCTGCCCAGTCACTTCCCAGCTGGGGCAGGTGTATCATGGCCCCAGTTTGGGCATTTCTCATCACTCCACCAGCCACATGCCCATCACACATCCTGCTAAATGTGTTCACCACACAGAGCCTTCTAAGAGCTGGTGCAAACCTGCAGTGCATCCATAAACAACTAAACAGGAATGTGTTCACAAGAATGTGGCTCCTTCCTTTCCTCCCATGGCAGGGGGTTGGAAGAAAATCATCTTTAAGGTGCCTTCCAAGCCAAACCATCCTGATCCTACACGTGGCATGAAGGGCTGGCAGGAACACTGCAGGATTTATGCCTGTAACATGCAGCTTTCAGGCCAGCTCCTTGATCAGGTTATCTTTTCTGGTTTATCAGGTTATCTTTTCTGGTTGTTTGCCAGAGTTCAGTGTCCCTCATGTACAGTGTGATGGCTTAAAGGGCTGCTTGTTTTATTTCCTTCAATAAGATAAAGAGGTGCCCAACAGATGGACCTGTGGGGAGCAGGGTCAGCATGGATTTGATAGAGCAGCAACAGTTCCTCTCAGTATTTAAGAGTGCAGCAGGTTGTGCTGTTGGAGCAGACCCTTCTTTACATAAAGACAGGTTTTTGCATAAATATTTTCACTGGCCTAAAGGATCAAGGTCTTTGGCCTTTAAGGTGTGTTGCAAAATCTGGCAGAATTTCCAGTAAATGGGCAGCTGTTCAAAACCACTCCATGGCAACAATGAGGAGGAAAACGTGTTAGAAAGGCTTATGTTTCAGACAACCTCCTACATTTAGAGTAGCTCCCAAATGCATTTCCAAAGTCTGTGCATTCTAAAATATCAGCCCTATTAATTCTTCTTGTTAAAAACACACAAAAAAGCCACAAAGTAGAAAAGGAACTTCCACTCTGTAGAGGTATAAAAGGGAAAACAAAGCTTTGAAGGAATTTCTTAAGTAAAGAAAATAGGATTTTTAATGAGGCAATCTAAATCTACTCTGAGGAGCAGAAATGAGGAAGAATATAATTTCCTATGATCTGTTATTTCCTTTAAAAACCCTCTTAGAATGAAAGTATTGCTGCCTGTATTCGAATTCTACTCCATCTGGTCAAGAAAACAGATACAGAAGAAAGCAAAAAAAAAAAAAACCAACAAAAGAGAAAACCACTTTTCAAAAAGCTGTAATTTAAGTGAAAACTTCTAGTAAATTGAGAGTCTTCTGTCTGGCATTGAATCCCATCTCTCCAGTGAGGTGTCACAAAGCATTTGTTCACCACAGCCCTGCATGGACCCTCCAACACAGAAAACCTTCCCAAGAACAGAGAAGCAGATAATTTTCACATTAAGAGCTTGTCTTTTTATGAAACGTGAACACCGAAAGCATCTTAATTTTCAGGGGAAGTAGAGTCTAAAATTCTGCAGAATAGATTCAGGGAGGTCCTAAGAGGCAGTTAATTAAAGAAGCAACACTACCTGTGGGAAGCAGCACAAGCCACGGCATGAATCAAAATCAGAGTCAGAACCCTCTCTGTGTCAGCGAGAATAAATCTACTTCTGATGGCACATCAATTTGAAACGTTTCTGATTCCTGAACTCTGCCCTGAGAACAGGAAGGGACAGCAGGAGATGAGATCAATACCAGAATACCTGAGGGGAAGAACAAGCTGATTCAACTTTGGGAGAAGCCACTTATTGCTGAATGTGCATTGCCAAAGAGCAAACGCTGCTCCTTCTGCGATGGATTCCCTCTCATGCTGCCCACAGCCCGTGCCAGCCAGCCAGGGGCTGCCCAGGGACTGCCCAGGGACTGCTCAGTCACTGCCCAGGGGCTGCCCAGGGACTGCCCAGGGGCTGCCCAGAGAATCACCCTCCAGCCTCCCCTGCCTGGCCTCCATGGCTCTGGATTCTCCATGGTTTCATCCTCTGTGGCTTGTCAGTGGATGTGGACAGAATGGGAATATCAGAGTCCTGGGGTGTTTGCCAAAGAAAATATGGAGTAAAACTTGTTATACTTCTGTGCTGGTTTTTAAAGGCAACCTGGCAGGAGAAGTGAATGCAACACAAAAAGATTATAAATCAGAGTTACAATTTAATAACATTACAATAAATGCAATGGCACAAAGAGAAATTGGGTTTAACCCACAAACCCAGCAGTCTAACCCAGCCCCCTGGGGCACAAACACAGTGGGGTTTGCTGGCCCCTGTGCTGAGCCCCACGTGGTTCCTCCGAGTCCAAAGGAAAAGGAGGTGAAAAACCTGTTGGTGCAGATGATGGCACAGTCTGGTGGAGAGTGGGGGGCTCCTCCTGTCCAGGGTCTGCTCCTCCTCTGGATCCCAAGAGTGGGTACCCCAGTCCCCAAACCCCAAGATTGTCTCCCCTCAGGTGCAGGTGGGAGCCCCCAGTGCCTCCCCCAGGGCAGGGAGTTCCACACTGGGGGATCTGACTCTGGCAGTCAGGGGGGATTTTGGAATCGTTGCTGGCCCATGGGCAGAGCTGAGCCCTCAGGTGGGTGTGGAGGTGCCAAGGACTCCCTGCAGGGCAGTTCTCCCAGCTCCTCTGCCAGGCTTCTTTCCCAGCCAGCTCCCAGCCTGAGAGCTCAGCTGTGCCCTGGGCAGCTGCTGCCAATGGGCCATTGGGAACAGTTGCTGGGCAATGGCAGAGAGGGTTTAGAATGCACAGCTTTGGGCACACCCACACAGGGATAAACTGGTCCCACCTGCTGAACTGGGACAACTTCATATCCTCTTGTCTCTGAGTGTGCCATTCTCCCCACCAGCTGTCAGGGAGCACCAGTGTATCCAGTGGGGCATCCTGCCCAGGACAGACCAGGTGTTGGCTCTCCTAAAGGTCTCCGATCCAGAGGATATTTCTATAGTAGAAGGGAGCAAAACTTTGCTGAAGTTTCTTCTCCAAGATTCCCTCTGCAGACCTTTCACCTCAGCACAGGAGGAATTGCAGTCTCTTAGAAATACACCCAAGGGGCTGCTTTGAGCAGATTATCCCAGCTCCCCAGTGCCAGCTTGTCCACATTACAAACACTTCTCTTTGGAACCACTACAATGGTATTGTGCAGCAGCAATTCCCCCTCAGAAATTAAATTACAGGAAAGACACTTGTAACTTGGGTGAATTTTATATCTTCTTTACCCTTCACTTTCTCTTGCTCCCAAACCCTTCTCAAATCAACCTGAGAGGGGACAGATGGGGAAAAAAAGATTCTTTTCAAGGAAAACAGTGGCTATGGAAAGGGATTCCAAGTGAAAAAAGCACCCATCAAAATCCTCTGCTTTCCTCTGCATCTCTTTAAAGTCTTGCAAATGCCAATGAAAATGATGGGGTGTCTGTTGTTTTGACAGAAGGAAGAACATCATTAAGGTAAGAGCTGTCAGCAGGTATTTTATTTTCTCCCTGAAGAGTAAGGCTACTGTTTAGGCATGACTTCTTTTACTAATCTTTTTTCTTTTATTTCCATTCTGTAATGCAATCCTGAAAGATGGCATACTTTATTTGCCTGTGAACTGGATAGATTAGAGAGTAATAGTGACAGCCTGTGAATACAACCAGGCATGATTCAAAGTCATTGGCCAGCAGAGATGCACTAATTGCTCTGCCACTGGGAGAAGACAGGAAAACTACTCCACATCCAGGTGCATTCCATATTAACAGGCAGAAAACAATGCTGAGGTAAAATTATGTAGCAGCAAGACAGTACCCCAAATTTCATACACATTAAATAATTCCATATGTAGATTTAATTTTAAAAAAAAAGAAGATGGTTTTCTGTCTATATTTACCAACTCATCAAACCCTAAGGATGAATTAATATTAAATTCCCAGTAAATCCACTGGAAACTCTGGACCACTCACAAATTAAATCTTCCTATTAACAAGGGGGTGAAGGCTCAAGAAAAAACAGGAACAGATTTCATGAGACAACTGGTGACAAGGGATAAATAAAGGACTGAGATGAGGGAACTGAACCAGATGGATGCAGAGGGAATGATGTAGAACACTCAGGCCAAGGCTTTGGGAGAGCCAAGAGGTTCTGCTCAGGGGACTGATGTCTGGAGATGCACATAAATGGAAGATCAGTCCACTGACCACTGCTACTGGTGGGCTCCAACTGGGAGAGGTGGAGTCTAAATCCAACAACTCCAGCACCCGACAGGAACTGCAACTCCTGAGAGATACAGAGGACTTTAGATTAACTCAGAGGAAATTCCTGGAAGGTACTCAGAAACTCAGTGATGCTTATTTAATCCTTTACACAGAATAAGGACTAAAATCCTTTCCCAAAGAAGTGGGACTTGTCAGTCTGGTACAGAAGATTAGAGAGGTCAAGAAGATCCCTAGCACAGACTCCTCAGAAGACAGTTATCAATAAAAGAAAGGGCTGAATGACAGAGTGGAATTACAGGATATTTTATCAGGAATAATACAATAGATGTTTATGCTCTGCACTAATTTGTTTAATGGTTCTTATTCAGAAATCCTTATTTAGCTATTAAAAAGACAAGTGCCATGTAAGCATTGTTAGCAAAGGCATTTTCTATAGAAGAACAGCAGACGTATGGGAGGGTGAGTCAGATATTTATGCTGCCTTTTAAAAATAAAATTAGCAAGCTTTTAGAGGAACACACTGTTTCCAGAGCCACAAAAGCATTCAGGATTCTATCTGCAGTTTCCAACCCCTGCAGAAGTTTCCCTTGTTCTAGTCACTACACAGCTTTGCTTGTGGCAAACCACAGTGATGAACAGAGTGAAACCATTGTGGAATCACAGAATATCCTGAGCTGGAAGGGACCCCCAAGATCATCCAGTCCAGCTCCTGGCCCTGCACAGACATTCCAACAATCCCACCCTGTCCCTCAGAGCGTTGTCCAAACCCTTCTGGAGCTCTGGCAGCCTTGGGGCTGTGCCCACTGCCCTGGAGGAAAAGCAAGACTTTCTGCAATCAAAGTTCTTTTACTTTCCTGGTGGAGATACCAGGGAAAGGAGTGGCCATGCAAAAGTGTGCATTGCACAGAGAAAATCAGTTTGGACCAAGAGGCTCATCCATCACAGGTGGCACAGCAGCTCTGGGGTGATTTCCACCCCTCAGTGTGCACAACTGGGAGACTCTGCACCTTCGATCTCCACACTGTGCTCTCCAAAACTGCTTGCCATGTATTTCCTCTCAGCATCACACACAGAGTTGGTGAAGGTTCTTAGTTAAAAAACCTGCCTAACATCTGGTTCCATACAATCAAATCAACAAAAAAATTAAACAAAAATTCCAAAATTACACCTTTACAGCTACTAAAAAGCCTTCACATGCTTTTCAGCTGTTGCAAGGACACTCACAGCCCAAAATTTCTTATTTGAAACAGATGGCAGTGGTGTTTACTGGAGGTTCTTTCCCACCAAAAATCCATAAAGGAAAATCTGCTTTCCAGAAGTGTCTTTTTAACCATTTACAGTAAAGAGCCTCACACCAAAATAGGCTTCCTTGCCATGTTTTAACTTGTCCAAAATCAGCACTCCTTGAGGCTGTCTTTAAAGAACATAAAGGCTTTTGTTGACTAATTACATTTGAAATATCTTTTTTTCAACTGATAAGTGAAACACTAATTGGCTCTAACTGATGTGAACTCCAGATACCCCAGGCATTGTGCTAATAATGGTCATGCTGTCCTTCACTTGGAAGGGCTGGTGAATTCCAAGTTCCCTCAGCCAGGAGTTTGATGACAGAGTGACTTAACAAGCAGCAATATCCATCTAGAAAATACCTTCTTTAGTTCTCCCACTCCAGAGAAACTGTGTGAGTGAAGTGAAAATATAATGGCTTAGTTTTGCACAAGTTGTGGCAGGGGAGAGGAACTCATTCTTCCCTCATACAGTTAATCATGTGATTAAACAAAGATCCAGACAGAGTAACTGCTTCCTAAAGGCATCCAGAACTCTCAGCTCCAAAGCTCATCCTTTTATTCCTCAATGCACATTAGAAACCTGTTTCCTGGTCAGGATAAAGGAAAAGCAGCAAAGCAGAGTGAAGCAGGAGGAACTGGGCAGGAGAGGAGAGGGACACTGGAGGAGAAGGAACATGGACAGCTCTGGTTCTGGTGGACATGCAATAGGAAGCAAGAAGGGGTGGATTTAAGTCCATGCACAGCCCTGCACTGAGACAGGGATGGATGGGCAGATGGTGGGACTTGACTGCTGTCACCTAAATTTGAGAAACTCCAACCAGACCCTCTGACATCCATCAGGGTCTCATCCCCAAACAACCCTCAGTGCAAATGAACCATGTAAAACTAAATGGAACAAATGAACTTCCTATGACCCCAGGGGACAGGGGGTGTTCCAAGGAAATGCCCCTGTGTGCACCTGCTGCACTGGGATCACCCCTGGGATCACAGGGCAACAGGCAGAGGTGTGACCTGACCCTTGTGAACATACAAATGACATCCCTACAAAATACTGGTTTCCTTTTTTCCTGAATATGAATTTCAGGCAATATTTACCACACCCCATCCTGCAGGATGTTGGCATTTGTTACTCTTCCTGAAAATGGAGCCCAGCAGGATTTTACTGAATATTTCTACTTTTCTCTCCAAATGGTGGTTGCAAACAGGAATACAAGAACATCTCCAATGGAAAGCAGGCTGCAGACCCTTCCATGGTATGTGACAAGCCATTTGCCATATCAGCTGTTTGAGGTATTATTTCAGGTAAGTGAACCCAATGCACTGCCACTTTTTATGCCTTTAGCCTTGGGGCCTCAGTCACAGTGGTTTAGTTAAATATCATATCACAGAAGTTCATAAATACAGGCTTAGAGTAAGTGCTCTCACATGTGATACAGGCCCTGGCAAGATCTGTCCCTGTCCTTGCACTCCTGGGTACCTCCATCCCCTGCCCTACACTGACTGTTTAAAGCTTACCCTGGCACAGAGCTACAGCCACTCCAGAAACAATAAATAATCAGAATTAATTAGCACAGTGATATTGAGTGCATTCATTTCAGTGGCTTCCAAGTGTCTGAATTGCTCCTACAGGTACCTGAGACAAGCAGGTGCCTTGGAAGGTCTCCAGAGGAAGATTTGCTCTGCTGTCTGGGCACTCAGCTCTGGCAGTTTGGATCTTGTACTGCCAACTCACAAGCAAATTTCTCTCTGAAAGCTGCAGAGAATTGCAACCACCACCAGAATTACTGCCTCTTAGCTCATCTCCTGTCTCCACTCATTCACAATGTCCAACAAACACCCAGTTTGATTCTCTACTGTGCACTCAGGATGACTTTTTCCTTCAAGCACAGGAGGTTCTGGATGTGTGGTGCACATCCTGCTGGGACAGTGGAGTAACTGTGGTGATGTCTGCAACCAGAGCTGCCACCCAGGCCAGAGAATGTACGATGATTCCTCTTCAGCATCTTGCGGGTGGAGGAGGGAGCTTGGCACCCAGCTCCTGCTCACCTCAATCCCTCACCTCTCCCTCAAGTTTGGGAAGATCTTAAAAGGGTCTCCTACAATAGAGGAAGGAGGAGACTGTCAGGATCGTTCCAGGAGGGGACACTTCCCCCGGGGAAGGGCAGCCTGTGACTGCAGGGCAGAGCTGGCAGAGGTCACAACAGCAACAAGTCTGGGGCTCTCGAGTCATCAACCCCAGGAAATCACATTACAAATCCTGCAGTCTGATACAAAGGTGTGATCTCAGAGTTTTGAGATGTAACAGAACTAGTACTGATTGCAACACATAAATGTCCAGGGGAAGGGGGAAAAATAATTAAATCAGGAGCTCAGTCTGATTTTTGCTCTTGGGTAGAGCTGTCACTGGTTTTGCTGAGCCCTTTGCACAAAGGAGAACAGAGGAGTAGCTCACCCCAGCACATTTTATCCCACACCAGAAACCTGCCCAAGAGAAAACATCCTGTCTCCTTCACCACCAGCTGCCCCACCCCAGGCCAGGGGGATCCCCACACAAACACCCTTTAGCCGTATTTTTTTTCCAGAGTAATCTTTTCAGAGCTCAAAAATCAGATCAGAAATCAGAACCACTGTGTTTACAAACACCCTCAAGAAACAAACAGCCATAGCACAAAACTCTAATATTTCACCTCTCCTTTAAGCTCTGCCACTTCTCCAGTCCTGGCCACTTTTGCTGCTTTGCAGGAGGAATATCTCCCACTGCCCTGTCCCTCCACTGCTGGAGGAGAGGAGGAGAGATGTGGAGGAGAGATATGGAGAAGAATTCCCACTGGCAGCAGCCAAATTGTCTGCTGTGGCAGGTAAATCTCTCCTCTTTATTTGAAACACCTGAAACTAATTGTGGCAGCAAAGTCCTGACCTCACCAACCTCGTTTGGGGACACCTGGGTGGCAAACCCTCATTGCTCTTTACAAGGTCATCTGTGCATCCAACGGAGTTATTGCAAGAGACAAAATTATTTTAAACCTTCTAAAAATCAGCAATGTAAGAAATATAAGCTGCTCTAAATGATACAATAATTATAAAGAAATACAAATATATACATGTACAGTTATAGAAAGATACACTGTAATAAATATAGCTCTAAGTTATATTTTTCAGGTAAATACAGCTACTCAAATGCCCCAAAATGTCCCTCCAATGACTATTTCCTGGATGTAAAAACCAGGGAAATTCTGCCTTAACCACCAGCAAGCAGCACCCTGAGCCACAGGAAAAATCCCTCATATTTAAGGTCAGGTTGCAGGTCCACTTATACGAAATGTTCAAGTCAAACTTGAAAGGAAAAAAAAAGCACATCATAGCTAAGGCTGCTGAGATTTGAGCAGCAAAAATAAAACTTAGATAAGAAAAGCAGAGCCCTTGCTGAGCACCAGTTAGTTCTGGAAGGGGAAAAAACCCAAACCAAAAGCAACACTGTAGGCATTAACTGTTATAGTGAAGAAGCAGCATCTTAAGAGTAAATCCAAAGTTTATACATCATATAAACCCAAAGTTTTCCAAGACTAACCCAAGGCTTGATTTTGCCTGTCCTACACATCACAGTGTTGTCCTAAGCAGTGAACAACTGGACCCCTTTAAACTCACTGTGAACCTTAATTCAGATTTTCCTACAGATTTTCTTCTGCTCCTCCTTGCCCAGTAGTCCACTACTGGTTTGGACTGGTGAACATTCTCACAGCCTCTACTCCCTTAGTCTGACCATTCAGCCAACACAGACCTCCTTAAACTGTCTGTGACAACCAGACTCTGGTTCACTCTGGCTGAGAACCTCACCTAAAACCCCTCCCAAACATTGGCTGAAACAAACATCAGGATTTGTGCCCAAAATCCCCCACAGCTCCCTTATTAAATGCCACAAAAGTAGTTTCCCCACCCCTGGTACTCCCCAGGGGACAGGATGTAACAGGCAGACACACCAGAAGTGTCTGCTCACCACTTAAGTCAGATGAAAACCAGGTGGATCTTGCTTCACCGCTCGATACTTATCTTTTTAGTTCAAATTTTTATGATATAGAGTTTCAGAATACCCTGCAGATCACAGCACTCCTTCCAACTTCCAACCCTCCTGGGCTGCTTATTTCCAGTTTAAACCTCAGCCTTGAAACATACTTCTTGGTTTAGGCTGTTCCCTCTGAGACTCTCCACAGTATTACACCAAAAGATCAATTCTTTCTCCCTTTTCTCCCAAAATGCATTCTGAGGCAGTAATAAATGCTAGAAATTCCAATATGCTGCACAGTGTGCTCTTCACCCTGAGAGCTGTAATGATGGGTGATGGTGTTTCCACAGAAAAGCATGTGAGAAACTGGGGAAGACTGAAACTACTACACAATGTGGCCAGAGAGTGCTGGTGAACGGAGCTGCATCCAGCTGGGGCCGGTCACTGCGGGTGTTCCCCAGGGGTCTGTGTTGGGCCCAGTCCTGTTTAACATCTTTGCTGATGATTTAGATGAGGGGACTGAGTCCATCATCAGCAAATTTGCTGATGACACCAAGTTGGGAGGGAGTGTCGACCTGCTGGAAGGCAGGAAGGGCTCTGCAGAGAGATCTGGAGAGACTTGACAGATGGGCTGATTCCAATGGGATGAAGTTCAACAAGGCCAAGTGCAGGTCCTGCCCTTTGGCCACCCCAACCCCTGCAGCGCTCCAGGCTGGGCACAGAGTGGCTGGAGAGCAGCCAGGCAGAGGGACCTGGGGGGACTGAGGGACAGGAAGCTCAACAGGAGCCACCAGTGTGCCCAGGTGGCCAAGAAGGCCAATGGGATCCTGGCCTGGATCCAAACTAGCGTGGCCAGCAGGCCCAGGGCAGTGACCCTTCCCCTGGACTCTGCCTTGGGGAGGCCACACCTTGAGTGTTGTGTTCAGTTCTGGGCCCCTCAGTTGAGGCAAGAGATTGAGGGGCTGGAGCGGGGCCAGAGAAGAGCAACGAGGCTGGAGAAGGGACTGGAGCACAAGTGCTGTGGGGAGAGGCTGAGGGAGCTGGGGGTGTTTAGCCTGGAGAAGAGGAGGCTCAGAGGTGACCTCAGCACTGTCTGGAAGTGCCTGAAGGGAAGTTCTGGCCAGGTGGGGGTTGGTCTCTTCTCCCAGGCACTCAGCAATAGGACAAGGGGGCACGATGGGCTCAAGCTCTGCCAGGGGAAATTGAAGTTGGAGATCAGAAAAAAAGTCTTTGCAGAGAGAGTGCTCAGGGATTGGAATGGGCTGCCCAGAGAGGGGGTGGATTCACCATCCCTGGAGGTTTTTAAACGCAGATTGGCCGTGGCACTGAGTGCCATGATCTGGTAAAGGGGCTGGCGTTGGACCAAGGGTTGGACTTGATGATCTGGGAGGGCTTTTCCAGCCCAATCCATTCTATGATTCTATGTCCTTGCAAAAAGAGGCAAAGGGTGACAGATACAGTACTAAATAAAACCTGAAGCTCATTTACTCCAGAAATATTTCATTTTCCACCATGGCCAAGCTCACCTGGGTGCTGTGACAGACTGGTGGCCAGTGCTCACAAATACTTTCTGTGTTTTATTAAAGGACAAACACAGAGAAACAGAAGGAATTCTGAAAAAACTTTTGCTAAAATGCAACTACAAATCTGGGCAATTTACCTCCTGGGAGAATTGCTGAACTCCACAGCACATGAGAACAAAGGTGACAGGGATGGAGCTCACAGCTATCACACCAGGAGGTCACAGACAGTATCACTTCATTTGTCCTTTTGCTCACATTTTTGCCGGTCAGTTCAGTGCTGAGAAAACAGCCCATGAATCCCAAGGCATTCATGGACAGATCCCAAGTCTTGGGGCAGGAGGTGTGCAGGACCATCCATATTCTATGCCCTGAAAATGCCCAAAATCTAACATGGCAGGGAGCACATTTTGATACTATCCATTCAGCCTTCATGGTGTGCAGTGTCAGAAATTTGGTGCAAGAGCACCCACAAAATGCTGCATGTCCCAGTTATGAAAAGCTTTTTTGTGACACAGAAATCCCTTTGCTGGTGGCTCAAGACATTTATTTTTTCATGTTGTGATTGACACCAAGAGGCTGTTTGATGAAAAAAATCCACAATGTTAAGTTGTACCACACCTGAACTGAAACCCAACAACTTCCATCAAGTCTCCACAAGCCTTTCCTTAAGCTCTCCAGGACACTTTCTCATTAATGGAAGTATTATTTGTTACTGTCTTGATGCAGAAGTTCACCATGCAGGCAATGACCATCTCCTGTCACATTCAACATTCTGTGTGCAACAACTGCATGTTTATAGTGCCTTTCCTTGCCTCTGCTGAAGAGTTTTGTGTTAGAATTGAGGAAAAAATATTAATAAAAATCCATGTGCTTAGAATTTCCCCCATTCCATAGCAAGAAAGAGGACAAACCTAAGCAAGCAAAAGGATTCATTGTGGAAACAAGAGAGAATGTTTCACAAATATAAATGAAAAGCCAGTTTGAGATATTTTCCCCAGGACTCACAGCAGCTCTTCAACAGAACAAGGGACTTTGCAAAGACACTTAAGACACACAAGTTAACCAAACAAAGGCAAGGTTCTGGTTAATACAAGTTCACATTCAAGATCTGAGTGTCAGGTCTGGAAATATCTAACTGGAATAATGTACAGATATGATGCAGTGAAGAGAATTAAGTATTTAAAGAGTTTACTTAAGGCTGCTGAGGTTTTCTATAATTGAAAAACTTTCAGTCATGAACAATCTCTTTTGAAAACCCCTTTATTCATCCTGTATGGCTCAGGATGAAAGAATGGCCTGTAAATTCTATGGCTTGCATGTTGCAAAAGGTCAAATTAGATTAAACACTTGTTTTCCTTCTGTCATGACAGCTGTAAGTGGAGGAGATACATGAAAAACAATAAAATTTCCTGATGAGTGCAAAACTGCTACACCTGGGGCTGTGCAAGGGGAACATTCACATCCTCTATGCTGAGAGTAAATCTTGGAAGAGAGAATAGTCCTGTCCCTACTGAAACTATCACAGCTTTAATGAGGACAATTAAAAGTTCTTTTTGCTCAGGAAATACCAATAATCCCACTCTAAAGACTCCAACAGCACTGTGATTCCATGAAGATTACAAATGCTGAGATCAGCTCAGTTGGGTAAAACTTGGTTGCAATAATGCCAAGGTCAGGGGTTCAATCCCCTGTGTGGGCCATTGACTTGAGTTGGACTCGATGATCCTTGTGGGTCCCTTCCAGCTCAGAACAGTCTGTGATCTGTGATCTATGACATAAAAAGACATGATGGTGAATTTGAGGATAATTCTGTAACAGAATGATTTTCCTTAATCTCCTGGACTAAAGGCAGTGTTAATTAATGTTAAATTATATCCCATTGGCTGAGCTTTGGGGAGGACTCTGTATATGGTGGAAAAGGTTGTAGCTTGGAGACAAATAATGCATTTTTCCTAATTCCTGGCAGTGTGCAATTCAATTTGAGATATCAGAGTTAAGCCTTGTCTGCCCTCAGCAAGTGTCCCCTGATCCAGGCAGCTTTGCAAGCAGTTCTGTCATAGAATCCCAGAATAGTTCAGGTTGGAAGGGACCTTAAAGGTCATCCAGTTCCATCCCCTGCCATGGGCAGGGACACCTCCCACCAGCCCAGGCTGCTCCAAGCCCTGTCCAACCTGGCCTTGGACACTCCCAGGGATGGGGCAGCCACAGCTGCTCTGTCCAACCTGTCCTTTCATGGTAGGCAGTTGAATACAAGCAGAGAACTCAAAGGTCAGAAACCATTTCCACAATCAAGACTCAGAGCTCTGAATACATAATTTAATAATGGCACCAAGTGAACATCCCCATTTGAAATCCTAAAAGAGAACCTGAGATCAGCTCAGTTGGGTAAAACTTGGTTGTAACAATGCCAAGGTTATGGGTTCAATCCCCTGTGTGGGCCATTGACTTGAGAGTTGGACTCGATGATCCTTGTGGGTCCCTTCCAGCTCAGAACAGTCTGTGAAATGAATGAGACAGCACTACCCTGAAGGACTCCTGCTGGTTATATAAATAATTCTATATAAAATGTTTGTTTCCAGTAAGATTTCAGTTCTCAAGAGCATTTGGGTTTGTGACTACAACAATAATCATAAAACCTTCCACAAGCTGAGCTATTGCTGCATGCTCTGAATGGCCTCACCAGAAGGCAACCAAATGAATGTTCTCAAATTCCTGGTCATCCCTGAAGGACAATATTCCTGACATGAGGCAAACCCAGTAAATGATCTGCAAAGCTCACCAAGCACAGCAAAGGTATGAAGCACATGGAAGGTGGTGAAGTAAAGGAAGGGAGTAGAAAACAATGCAAGAATAAGCACAAAAATATTTGTATTTAGAGTTTCAACCTCCAAATCATGGAAAACACTGACAAATCCCTCTTTGATGAGCAATCTGGGTCAGAAGACTGAATAACACCACACTGCAGTGTGACATGGGCACTGGTCACAAGGGGTAGACAAAAAGTCAGCAGCAACATAAGAAGGATTTGCTGTAGCATCAAGTAAAGAAAAGTGAAAATTACAGGAGCAATAACCCAAACCTGTTCCATTTTAATTTGTGTCTGTACCCTGCTGAGGGAACAAACAGCCTGTGAGTTGTAGTCTGTCATGTAAGTCAGTATTAGCTGCAGGGCAATAAATAGAACAGTAAAACATATGCAAAGTCTGATTTATAGGATCCAAAGAGAGAAAGTCCAAGTCTTGCAGCCATTTGCATCTTCCTCACATGCAAACAAGCACTGATGGAAAGTTTCCTGCTGAGAAAGAAAGAGAAGTAAGAGATGTACTGGAGAGAAACTTGGTTTAAAAAAAAAAAGAAGAAAGAGAACTGGAATAACTTCTTTAGAGAGGAGGTTTTGCATATCTGGGCACCAGAGCAGAGCACAATCCAAGAAACACAGAGTGATTTGGATTGGGAGGGACCTTAAAGATCATCTCATCTCACCCCCTGCCATGGGCAGGGACACCTCCCACCAGCCCAGGTTGCTCCAAGCCCTGTCCAACCTGGCCTGGGACACTCCCAGGGATGGGGCAGCCACAGCTTCTCTGGGCACCTGTGCCAGGGCCTGCCCACCCTCTGAGTAAAGAACTTCTTCCCAACAACCAATCTAAATTTTTCCTCTTCTAATTTACACCCATTTCTGTTCACCCTGAAGGTGTTCAGCAGGCAGAGTGGACTGCAGGGAGCCAGAAAATATCATAATGTGGTTTTTAGTTCTGTAATTCCTCGGCCAATTATTAAAATAGTTGCAGGGCTTGCTGCAATCATCACCCTATTTAACTGTTGCTCAGCAGGTTTTTGGTCTTAGAGCTAAAGCAGCTTTAAAAGCCCCAGCTGGACAGTGGCAACAGGGAGGAGGTGACCTGACCCAGAGTGCCAGCACCAGTAAAAGTGGGGAGCAAAGGGTGGTATTTACCATGGCAGAAGATTAACACAGCAGAGCAGAGGTAAAAAGCAGCACAACAGGTTTTAGGGTGAGGATTGTATGAGAAGAGAATGTCATCATCTCACAGTTAGAATGGATGCTGGGAAATTATTTGCTTCAGAAAATGAGGCTTTCTTCAATTGGGTAGAGATGGGAAAGGAGGAAATGCAAAATCTCCACTCAAAGCTGCAATTTGGGCTCTTTTCTTGCCTCAAATAATCTCAGCACTGAATGGTGAACTAACTTCAAAGTGCTCATTCTTTCCTTAACACTGAAACAGGCTCTTTAATCCCTTCATTCAGAGAGGACAAATGCAAACATAATCAACAGCAGCTTCTCCCTGGAGTTCAGCAGTGCTGGCTGGGAAAGCAAAGCAGTTCAGCTCCACCATTCACAGCCAAATGCTGTGCAAACTTTAAAAAGCCCTCATTCACCTGAATTCCTAAGAACTGGCTGAATGCTCCCCATTCAGCACCACCAACAGACTTCAAAAGACTTCTGCCATCTCCTAGTTTGGAAGCTAAGAAGATTCTGGAGCTGCCAAAATAATCCTTAGCTCTGAACTCCACCAGTCAAGTGTTTACAGAGCTCCATCAGTTCTTCCTCCCAAACTCTCAACCTTCTTTACTTTTGGATTTGAGCTTCAGTTTGTAAATGTCAAGCACCAAACCCAGCAGAGGAGTTTGACAAGGCACAGATTAGTGTTGCAGTGTGTAGTGATGTGCTAAAACAGGTAGGAAGGTAAGAAACACACAGACCTGGAAGTCTCTGAAGAGATTGGTTAAGAAAGAGTTAGACCTCAACACAAACCAAGGTGCTACAAGATGTAGAAAGCAAAAGAAAGGTAAGTAAAATAATCAGGGTAAGGTAAAGAATCAAAGAGTTTGTAACTGTTCTAGATCTTGCTTTGCTTTTTTTTGTGCTTTAAACAATCAATTCATACATCACACACAAAACAGGTTCACCACCTGCTGCCAGCAAAGAAGAAAGCTCAGCTCAAGCAAAGGTGGCTGGGGAATTCATCAGCACCTTGCTCAGGGCAGAAATTGTCCCTTCCACAGGTGATTTTCAACCTCTCAGTTCAGTGTCCCACAAGGAACACAAGACACCTGCAGAAAGCCTGTGTGCTGCAGTAGGTACTGCATTTCTGCAGGAGGTCAGGGACTGGGGTTCTTGACTGTTGGTGCTGCAAAAGTTTTAGAAGTTCCAATAATCCCATTTCCTTGAGGCATTTCTATCTGTAGAAACATTTTTTTCCTTTCTTTGGAAATTATCTTGTTTCTCCTACACAGATGGGGATCTCAAGGTCTCACTGTACTGCAAATACACCTGGGTTTGGGCCAGTTTATTCTTGAAGACTCTCATACAGATGATCATCCTTTTATCCTGACAAATCTGGTGCATCTCAGCCTGCATTCCACATCAAGTAAAACACTTCTTTAGTGGGGCTTTTTACTGCTGCAAAAGAATTAATATTTTGATGGGAAAAAGATCGATCTCCTCCCTGCTGAGACAACAGCTCACACTCACATCTCACAAGAGTCCAACTCTGCCTAAACCATACCAGGACCTCCACCAACATCCTGGAATGGTGACAGATGATACTTCAAGGGATTTTTCTTGAATGAAAAACACTTAACAGCATTTTAACTACAGGTGGATAAATTAAGAACAGCTTTAGATTCTATTTTCCAGGAGAAGCCCATTAATAACTTCCCTACAATTAGGCAGGCAGAAGAAAGATGAACACAAGGGGGTGGGAAACAGGGAAAGCACAAGCTGGACCATTTCTGCAAGTCTGTGCAGCACTGGATGCCACTCTGAGAGCTGGATCCCCCATATAAACCACACAGTAATCAGATCTCCAGGAAATGGCTTAATTTCTCAGTTCTGTTTTGGAAATAAACAGAAGGAGATGAAAATGTTTCCTTGTGAGAGAACCCTTATGTCTCACACTACTGCCCATGTCCATGACACAACTGCTTCATCTTCCATCTCCCTCACTTCCTTCAGAGGTAATAAATTGGATGGGAAGAAGAGAAAGAGGAGTTAAAGCTCTTGGTGAGAGTGAGTGTTTTGAAACTCTTTGCCTGCCCTTCCTTCCCTCACCACACCCCCTCCTGCTGATTAAAGCTGAGTTAAAGCCCCTGCTGCTGGACTGGACAAGTGAAGAGAGCAGCACCAAACGAGTTGGATGCCAACCCCAGCAAAGGGAGTGTCACATGCCCTGCCCCACTGGGACTGCAGACAAGTGAAGAGAGCAGCACCAAACGAGCTGGATGCCAACCCCAGCAAAGAGAGTGTCACATGCCCTGCCCCACTGGGACTGCAGAGAGATGAAGGAGGAAGTGGCTGCCTCAGACACCCTAAAATCACAAAGCCACTGTCCCTCACTCAGAAACTTCCAAGGCAGCACAACCCCCACAGGCAGTTTGAATGCACACCCCCTTCTATGCTGGTACAGAGCTCAAAGGAGCAACATCACTATGAGTTTCATCAAACATGAACTTCTCACAGCACAGCACATGGAGGTTCTGAACACTGAATGTCCTCATGCAAAGTGGAAAAAAACCAGAGGAACAGAAAGCTCGAGGGAACCCTCATCATCACAGCACTGCTGACACTGTTGGGAGCACCACCCAGAGCCTGACCCGCTCACGAGGTGGGAACTTCAGGACCTTGGTTAATGTGCAGTTCTCAGGCAGATGAATTCAAATGTACCCAAATCTGGATGAGTCTGATAAATTCAGATAAGAACTTTCATGCCTTCCAGCTACTTATTAATGTATCCTGGAAAAACCACTTCTTAACAGTTAAATCTAAAATGCACATTTACACAGCTGAGCTTATCCCCTCAGTGGTTCCAAGGCAGAGAGAGGGTTTAGTTTTCCTGCCCACCCTGATGCCAGCACAGCAGAGGTGCAGTACAGCACCTGCTTTTCACATCTACACCTCCAATCTGCTCAGTGAAATATGGGGGTTTGAGCACCACCGTGGAAGCAGCAATTATATTACCCAATGATGGCAAGGATATAATGCCAATTTTAATGAGTACACTTGGCATGAATATCCCAGGACAAAGAACTACATGTGCATCAGGCATGAAGATATGTGGGTTTTTAAAAAAGCAGATCAACAAACAAAATCTTTCAGCAACCTTATCCATATCTCTCACCTCTCTTTGTAATGGCTTTATGTGAAGTGAAAAACCTTGAGGTTGCTGAGCATCCCAAATAATCACACTGCAGACAATTCTCTTTTCATGCCAGGAGCACTGTATCACACACCTCCATACCTACAGTGCCCTTCTTTCATTCAAGGAAACCTCTGCAGAGTCTGATGGGACATTTCTAGGACCAGTTCCAGCCTAAGATCAGGCCCAGCTGTAGAATAGAGATGTCTTTATTTCCTGTTACTTCTAAGGTTCAGAAAATTCTTTCTCCTAATAGGACTTCCTACTGTTTAACAATTAACAAACTATTCTGGACTCAGCTCCAGCAATAAATACTGAGATAGCCAAAATATCTGTAGAGCTTTTCCTTCATGAGTCTGCCTTAGAACTGCTCATGGGGAATTTTCACAGTGTATTTAATAGTGGAGAAGCTTAAATATAAAGATTTTTTAAAATATCTAATTATTTCCCATGTTTTTCACACTTGAGTATCTCAACTGCAACAACTTGACAGGGGTTTTTGTTTGGGTTTATTGCCTGGTGCTTGTGTACATGTTGTTTTCTGCTGTTTTGTGGTTTGGGTTGTTATTGTTAATTCCAGTGTCTGTTTTTAGGAACAGACTCAGATCACTAGAGCAGTTTTCACTGTGTACCTGGTGAGTTAATAAACAGATGGTGCAATTACAGTGACAAGCATCACACCAGAAAACACCCAGAGAAAGAGCAGTAAACAACTCTGCAAAAGAACCCACCTCTCCCTCCGGTGTCACTCAAGGCAGCAGCTCCTCATGTGACTGATAAAAGATGAGCTGTCCCAAATATCACAAGCATGACAGAAAGCCACTCAGACTAAAAACAGGTTATTTTTTCAACCAAACCCTTTGGAAATCAACTTAGACCAAACTGAAGAGAAGTAGAACATACCCTTGGAGGTCTGCAGAGGGGCTCTGCTGAGCAGATCAGACCCTCAGAAAACACCAGGAGCCCTACAAGGATTTGCATCAGGTAGCAACAGAATAAATTTGAGGGACTTGCTGAAGAGTGAAACTCTCAGAAAAATCAGCTCATGAAAAACAGGCTACAGACACTGTGATATTCCCTCTTTATCAGCTCTGCACAGATTTCCATCAGATACTGAGTGGTGTATTTAAGCACTCGGAATATCTGAAAGGGATCAAGGGGAGGGAAAAAGGCAAACAATCCTTTACACACACACAGAGTTTAGGATGTTATGCACACCCTGACATAACGTGACAGGTGTCCTGGAAGGGCACTGGCAGTAACACACACCTGAAATGATAAGATTCAAGCCCATTTCCACGGCGTTTTAAGCAATTTTTACACAAGTAAAACCTCCATTTAGTTCAGAACACAGTAAATGCCACACAGCCTTCACTGAAGAGAAGACTCCAGACAAGGAACACTCCATTCAGGTGTGGGCAGAGCAGCAAGTGGAGAATCTCTGGGTTGTTTTGGTTTGTTTTTTTTTTTAAACTGCCCTTGTTTTGGTTTGGTTTTTTTGTTTTTTTTTAAACTGCCCTGCACAAAATTGTATTAAATTACTATATGTGCAACAGTGAGAGATAAGAAATAGAGAAGAGCTATTTGCACTGGAGCACCCAAGGTGCACAGATGGAAATTACAGGTTTCTCTGGCCTGGCTATTATGATTCAAGAGTGCCAAGAGAAGAATAAATGTATTGTCATTTATATGAGCCTTGCAACAGTCAGAAGACAGAGCAGCATTAGCACAAGGAGCAAAGAGCTGCCCACATTTTCACAGAACTACAAATGTATCTCCTGCCACTAAATACACTGTGATGAATTGGAACTAATACAGTTATGTTCTTTGGTATAAGATTTCCAGTAATTACTTCACTTTGTTCTTAGTAAAGATGTCCACAGACGAGCAAGGCGGTGTTTTGTTTAATTTCAGTGATCATTTCCTTTGCTGAAGCAGGTATTTATTGCCCAATTTAGGGCATAGAAGTACAGGCATTTCAAAGCAAACCCTCTATTTGAGTATCTACCAAATATTAACATTCAATATGGAGAAATGTAAATTACTTTTCATTCTCAATACTCCAATAAAATACCTTATGCATAGTGAAGCAAGCAGAGTTTTACATTATAAAGATTCACAGGCACATTTCCAAATCTTAACCTTTGTTGAAGAAATCCTCGAAGATTTTATATTCATCTGAGCAAGAGAAGCAGAGCATTAGCCTGGATTTAGCAGATTTAGGAGCAGGACAATTAATTGAGCAAAACTTCAATTACTGAGTAATTTACTGTGTGCTCAAGTACATTATTGCAATTCAATAAATATCTCTTCAGAAGGAAACAATTCCAATTTGCTCTCATTTCAGCCTGTGCACACACCCCACAGCTTTGCTGTTACACACACTGGGACCAGCCAGAGTGGTTGGAAGCCCCCAGTGTGTGATGGGGCTGCACCACAATGCCCTCCACTGAGCCCCTTCACCCTGCTGCTTCCTGACCAGCAATGTGCAGCAGGAGTGGGCTTAGCCATAACAATTCATCCTCCTGAAGTTTCTTCCAGCTGGATGTGCCTGTCTGAGTAATCCATCAGCATCTCTCCTGATGGACACCCAGCTTTAACTTATTCTTTTTTTCCTGCCCATATCACCAAACAGGGAAGTGCCAGGCACTACTCAGCTTGGAATGTTGTGATGGTTGTTCTGGAAGGTTGCCTTCCCTCTCTTTAGCTATCCTAGCTATGCTGCTCCTGGCAACTCAATTCCATTTCAGTCAGGAATTAATTCCTCCAGATTTGAGCAAGATACAACATCACCAAGTGGGAATTAACAGGACTTGGCACCCAACAGGAGCATTGTCTTCCTGATCTGTGGAGTCTGTACATCTGCACCACACAACACCCCCAGGCATTATAAAGGCATCAGCACACTGAGCACCAAATGACACACTCAGCTGGCACAAAGCACCACAGTGGACAACTTGATCTCATTCCCACAGCTGCCCTCCCTTTGCAGAGAAAGTGAAACACCTGGGTCAATAAAATGATACCATATTTCAAATTCCTCCCACCTCACATCAGCCCCACCCCAAACACAGAATCTCTCAGGAGTGGCTTGGGCAGCTGATCTCACCACCCAAGAGTCAGTGATGCAGAATCCCCCTCCTGCAGCTCAGGGTGAGTTTAAAAAATAACTAAACAAAAAAGCAGCACAACGAATAGCACTTTGCCACAGGCCTCAGGAAGGTGAGATTAAGACACACCTCGCATCTCTCAGGACCAAGGTCAACTCCTGAATCATAGTAATTAACAGGGCTTAAATCCAAGCATCCCTTAAGAACCACAGATGCTTTTACTCTGTATTCCAGGACTTCAGCAGAATCGATCCCAGCATTTACTCCCAGCAGTCCCAAGCAATCTCTCCATCACAATATTTATGTGCAATGCTCCATCACAAGGTTATTTATGCCTGATAAAATACTGTAAAGTAAAGCTGTCTGCCAGTCAAAAATACTGTAAAGTAAAGCTGACTGCCAGCCAAACTGCTTAGCTGAGTACAGTAAAAGTCTCTACAGCCCCCACACTCCACTACAAAAGCTCACGAGGAGGGAGGTGTCCAAAGTTTACACTCAAATATTTAAGTCACCGATTTAAATTCATGCCACTGTCGCCCTTTTTTCCTTATTTTAACATGAATGAAAGAAGAAGGTCCATCAGGATGTCAAGTTTGATACATGGCTGTCACCTGGGAGGGCAGAGGAGCCGCTCTGGTGCCACCCACCTTTGACGATGAGCTCTGCATAGTTGGAGACGCCCGAGCCGCCGTCGGAGCGGATGACACAGCGGTACTTGCTGACGCTGCGCTGGGACGTGTCGGCCACGCTCACCGTGGCTGAGAAACGCCGGTGGTTCACCACCCGAGTCACCATCAGGGCCGTGTCCCTTCCATTCCACTGCTGCAAGGGCAGAGAAGAGCAGGGCAGGTTAGGAAGGCACACAAATCAGGCATTGATGCATCCCTGTTTAATTTGGTACTTGCGATGCTTAACGTGGTCCAGACCTTCGTGCCCGCACTGATGGGAGACAGGCACAGCTTTGCAGGAGAAGACTGACAGCAACTCCCAATGTGAATATTCTTGCACATATATGAGGGTGGGCAGGCCCTGGCACAGGTTGCCCAGAGAAGCTGTGGCTGCCCCATCCCTGGAAGTGTCCAAGACCAGGTTGGACAGGGCTTGGAGTAACCTGGGCTGGTGGAAGGTGTCCCTGCCCATGGCAGGGGGTGGAACAAGATGATCTCTAAAGCTCTTTCCAATGCCATTCTATGATATATTTAAGTTTTCACTTCTATTTAATTTTTGAAACATATTTGGACATTTGATGGGTTCCAGGGATATGAAGATAGTGAAGGGTCTAGAGAGGACACCACATGGTCACTTGGTTTGTTCAGCCTGAAGGAGACTGAGGTCGGACCTCATGGAGATCTGCAGCATCTCCCAAGGGGCAACTCCAATCTCTGCCCTCTGTGACCAGTGAAGGACCCAGGGAACAGCTGGAGCTGTGCCAGGGCAGGGTTAGGTTGGATCTCAGGAAAAGGTTCTTCCCCCAGAGGGTGGTGGGCACTGACCAGGCTCCCCAGGGCAGTGGGCACAGCCCCAAGGCTGCCAATGCTCCAGGAGTGTTTGGATGATCCTCTGAGGGACAGGGTGGCATTGTTGGGGTGTCTGTGCAGGGCCAGAATCTGGACTGATGATCCTTGGGGGTCCCTTCCAGCTCAGTATATTCTGTGACTCTCTGATTAATTACTCCCAAAGCTGGAGAGTGGCAGCTCTGACTGTGCAATTCCACACAGTGAAATGATATGAAAACACAACTGAAGGCTTTGTGTACACCTGGAAACACACCACAAATTAACAGATTCTATAAACTTGGCACTTTCAGATGTAAAACTTTGATTCTGGACCAATTTAAATAAACTGGCTGGATGAGCAGACATCCTTGGATCTCCAACATTCCTCAATAAACCCCTCTACCAATGCCAGACTATATTTTTCCAACTGGAAAAGGGACAAATGAAGAATTAGCTAGAAATATTTCACCGTATCAATCAACTTGCTCACTGGTCTAGTTTTTGGGAATTTCAAAAGAAAGCACACTGTTGTTGTGCTGGTTTCCAGTAATGGGGTTGTGGGGGTGTTTCCAAGGTTATTTCATTAAATGTTTCAGTTTCACAAAATGTAAACCAGGTTTCCATTAACAAACAATAATGATTCCCTTCCAAACTCCGCTTCTGGCAGGGAAAGCTTCATACTGTCCAGGTCAGAAGTGTTTTTATACACATTTAATCATAACTGAGGAAAGACTTCACTGACAAAACTCCAAAAAAGATAAAGAATAAGCAAAAATGTGGCTCCATGGATGACTGAATTGCACAAGAGATAAAGAAATTTCAGCTAAAGATGTACTTTTTAGGAGAACACCTGTGATGAGAGCACAGTTACTGACTGTAAAAGCATCTTTACATGATGCTGACCACATTTCTCACCAACTTAAGCCTTTTTTCCAGTACTAATTTCAATTTTTGTGATTAGGTAAATAGATTCCTCTATTTAAACTAAATTTGAAAATGTGCTGCTCTATGACTGAGTGTTTCCAGGTACACAGAAACCTGTTTGAAACCAGACTTTTGCTGTCAGTGGCCATTTGTTCTGTTTTCTCTATCATGATTCTGTACTTTGTCACCTTCAACTCTCCCCAGAAATGATTTAAGACAGTTCTCAAAGGGTCTTGATGAAAAGGTTTGGCCCCACCACCCAGTCTTCCTCTGCTTATTTTACTTGCAAAATCAACCAAACCCAAACCAAACCACACCACAAAAGGCACCAAAAGGGCATTACTGTACCTGGAGCCAGAGCTTGTCGTGCTGGGACCACTTGCCCCCAGCGATGCACTGGAACGTCGCGTTCTGCCCCACGTTCACCTCCACGTTCTGCAGCCGCAGGAAATGAGGGGCTTTTCCTGACAAGAATCACAGAATCATAGAATCAGTTGGGTCAGAAGAGTCCTCTGAGATCATCAAATCCAACCCTTCACCCAGCCCCACTGTGATCACCAGATCATGGCACTCAGCGCCACGTCCAGTCTCATCTTAAAAACCTCCAGGGATGGGGAATCCACCCCCTCTCTGGGCAGCCCATTCCAATGCCTGACCACTCTCTCTGCAAAGAAGTTTTTTCTGATCTCCAACTTCAATTTCCCCTGGCAGAGCTTGAGCCCATCGTGCCCCCTTGTCCTATTGCTGAGTGCCTGGGAGAAGAGACCAACCCCCACCTGGCCAGAACTTCCCTTCAGGCAGTTCCAGACAGTGCTGAGGTCACCTCTGAGCCTCCTCTTCTCCAGGCTGAACACCCCCAGCTCCCTCAGCCTCTCCCCACAGCACTTGTGCTCCAGTCCCTTCTCCAGCCTCGTTGCTCTTCTCTGGCCCCGCTCCAGCCCCTCAATCTCTTGCCTCAACTGAGGGGCCCAGAACTGAACACAACACTCAAGGTGTGGCCTCCCCAAGGCAGAGTCCAGGGGAAGGGTCACTGCCCTGGGCCTGCTGGCCACGCTCGTTTGGATCCAGGCAAGAGAGGCAAAGCTTTGCAAGGGCAGAGCGAGGCAGGCACTGCCTGTGCTCCACCAGCCCAGATGGGAACATTCAGCAAAGCATTAGGGCTGTCCTTGACAAGGTGTTTCTGCCAAATAAATCTGTCCTTCAGTGTTTAACTGTTCCCTGCAGAGAGAGGTGGGTGATGGATCTCAGAGAGGATGGCCTGAGGGAGCTTAGAGAGCCCTGGCACATCTAAAGGCACAGATTTGGATCAAATCACAAGTTCATGGTCATTGGCACAATTTCTTATTGCATGCTATAAAGAGTGATTGAGTCATTTCTTTTCTTCAAAAAACGGTGTTTCTATAAAGGTCAAAAAAAAATCAAATGCTTCTGTGCTTGTCAAGCATGACTGACCCAGACCACATTTTCACAGGGGTCTTTCATCCTTTTTATTTTATTGACTATCAAATACGTCCTAGACCTTTAGAATAATGCATCATTAATATCA
The DNA here is from genome assembly GCF_047495875.1 of Pithys albifrons albifrons. Taxonomy (NCBI): domain Eukaryota; kingdom Metazoa; phylum Chordata; class Aves; order Passeriformes; family Thamnophilidae; genus Pithys; species Pithys albifrons. Next base: position 12,037,005 of record NC_092475.1, read on the forward strand.
GATCAGCTATTAAATGAAATATTCATAAAACTGACAGCATTGCATCACTGGGGGAGTTTCAGATCACTGGTATCAGTGTTTTGTTGATACAAAACTCAGGATTAGATCAAAATTAAACCAGTGATGTTAAAATGCAAGCAGTCAATTTGTTCACAAAGGAACTAGATCAGAGGATTACCTTTTTGACTAAACACCAGACTCAGTTACATCTCTAATTTAAATCACAAAAACACAAACAGGATTACAGGAGTGCATCTGACACCTTTAAGTGAGCTGAGTTCTTGCCAGGCTCCAGGAGAAGGTTTGTGCACCATTTGAAAACTGTGAGCAGGACACACTGAATAACCTTCCAAGCCTATAAAGGTCAGACAGTTTCAACTTTATCATTACACTTCTTAGTATGATTAGACACTGATGAAAAACATCATTTCAGAGGATATTCCAAGCTGTCTTCTTCTGTTGGAATCAAACAGCCTCAGAAGGATGTGGCCATCTGGGGCTGGGCATGAGGCCTGACATGCAGCATTTGGGTTCTACAGACACATGAACACAGAGCACATGCCTGCACATCATGTCAGATATTTTGATTTGCTTCTGTGACCCACTCACCACACAGTTTGTTGACAGCTCCTGAGGGACAGTAACTCTGTACCATCCTGCTTTCTGGGCATCAGGAATTTGCATCAAGGTTTGCTGGAAAAACGACCTCAAGGTGACAGTCAGAATGTTCTACGTTGTATTTTAGGGCTAATTCTAGTAATTTCTGCCTGCAGTCTCCAGTGGGCACATCTAAAGCAGCTCCAAATACAAGGGGGCAGTCACACCAATCCCAAATCCTGGTTCTCAGGTGTGTCCAGCTCAGGAGCTGCCAGTCCTGGCAAGGCTCATGCACAGAGTCAATGAGCTTTAGCATAACTAAAATGGATATTCCAGTGTATCCCTTCACAGGAAAAAAAGGGGAAAAAAGGACAATAGCAGCAAGACATTTCTTTTTCTCCATTACTGTGTCATTAGGGGCATTTCCCTGCTTTTGCTGACTCCTTGGTTTGTCTCTTTATTGCCATCTGTGAAGGTAAAGCAGAAATGAAGCCCAATGGTTTCAGTAACCTCCAGGTCATCAGGAGCTTTGTGGCCCCTGTGTTCTGATTATAACAACTGTAAAACAAGCCTGTGCAAGGCTCTGGGGCACGTGGGTGACATTTACCCTGGGGACTGTCACTGCTGAGCAGCTAAGGCAACCCTGGGAATGCAACAGGGGAAGCACTTCCAGGCACTGCAGAGATCCTGCAGCTGGGAATGAGCTCTGTGTGCTGCAGGTTGCAAAGGGAATCAAAAGGGAAAACAACCCTGTTTGAATCACTGTGGTGTGGCCTTAATTTTGAAGAAGAACCAGCATATACTTGGAGAAATGGATTCAAAATCAGTTCACTCAGTTAAGGAAGGGTGAATCACAGCATCCTGCCTAACTCTTTCAAATCCCTTTAAATCCTTGCTGAGGCTTTGCCCTGAGGTTTGGTCAGTGGCCTCTTGCCCAGGACAGGGAGCAGCCACCACCCGACGTGCTGTGAAGGCACACAGACCATGTGGGCATTTGTCTGGATGCTGCCAGTTTTCAGCAACATCTGCTTCCTCCAGACTGTGAGTATTTCTTAATGAAGTAAAGGCACCCAAAGGCCTGAGCAAGGAGCACATGGTAAACACAAATATCATTTCCTTAAACAGCCATTAGCCAGACTGCAGTTATCAGAAATGTCCTGTTAAACCTGAGCAGAACCATGTCTGTCACATGGAGTGGCAGCTGTTCTTTGACATTCTCCTTGTCAGAAATGTTGATGTCATTCCATCAATATGATCCATGACTTTTTTCCTGAGCAGCTGCTGCTGACTGACTGAAACCATGAGCCAGTGAGAGGGGCTGCTAAAAAAAACTCTTTAGACAAAACAGTGCATTGCATGTATAGGATAGACAAAGACCTCAAGCCACACTGGAGGTGCATAAAAAACCAAACAAGTTCAGATTGAGAGACAGAGGTTCAAGGTTTCTTTAAATATAACAAAAACCTAAATAAATTGAAGCTTATTGGTGCAGCTGCAATAGAAGGAACACAGCACTAAGATTTATGAACAGCATAATGAACCTGCATTAGTTTCTACTCCTGTGCAAGTGCACTGTCTGCATAAGATTTATTTGAATATCTTTAGAGGGGGTCCTGAGCAGGTTTAATATTTGTTGAGACTGACTTTCAGGATATGCCCTTTGCCAAGGAAACATTGAAAAAATTTGGTGGTTCTTCTCTTAAATTAACCCCATAGCAGATTAGGAGAACCATTTTGGATTATTTTCTGCATCAATATGACTCAAAACAATAAACCCATCAGGTTTGTGTGCCCATAACAAGACAGGGAGCATTCCAAAAAGTCCTGGCTCTGGCTGTAGACTGAGACACCTTTGCACAACTAGCAAAGCTGGGTAATTCTGCAAGGCTGACTGTCTTCAGGGGGCTTGGAGGTCAGACATAGTGATCAGTAGAGACCTTCTCACAAAAAGTTATTGCTACTCATTCTGCATCCCTCAGTTTTCTATCCAAATATGGTGCTTCTTTTAAAAATAAAATTCTGTATCCTGTTAAAACCCAATGGTTAAAAGTCTTTCCAACCAGGTAGATACAGATCCAAAGAAAATGTGGTTTAGGTTGGTGATTACAAGAAAAGGAGTAATTCAATCACATTTCAGCCATTGCACCATCAGCTCCTCAGAGGAGTCAGAAAAGACTAAACCAAAGAAGTCTGTTGTTTCTCAGTATGGAAACTCTCAACAGAAACCTGCTTTGATATGTCTGAATGTACATGACATGCACAGAACAAGGATCAAAAATTCTGTTCTCAAATGCTCCCTTCCCAATAATGTCTGATATGTGTGATGGCCAAAAGACACAAAATCCCCCCCCAGTAACCCATGATTATCCTCCCAGACTTTCTGCTCTGCATTATCCACATCCAGTGGCTGATCAATTAAACCATTGCAAACAATAAACCCATCAGGTTTGTGTGTCCATAACAAGACAGGGAGCATTCCAAAAGTCCTGGCTCTGGCTGTAGACTGAGACACCTTTGCACAACTAGCAAAGCTGGGTAATTCTGCAAGGCTGACTGTCTTTAGGGGGCTTGGAGGTCAGACATAGTGATCAGTAGAGACCTCAAAAAAGTAATTGCTACTCATTCTGCATCCCTCAGCTTTCTATTAAAATATGGTGCTTCTTTTAAAAATTAAATTCTGTATCCTGTTAAAATACAATGGTTAAAAGTCCCTCCAATCAGGTAGATACAGATCCAAAGAAAGTGTGATTTAGGTTGGTGATTATAAGAAAGGAGTAATTAAATCACATTTCAGCCATTGCACCATCAGCTCCTCAGAGGAGTCAGAAAAGACTAAACCAAAAAAATCTGTTGTTTCTCAGTATGAAAACTCTCAGCAGAAACCTGCTTTGATATGTCTGAATGTACATGACATGCACAGAACAAGGATCAAAAATTCTGTTCTCAAATGCTCCCTTCCCAATGTCTGATATGTGTGATGGTCAAAAGACACAAAATCCCCCCCAGTAACCCATGATTATCCTCCCAGACTTTCTGCTCTGCATTATCCACATCCAGTGGCTGATCAATTAAACCATTGCAAACAATAAACCCATCAGGTCTGTGTGTCCATAACAAGAGAGGGAACATTCCAAAAAGTCCTGGCTCTGGCTGTAGACTGAGACACCTTTGCACAACTAGCAAAGCTGGGTAATTCTGCAAGGCTGACTGTCTTTAGGGGGCTTGGAGGGATACAAGACATTTTAGTGCTGACCCCAGTGGGCAAATGAGCCCTTCAGACTGCAAACCCTGGCACAGAACCCGTGAACACAGCGAGAAAAGGAGGAGTGCTCACTGCAGGGGTGGGCGAGGACTCTGACTTCATCCACCGCGATGTACCCAGGGTGTCCTTTCAGAGAGACTGACTCAAATATCACCTGAAATACACAAGAGAGGGGAAAAAAACCACTTAAAAAGCACACCTACATTAGTCACTTCACCATATTCTGCTCTTATTCCAATGTCTGAGTCATTCAAGGTGTTTTATATTGCTAATAAGGAGGGGACAGTAGGACAATTCAGAATGTCCATACTCACCAAACCTGTCTGGGATGGAAAACAAAAGGTCAGAGCAACAGTCATTAGGATTAGACATAACTCTGATGAGGAAAAGCAAAAGTACCCTGTGTATACACCTCCCACTCCTATATCCACTTTAAACACCAGTCCAAGAACATAATCATTTGTCATTTTGTTCTCAGTATGTCTGAAAAACTGGAAAAAGCTGTGTATGAGAGAGAATTCTCTCACTGAATCAATCACCATGCCTGGATTCCTCTGGAGAAAACCCTGAGTGGCCCTGGCAGTACTAGAAAGCAAATTATGAGCCAAGGACAGCATTGGATTCCAGTTACTGGACTAAGATTCTCCCAGATTCAATAAAGTTGCTTCTGCCCTTCCCTGGATTGAACCAACATGAGCTGAGGATGAATAGTCTCAAAAGCCACATGCAGAATTTCTGCATTAATGGGACACTAACTGGCATTTTCTTTACTATTTATATATCTGGAAAATGAAAGGATTGCACTAATTTGGGTCTGAAAAAGCAGCTGTTCAATCACAGGTGAACAAAAGTATCATTCCTTGCTATGGGTTTGTGATTTTTACCTGGAAAGTTGCCCTGTTACTAAAATAAACAGGCCATCAAAAATTCAGGAATGCAGGGAAAAAAACAAACTAAAAAAATTGATAAAGAGATCATTAAAACTAATTTAATTGCAGGGGAAGGTGCTGATCTCGCCCTGGTGATCAGTGACAGGACACAGGGAAATGGAGCAAAGCTGAGCCAGGGCAAGGTCAGGCTGAACATCAGGGAAAGGTCCTGCTCTGGGAGGGAGCTCTGCCCCTGGAACAGCTCCCCAGGGAGGTGGTCACAGCACCAAGCCTGGCAGAGCTCATGGAGCAGCCCAAGGACACTCTCAGTCATGTGGTGGATTTTTTGGTAGTCCTGTGAGGAGCAGGAGTTGGACTCAATGATCCTGAGGGGTCCCTTTCAACTTGAGTCATGCTCAAATTCCTCTGCAAGGAATGGGAAGCTTAGAAATGTTAAACTGCAAGAGAAAAAGAAAAATGTAGACTGATTATTTAACATCTTGGGGACAATACCTCTCTAATTAGTGATTCTCTTCCCCAAGGAATGAAGTGCTCTCCTTTACTGTGTTAAAAAACTGAATGGGTGGAGATGGAATGCACTCTTTCCTCTGCATTTGAAAGGGATATTCCCAGTTTCATTCCATCTCAGTAATGTTCACACTGGACTGAACTGCTCATTTTTGCAGTATAAGGGCAGAGTTAATTAACACATTCAGCTGGCACAGCTCTTGCCATCAGAGCAGCTTCCCAGGGCAGGTCCTTGTTCCAGAGGAGAAAGTATCTCAGTCATGTGCAACTTCCAAAATTCACTACTAGAACACAAAGGGAACTATTTAAAACCACTTTTCAACAGTTATTTTCATTCTAAATAAAAGCTGTCACTGTTCAGCTTCTTCTTCATCTCCCTAATCTGATTTAATACAGTAGAGGTTCAACTCTCCAAATGTTGCTCAGTGCAAGTCCTGGCTATGAACACAGACCAGCAAGTCCTTCCTTAGCACAAAATTGCTGTTCAGAATTTCCAGAGCATGGTTCCTACTCATGTTTCCATGACTAAGATCTACTCCCCTGATTCCAAATACAGCCAGACCTGAGACCTCCTGAAATACATTCGTGAGATAAAAAAAGACAGGATAAAAACAGGGAGAACACAAAAATGAACTGGCAAAAAGACACAAACCAAAAAAAAAAGCTCAAATCTCAACAATGTGTAGAAATGAAGTTTTACTCCAGAGGAGACTGGGCAACAAAACTGAGCAAAAAAACCCAAGGGGCACTAGGAAGATGCAAGTCTCTGGAAGGCAGAATAATCCATCAAGTGTTTTGTGTTATCAAGGTCCTTGATAGGCTTCACATGTAGAGTATAAAATAGGAGTCCTTAGCATGGAAATCATAATTACTCTAGAAATTCAATGTCATTCCTGATAAAAATTACACTTACTGGGAAGGTCATGCAAGGCACTACTGCAGCTCCCTTCAGGCTTGAATTTAAGTGCAACATTAGAGCTAAAAATCTTATTTTACTTTTGCATTTGTGAGAAGCCAAAAGCCACAGTAAATGAATTCACAATTTCCTGCAAGCCAAGAACTTGGAAAGAAAACTTCTCCAAGGCATTGGCATCAGCTATTGGTGTGTGGCAAAGGCAGGCACTGATAAATAGAGAATTATCCTTGGTTAATTCCCAGCATGATCAGGGGGTTTAATACAGCACAATGTAACTGAATCCAGTAACAACAGACTCGGCCTCTGAAAAATCCATGTGCACTGGGGCAAAATCCACTGAGGAGAGGATTGCTCTCAATTCCAGCAGTATTTTTGCAGTATTTTATTCTCTGCTGTGTGTTACACTCAGGCATTCTTGTTATTTCCCAGTCCAACCTTCCACACTCTGGTCCTTTTTCTGATTTGCAGCATCTCTGTCAAAGAGAGAAGCATGGAAACAGCCAGGCTTCCCTGAAAACAGGGAACTGAGAGCCAGCATGAGGAAAAGGCAGGAAAAAATGCTTATGGGGCCCATTTCTGCAAATTTCACACTAATTGTTGTTCATGTCCTTTTAAATTCAGTTTGAAATTCAACATAATATTGAGACACAGATGACTAACAATGCTTTGCATGTAAGCAACTTCTCAGGAATTAATATAGACAGTAAAATACACAACTTTGCTCTTAAAAAGCAATTCTTAAATGCTCCTGAGAACTGCAAACACGAAGCCATTTCATGTTTGCTCACCAATAACCAGCCCCACGTTCCCGTGCTGTGATTTACCAGCCATGTCTGTGTTAGCAGCTCATCTGGTGTGGTACAACAGTTCTCTCCAGGCTGGATCAATAACATCCCTTGCTATACATCAAAGAAACACCTCCCTGGCAGACTCTAGTGCTGCCCTTGGTGCATTCTGGGCCCAAGTTCATCCTCATGGTGAGCAGTAATTCAAGATTACACGCATCACCTTTCTCCAGGAACTATTAAAGGCTTTTTCTCGCTCCACTAAAAGCATTTGCAGGCTGCGACTCCAAGGAGGAGCAACTCCAGGGCAGACATGATAAATCTCCACCAGTCCCACATTTCTGTCTCAGACAAGTTCTTCTCCAACCACATGACTCGTGGGACCCTTGCACAGAACTGTCAGACCTAAAATGTGACCTCTGGCAACTGGCTTGGACACCAGTTCTCCACCAGTCACGTCTCCAGACTCAAAGAACCTGTCACAGCCTCAGATCCAGGGCAGAAACCATCAGATTTTGTTGCCTCACTGAATTTTTGATGCCCATCACAATTCAGGATGGTGTGGTTTGTGTGCATTAAGAGTATAATCCACATTTGGCCTAATGCAGATTTCAATATTAAAGAGAAGTGCTGGTTGCTCCCATGTTACCCAATGCTTTTAAAAGACAGAACATGCTCTCAGGCCTCCTGTGTACAAACAGTTCTCCAGGACTGTAACTTTGATTTGAAGCTGACGGATAAATGACAAATGTGAGGGTGGGCAGGCCCTGGCACAGGGTGCCCAGAGAAGCTGTGACTTCCCCATCCCTGAATTGTCCAAGGCCAGGTTGGAAAGGGCTTGGAGGAACCTGGGCTATGGAAAGTGTCCCTGCCCATGGCAGGGGGTGGAACTGGATGAGCTTTAAGGCTCCCTCTAACCCAAACCATCCTAGGATTTTATTAAATAACACTCTAGTGGCACATCCTGGATCCCAAGTATGAAATGAGACACTCCTCAGGCAGCAACACACCCAAGCTTTTGTTGTCCTGCCACCTCTGGACTCCTTTACAAGTGTTACTTCAAGCTGCCAAATACTAATAATTTTTCTTCTATATTTTTCCAACTTAAAGTTCTCTTTTTTTTTCTTTTAAACTTTGATTAAATCCAGAAACTCACAGACCATAAACAAGATGGTTCATAAAATCAGGGACTGAAGACAGGCAGGTTTACTAGACCTTAATAATAGTGGGCCAGATCTCAAATTTTAAAAGCCAGAAATAAGAAAACAAGTATGAACAGAAGGAAACCTCCCTGTTGTTTGTTAAAAAGCAAAAAAGAAGCCCCTTGCACTTCCTAGGAAGGAATTCCTGGGCACTTAGTGCTGCTTCCAAACTGTTCATTTTTGTGCTGCAGCAGCAAATCCTCGTTTGATTTGAAAGATTTATTGCCCAGGAAAAGCAAACTTGACCTGCCAAAGGACTTGTAAAAGACCTAAGTGAGGCTCAGGAGCCTCCAATTGATGTGTCTGAGAGCAGGGGCCCTCTCAGTGCGGGATCAGAGTGGCTTTGGCAGGTTTTCCAAGCGCTGGTGGTGTGGGTGAAGGGTCAGTTCTGTTCTCTCTGTGCAGCACCTCCAGGAAGCCAATTTGGGATCATGACCAGGCTCCATCCCCACAGAGGGGCAGAAGCACTTCAGGGAGCCTTCAGGGCAGGCACAGGTTGGGCACTGCCCCTGAATCCCCACCTGGCACACATTTGCATCTCTTTATCCCTCCCTCTCCTGGATTCTGCCCATACCCACAACTCTTTCAGAGGCACAACATTCTGCTTCAGCTCAGACTTTACAGACCTCCTACCCAGTTATTAGAAGCAAAAAGAAAGAGGCTTTTCTACCTGCTGTTTTCTGTCCACAGACTATTTGCTGCCTTTTCATAGTTTATTCTCTCGTAATTTCTACCTCATTCATCTCTTTTAGTAGCATCATATGTACATCAAATTTCCTGCAAGGTTTAGGATACAATCAATTATCTTCCAGGATTTTGTTTTGGTGTGTCTTGAACATAAAACTAGACAAAAATACTCCTTTAACACTTAACAAGATGTATGTGAGTCCATTGTGTGCAAATTTATCTAATTAAAAGTAAAGCAATGGCTGCAAAGTTGCCACATAAAGTTTGAAGTGGGCAACTAACAAGCAGCTATAAAATTAATATAACAGAAAAACAACTTATTCATTGCATTCCTCTACTTCATGCTTGTTTTAAAATTAATTTTTTAACACAATAAATAAAACTATGCTACAAGCAGTGCTAAAAAGAGGAGGAAATGGGGATCTGTTGAAGAATATACTCATGTTGATAGCACGGTACGAGACTTTATTAGTAGTTTATGTGTGTTACCCCCTCATATGGACACAGGAGAAGTCCAGATGCAAAGCTGAGTCAACAAATGGAACCAACCAAGGGTCAAAAATAGCTCAGGCAAATTTATGCAGAGTACAGTCAGACATGTGGAACATCAGTTGCATTTAGAGTTTCACAGTGCCATGGGAAGTGCCAATACAAGCTGGTTTATGTGCCCCTTCTGTCACAAACAAGGGGGTCTTTCACTTGCCAGTAATTTGACACCCATCCCTCCCTCTGGGACCTGACAACAACTCAAGAAAAAGGGGTGAAGTGGGAAGAGGTACATCAAGATGAAACCACCACACGTGAATTTATCAACATAGAAAGAAGCCAGGGAGGCAGCAATTTACAAAACACCTCTTTGCTAACAGCAGATGCTCAAAGGGAAGTGAGAGAGAAAAATCCCCTGAAAGAGAAAAGGGACCAAAATCCTTGTTTTGTGAAATTTCTAATTCTGCTTTGCAAAATGGGGGGGTGTTTTGCATAGCAAGACCATTTAAACACAGCATGAAGTGCTGGAGTCTCTTTGTTCTGGTCTGCACTGTCTGGCAATTATAGAGACCAGTGTACCATGGATTAGAAGTCATAAATTCAGGTAAGCCAGACACTTCAACAGGATGAAATGGGAAAGCTCCAAGATTCTGGAGAGTTAAAGCCAAGATTTTACAAGTTTGACAGGTCATGTCATTGAACAAAGAAAAGGCAGAAGTCCAACAGTGATGAAGACACTTCAAGACCACCTGAGGGAAGTCAGGAGACCACCACCCAAACTGCAAGCCAAAAGGAAAGGTCTACCCAAGATTTCACCCAGTCATTAGTATGGAAATTAGAAGGTGTTAATTATGATATATCAACCCTGAGATTAGCTCAGTTGGTTAAAACTTGGTTGTAATAATGCCAAGGTCATGGGTTCAATCCCCTGTGTGGGCCATTGACTTGAGAGTTGGACTCGATGATCGTTGTGGGTCCCTTCCAACTCAGAACAGTCTGGGATTCTGTGATTCTATGAACTAAGACTGTATAAATTGCTTGTTTTACACAAACAAGTTAGTTTTTGCCTAGTCTGAACTGGCTGTGCCTCCAACATTGTCAATAAATCCCTTTGCTGATAAAAAGATAAAAAGCTTCTCAGCAGTTATTTATTTCAAGGCATTTTCCACTATCATCCCCCAAACTCCTACCTGATAGAAATGTGGCCAGAAGGTGCTGATGGCGAGCTCTGCCTTCACCCAGCCCTCAGTCACCACCCCCGAGACGTTCCAGATGGGGTTGCCCTGGGGGCCCCCGTTGACCTTCACGTAGACGTTCAGGGAGCCGGGGCTGGAGCGGTCCCGGCTCGACAGGTAGTAGTGGAAGTCGATGCAGTGAGTGTCGTTCTCCTTCAGGGTGGGCAGCAGCAGGTGAGCTTTCTGCCCAGAGGCTCGCCCAGAGCTGTTCACCATCATGAAGGAGCCTGCAGGGGAGAGCACAAAGAGAAGGAAAAGTGGGTTTTCAGAGAATCACAGAATGAACTGGGTTGGGAGAGACCTCCGAGATCATCAAGTCCAACCCTTGATCCACTGTGGTTACCAGATCATGGCACTCAGTGCCATGTCCAGCTTCATCTTAAAAACCTCCAGGGATGGGGAATCCACCCCCTCTCTGGGCAGCCCATTCCAATGCCTGAGCACTCTCTCTGCAAAGAATTTCTAATATCCAAAGAGGGTGAGGCTTTGAGATGCACTTCACAAATAGACGAGCTGGCACAGATTACAAACCCCATAAAGAGTTTTAAACTCAATATGCAGAATTACCATTCCCCCTGCCCCCCCGAATGACAAACCCCCATTTTGTGGCTTTTTCAGTATAAACAGCTCCGTTTGAAAAGTCAGCAATTCCCTCACAAGACACAGCATTTGTCTGGAGAGCTCCAACCAGCTCTTTGAGGCTTGTTGTTAGGTAACAGAATGAAAGGATACTAAAATTGCAGGGTGTGTAAACCAGTGGGTTCAGGGCCAGCTAGAACCACTTTAATTAGGTAGCTTAGAAATCAAAATAAAAATACTGGTTTGCTTGATAAACCAGTCACTCTAAACAAAAGCACTTTCCCACTTCAAGCAGCAACCAAGTTCTCCTCCTGCACAAAAGGCACATTCAATACAAGGGAACAAGTGACAGGATGAGAGGAAAGAGCCTCAAGTTGCACCAGGGGAGCTTTAGATTGGACATTAGGAAAACATTGTTTCATGGAAAGGGTTGTAAGGCACTAGAATGGAGTGTGGAGTCACCACTCCTGGAACTGCTCAAAAAACCTGTGGATGTGGCAGTTGGGGACGTGGTTTGGTGGCAAACACGATGCTGACAGTGGACTTGATCTTTAAAGGTCTTTTTCAGCCTTAGCAATTTGATGATTCAATACAAAAACTACAACAACAGATGAAATTCTCAGCTTACATTTGCCCACATGCCCCTGCCCACTTCATGCCAATGTACCTGTGACCCCTGGCACTTGAAAACCTTAAAGGTTGTGTTCAGAAACCTCCAATTTTCAGAGCCCAAACTCACGAGGCTCATTGGCAGAACAGCAACACCTTGACTAGCAATAATGCAACAGGCCAATTATTCCTGTAGGAGGGAAGGCAGGCTGAACTTAGGGAGGGAAATACATACTGAGGAAATTTATGAGTTTGTTAACCTGGAATTTTGCATCATATCAACCACAGCACTTGATGCTGAGCTCAGTTCTGATTCATCAAGCAGTTACTTTCCAGCACGTCGTGCCTCGACTCATCTCCTCCCAGATGCATCAAGGTGACAAATGTCAGCAATAAGGGACAACATTATCAGAGTTATTTGATTCAATTCTGTTTAAAGGATCTCCTTTATGTGGGTACAGACACTCAGAAAAAGATGGAGCAAACAGAGAGACACTGGGGAGGGGGGAAATCTGTGTGTCAGCAGCCAGGAATGACCATTTTAATGCAGCCCAGCCCTCCTGACACTCTCAGCCCTGGTGCTGCTGCCAAGACAATGCTCCAAACTGTGTCTCTGCTGGCCTGGTTTGAAAAGCCCTGCTTCACTTCTAACCTGTTGACTTTCCTTCTCCCCATCGTAGCAGGGTGACCACACAAACTTTTGGATCAGTGCTGGGCAGTGAAAAGTCATGTATTTTAAATTTCCAACAGCTGTGAGCAACTTTCTGTTAAAAAAATAGGTTTTTTTCCCCCTGTGTTTGTATGATATACATGAATTTTGTAAAAGAGTGACAAGTGCAGATGCAGAAGGAAGTCAATCATTAAAAAAAAAAGGAAATAAAAAAAATCACACACTCTAAAAACCTTGGAAAACTCAAGCATAATAAGCACAGCTGGGGAAGGGGAAGAGGCTCTACTAAGAAACAGGAAAATTTATAGGCAAGATGGTCTCTGCCTATCCTGTCCTTCATTCTGATATGCTGAAAGCCAAAATGGCCCCAAACCAAGAAATCCCACACTGACAGCAAGGACTTGGGGACACGCCAGAGCTGAATTCAAACTCTCCAGTTCCTCTCTAAGAATCAGACTCCCTGCAAATGTCCAGTGGTGGAATTCTGCTCCCAGTCAACCACAAAATCCTCTCTTCAGCACATACTGTACAGACACCTATTTTAAAAATCGACCCAAATTAACTAAACTTTTGAAAAACTGAAATTTGGGTCCTGTTTCTATGACCCGAGGTCATTTATTATCAGAAAGCACAACAGGTTTTGAGAGGCAGCAGGGTGGGAACCTGCCACAGCCACGTTTGTAGGAGGCTGATTGTGACACCTTCATGAGGGCTGGAGCTTCTCTGCTCTGCCTGGGGCAGCTGGGGGGGTTCACTGGGGAAGAGAAGGCTCCAGGGAGACCTGGGAGCTCCTTCCAGTGCCTAAAGGGGCTCCAGGAGAGCTGGAGAGGGACTGGGGACAAAAGCTTGGAGTGACAGAACAAGGGGGAATGGCTTTAAGCTGAAAGAAGGTAGATTTAGACTAGATATTAGGAAGGAATTCACCCCTGTGAGGGTGGGCAGGCCCTGGCACAGGTGCCCAGAAAAGCTGTGGCTGCCCCATCCCTGGAAGTGTCCAAGGCCAGGTTGGACAGGGCTTGGAGCAACCTGGGCTGGTGGAAGGTGTCCCTGCCCATGGGACTGGATGAGTTTTAAGGTCCTTCCAACCCAAAGCCTTCTGGCACACCATGATCTCTGTCAATACACAGCCTGTCCCATCTTCCCTTACAGAAAGCAGGGGGAGTTGCAGGAGTCACTCTTTTACAGTGAATTTGGGAGCAAAGTTATGTAAAACCAGGGCAGCCTGGTCTGGGTGGGGGCACAGCAGCTGCTGTGAAATGCCCTCCTGCAGCATTTCAATGCCACTGAGGTACAACAAGCTCTCCACGTCCAGATCTCACCCTTGAGGAGGAGGGTGCAGCCAACTGAGCCACATGGAAAGAGAAGCAGACCTGCTGTGCATCACAAGGTTTTGGACCAAGTGCCTCCTACACCGGGGAGGAACCCAAAAAAACAGATTCATTGGATCATTCCACTTCTGGGCATCTGTCTCAACTTCCCTCTTTTTAACTTGGGTAATACAGAGATCATCCTACTTTAAAGAACTGCTCAGAATCTGTGCTGTGTCTAACACAACACAGTCTTGAGCTGCACTGGGGGAGGGAAGTGTTCCAGTGACAGAAAAAGTTAGGGAATATTTCACTTTTACAAGTTCACATATAAAGATAACGAGCTTTCCTCTGGGGAAAAAAAAATACCAGCTTTTATAAAAAGCTCCAAGTAATAATTACAATTTTATTTTTTGCCACCCACAAAAAATGAATCACAATCTGTTTGCAGTGACAACAGCCTTTTGTGCCACTGCTGACTGTTCTGGGCAGAGTGTGGAGCCTGAATCCAGCACTGACAACACCAGCAAGGGAAGTGCCCATCCACCAAAGAGCACTTAGCAAAATAATTAGTCTTAGTTAGTAAAAAATAGCCTTACAAGCTATTGTCATGGGTAAATTATTCATGGCTTCCTATTTATAGCATTTTTTAATATAACATCCCTAGAGATACAGGAGGAAACAGTGTAAGAAATGTAACTGTCTCAAGAAAAGTCCTGGTAAGAGGTATGGGTTTGTATGACAGTGGAAAAGATGAAAAATTTCCACTTATAGCACCATTTGTGTCAGAGAAAAGTCTCACACTTTGTTCAAATGAACTTGTCTATTGACTGTACCAGACACGTGGTGTGGCAACTTCCACCACAAACCCCTCCCATGTCTATTCCAGGCATGGCCACACCACAGGACCACACAGGACCACCCCAAGCCTGCCCATCCTGGGGGTGAAAACTTGGAGTTCCATCAAGACAGTCCTTGATGTTGGGTACAAGGACAGGCTGAACTATACACTTCAGCTGTGAATAAATTATACCCTCTGTCCTGTAAAGTGGCCTCAAATAGACACATTTTCATTTATTCTCTCAGGCATCCTGTCCTCTGGGACCTTCAGTGGGTTGCTCTGCATGCTCCAAGATCCACCATCCATGTCCAGTGGAGCTTCTCTGGGCAGGATCCATCACTTAGGGGTAGGTGAGGCATCAAAAAACCAGCTCCCAACAGGAAAAAAAATAAACCAAAACCAAACCAAAGCAGCCTTTTAAAGACAAATGTGAGTTTCCTTATTATCCTTAATAAAAATTGACATGTTGTGCCTCAGAGTGTGACAGGCTCCTTTAGGCTGAGCACAGAATTGGAGCTGATGGGGCTTATTCCCAATTTATAAGCCCTGTATGTGCAAATAAAAGAGATACAATCAGGTCTGGCACCAACAAATGACTTGTCACGTTTTCCACTTACACAAAGAACTAGGGAATGAATTAACATGTCACAGATGGAAATTATTGATCAATAGATGACTAAAAGCCTCCTAAATGTCTCCAGGCAAGAATCAGAATAAAGCAAAAGGTGTCTTGGAGAAACTCTTATTTAGATCATTGCATATCCAGTTGGGAAAAACAGTAAGAGAAGAAACAAAAATATCATTTAGCCTTGTTTTTTTGTTTATTTCCATCCAGAAAGTTAAAATTTCCAAGTCAACACTGAACAGAAAAAATGAGTTTGGGGGGAGAAAGAAACTTATCTATGTTGTGTAAAAGTTCTTTTTTATGTTTATTGAAGTATAAGCTCTTTAAAACAAATTGAGCATCAGGTCAATTAAACTTGGTGCTCTTGGATCAACAAGTTAGATTAATTAATTAATATCTTGCTGGTTTTACCCTGAATAACTAAAATTGCATGTGTTGTGCTCAGCTCAGTGAGAAACAAGGACAGGAAGATGGTAAATAAATACAGTTCCAAAACTCCGCTCCGGCTGCAGGAGCATAAAACACCACCCTCTCCTAGGCATGAAAGATACCCCTGGAAATGGGGGGTTATACCATGAAGTGCTCTCTGGCTGGCCATAAATTTCCATTTTTCCCCTGCCTGGTGCATAATGATGCCTTGATGAGTGTGCCATTATTGATGCATCTGCACGGCATCTCCTCTCCCTTTCTGGAGCCCGAGCGCTGCTCTGGAGCAGATGGTGGCCATTGTGTTTACACAGCAGCACTTTATGATTGCCTTCCCTCACGTCTGCAGTAAAAAGGAGAGCTGTAATTGAGTTTTTAATGGCTTTGCACATTGTTCATTAAGATTACATGAGTGTGTGCTGACAAATGACAGCTGAAGAAACGTCATCGCCCAGCAGACCTCGCCTGGTGCTGCTTCGCTGCTGTTTCAAAAGTGAAATTACAGCAACCATTAAAGGCTGAATGGGAACTTGAAGAGAGAGCTGTCAAAATGCTCAACTGCAAAATGAGACTTCTAAAAACCTTCAAAACCAGGCTCAGCCACACAATGTTCTTTTTAAAGAGCAAACTCCTTCCCCAGCATAAAGAAACGGGTTTTCCATCAGGTACACGAGTGTGGGTTTGGACACAGTTTTGTTTGTTGCCAAACAACCAACAACTCTATCCCCAAGAAAATGAGTCTGACACGTGTCCTTGTTAAGTCAGAACAAAGCAACATGGAATAATCCATGTTGAAGGGGCCTCAGGTCAAGCCCCTGCTCAAAGCAGGGTCAGCTGTGAACTTCTCAGATCCTCCCAAACCTCCCAGGAGGATTGTCCATCCCTCTGGGAAAGCTGCTCCATTGCTTGCCTGCCCTCAGAGTTTTGCTTTATAATCAGTCCCAATCCCCTGATTTCCAGACTGTCTCTCATCCCCCAGGCACTCACTACAGTAAGAATTCTCACATGAGTCTTACCTTGTAGGTAGGCACAGATTTGTGAGGTGTGATTGCCCTTTGACTCTTTCCCAGCATTTCACCCCCAGTGGACTCAGATTAAGGGCAGAGCCAGTTCTGTACCTTGGACACTGACCTGCAAGTCCTTAATCCCAGGTTTTAGGTCAAAGCCATCTCAGCAAGCTCATGCCTTTCCTAGGAAGTTCCCACAGGTTGTTTTTGCCCAACTTCTGATAAAGCACATGTTTATAATACTGTTGAGTCAATGTGAATGCCACAGACAGGTATTGAAAACTATCCATGCTAAGCATGAAACATTTGCTTTAAGGCCAATAAAAGAAAACGTCCATCTACCTCAACACTTGGTTTCCAGCAGTGACAAAGTGGCCACTTTTAGCAGAACACAAAAATCAGGGCACTGCCAAGCAGAATTCACCATTTCAAGCTTCTGTCAACAATATCAAGATTTTAAAGTCAAAAGCTCCATTTATTGATTTGCAACAGACTGATCATCTTTCCTGAGTCAGTCAGGATTAAGACTCTGTTAACAAGCTCTAGAGTTTAATTATGCATTGTGCTGAGGAAACTAAATTAATATTTCCATGCACTTGCTTTAAGCCACTGTCACTCAGTCTGTAGGTCTTATTTTATGAAAATGCATCATTTCCTACCTGCTCCACACTTCCCACATTTTTATATCCCTATTCATGTATAACAAGGGAACAAGGCTCAGAAACCTTTCCCTGACTGATGTACCACAGACAGCAGCATTTGTACAACCCCCAAATTAAACAAGGTGTGTCTCGTAACCACATCCCTTTTCCAAGTATTAGGACAAAATCAGAGCTATGGTTTTATTTCTCCAATGTGAGTCACACTGAATTAATCTACTGGTGAAATAAAAAGAGTTTGATTCACAGATAAATATGAATATAAATGGCAAGTTTGAGTTCAGTATCATTCACGAGCAGAATTCATTCACTTGGGATATTGTTGGATAATAGGGAAGGATTTTTTAAAGAGGCAGTCTGCTATTTGTGAAGGGCTTCTCACCTGGAAATTAATCTTATGAACAGAATTATGATGTTGGGGGGGAAAAACCTTCTCAGCTGATCCCATACTACTTCAGTCACTGCAAATATTTGCTGTCATTATTTATAGAAAGTGAAGATTGTGGCATAAACACTTCACCAATCCCTGAGAGATGAGGTGCGTGACAAAAGCAGGTCTGGTTTGCTCATTTCCAAAGAGTCTCTGGGAGGGGACAAGTTTGCAACTCTCTTGCTTTAGATATAAAACCAAATAATTACAGCACAATACTGAGAGCCAGGAAAGCAGGTTCCCCACAGGTTCCTAATTGCCAGCTGCAGACTTTTCCATTGATTCCACTGCCTGAGCCACAGGCTGCTGCATTTCCAGGGGCATCAGGCCCTGCTGCCCATAAAACACACAGAGCTTGTTATCAAACTACACTCCTTTTCCAAAGTATGAATAATGGTGACCCACGGACACTCAGACATGATCACAACCAGGAATGGCCTCCAACTAAGCTGCCCTCTATCCATCCCTGAAGTAAAAGAAACACCTACTGGAGGGGCCTCAGCAGCCCAGGTGGAAATCAAACTACCCGTGAGAGAAGGAACAAGGCAAAAATATATCATGGATTGCAGAGAAAGAAAAAAAAAATCACACCAATGCCTTGCTGGTGGATCAGTCACCAAACCCTCCTCAACTATGAAATCCAGATGGGAAGTGATCGAATGACTGATAAGCCAACAAGTCCTTGATTAGCAGAGGGCTTTGAGGTGGATAATGGGATTCTGCAGCAAGCTGTGAGCAGGGAGATGGAAAGGAGCCTCTTGGATAATGGGATGCTCTTTTAACCTTACAGGACTATTTAGAAAGTCATCAAGTGAAAACAGCTCCTTCCCTGTTGCTGTTAAAAGCACTGCTCTTATTAGCTCAGTTGGTTAAAACTTGGTTGTAACAATGCCAAGGTCATGGGTTCAATCCCCTGTGTGGGCCATTGACTTGAGTTGGACTCGATGATCCTTGTGGGTCCCTTCCAACTCAGAACAGTCTGTGATTATGTACAAATCTTGGTCCCACCCTTCTGTGGCCTTTCCAGGGACAGTCAGTGAGAGACACTGACACCTTTCCAACATAAAGACAACAAGGACTCAGGCACTGACTTTGCAGTTTCCTCAGTGAAAAACAGGGATATTTTTTTTTCATTGGCCCCAAGAAACTTAAACTGAAATGTGAAGGCAGAACTCTCATAAAAACAGCAGTGAAAAGAAGAACTTGGGAGACAGAGTATCCAACACAGTGGAGACAAGGGGGAATTTCTAAGCAGAGGAGGGATTTCTTGTCTTAGATTCTCACATATGCATGATCTAGAACTGCAGTAACACCACAGAAATGACAAGGCAGGAAAAAATAACAGCTTTTCCCTATTGCTGGTTTCCAGCCCCAGTTATGGCCTGAGTGGTCTCCAGAAGTCCATCCTCAATCTGAGAACCTGATAGATCCAGTGTGGAAAATCAGCATAAAACATAAAAGTTAATTCTCATGCATGTAGACACAAACACAGTAATGATACTCCACAACAGTTCAAGCTGCCACAGAAGCTTGTTTTAAAGACAGTTGTTGGGTCAGACAGTTCCTAAAGGCATTGACATGTAACATGTCCGGTCTGCAAAGTTTACCACAAAGATTAGTGGCAAAATTTCTCACTTCAGTGGTGCCAAGTGATCCAGCACTGCTGTCCACCTGCACCTCCAGAGCACAGTCCTTCCCTCCTTGAAAGCCAACAGAAGAACTACAGGAACAGCATCAGCACTCAAATCACATTTTCCTCTTTACCAGCAAACTCAGATATTTATTTACAACACTAATCACTGCTCAAGAGACCTCAGGAGAGCACCACTGCTCTGTAGGTACAATCATGTGTCAACTGTTCTGCACAGAAGGGAATCACAGAATGGTTTGGGTTGAAGGGACCTTAAAGCCCATCTTGTTCCACCCCCTGCCACGGGCAGGGACACCTTCCACTCCAAACCCTGTCCAGCCTGGCCTTGGACACTTCCAGGGATGGGGCATCCTTACATGTGGCACATCTCACTTTGAACTGTTGGCTCCACTCTTATTTCCAGAATTTCCTTCTCACATTTAATAAACTTTTCTTTAACAAAAGTCTGATTGCCACAGCTGAAAACTTGGGTTCGCTGAGAAGCAAAAAATTGTGTGTTCTGTAGAATCAGAAACAACTCTGCAAATCTCAACAATGAAAAACTTTTTAATAGATTCAATGCCAGCATTCAACGTTGCTAAGGTCACTGCAGTAGTATCCTCAAAAAGTGTCCTTATTCCATTACTTATAAACATGGGATAAAT
The DNA here is from genome assembly GCF_047495875.1 of Pithys albifrons albifrons. Lineage (NCBI taxonomy): Eukaryota > Metazoa > Chordata > Aves > Passeriformes > Thamnophilidae > Pithys > Pithys albifrons. The sequence goes on from NC_092475.1 coordinate 12,057,020, forward strand.
TGTTTGGCAGTGCCATTATTAAAAAAAAAAGGTCCATTAGCAATGGAGCTACAACAGTCCGTCAGCTAAAGGCATCTTGTGATAATAAACATACAGTTCTCTGCAAACAATAGACAAGAATTCTCTGCAAATTTAATTATCTTTGTTACATCATTTTTCAAAACTGATGAAAATGTGCACTAAGCTCTGAAAACTGGTTATTTGCTTTTTAATTCCAGCAGTCTGACAACTACTTATCCTACCAATCACCATCTCACCACTTCAGTACAATGGAGGCAACTGATTTAAACACTTAATAATGTTTAGGTTATTAAATGGGCAAATAAAAAAATAGGGGGAATGGACATAATTCAACATAATATCTTCATTTCAAGACATCACAAATCTTGTTCTTAGCACCCAAGAGCTTCATTGAAGCTGAGCCTGGAAAGCAAAGGCCCAGAGAAATGAGTTGCAGGGACATTTCAGGCCCCCTGCTCAGAACCTCTCACAAAAATGCTGCTCAAGAAGACTCAGGATTCAGCTGAACATCAAATCTGACCTCACCTGATTTAACCTGTGGCTTAATTTGCTGCCAAATGCACCTTTCCCTCATGGAAATGGCAGCACCTCAGTCAGCACCTCTGCACACACCCTCTGAAAAATTTAATAAAAACTTAAGTTCAAGACATATAACTGTAGAACCATGTAATAGTTTGGGTTGGAAAGAACCTTTAATATCACCCAGTTCCACCCCCTCCATGGGCAGGGACAACTCCCACCAGCCCAGGTTGCTCCAAGCCCTGTCCAACCTGGCCTTGGACACTCACAGGGATGGGGCAGCCACAGCTCCTCTGTGCTAGTAATAAGCACAATTTATAATTAGATGCTAAATAACTCTCTTAGGATGAAATAATAACAATAGAGCAGGTCAGAGATAGTGACCAGTAGAGACCTTCTCCCAAAAAGTTATTGCTACTCATTCTGCATCCCTCAGCTTTCTATCCAAATATGGTGCTTCTTTTAAAAATTAAATTCTGTATCCTGTTAAAATACAATGGTTAAAAGTAAAAGTCTTTCCAACCAGGTAGATACAAATCCAAAGAAAGTGTGGTTTGGGTTGGTGATTACAAGAAAAGGAGTAATTCAATCACATTTCAGCCATTGCAACATCAGCTCCTCAGAGGAGTCAGAAAAGACTAAACCAAAGAAGTCTGTTGTTTCTCAGTATGAAAACTCTCAGCAGAAACCTGCTTTGATATGTCTGAATGTACATGACATGCACAGAACAAGGATCAAAAATTCTGTTTTCAAATGCTCCCTTTCCCATTCATGTTTGATACGTGTGATGGTCAAAAGACACAGACACACACACACCCCCAGATAACCCATGATTATCCTCCCAGACTTTCTGCTCTGCATTATCCACATCCAGTAGCTGATCAATTAAGCCCTTACAAACTCAACAACAGTCCTCCCTCTAACAGGGTAACCTTTGTTCTCCACTTTTGTTTTGTGTTGACCTTCTTTTCCAACCCTGATTTTAATTTGAACACATCTTTTTGTTCTCACCTAATTCTCTCCTCTGACAACATTTTAAAAACTAAAGGACACAGACTACGAACTCCACTCTGCCTTCTTCTCCCTTCCCAAGGCTGCAGCAGGTGGCTGTTCTATGCAGACTCATTCCTGAGGATGGCTCCAGGTTCATAATAAGGTTCAGTTTAATTTGGATTCATTTGGCTACTCTAAAGCCACGCTATCAGGTGGTTCCCCTGGTGCTGCTCAAGGTTCTCAGCACTACTCTGCTGTGTCCAAAAGGCCTGCTGTGTCTCCATCACCTCCTGAGACCATCAGCTGAGACAGCTGTACCCGAAGCTTCCTGCTCTTGCTCAGTTAATAAACTGTGCTTATCTTCTTGCTGCTGTGTTTAATTAAAGCTGACATAAAATCTACATCGCTGGGCCAGCTGGACCCTAAAGGTTGAACCAACAAGGACGTCGTGGAAGCTGCTCTAGAAATGCCTTTGGCAGCTGCCACAAGTATTTTGGTGAAAACAAGGCTTTACTGGGAAGCACTGAACTCCTCAGTTCAGGCACACATTTATTTTCAATACATTAGGCTCTTTCTTTGCTTAATCATTAAGGACAAATAGCTAAATATATTTTATTACATAATTCTGGAGTATTAGAAACGGTTTACGTGTCAGCCAGAATTAAATGTCTCATTAGCAGGCACGCAGCTCCACCGCCAGCCAACATTCATGATCTCTGCAATTCATGTAGAACTTCCATATGTCTTGTATATGTAACATTTTCCAGGAGGTTCTTCCCTTTTACATTTTTGGCAGAAAACACATATTAAACACAACATAAAAGGCAACTACAGGAAAGGATGTCTGAAGAGGAATTGCTTCTTCAATAGTTTGTTTTTATCCAACTGTGCTCTCCCAGGCACTCAGCAATAGGACAAGGGGGCACGATGGGCTCAAGCTCTGCCAGGGGAAATTGAAGTTGGAGAGCAGAAAAAAATTCTTTGCAGAGAGAGTGCTCAGGCCTTGGAATGGGCTGCCCAGACAGGGGGTCGATTCCCCATCCCTGGAGGTTTTTAACCTGAGCTTGGCCGTGGCACTGAGTGCCATGATCTGGTAAATGGACTGGAGTTGGACAAAGAGTTGGACTTGATGATCTTGGAGGGCTTTTCCAGCCCAATCCATTCTATGATTCTAACTTATGGTCACTTCTGTGCATCTTCAAGGAACCAACACAGCAGCTCTGACCCCAGAAGATGCGAAAGGTTCTGTGCTGAGCTGGTTTGGCACCACGTTTTGGGCCCTGATGAGCTGGGTGTGCGGGCACTGGGCACTGCTGCAGGCACTGCACGGCAGCCAAGGATGGAACCTGGCACAGGGAGTTCCAACCCAATCCAGGCCACCTCACAAAGACACTCCAGAGTGTGGCAGCACACAAATGGCTCAAAAGAAGCAGCTGAAACCTGCCAAAGCTGGTGCAGAGCACAGTGGGAAGGAGCCTCACTCATTCCAACCCAAGTCTTCCCCAGCTTTGATCACTGTCCTCTGCTTACCCCCACAGGAACTAAAGGAGACCACATTTGTCTTCTAAACACAATGTGGGTTTGCCTGCCTTAACTCCTGGGAAACTGCAGCAACCTGAAGGGAGTTACCAGCACCCTCTTTTCCAGGGGCACATTTTCTAGCTCGATGTTACTGACTCATATTTCAAGGAGAGAAAAGGAAATGCCACCACCTTGAAGCAGCTCAGTTGCCAACAGTGATGGCATTCAGAGGAGGTGCCCAAGTCTCGATGGCAAAAGACTAATTAAATCCAAATAGGAGATACTTCTCCATCGAGTCAGTAATTTGGTGACTGGTTCACACCAAGTTGTGCTTAAAAAATCCAAAACGTTCACTTGCAATTCAAGATTATTAAACTAGATCCATCCATACACAAAAGTCTAATAATTATTTAAGGAAACATCTGATAGTTCCTAAAACTTCACAAATTATTTCTTTTTTTCTTAAATAACTTGACAGTTGTGTTCAGTAACAAAGCATTTCTTTGAGTAACTAGAAATATGCTGCCTTTGAGCCCCTGGTTTAATCAAATAGGCTCAGGACACTGAAAGGACACATAATTTGCAATATTTTATCATGATTCATTTCTGGTCTATTTGATATCAGGCAGCAACAGGATTACCAGTGGCTACAAAGGCTCTTACTCCCATGTGTTTTTTGAGCTGGTTGCCTGTGTAAATATTTTTTACTAAATTGCCCAAAAGTACAGAGAGATTTATTTCCTGTGGACTGCAGTTCATTTAGAACCAAACAGTGTTTTATGCATGTTGTTAAATTTTTATTAGAAATTAATGGTATCTACTGAATCACATTTTCTGGTCCAGATTTTCTTGCTGAAAACCACCAGGGCAGGGTAGTACAAGAGCCATACTGAGCTCTGCAGGGGAGGGCAGATTGACTTGACACCACTGCTTGGATGGAAATGCAAGTAGTGTGTGCTGGTTTAAAGGTAAACCAGCAGGAGAAGTGAATCAAAGAGATTATAAATCAGAGTTACAATTTAATTCAGATATTACAATAAATGCAATGGCACAAAGAGAAATTGGGTTTGCCCCACACACCCCAGCAGTCTAACCCAGTCCCCTGGGGCACAAACACAGTGGGGTTTGGTGGCCCCTGTGCTGAGCCCCACGTGGTTCCTCAAAGTCCAAAGGAAAAGGAGGTGAAAAACCTGTTGGTGCAGATGATGGCACAGTCTGGTGGAGAGTGGGGGGCTCCTCCTGTCCAGGCTCTGCTCCTCCTCTGGATCTGACAAAATGGTCCCAGAAGTCCCCAAAGCCCAAGATTGTCTCCCCTCAGGTTTGGGTGGGAGCCCCCAGTGCCTCCCCCAGGGCAGGGAGTTCCACACTGGGGGATCTGACTCTGGCAGTCAGGGGGGATTTTGGAATGGTTGCTGGCCCATGGGCAGAGCTGAGCCCTCAGGTGGGTGTGGAGGTGCCAAGGAGTCCCTGCAGGGCAGTTCTCCCAGCTCCTCTGCCAGGCTTCTTTCCCAGCCAGCTCCCAGCCTGAGGGCTCAGCTGTGCCCTGGGCAGCTGCTGCCAATGGGCCATTGGGAACAGTTGCTGGGCAATGGCAGAGAGGGTTTAGAATGCACAGCTTTGGTCACACCCACACAGGGAGAAACTGGTCCCACCTGCTGAACTGGGACATAGTCTAACTGGGCAGTTCCTTGATCCATCTAAATGCACCTTTTTCCCCACTAGGTAACTATTCCAGGGTACCTGCCACAGCAAAATGACTGGTTTGTTTGGTCATAAATACAGTTAACTAAAAGGATTTTGCTTAAATAACAGGTAAATACACAACCACATGACAAATATTGCACCAGCTCTGGGTACTTTGGTTAAATGGATCCCAGAATGGGTCAGGTTGGAAGGGACCACAGTGATGCAGCTGGTGCCCCCTCCCTGCCCCAGCAGGGCCATCCCAGAGCACATGGCACAGCATTGTGTGCACACAGCTCTGGAATATCTCCAGTGATGGAGACTCCACCCCTTCTCTAGTCTCTGTTCAGTGCTGGGTCACTGCACAGCCAAGAAGTTCTTCCCCATGTTCAGGTGGAACCCATTGGGCATCAGTTCCTGCCCATTCCTCTTGTGTCATGGCTGGGCCCCCCCAGCAGAGCCTGGTCCCTGCTCTGCCCCCTCCCTGCAGGCACTGCCAGACATTGGGAGGTCCCCTCTAGTGTCTCTTCTCAATGCCTTCTCTCAGTGCCACCCAACTGATCTGATGGTCCACATTCTCTCCCAAAATGCAATTTAATGTGACATTTGGGCCACCAGTTGTTAACCCTCTGCCACAATTGACTATTTGCTGTCTCCACTGGTCTTCAAACCCACAGAGAATTTTGTTTCCCCCTGAGGACTACATTATACAATAAACTCGAAAGAGAGGTATTTCAAAAGCTTCAAAATCCCTGGTAAATCCAATTTTATTCCATTATTACACTGGCACCGTGATTTCTGCACAACAGAAAGTCACAGCTTTTCTCTGCTGGTTCACCTGCCATGCTGGACTCACCCTGAGGGGATTCACCTATTTGTTATTGTTTCAATAATTTTCCCTCCAAGCTTTCTAGGATCATCCAGATTTCTTTCCTTGAAAGAAAAAAAATCTCACTGCTCTCACTGGTCAGTTAAATAGCTGTGAAATAACCACATTAGCAAAACAGCCACTGCACTTGAAAGTTTCCTTAAAGTTTTCTTGTTCCTCACCACAACCCATCATTGGCACATCAGTGCCTTGGTCTGACATCCAAGAGAAAGGTCCATAAAAAGACATGGTAATTTCTAGAATTAAGGCCAGTGCAAAGTGAGCATTTAGACCCTCTGGAGTGTACATTTTTCTCCAAGTGAAACAGCTAATTACTGATATTTTCACTAAATCACAAGTTCTCCTTTCGTGCAACCAGAAGATTTAAATAAACCCAGTCCCTCCTATTAACTCATTCTGAAGTTCTCTCTTGACCCCAATTTCAAGGGTCTACACTAGAGTTTGGAACTATTTTTCATAGGCTGTTTTTCATTTTTTAAAGTAGAATGCCATTTTTATCTTCAAAGTTTACATTTATTTGAGGCTGAGAGAATTGAGACTGCTCAGCCTGGAGACAGGAAGGTTCTTGGGAGACCTGAGAGCCCCTTCCAGTGTCTAAAGGGGCTCCAGGAGAGCTCGAGAGGGACTTGGAACAAGGGATGAAGGGACAGGTCGAGGGAGAATGGCTTCCCACTGCCAGGGGGCAGAGTTAGATGGGATACTGGGAAGGAATTCTTCCCTGTGAGGGTGGGCAGGCCCTGGCACAGGTGCCCAGAGAAGCTGTGGCTGCCCCATCCCTGGCAGTGTCCAAGGCCAGGTTGGACAGGGCTTGGAGCAACCTGGGCTGGTGGGAGGTGTCCCTGCTCAAGGCAGGGGGTGGAGCAAGATGGACTTCAAGGTTCCTTTCCAACCCAAACCATCCTGTTTGATCCACTTCCAGATCCAAACTGCAACTTGCAGTAGGTTTCTGCAGAAAACCTCAGCTTAATCCTGCCACTGAAAGCAATGGCAAGATCTGCATGTACTTCACAAAAAGAACAGCTCTCCAACACACTCTCAAGTCACTAATTCTATTTATCCAAACTGTCCTAATTTAAGCAGGTATAAAACATTTTGGGGGGGATTACAGATTTTAGTCATTAACAGACAAAGAACACCAGGAAAGGTGCCTGGCATAAACAGGAACAAAACCTAAAATTCTAAATTAAGTATCTTGAACAAAATAAAACATTGACACCTGATTGGATGTTAGGGAATTACAGCACGAGCATTTCAGATGGCCAAGAGGTAAAATGAAAACTTCAGTCATGTCCTCAGAACCTGAATGCAGCTTCAGAACTGGCACAGCTTCAAAAAGGAGCAGAGGTTTTTCCACAGGCAAGGCTTATCCTACAGCTCCAAGACTGCAATTGAAACAGGTTGTAAACACCTTGAGTAGAAAGAACTGAAATTAAAACACACTTCAGCAGTTCTCTAGGATTTGGATCCTGCTCTAAATGACCCAGACAAATGAACCTCCCCCTGAACGCAGCATGATCAGCATCAGAGCCAAATTATTAACAAGCATTTTCTCAGCAGGATTATCTGTCTCTGAAAAATAATTACTCCTCATGGCCTTGCAAACAAACAAGCCATTTAGGCAGGATTTACACTGAGTTAACTGGAATTTTCACAGATTCCTGCAGCCAGGCTGACCTTCTAAGCACATGGATGCAATTAACTTCAAGTTTTCCCACTAATCTCTACCACACAAATCCAGGCCAGGATCACACTCCCAACTCTTCCCAGTTTAATATCTCAAACTCCAGTCTTACTGAAGAGTTTCTGTATAGCTTCAAGAGCCAACACTGTTCTACCCTGGGTTTGGGATAGAGATTTTCCTGCCATCCACACCCTGATGGTTTTTAGAATCCAGTTTAAACACCAGGTGAGTTTCCAGCAAACCAGGATGATTTTCATTCAACTTTTCCCTTGTAAAATACAACTAAGAGTGGAAGGAAGAGAATTTGGATCCCATCCTCTACGCACACACACACACCCCACCTCAGGTTCCTGTCAGCCTCTGGACATGAGACTATTTAATGTATGTATGTATGGCCAAACTTCACAAATGAAGATTTGGGCAGGGTTGTCCCCACGTGGGTGTGCCCTTCCAGTCTGTGCAGTGGATTTTAGGTGAGGCTCAGCGTGCGCAGAACTGGCCCCACCGTTTATGTCCCAAGGTCCATCTGCCACGGCCGAGCGAGCTTGGACAGTGCCAGTGAAGTCCTCAGGACTGTCTACATCACCCGGTACTAACCAGGGCTGACCCCACTGAGCATCCCAGATCAGACGGGATGGGATGGCAGGGAGGCTTGAACTGCCTGGTACGGTCTCCACTGAGACTCGAACTCACCACCTTGTGATCAGAGTCCGGAGTGCTCACCATTACACCACGGGACCGCCCCGACTATTTAATACACTGACAATAACAGTGTCATTCTGGATGTACATCACATTTACCAAAATCCACTGCTGTGTGACAGCATTCAGTGCATTCTACTGCCACTTCAGCCTGCATTTTCTCATCATTTGCTGAGGCACTGGAACACAGAACCTGAAGACTGTGTGTCCTTCAAGTCTGGCACCTTAATTGCATCAGTGACCTGTGATAACCTCAGGACAGTAATGATGGAACCACACACCAAGAGCTCAGTGCTGTTCCACACACACAGAACTATTCCCTTCCCAACTCTACAAAGCACAAAGAATATGCTCCATTAAAACAACCCCTTTGGCTATAAGAACAGTAAAAACGCGAGCAGCTTCAGACATAGTTCCTCTTGATGCTCTGCTCCAACAACACTAGACACACACCATTTTCAGTGGCTCAGTAAGGAATGGACCAGAGATGGACATCTGCTGATTGGGATCCACATGTGGAAACTGCCTGTGAAATACCAAAGCTCATTTCCTCTTGTTCAGTGTTCTCTCCCTTTGGTGCAGAGCCCCACGGTGTGAGCCACCAGAGGCACCATTTGGGTTCAGAGTGCTGTACATGCCCCCAAAACCCATCTTTAAGAATCTTAGCCTATTGTTCTCTTCTTCTAAAATATTGGATCTATGATTACAGGATTTGAAACAGTTGGAGATTTCGTCAGTCAGCGTATTGTGGCAATGCATAAATGAATTAACCAGAATTAAGCTAATTTGCCCCATTTGGCTCAGTTGCTATTTTGTACTCACACAGCCTCTGTCAAGGGGACTAATTTGGAAGAACAGCAGAGTGTAATTTCTTCCTGTTCACAGAACCAGCAGGCAACTCTTTCCCTACCAGTTTCCTAAGAGCTGTGTTTCTAAAGAATATATCCTTAACCCTCTTGGAATTCTCTGGGTCATTAACATGCTTGTTTTTCCCTAACATATTTTATTACACATCAGTATAAAAGATTCTTTTAACCACTTGCTATTTAGGAAACTACTGAACAAATCCACTCCCTCCACAATGATGTTGGAAATCAAGCAGCAAAAAGCATCATGAATTCCACCCAGCACCAAGTTCTGAAGTATTTTGTGAGGGATTATTTTCAGAAATGTAAAATAAAATTCTGGAGAGCTAAACATTGATGTTTCCAAGGATTTTGACCAACACTGTGACAGGAGTGGAAACTAAAGACACTGCCTGTGAGCTGCAGCAATGGAAGTGAAACACTGATGCTTTTTCAGCAGAGCATCCACTCCCTCCTGCAGCTCCAGGCACCTCTGAACTGCAGTTCACACTGTAAGCTCAATTTTCAAGTGTTTGTTGCTTGTCCATGTCTGCATTCTGGGGCAGGTGTCTGGGTTTGGGTTACATCATCTTTGAGGTCCTTCCAAAGCAAGCCTTTCTATAATTCCATGATTCCATGCACTCAAGCACACATTATGAAGTCTCAAAGATGTTTGCCACATGTATTTAGAAGGTGAAGCACTACTCATCTGCAACTGGGGAAAAAACCCCAAACACCTGAATTTAAATACTCATCAAGCTCTCAGAGATGTTGTTCTTAGTACTTTGAGGTCTGAGGTGTTCTAGAGAGGTTAAGTCAAGCCACAGTCCTTGGGTTTGATTGATGGTGCTTCCGAGCATCATGTGCAGTGTGTGATGGGAATACCCACACAGGGATAACCAGGGTTGGACACCCAGGTCTGGGAGGCTGCTGGGCAGGTAATCAACACCTGCTCACTCATCTTTCCCACACCAAACACCCCCCAAAAACCAGCTCTTCACAAACATTTAAACCACACCTTTATATTGAATTCCAAGTACTCTGACCGACACTGTGGCATTACTGAGAACTAACAGCATTAACAACAAAGGGAAAGTGAGGAAGTTTTAGGCTTGTTACACAGGGACAAATCACAAGGAAAGTAAGTCCTATTGAGCCACTGCATTGAACTTCTCAGCTGTTCCAGCTCAGACCATGCTTTTGCCAAAGCTCACAGTGAAACCAGAGCCAAAGCATCCCGTGCCAAGGTGAGACAGTGGCAGGTGAGGATTCCTTGGACTCAGTCCTCACATTGATCTATCACAGCCAGGGAGAAGGTGTGAAGTGACAATTAACTTTGTTCAGGCTGACAAACAGCCCAAGTGGCCACAGGTGAAACCACAAACTGGTCTTGGCCTCGAGACTCTCAGTCCCCACCCAGGAGGGACTCCAATGGCTAATGCAGGAGTGAAGCCATGGAATCAGTTCTGTTGCTGCCTCCTCCTGCAAACCTCCCAGCAGCTCCTTAAAAACCAACACGTTCCTAAGAAATGCAAATATTGGAAGGAAAGTTCTTCCTTCAAAGCAAAGCCAGAGCGAACATTGAGGTCAACCTGAAATTAGTCCTATTGGTTTTCATTTCATCAGTGTGAGACTGTGTGTTTTTTACTTCAGATAAAGAATATAAAAATTGACATTCCCCATTTGACAAGCAACTAATTAGCTGGGTATTTTCTCTTTAGATCCAGCCAGCTTGCAATGCTTTCAAATAAAATAGTACAAGAAACCTTACACCAAACAGTTGCAGAATAACACCTTTCAAAGAGACCCTTCTTAAGGCTGGGTAATTAGTTAGCAACCTTGAAACCTTCACACTGAAGATGTTTTAGGCTTATTATACAGGGGAAAAAATCACAAGAAAGAGGAATTCTATTCAGCTACTGAGAATCACAGCAAATTTTTTCCCTTGAAGGTTTGCTCCCAGAGAATTTGTTGCTAAGACAAGTTTTAAACAAGCTGAGGATCTGAAGGTCACCCCCACCACCGTAAAATTCAGAATTTCTTTTCTTCCATGGATGAGTACACACCTTCCTCGTGTTGTATTGCCCTGATGCCTCAACTTCACTGCAGCTTTGCCCCTTTCTGCCCTGAAGAGGTTGCAAAATTGAAAGCAGATACAAAAAGTGTGAAGGGAAAACCAGTTGTCCTTCTTCCCCAAAGTGCCCAACCAGTGCAGCTTCCCTGATTAAAGGCAAACACACCAGAATGTGCTCCCTAATTAATGGAGAGGCACATCCTTAGTGTTTTCAAAGCCAGACTTGCTCAAATCTATTGCCCCAGCACAGAGTGTAGCAGCATAATTCAGTCCCCCAAGGCAGGCTTAGGGGAGAGAACCCACTTTGATTGTACTTGTTGGAGTATGTGCTGATGAATATGTTTGGGAACAAACATGGATATCTTGTTCTGTCCATATAGATTTGCTTCCATTTAATGAATAAGTCATTAGGACAACAACAGCCAAGCCCTACTCCACTCATAAAGAAGCCTTTCAAGGCTGATGTTGTCTCATCTCAACATATTAACTCATAGGGTTTATTTTTTTCCTTTTCTTTGGGGCTTTTGCCTCACAAGGCTACAAATAACACCTTGTTAATGCATGCAGCAGACATACATACATCGATTTTCTATGGTGAATAATCAAAGAGAAAAGGAAAAAAAAATCCAGAATATCTTTATGTCTCACTTGAATTTTCAATGTCTCACTTGAATCTTCATTTGAACTGGCCACCAGTATTATTTACAGCAGTTGTTTGCCACTGCCCATTTGGACATACTGGAAGAGCATCCAGAGATTCCTGCAGAACTTGGGGGGCAGAGGGAGCACCATGCTCCAAATCCTGTGTTTACTTGCCTTTCCCTGTTTACAGCTTTCTTCTACGAGTTCTACTCCGAGTTCAAGAAGGACTTAAAACACACTTGTATCTGTTAAAAATCCAATTACAAACATATTCCCCAATCCTGACATGCTACCAGAGGATTTCAAAACCAAAGGGCAGACTCTGAGCTTCACTTATTAACATGCAAACCATTTGTGGGAGCTGGTGAAATATTTCAGTGAACACTGTGTCAAACAGTTCAAAGAACCAAGACTTTCTAATGAACTCTGATGCAGCAATGAAAAAGGAGGTGATAATACATTAGGAATTTTATTCACATATCTCAGGGCTTCAGCTGTTTCTGCCATTCCTCTGCCAGCTGCCTTTCCTTACCCCTTCAGGCCAGAGTTTTTCTGCTTATTGCCACAACATCAAACCCCAAACAAACATGAAACTGTAATTCCCTGGAAGATTTCATCTCAGCAAGGGTGATGTTATGCTCGGCAAAATGAATAAATCTCTGATATTCTCACACTTTCCTGGTATGAAGTATCACTCAGAGAGGGAAAAATCCACAGAAAGATGTAAAAAGCATTACAAACACCCAGCTCTTACAGCAGCATTCCATGCAGGATCAGCTTTCCATGCCATGCTGCTCTACCAACCCCTGAAGGGAATGAGACAGCACATGCTTTGCATTGCTATTTTTCTGCTCATGTGGGAACAGGATCTTGGGGAAGGAACATAAATGGTCATCCTGGTATTAACTAGATTTTTTTTTTTTTTAGCCCATCAGGCCATCTGTTGGGGAAAACTTCATGGAGGTCCATGTCTCAGCTCCCTGGGAAATCCTGGCAGAAGGGTTGGGATGCCAGTTACATTTCTGACCCAGCTACTCATTTAAATAAAGCAAAAATGTTGTTGTGGGGGCCAGGGGGGAGTTACAGCAGCTTGTAAGTCCCCACCATGAGAAGGGGCTGAGCAAAACACTGTATGAGCTCTTTACCCAGCAACATGGACACTTCTCTCATTTATGAATTAGTCACCAATCCAGCCTGACACCTATGAAAGTGTTTGGGCTCTGTAACAGCCTAAATCCTGCATGTGGCATTTCTTCAGCTGATGGGTTACTCACTGTTCACTTCTGCTCATCACAACATGTGCCTCTAAGCACCAAAAGCTCTGCTGCTATTCCTGGATTGGATCTCTGAGCCTTTTACAAGTGAGGAACCACTTCCACAACACACAGCAAATCTCAGACTCAGTATTTTCTCAGGCAGACTGAAATTCTCAGTAATAGCCATTTGCCCAAATTTCTAAGCTTCCCTCCCTAAACCCCCAAATCTACTCACATTGTGACTGATTTTCTCTCACTCACTCCAATTTGGTTTTTATTTGGCCTTGATCAAGAGAATGAAATGAACATCCTTAGAAATGGATGAGAATTACCAGCCTTGGCAGGGCCAGCCAGGGGTGCCAGCAGACTCCGAATGGGCTGCAGCAGCTTTGGGAGCTGGGCAAGTATTTGCAGAAAAGGCCTGTTTTTTCCAACTGCTGACCCAACCCTTCCCTTCAGTGGCAGAAAGAAACACCAACCTGGTGTCAGTGACAGAACCAATCTGGAAAAGCAACACTGAGCCACTGATGCAGAGGGAACAAAAACAGAGCAAGCAACATGTTCCCAACGCAGTATGTGAACAGCAAAGCCTTGCAAGAGCTTCAATTTTTCCAAAAATTCTCTTGTTTTATTTTGTTCTTTAATATTTTGCATTTGGGAGATATAGCAGTAATTACCTTGAAGGTATTTATGTTTTAGTGAGGTCTGAGATATGGAAAAAAAAAAAAAGTAAAATTCTGGCATAGGGTGCTCAGAGCAGCTGTGGCTGCCTCATCTCTGGAAGTGTCCAAGGCCAGGATGGACAGGATTGGAGCAACCAGTGCCCATGGACCCTGGGGACAGCAGTGTGTGTGCCCTGCCTCTGTCTGCACTGTCACCATCTCCCAGGGACAGGAGACACATTTCTGTTGTCACCCTGCAGAGGAGCACCCAAGCATGGAAACACAAAACTCTGCTGTGGTGGCTGTCTGGAAATGAGTGCCAGTGTATGCTGCAAATGCTGTTTCAAAACACATGTATCTCAAGATTGGGTTTGGGTTTGGTGGGTTTATTTTTCACTCTGACACACTTCTGAAGAGCTGTTCAGACATTAAGGACTGTGGAGCAGCCTGTGCCTCCACAGAACACAGCTGAGGACCAGCCAAAACATGAGGCTATTGGAGCTACATGTCACTCATCTGAGGGGATTTATTCCTAAAATTAAATCAGATCCTGCCTATGCTTCGCCACAAACAAGTGACTCTGACAAGTTCTATTTCTGTAAAAAACAATAATCTTTGCCTCCTATAAAACTTCATTTCTCTGCAGTTTTTTCACTCAGCTTTAACACTGCTGTTTAACATTTCTGTTCTGGATAACCAATAAAGTGAGACCAAGCAAAAGCAAATGCCTTCAACAGCAGCATAGTTCAGTTAAATCTATAAAAGTACAATTTGAGTGAAGTAAGATGTATTACATGTGCATGGAACTCTAAAGAGCCACAATTCCTGCTGCAGTGAGAGGAAATCAGTATCTGAGGGACTGCTACACCAGGCTGAAGAAGAAATACCACCAGCATTTCTACCTTTTCTGCCAAACTGACCAAGTAAAGGATGCTGAGACCAAAGTGGAAGAAGAAGTCACAAGGCAAGCTCGGGGAGCACCTTCCAGACTGTGAAGGTGCCTACAAGTATGGCAGAGGGTGACTCTTGGCAAGGGACAAGGGGAATGGGTTTAGAGTGAGAGAGAGCAGACTTAGACTTGGTGTTAGGAATATATTCTTTACTCTGAGGGTGGTGAGGCCCCTTTCACTCTCCCTTATGTTTCTGAGCCTATCGACCTCTTCCTTTAGCTCTGCCACCAGACCCAGCAAATCGTTCACCTGCTCACATCGTATGCAGGCGCTTCTCACACTGTCCTCTGATAGTAGGTCCAGGCTCAAACAGTCTATGCAGCCAGAGGCCTGAATGGCTGCATCCTTTTTAGAGGGTTCTGTCTGTATTGTCTCTCTATATATCTACTGGTAAGAGGAGCAACAGCTTTCATTTTTTTTGGGAGGCATGACTGCCTTGAGCTGTGGGGAAAGGTAGAAAAGAGAAAAAACCAAACAAACGGAAAAAAAAAAGGCTGCAGAAATACCTGGGCTTATGCCCTGCCTGTTCACCCTGCCTGTGCAAACTGCTGTGCCATGTCCCTGCTCGCCCACTCCTGTTTGCCGCGCTCCCTAGAGATGTTTTTAAAGACTCCTCACTCTCCTGCTAACGAGCAAGCCACGCCTCCAACTCCCCTCTGAGTCACCTGCTGAATGCTGAAGGAGCAGCAAACAAAGCCTGGCAGGGAATGAGCCAAGCAGCTCCCTGCCCTTCCTTTGAAGCCTTCTCAATCTCCTGCTAACGAGCAAGCCACACCTCCAACTCCCCTCTGAGTCACCTGCTGAATGCTGAAGGAGCAGCAAACAAAGCCTGGCAGATAATTGTTGCCATTAGGATGATAGTTTTGTAGAAGAAGAACCTTGTTAGTATATAGAAGATTCCTGTATTCATTATGAAGATTCTGCTTTTTGTACAGGACATAGTTTTATTAAGAAGATTGTTGCCTTTTACAAGATTGTTAAGAAGATTGCTGTTGTTAAGAAAATAGACTGTTTTTATACGGACAACAGTTTTCTTATTAGAAAAATAGCAAGCCACACCTCCAACACCCCTCTGAGTCACCTGCTGAATGCTGAAGGAGCAGCAAACAAAGCCTGGCAGGGAATGAGCCAAGCAGCTCCCTACCCTTCCTTGGAAGCCTTCTCAATCTCCTGCTAACGAGCAAACCACGCCTCCAACTCACCTCTGAGTCACCTGCTGAATGCTGAAGGAGCAGCAAACAAAGCCTGGCAGATCATTGTTGCCATTAGGATGATAGTTTTGTAGAAGAAGAACCTTGTTAGTATATAGAAGATTTCTGTATTTATTAAGAAGATTCTGCTTTTTGTACAGGACATAGTTTTATTAAGAAGATTGTTGACTTTTAGAAGATTGTTATTATTAAGAAGATTGCTGTTGTTAAGAAAATAGACTGTTTTTATAAGGACGACAGTTTTTTTATTAGGAAGATAATTTTTTACTAGGAAGATAGTTGTTTTTATTAGGAAGATAGTTGTTTTTATTAGGAAGATTGTTCTTACGAAGAAGATGGTTCTTTTTATTAAGAAGACTTGTTTTTATGAAGACTTGTTCTTTTTACTATGAAGAATGCTGTTTTCATGAAGATTGTAATACTGTAAATAAAGTGTATACATTTTATATGTGGTTGTTTCCATGTCCTTCTGTCCATACATCTCACAGGTCACAGGGCCATACAGACCCTCCCAATGTGCACTCCCAGCCCACACACACCCCGTGCCCAGGGCTCATCCCCAGCTCCAGAGCAGGGCAATGGGGATTCTGTCACTCTGCTCTGCTCCCAGCACACCCCACCTGCAAAGCAGCCTCCAGCTCTGAGGGACCAACACCAGAAAGGCAATTGCAGTTCAGAGGAGGCCACCAAGATGATCAGAGGGATGGATCACCTCTGCTATGTAAGAAAAGATTGAGAGAATGGGGATTGTTCAGGTGGGAAAGAAGGTTTTGGCATGACCTAACTGAGCCCTTCCAGTACCTGAATGAACCTTTAAGAGAGATGGAGAGATACTATTTACAAGGGCTTGGAGTGACAGGATAAGGGGGGATGGTTTCAAACTGAGAAAGAGTAGGTTTATATTGGATATGAGGAAGGAATTCTACCCTGTGACGGTGGGCAGGCCCTGGCACAGGTTGCCCAGAGAAGCTGTGGCTGCCCCATCCCTGGAAGTGTCCAAGGCCAGGCTGGATGGGGCTTGGAGCACCCTGGGCTGGTGGAAGGTGTCCCTGCCCATGGCAGGGAGCTTGTTGACCTTTAAGGTCCCTTCCAACCCAGGCCATTCCATGATTCTCGGGAAGAACAAGCTAGAAGTGGAGAAGAACTGATCTCATGGAAGAAGTCTCAGGGCACTTCAGCTGCTTTTTTCAGTTTTTGAGGTATGCAAAGTGCTCAAAACAATCTCCCTGCCATCTCTGGCAAGGCATTCAGCCATGTGCAAGAGGACTAGGAAAGCACAACTGCATCCCTCTAAATTCCACTGGAAATTCTGGTGGTCCAGTTATATCAGTGCAGTTGAGTGAGGCAAGAATCAGAAATTCCCACAGAAAGAGTCAACAGGCAAACTGGCATTCACAACAACCTACATGGAAACTCGTAACAGCTTGGGTAGTGCTGCCTGTTTCATTCCTCCCGAGCCAAAAATGCACCTGTGTGTGTATGTGTGTGTATATACACAAACATATATATATAAATATATACACATAAATTCAATCATGGTACACTGATGCATAAATAAAGCACTTCTTCAACTGGACATAACCACAAGAAAAATTTTCCACAAAACATCATTAAATACCAAGTCACAGTTTGATCTTTGTAACATTGATAAATAATTTGTGTTTAAACAGGGGGGTTTCAGGGACATGAAAAAAATGCACCTTCCTTGCCTGACCACAAACACGTTTCACCTGATTTGTCTTCTGGATGGTAATTAGAGACAATTCTTTTTAAATTGCAAGTCTCCATTTTTGTCAATACTTGGAATTACATCAAATGTGCACAGATAATTATTTTTTTCAAGTACATTACAGGCAGGCAGAAGACCTTAAATAAATGTGGAGCATGGACAAGAAAAGCCAGCAATTTCTCCCGAGAATTTCAAGCATATTATTTTATCCAACTATTCGAAACGCGTGTATTGATTTATCTCATTTTTCCACCAATTCCACATTTTTCATTTTTCCCCCACCTAATTTACTTTCTACCCTGACTCCCTCATGCAGTTTGCTTTGAGCTCTCAGTATTTGTAGTGGAGTTCACTGCTGACACACACCATATGTTGAGGTAGAAGTTATTCAAATCCTTTGTGACATTTAGAACGTGCTAAGATATTATGACCTTTGAAAAGCAGCATGAATAAGAAAGACAGGTTGCAGAATGGGAAAAATTACATTATTTTTTTTTCCTTGGGAAAACAATTGCAGTTGATAGAGACAAGTTCTGCATGAAAAATTCAATCCTCAACTGCAGCAAACTGGCCAGACTTCAAGAAAGCTGAGAGAGAGAGAGAGAGGAGGTATGTGGTGGTTTCAATGTGAGAATGAGAAAAACCAAACAAAATTTCAACAAAACAAGTCAGAAAAGTGCACAAAGCTCCATTCAGCACCTGTTTAGCATAAGGAGACCACACTGACTTTGTTGTTTGCAAAGATCATACAGAAAGCACAGATATTTGATGTTTCTTAAGTGCAATTCCTTCCTTGCTAATGGGATTTATGATCCCATCCGAGGACTAAAAGCCTGAGGTGGCAGAGACATGGCAAAGCTTGTGACAAGACTGTCCAGTGACAGTGAACAACCCATCTCTGCCTTAAAAATGATTCTCAAGGCTCACATGTTCATCCTGGATTTCCCCCAATGCCCACCAAAGCCAGTACTTTTCCAGCCACCAGGAGTTTCTGGATGACCATCTCCACAGTTTCTAAAGCGGCTCTTTCCTGGAAGAGGGAACAGCCCAAGGTAACAAGGTCTGTCTCCCTGGGGCCAGGCTGCAAGTTACTGCTCACAAAAGACTTTGGAGGTGAAAACACAAAGGTGAAGAGGCTTTCCCAAAAATAAAAGTGGGATGGATGCACTTTTAATGCTCACCACAGGCAGGACCACAGGGAGCCTGCAAAGTCCTTTCAGAGAGATCCAGGATGAACATCCCAGTCCCTCAGCCTGGGGTTGAGGGGCAGAGGCACAACTACAGCCCCAGGTAATGGCAGCCATCCCTCACATTTGTAAATATCAGTAAGAAAAACATCATCTGAGAGAGGAAAATTATTTTCTTTTTCTACAGCAGAACAATCCTGCAAAGAGAGACAAGTCATCAAAGAAACATCTTCCAGCTTCAACAATGTTTTCTCACAGCACAGTCAACTTACTCTGTCAAAGGATCACCTATGAGAAACTGTGTCATACTTGCCACTGGAGTAATTTTGGGGGAATTGCAAAAATATCATACTTGCCACTGGAGTAATTTCAGGGGAATTGCAAAAATAGCCAAACACACATGGATGAGTCAGGACAAATGGAAAAGGAGGGACATTCCTAACACCAGTGTCCAAAGAACAGGGTCATAGGCAGGGCTGGCTTTGTCTCTGCTCTCAATTATTACCAGACAATTTTATGGTGTAGTAATTGCATTCTTGTGTACAGATGTCAAAATCAACCTGGGAACCTGAAGCCCACATTCTGGGAAAACTGACAGTTTCATGAACAAAAATAATGCTTCTATGTTCCCTTTTTGCCTGCAAGAATTGGTTTGGAAACATGGTTTCAAAAATAAAGGGCTTTTTAAATACAAGAGTCAATATTTATGGCTTTATTCTAGTTACTGTTTATGAAGGTACTTACATTAACTCTTACTCACCATGACAAACAATAGTCATTCCTTCAGGACAATGCAACGTTTTCACAGCCAGAAAAACATCATCAGTACGAGGGAAGTGTTGAAAAATAGGACATCTAAACAACAAGCTAATAAGCAGAGTGTCTCTTAAAACTGGCACCAGAAATCCATGAAATGCTGCTCCCCCAGAGAAGAACACACAGACTGACCAAATGTCATGTTTGGGACACACAGAATGTAGAAACACGTTATTTTGGCTGTGACTGAAGTCTAAATGGGTGATTAATGCACAATTAAAGCCATCAGTTCAAAAGGTAATAGAAGATAGAAAAGCCCAACAGTACCACAGATGGGGCCACACACACTGAAGTAAATTCAGACAAAAATGCTGCCACCTCCACAACTACCAGACTTTTGGGGGAAGGTCCTGTTGAAAGCAACATCACAGCAATCCTGTTTTCAGTGTAACTTCAGGGCCCTTCTCTCCCCACTTCTTCCACATTCCAGACTGGATCCCAGTAGCCACAGGAAGCTTAAAATCTCTCCAACTCCATTCCAATAGAGTGAGAAGAACTTAGATGTATATAACAAAGCCTACTGGAAAGTTGCTTCCCTTTTCATCCCTAAGTTGAGTTACAGCTTACCAAGTGCATTAAAAGTGCTTGGAGCATTTACCCCAATCTTGTCCTTCACAGTCCCTATTTATCTATTTCCCTTTGGAACATTATTAATGTGCAGAGCCCTCTCTCACACCCAGTTCACCAGGTCTTGTTCTAAAATGCACCACCAGCTCAGATATTCCTGCAGCATCTGCCCCTTTTATTCCCAGCAGAACATTTTTATCAACTAATCCTTTTCCCACCTCTATTTTCTAAGGCTGCTAAATCCGTATTTTTTCTTGATCCTTTTAGATCCTCCGAACCCCAGACCACCAGTTTGACCTCTGCTGTATCTTTAGCTCTTTTCCAACAGCTCTTCCACAACAGGGGAGCTGAAATCAGGGTTTCATGGAGGACTTCAGTGTTTTAGGATTTCTGCCACCACTTAAGGTGACATGGGCAATGCACAAGCCTGAAACTGCAGGGAGAGGGATCCTCCACCAGCAGCAGGAATGTCCATTTCACTCCTTCCTGCCCCACTTTACCCTCAAGAACAGCAGCATGAACCAGGGAAAATGAAGCAAATTTACACCAGAGCCAGCTTGCAAAGTACTGCAGAGTAATTGCAAGAGCATCAGAGGAATGTCATAGAACTGTGTTAGACTCACAACAGTATGAGAGGCAGACCTGGCACAGTTATCAAGAGTAACCTCTTTTAACTCTGTTACTTCTACATTTGTCTGCAATCTTGCATTGATTTTACCCAGAAAAAAATAAAAGAAAGAAAAAAAGCATTTTAGGAAAAAAAAAACCCAAAACCCAAACCAACTGTCAACTTGTTTTTCCTGGAGAAGCAACCAGTCTTGCAGTACAAAGTATTTACTGGTTCATTCCCAAACAGGGAAATGATTTAAGCCTCAGTGAACCAGCAAACACTGTTTGTGATCTTTTTCAGTGCACTGTCCAATCCTTTAGTGTTTATTCAGCCTCTGATTCTTTCTGCTCATCTCCTGGGATGTTTTAGAGGCTTGTTCAACACCCAGGAACTGGGTGAGTGGGATCAGCAAGGCCTTTCCCTGCCTGGGACCACAGGCTCATGGAGCCCAATCTGCCCATTCTCTTGGGTCACAAAGTTGACATTTTTCTATTCATAAGTGACACTTGGGAACGCCTGAAGGGACCCACACACTTCAGACATTTGTCTGTGCCTTCACTTTCCTGATTCCGACATTCAATGCCTTTTTCTACAAAATTAAACTGAGTCAAACAGATCTCACTGCAGAGATTGATTTAACAAGTTATCTCCAGGCTGCCAGTGAGGATTCACCAGAGTGCAGGGAAGGCAGATTGCAGAAACCACTGCCCTGATTCACCACACAGCAACATTTCAGTCACCTAAAGGATTAAATCCCATTTATCGAGAGCTCCCAGATCATTTACTGCCCCAACCTCTGAGCTGGAACAAATTCTAATCTTGCTTTTGGAAATAAAACCTAAACCAAATAAATAACAGCAAAAATACCGGAAAAACCGTTCTAAATTCTAATTGATAATTCTTAATCTTTCTAAGTTGCTACTGCAAAATAAGGGCAGAGGAGGGTGACTAAAATTATTGTTAAATACTTGGACACAGAAACTATTTCTGCTAAGAGACAGATGTGTTAGAGTACACCTGAAGACTCCGGACTGTTAGTCAAGGTTTCCCCAGTCCTGCTTCAGCAGCAAAGGATTTGCTGGAGCATCTCAAGAGTTTTCTTTTGCTCTGGTTTCCTTTCCTCAGAAATAAAAAAAAAAAAAGGTGGGAGTGCCCACTCTCATCTTGATGTACAGAACTGGGAAACAAAGAGACTCTGAGCCTCTGCACAGGCAGAGCCTGTGTGTGATGTGCCTTCCGCAGTACAGGTGGGATTCAAATCAAACTGTCACACTCTTTACCTGTGCAGGTGCTACCCTGGAAGTGCTGAGCCATATCACTGCTGGTTTCCTGTAGATGTGAAATGTGTGACATTTAAATGTAAGAGTAAGTAGTCAAACTGTCAGAAGTATAAATATATTTTGCATCAAAGCTCAACCAGCTTTAAATTTTTTTTCCTGAATATCCTCTCATGCCTATTCTCAGAGTTCTCTGACTCGGAAGCTTTCCCTTTCTTAAATTGGTCTGCTAAAACTGAAGCCAAGTTTTGAACTGGAGAGATCCAGCTGCACTTATATTTATAGAATCATAGAATGGATTGGGTTGGAAAAGACCTCCAAAATCATAAAGTCCAACCCTTGGTCCAACTCCAGTCCCTTTACCAGATCATGGCACTCAGTGCCACGGCCAATCTCACTTTCAAAACCTCCAGGGATGGGGAATCCACCCCCTCTCTGGGCAGCCCATTCCAATCCCTGAGCACTCTCTCTGCAAAGAATTTCTTTCTGATCTCCAACTTCAATTTCCCCTGGCAGAGCTTGAGCCCATCGTGCCCCCTTGTCCTATTGCTGAGTGCCTGGGAGAAGAGACCAACCCTCACCTGGCCAGAACTTCCCTTCAGGGAGTTCTAGACAGTGCTGAGGTCACCTCTGAGCCTCCTCTTCTCCAGGCTAAACACCCCCAGCTCCCTCAGCCTCTCCCACAGCACTTGTGCTCCAGTCCCTTCTCCAGTCTCTTTGCTCTTCTCTGACCCTTAGTGTGAAAAACCTGTGGAAATCAGAGAAATCTGTCCCTGCAGGTTGATGTTGGAGAGGAATTGAAGGAGGTTTGGAAGCCCGTGCCCCCTTGTCCTATTGCTGACAATAGGAAGAGTTGACAAAAAGGAAGAGATCTCTTAAATGCACATCACTCTGTACTCCTGGATTTCAGTGCAAACAGCTGCTTCTTCCCCCTCTGAGTCCAGACACCTGTGAGCAAGTCCTGTATTGCCCCTGAGACAACAAAATTCCATGACAGCAAAGAAATCCAGGAGCCAGGAGTGAGCCCAGCAGGTGAGCTGCTGCCCCAGCAGAGCTCCAGCAGTCAGAACACACTTGAAGTTTTACTGCACTCATTGGATTTGTGGGGACTGATGTAAATGGGGGACTGAGCTTTGCCAAGGCACCACTAAGAGGGAACAGAACCCCCAGCATCCCACAGTCCCATTGGGAACTGATGTAAAGCACTATTGGTTTTGTTTCCTAGAGCTGAAAATATGAGACCAGGTGCCAACCGGGCTCTGGTCCACAGCATCGCACAGGAAAGGATTGCTCCCAACTATGTTCCTCTCTGCTAAAAAACTCTTCAGTCTTTAGAACATATTTTAATCTAAAGCACAGGGGTCACAAGGTAAATGGCTGCACTTGCCACAAAAACACAGGAGACCAATCTAGTTCCCCATGAAAGAAAAACAGATTGACCATTGAAGAATTGCTCGTGGTGTATTTACCCTCATCTCTCACCACACAAATGTTTCAGTGACTTGAGGCAGATTGGTAAGAGATACAAACTGTCAGGGAACGGGGAAAGGCAATTAGTAAATCACTATCTCTTTTGTAATCACTGATGAAATTTCCATTTTTTTTAATCCCCTACTGCTCACTCGCCCAAACAAGCAAGACATCACCTTGAAAATGAATGCAATTAATTATCTTAGCTGAAGCTTTGAGAGCAGAATGGCTTCTCGTTTACATTCCTGGCAGAAATTCAATAGGATTGCACTCCTGTAAGGCTGATTGAACTGCTGCTGCTGCAGTTAGACCTGCACCCTAAAAAAAGATAATCTGACTGTTCATTATGAGATTTTTAGAGCTAAGTACATTGAACTGTTAATACTGGAAAGCAGGAAAAGTGAAAAGGCTGCAAAAGGTAGTTTGCTGTGTGTTAACTCAAGCTGAAATAATTTCCTTCCCTTCTGCACCAATATCTCTACTTGCTTTTAACTAAACAAAAATCAGCTGAATTTCCTTATGCCTGAATTAATTAGTAAAGATGTTATCCCAAACCTCAGCTTTCACCTGTGCACCTGAGCACTTGCCCTCTCTTAGCACAGCCACGGCTGTGCTGCCATGGAAGGGTTGTTATTATAAGCAGAGCTTATTATTGTGTGCAGGGACTTCTTGATTTCACCTCAATCCCAGTGTAAGGGAGGGCAGCACAGCTCAACACACCACCTAAAAATAACCAACCCAACAGGAATGGTTATTCTGGACTGGGAAATGGAGCTTTTGTAGCAAACTTTCAATTAAAGACAATTAATGAAGGCAATGACTATGCATGGCTCTGTGAAAGCAGAATCGGGCTGTGAAAGCATTACTAGTGACAGGGATGTAAATAAGGACAAAATCCAGATTGGGGGTTGGATCTCAGTTGGAGGGTGGGGTAAGGACAGGAAAACACATTTCATTGCAAATTGGGTACACATTCAACAGGCCCATGAGCACCTACTGCAGAATTCCAGCTGGGCAGGAGGGGCACAGGGAGCTCAGCTGTGGCCCAGGCACCCTCAGGGGTACAGGAGGGTAGAGGGGGAAGGCTCAACACCTCGCCTCCAACCCACCCGGGAGGCGCCTCCAACCCACTCGGGAGGCGCCTCCAACCCAGCCGGGAGGTGCCTCCAACCCACCCGGGAGGCGCCTCCAACCCACTCGGGAGTCGCCTCCAACCCAGCCGGGAGGCGCCTCCAACCCACTCGGGAGGCGCCTCCAACCCACCCGGGAGGCGCCTCCAACCCAGCCGGGAGGCGCCTCCAACCAACTCGGGAGTCGCCTCCAACCAACCCGGGAGGCGCCTCCAGCCAACTCCGGAGGCGCCTCCAACCCACCCGGGAGGCGCCTCCAACCCCCCCGGGAGGCGCCTCCAACCAACCCGGGAGGCGCCTCCAACCCACCCGGGAGGCGCCTCCAACCCACCCGGGAGGCGCCTCCAACCAACTCGGGAGGCGCCTCCAACCAACCCGGGAGGCGCCTCCAACCAACCCGGGAGGCGCCTCCAACCAACCCGGGAGGCGCCTCCAACCAACCCGGGAGGCGCCTCCAACCAACCCGGGAGGCGCCTCCAACCCACTCGGGAGGTGCTTCCAACCAACTCGGGAGGCGCCTCCAACCAACCCGGGAGGCGCCTCCAACCAGGAGGCACCTCCAGAGTCAACCAACTGCCAGGAATAAAGGCACACAAATTGAATGGAAAGACTTAAATTACTGCACAAAAAAATACCTATTAAATAAAGAGTTGAACGGACTCTAAGGTTCACAGAATGGGTTGGAAAGGACCTTAAAGCTCATCTCATTCCACCCCCTGCCATGGGCACCTTCCTCTATCCCAGGTTGCTCCAAGCCCCATCCAACCTGAAGTTTGACAGGTTTTATCACTTTTTCCAACTTCAAGCAGATGTATGTGAATACACACTTAAAGTAGTGTCTGTATTTGTACAAGATTTACCACAACCAAATTCTGCCCAGGCTTTGCAGTGTACTTTACAACCCTGATTTCCTATCTGACCTCAGTTCAAGAAGGTTTAAATATAATTATCATCAAGTGAGATAATACTTATTGCCTTTGCTCTTGAAATAATGAGAAAGTCTTCAGGAAAAGCAGGTGGGAGGATTAATTCTGCTATCTCATGAGCTAAAAAAAGAAATATAGAGACAAGAATAGAGACTAAAAAAGCCCTACTGTTGGTCATATTCCTGTAACTAAAAGTAGGAAGGGAGAATCATTAGGCTGACAGTAATTAGAGCAAAGAGTTAATTTGAGATAGAAATGTCACTGTCTTTTTTTCCACAAAATAGGGAGACTGAGTGGAATCTTTATAAAGGCCTTGATACAAAGCTTTATTTTTAATATGGAAGGTATGAACTCTTTATTTCACAGGAAGGATGTTGGTGATTCATCTACTTCTAAAGTGTTTCTCAGACAAATGGGAAAAGAAATCCAGAGAGAGGTGATAGAATAAGAAAGTCAAAATACTTAGTTACCTGACTTGGAAAGGCTCACAGAGCAGTGTCTGGATCCAAAGGAGAATTTCTGAGCAGTTCACACTTGTCTTTGAGCCAATACTGAGATTTCAGCCGAATGTTTAGACCTCTCTTTGCTTAGAGAGATGTCTGAGGAGGCTGAACCCAACCCAGACCTGCAGGGCTGTGGTGTATCAAGTTCAGCCAGGCCAGACCAGCTGCAAAGCTGTAGGCAGGACCTGTGCTTGCTCACAACAAGTGATGAAAAAGTCACTTATTTCATTTAAACCACATGTGTGAAGCAATTCTATCATCTTTAAGAGGACATAATGAAGAAATGGTAAGTTTGTGTCCTAACAGGCTGCAAATGTGCAGAACTGACTGAGCAGGCAGAACCACCTGTGGAATGCAGGGATGAGTCAGACTGAAGTCACCAGCATCAGTTCCCTGGGTTGATTTTCCTGAAATCAGAGCAGCCTGGGACAACACTGCATGGAAGATGACCAAGATGTGTAAAGAGATAGGGCAGACTGCTAATTAGCTGAATGAGCTCATCAGCGAGAAGAGCCAAGACAATAATCACAATAAAACTCCATTTTTTTCCAAAGTATCTATGACTTTTAAATTATTGCACGTGGCTAAAACACAAGTCTGCCAACACTACCTTGGAATACAACCCTACAAATTTGTGGGAAGCCAGATCTCACACTGGGGATGCTCAGCAGGGATGGGAAGCTCCACTCAGTGGCAGGTTTGGAGGGGGTTGAGGCACTTCCTGCTGGTGGAAGGTGTCACAACTACTGTAAATGTGACAGACAAAAACACATCTCAGCCTCTTGACAGACTTATCCCACCCAGAAACTACAGGTTTAAGAATACAAGTCCACCTCAGAGGGTTAGTTTAAGAGCCCTGAATTACAGTGGATTTGGTTTTTGAGGGAGTCTGTCACTGCCTAGAGGAAAAATCAGTATGGCCACTGAAGCCTGAGATGCTTCCATGCCTTGTTTGTTAGAAGTGCAAATACCTGGGAAGCAAAAGGCTTTCTCTTCAAACACAGGACTGGAGCACACACTTTCTCCTCTTCCAATAAATAAACTGCTTCAATAGATTCTGCTTAAAGTTTCCAAAGGCAATGAAAACAGCACTGTGAGGCCATGGATTTGGCCTGATTTGTGGACTCTCAGTCCACCCTGCCCAAACACCGACCATCAGGGACACAGAAAGCCCAGTGTGTCACAGCCCCTTATTATCCAGGCAGTTCTGGCAAATTAATTAATACAATCAGAGGCAAAAGTTTCCCAGCTCTCCCAACAGCACACATTAGCACAGACTGCCAAGAGACTTGATGAAGTTCAAAGCTTGTCTTGTAGCCTGCACAGCCCATGTTTGCTCAGAGCAGCAGCTGGCCCAGTGATCTCCCTCCTTCTCAAGGAGCACAAGTAAATGAGATTAGATCACCTCTCCCTTGCAGAATTAAGATGGTGCTATGAATACAAGCAAATTAGCTTTTGCAATCCTGTTTCTCACTCAAAGGCTACACAGGCTGAGAAATGCTGCTTTCTGTGTGGAATTCAGCTGAGGGGCAGGAGTGTGTCTGTGCTGTTTGCCTGGCAAGTTAAAGGAAGAGGTTTTATAGATGTGGGCTTGAGGCTGTGAGTGACAGATCCTGAGGGATGAGCACAAAGAAGGGAACAAAACAGAAAAGGTAATGGGCACAGAAATCACAGAGGGGTTTTGATTGGAAGGGACCTTTGAAGCTCATCTCATCCCACCCCCTGCCATGGGCAGGGACACCTTCCACTGTCCCAGGTTGCTCCAAGCCCTGCCCAACCTGGCCTTGAAGGTGTGACAAGAGCCTCAGTAGTGAGGCTTCCTTGCTTATTGCCAAGTAAAAACAGTGAGGTAAAAGAGAAAAACTTGTTTCCTAGACAAAGTAAGATTAAGAACATGAATGTTACATGAGAATAAAACCTCCAAGGGTAAGAGAACAGAAGGGAAAATGTAGGGAGCAGGACTTGAAAGCTGGACTGAAGGACAACAAATGTTTATGGATGGAGGGTGAAGATCAGTGGTGCCAGAAGCCACATAAAAATCGAACACACAACAGTGAATTAAGTTCAAAGGGGGCCATGCCAATGAGATCCTAAATTCCAACTGCAGTTTTCCGAGCTGACTCAGTGCACACCAAGCTGTGAGGTCAGTTGGCACAGACACATTTAAACAAGCTGATGAAGTGTCCCCATTAAGTTACCATGTTCAGTAATCACACACCCTCCAGAAGACCATCCTGTGCAATCTGTTCTACATGAACAGCTAATGAAAAAACTAAGCTACACCACTTTTTCCTGGTTATGATTCCTCCTTTGAATATTCCCATAACTATACTGCAAACAACTTAAACCTCTAAAACTGAAAGGGGGAAACACATTTGTCTGCTGTGGACAGATGGAGTAGTAAAACTGGCCAGGAGAAAGCACAGCAATATCCACAGTACATCTTCACTCAGTCACCCCAGACTGCATCAAAATGAGCAAGAAGTTAATTTAGCTTACAGTTGGTTTGGGTGGTTTTTAATACTTTAATTATATCCTATTAGGCTGGAGGTGATGAAGAAGGTGATTTGGGTTTTATTGCCAAATTTCTTCACAGCTTGATCTCCACCTCCATAACTGGAGCAGATTATAAGATGAAGATGGTATTGCAGGGAGAAAAAAGAGAACTACAAAAAAGTCTCATATGCACAGAAAACAAAAGGGACGGAGTGAAGGAAAGCTTTTGGAGGGTTTGTCTTCCTGTGGTATCTGAACTGGTGGTTTATGGGGCACACTGACTCCTGAGGAGGCTGCACTAACAGTTACCTACTAACTTGGGCATTAGAGATGGGCTGATTCCAATGGGATGAAGTTCAACAAGGCCAAGTGCAGGTCCTGCCCTTTGGCCACCCCAACCCCCTGCAGCGCTCCAGGCTGGGCACAGAGTGGCTGGAGAGCAGCCAGGCAGAGGGACCTGGGGGGACTGAGGGACAGGAAGCTCAACAGGAGCCACCAGTGTGCCCAGGTGGCCAAGAAGGCCAAGGGGATCCTGGCCTGGATCCAAACTAGCGTGGCCAGCAGGCCCAGGGCAGTGACCCTTCCCCTGGACTCTGCCTTGGGGAGGCCACACCTTGAGTGTTGTGTTCAGTTCTGGGCCCCTCAGTTGAGGAAAGAGATTGAGGGGCTGGAGCGGGGCCAGAGAAGAGCAACGAGGCTGGAGAAGGGACTGGAGCACAAGTGCTGTGGGGAGAGGCTGAGGGAGCTGGGGGTGT
This sequence comes from Pithys albifrons albifrons, assembly GCF_047495875.1. Lineage (NCBI taxonomy): Eukaryota > Metazoa > Chordata > Aves > Passeriformes > Thamnophilidae > Pithys > Pithys albifrons. The sequence continues at coordinate 12,086,134 of NC_092475.1, forward strand.
TTAGCCTGGAGAAGAGGAGGCTCAGAGGTGACCTCAGCACTGTCTGGAACTGCCTGAAGGGAAGTTCTGGCCAGGTGGGGGTTGGTCTCTTCTCCCAGGCACTCAGCAATAGGACAAGGGGGCACGATGGGCTCAAGCTCTGCCAGGGGAAATTGAAGTTGGAGAGCAGAAAAAAATTCTTTGCCGAGAGAGTGCTCAGGCATTGGAATGGGCTGTCCAGAGAGGGGGTGGATTCCCCATCCCTGGAGGTTTTTCAGCTGAGCTTGGCCGTGGCACTGAGTGCCATGATCTGGTAAAGGGACTGGAGTTGGACCAAGGGTTGGACTTGATGATCTTGGAGGTCTTTTCCCACCCGATCCATTCTATGATTCTAAAATTAAATTAAAAGACGCAAGCGCTGCATAAACTTTTGGGACATAATAATTTGTTCTAGAGCATCTTAAAATGAACCAGAAACAGCTCTGGTGTTTCCTGGCTCTGCAGAGAGCAGGACACTCACTGCCTCCAGGTCAGTCCTTGCACAGCCTCTGCTGCTGCTCGTGCCAGGGCTGGGAGGGTTGGGCAGAACATCCACACAGGGAAATAGGTGGCAGTTTCAAAGATCTGATGTGGTCAGATCTTTAGTGTTAAGGATAATTTTGTTTTAGAAGAATTAAAAGAACCAAGAAGACACTTGAGCTGTTTCCTTTTCTGCCTCCCTTACTCCATCCTTCTGATCAATACCAAGGACCAAGGGTTGGATTTGATGATCTCGGAGGTCTTTTCCCCCCTAGTCGATTCTATGATTCTATACTGGCATTTTCTTCATGTGTGCTTTGTAAGTAAATCCAAAGTAAAGGACCAGAAGAATAAAAGGTTTCCACCATTAGAAAGATAAACCCTCTCTCTGGTGACAGTGAAAGATCTTTGTTCATCCATACAAGGCTCACCCAAAGCACCAAGGCTGAGCGCTGCCAGTAAGGGCTTGACACCTCTCCATATTTATACACATTTTGCTAATGAAAAGTCAGGCATTTCTCAAGGCAAAAAGTGCTCGTGTTATGGGCTGAAATGTCTCAATTTCCTGTGAGTTCCCTGTGACTTGGCTGGTGCCATTTCTACTGCAGCTGCTCACTCAATTGAGAGTTCACATCACAAAACATGACAGGGAGCAAAAGAGCCCGTGAGAATTCAGTGAATGCAGCTTTCCATTTGAAAAGATCCTCAAACACATACAATTGCTTTCTTTTGCTTAATTTTCGACATTCATGATCGTAATTGCATTTATTTTTCTAGTCAATACTGAAAACAAGGGGTAATTTGTAATATTAGAACTTTACATCTCAAAGGAATACAAGCACAACAGTTTCCACTCCCTCCTAAAAGAGGTGAATGACACAGAGGAGGTTGGATTGCCTGAGCAGGAGATGCTTACAATATTTTTCCCCATGAGAATAAATTAATATTGTTGCTATCAGCTTCCTTTTGTACATGTATAAATGACTTTTGGAAAATAGATTTAAAAGCCAGCATTTTTCCTGTGCCAAATGACATGCACTAAATATCTAATACAGGCAATAGCAAGTGCTAATATTTCCAAAGCATGGAAAATGAACTCCCTTTTCCCCACAAATTCTCAAAAGCAACAGTTCTCCCTGCAACCAGTGATCAGAGATTGTTATTACCATTTCACCAAACAATCTGTAGCATTCTAATTAAATAGCAAGCCATCTGAAAATCTGCTCGTTATGAATCTGTATCCTGTTTATTCTGAAGCTGGTGCAAAGATTTTCTGTTCTTTCACTATACACTGAATAGGGCCTATGGTAAAGGAACTGCATTAGTTAAAGAATTCTTAACACTGGAATCTTGGATGCTGTACCAGAGTTTTGTACTTAGATAACTGTGAGTCTGTTATGTGGGGTGATGGTTTGTGACAGGAGTAAAAAAGAAAAAAAAAGTAAGAAAAAAGAAAAAGAAGACAAATGGAAGAAAAAGAGCAGTGCATTAGCCAGAAAATCCCCTGCACCACACAGACCCTCTAAGAGATTACACCTGGCTCCCAGTGAATTGAAGGGATTTCAGGAGATTTCCACTGTTAAACAGCTGCCAAAGGCTGAACATTCACATGGACAGTTACCAAGGCTCTGCTATTAAAGCTCACAAGGGGCTGAGCAACAGCCTTCATACTTCCTGCTTTCCCTGTGTGCTGCTTCACATCCCCATTTCATGTCTAGGTTGTTTCCTTGCATCAGTTCTGAGCAGTAATTTTGTCTCTGATTCCTCCAACATTTCCTTTTGTAAATCCTCCTCTGTCAGCATTTGTCTGTTCAATCATGGTCTTCTCCTGCCCTGTTTAAAATCTGGCCCGTCCCAACCTTGGCCATCTGCCCCAAAGCAGGTTCTCAGCTCATTCTTCTCTTGGAACTTCTTTCCTGTTAGGTTTGTCCATCTCAATCCTGCTAGTGAACCCTCCAGGATAAAGAAAAAGTACCCAGTGAAGAAGAGCATCACAGTCCAGGAAAATAAAAATTGGAATTTATATACTTCAAAGTTCGCTCCTGAAAGGTTGTGACAAATGCCTGAGTTCTCACTAGACCTGCAATATTCCCTAATCCTGGCAATTCCTTCAACACCACTAGAATCTGAATCTATCCCTTCTGAAACTTTTGATCCTACTTTAGTCACTGCTTTTTCTCCATTCCTCAATATCCACCAACTTCACACTTATCAATTTTAGTGTTCCATCCTCACCAGAAGGACCTTCCCCATCCTTCATTCTATCTGTGCACCTTGTTTATTCCTGCAACCATATTTATTTCAACAGAATCAGTATTCATCTACTAAGAAGAAATCTCTTCTATTTCCCAGCTTTTCAGGCTTTTTAAGTTTTCCATGAGCAATGTTTTTACATTGGTGTGGCTGTACAATTCCCTAACTCAGCCCACAAACCAAAACCACTTGGCATCTGGACAGCATGTCCTAACAGAGCTGGAAATAACACATGAAAATACAGACTGTGTGCTAAGATGTTGAGAGGCAGCAGCTGCTGCTGGAGACAAGAGGTGCTGAGAAAAATGAATGTTTCAGTGCTGAAACCACGGAGGAAAATCAGGTAGAACAGCAGCCTCCTTGTCCTTCCTCCCTGTGATATTCCAGCAGAGCTTCCAAAGTGCCCCAACCCCACTAATGGGGATAATGGGAAGGTCCTGACAGCCACAAACAGCTCTGCTTCTGGCAGCTCTCACAGACAAGGGGCAGAGAGAGACTGACAACAGCTCAAATGTGCCATTTAACACACCAAGAGCAGGAACTCCAGGGGTTCAATCCCTTCAGGGGCATTACAACACTTCTACAAGTCATTCTCTCAGATTCCTTTGAACTCTTTCTTTACAGCATGTGAGTTCAGAGAAGGCTGCACGTCCCTGCTCAGCTGGGTTCCTGCACCAAAGCACCACCCAAGTGGAAGGATGTTCCTGCTGATTTCTCACAATTGGAATATGAGGAGAAAATCTCTCTCACCTTTACCATGTGAACGACACAGTATTACAAGCTGAGATGTGATTTCCTTTCAGCACAAGGCCTCTGGAGAGGTAAATGTTCTTAATTCAATCAACTCCTGCATCTTCAGTCATGGAATGAAAGCTAAGCAGTCAGCTAGCTAAGGGTGAGATACTTAATCATGGGCTTAGGTCATACTGTCCCTCACTGTCTCCCTTCCACCCAAAACTAGTGCACCCAATCCCCCCCAAAAAGGCTTCACTTGGTGTTAGAACACAGGAACACAACAGAGAAAGTATTTGCTGAGAATTGCTTTTAAGACTAAGTTGTTACCTTTCTGAAACCAATTCTGTGAAAAAGATTCAACTGCTCATGCTCTTCATTGATGACCTTCCCTGCCCGAAAAAGTCAAATTGTCTTCATGTGCAGGTAGGATTTAGTTACTGACAACTCAGACCTGATGTGAGATGAGCAAAAAATATGAGTGACAACACATTCCTGTGAGGGACAGTTAAACCCGAGTGCTGCTTTGAGCTGCCACTGCACAGTGAGTTATGGGAACAGCGTGGGGTCTGGAGAAAAATAAAACACAGCAATTGAAGGCTGTAGTGCAGAAAAAGTTCCCTCCAGTTGCTTGCAAGGTGAAATTCTCCCAAAGCTACCTCCATAAACAGGTCAAAACAGCACACTTTCCTAGAAGTCTAAATATTGGCATGTACAGCCACTGAAATAAATCCAACAAGGAAGCAATCAAACCCCAAAAAATCTCAGGTTAGCATAAAGCAGGGATGAAATTCTGGAAATGGGAAGAATTATTTACACACCTATAAGAAAGAATCCCCAAACACAGACACGAAGCTGCAGAGCAAATAGCAAAATAAAAACACGCTGGGGAAACTTCCCAGATATCCCTTTCTCTTTAGACCTTAACAGCTGAGAAATGACTTGGAGCTCATTAAGAAGCCCCAGACTAATCTATTTACTTGTATGCAAGTGAAAGAGTGGAGAGAAACATTTTTGACTCATTCTTAGCAATTTCTCCTGCATAAAATATTTTTTGGAGAAGAAAAAAATATATATACACAGACAGCTGAGCCAAAACTCTTTCTCCCTCTCAGACAAAATTGGATCGTGATTCATCATATACACAGATGAATTTTAATTTATTCCTTTAACAAGTTTCTTTGTGTGTTTTCTCATAAGTGAGAATTAATACACCCAGACATGGGGGAAAGTTAAATTTATGGCATCGCCTCTCAGATTTACAAATGTTGAGTCTAACTCCTGCTGGCACTCCCTCAGCCTGCAGGACAAAAGCCAAGTGTCTGACCTATCTATGGAAGGGCTCTGGGCTTTGTGGAGGTCAACATTAACTTCTCATCTCCTCCCCAAGATGAAAGGACTCTGTCCATCCTCTGTGGGCACTGATGGACAGTTGGATAATTATTTATTCCTGCTGGAACTCCACTGTGGTGCTCACAGAAAGGGGGAGGTGACACAGGCAAGCATTTGGCTTAGACTGCCATCAACCTTCCCTCAGTTCAGTGGATGCCAAGCAGGATTCAGCCATCTGGAATTCATGGACACACCGTGCCTGTGGTGTCTGCCTGCTAAATGAGCAGCTCACCAAGGGATGCTAATGATGATGATGATCCTTCTGCTCTTCCAGGGGGACTCCTCCAGATACTGAACAAAAGAACATGCCAGCTTGGATGTGGGGAGAGTCCCCACCCTTGCTCTGTGCTGCAAGAGGAAAGCAAACAACTCTGCTCTGCCCTCTCAGAGAGGTGGTGCCCTGCACTCCTGGGAAGTGAGGAGTCTGGAAGGTCTCAGGTGGGTTCAGCTCATGGCCCGTGGATGCACCTCCAGCTCTCAGCACCCAGCTGTGCCTTCACCCTGCCAGCTGCCATTCCAAAACATCCACCATACTGGTGCAGGTGGAGACTGGATGTTAGGAAAAATTTCTTCACTGAAAGGGTGGTCAAGAACTGGAACAGCTGCCCAGGGCAGAGATGGAATCACCAGCCCTGGGAGTGTTTAGAAGATGTGCAGTGTGGCACCTGGGGACGTGGTTTAGTGGTGGACCTTGACAGTGCTGGGTTAATGGTTGGACTCAGAGATCTGAGAGCTCTTTTCCAACCTTACTGATTCTATGGAAGATAAAAATGCATCAATTCTATCACAAAACCACCCTCCCCAACAGCAGGTCCTGTTGCTCCTTGCAGGAAACGTGTGGACTCTGTGCAATAAGGATGCAAAGCAAGGCAATCTGCACCTCCTAAATAACAATACAAGTGTTGCCATTCTGAATATATTATACATATAAAATATATATAAAAATATATAAGATACTATAATTTGTCCCAAACATTTTGCTTCTCCATATATTCCTAATATTTACACTTCTGTTTGCTAGACAGAGTGTCTACTCAGAGAGCAATTCAACATGAAGCAGCAGGGAGATGGAGATCCACATCTGTGTATATATATATATCTATAGATAGATAGATAGATAGATAGATAGATAGATAGATAGATAGACAGACAGACACACATGCATATATCTATTCTAACAAATACTGTGTATTTCTATGAAGGAAAAACAGCACTTTAAGTCCCAATTTATATACAGGAAAGGAAGAGACCCATCAGGCAGATGGGTCAGATCTTCAACCTCTGTGTGCTGATTATTTATCTGCTAATTTGGAACAGGGAAACTTCACAGCAGTACATTTGGGATTAACAATCAGTCTACCAGCAAAGAATACAGCTGTGCAAATGCACAAGGCATGATGCCTTTGCATTCAGATAGAATCATATTTAATACAATTAAAGTAATTACTTCAGTCTAGTCAGCCTGGTTATGTCTCTATTGCAGTTAATTAGCAAATGATGGTGAAATACTTGTTGTTATTTTCATTATTAGTGTTACTTTTGTAACTGCTGCAGGAGCAGCCAGGTCCAGGCCCCCTGGAATCCTGTAGTGTGGGAACATGAGAAACAAGACCAGTCCTTTTGCCTGGCTGGTTTAAACCCAACACTTTCCTGTTGGACTAACCAAGCATCTGCCTCAAAAAGAACCCAGAACAGCTCAAGTCCTGTTTTCATAGAATCACAGAAGGCTCTGGGTTGGAAGGGACCTTAAAGACCATCCAGTTCCACCCCCTGCCATGGGCAGGGACACCTCCCACCAGCCCAGGTTGCTCCAAACCCTGTCCAACCTGGCCTTGGACACTCCCAGGGATGGGGCAGCCACAGCTTCTCTGGGCACCTGTGCCAGGGCCTGCCCACCCTCACAGGGAGGGATTTTACCCCTGGGGAAATAAATTCTGTGATCCCCCTCAAACCAAAGGGCCACAACCATCTCACATCATCTCATACCAGCACATAAAGACTGAATATTTCCAGAAAAATGGGAATGAAAACGGCAAGATGGAATTAAAGATGTGCAGGAGAAATCTATTTGGCTGCACTTTGAACTTCTGCAGCAGAATTAGTTCTCGTGCCCTGCTGGCACTGCCAAGCAGAGGATTCAATCCTTGCTTTGTAACACAACTTCAGGCAAACACCCCAAAAGGATAAAGTAATGATTGAAGACAGAGAAGGAAACAAGATCCTGAATGTAGAAAGGTTAAAAGAATTTAATCCTTAAAGATATAGATTTAACTGCATGCAACTACATAAGAAAGGATATAAGAAAGCAACAATTGATGATTCCCCCAGTCAAGATAGAAGAAAAAATAATGAGATGAAGCCACAGAAAGGAAAATGAAGGACTGAGAACCTTTACAATTCAAAGAGAGGAACAAGCAGCCCAAAGCTGTAGAACAGTCATCACTGAGGGTGTTCAGGCTTAAGTAAACACCCATCTGTTAAAGAATATTTTGTTATAATCACTGCTGCTATTGTGCAAGGGGGTGGAACCAGAGTCCCACCGATGTCTGGGGGCTGGATACCTACAATTCATGCCTTTCACGTTTTTGAAACATTTATTCAGAACAATAAACATCTGGTTCTTAATCCCCTAATTAACACTGTTTCCAGCCCTAAGGAATTAATCACAGAATTCATGGGAAACAGTTTATTTGCTGGCAACGGAGTAAAACAAATTGCCTAAAAACTTCTACGTTGCTAATGGAGCAGTTTAATTGCCTTTTTATTTGACATTTTAATTAAAAAAATAAAGGCTAGAAAGACATCCCTGGGCAGAGACCTTTGCAGCAGCGTGTCAGCAGAGAATTACACAGCTTCAGGGACTCAGGCTCTCATTCATGGTACTGACCTCCTCTGAAGAGTACTCAGAAATCTAGGGATGAAAAGCACTGTATAAAGTCCTAGAGAGCATCATTAGTATTCAGGAGGACACAACTCTGTGCCTTGGTTGAATTTTAAAAGAGATCTGCTGGCACTTTGGAAAGCCAGAATGTTTTGTAGAGGGAAGAGCTGCCAAGGCTGGGGGGTGGCTTTGCTTTTGACAATGTCTCCCTGCAGGCTGGTGGCTTAGTATCATTGAAGCAACTCACTGCCTGCTCCTTTTTTGGTTTTACCATTTCCACAGTGTAGTGTTTTAATCCATTTCCAGCTACAAAAGTAAAGCAGTATTTAAAATACTATCCCAACAAAGAAAATCTACATTGACTGCGTGTTGTGACCTCACAGAATATGCTGAGCTGGAAGAGAACCACAAGGATCATCAAGTCCAACCCTGAGCCCTGCACATAACCATCCCCAAGAGTCACACCATGTCCCTGAAAGCATCATCCAAACACTCCTGGAGCTCTGGCACCCTTGGGGCTGTGCCCACTGCCCTGGGGAGCCGGGTCAGTGCCCACCACCCTCTGGGGGAAGAACCTTTTTCTAATACCCACTCTAACCCTGGCCTGACACAGCTCCAGGCCATTCCCAGAGAGCTGTCCATGGTCCCAGAGAGCTGTCCATGGTCCCACAGAGCTGTCCATGGTCCCACAGAGCAGAAATCAGTGCCTGCCCCTCCTCTGCCCCTCCCGAGGAAGTTGGACCTGCAATGTCTCCTCAGTCTCCTCTTCTCCAAGTGCCCTCAGTATCCTTACACACTTCCCCTGCAGACCCTTCCCCATCTCTGTGTCCCTCCTTTGGACACTCTCTAATGGCTTAATTATATAATTAGTAACTCCTTATATTGCAGTGCCCCAAATTGCCCTCCCCTCCCCCCTTTGCAGGGGAGGCTGCCCCAGAGCAGAGCGGGACAATCCCCTCCCTTGGCCATGCTGGGCATGATGCCCCCCAGGGCAGGGACGTCCCTCTTGACTCCAGGGTTCTGCTGTCTCCAGGACCCCCAGTACCCTTTCCCAGCACTGCTTTCCAGCCTCTCATTCCCAGTCTGTCCATCCATCTGGAGTTGCTCCATCCCAGGGGCAGAATCATAGAATCGATTGGGTTGGAAAAGACCTCTGAGACCATCAAGTCTAACCCTTGGTCCAACTCCAGTCTGGCACTTTCCCCTGTTGAACTTCCCACCCCTTTCCTCTGTCCAGGCCTCTCTGCAGGGTCTCCCTGCCTTTGAGGGATCAACAGCTCCTCCCAGCTTTTCTCAGACCCTGCTGGCACCACCCTCAGTGCCTGGAGCTTTCCTGGCTATGCCTGGCCACCAAATGCCCATTCCAGGAGCCCCTCTGTGTTACCACCACACCCTCTGCAGCTCAGGGGATTCAGCTCAGCTGCTGTGGAGAAATTAAACGGCATGGAAAGCCCATCATCACATATTCCAGTGCTCTGGTGTTAAAGCTGTCCCTGTCTGTAGGAGTAGAATGTGCTGTTCATCAGTTTATTCACCTGGCTTTGCCACTGGATGAATTTTAAAACAAACATCTATTATTCTCAGCAAACAGATTTTCCAAGAGTAACCAACACAAACAATGTGCATTACGGGTCTGTCCAGCAATAGACTCTCAATAATAGCCCTGAACATCTCCACAAGCTTCAGGGAGTCTAATTGACCACTACAATTTACTTCAAGGGTAGCATCATTTGGACAGCTCTTGAAAACATGTTTTTTGTGACTAGACCCTTCTGTACCCATTTGCTGTGGCCAATCTTTTCCCACCTACTGATCTTGCCTTTTGTTCTCTGTGAATAGTCCTGAGACATCAATCAGTAACACGAGGAACTGACTCATTTCCCCTCATGCTCCTTGAAATATCTTCAGGTAATATTTCTTTTATCAGCACCTTCCAATTTGATGGCTGTTTTACTTTTGCATCTTCCTCAATAAAGCTTTCTGCATTTTTTTATTTGATGTCTAACCTTTATTAAATTTGCAGCTGCTCTAATATCTTTAGAGTTTTATTAATGATATCAGATACCATGAAGAGGGGGAAGATACAAAGCTGTTGATTCATTTAGTTTGGGATAAATAATTCTCAAAGCCTGGTTAAAATAATTGTATTTTAATGTTTTGGGGTTGGCTTTATGTTAGATTTTATATTCCTCTGTGTGTATGGGTTGTTTGTTTCAGGCTGGCTTGTTATTTTGGGGTTTTTTAATCATGCCATTCCCAGACTTGTTGTTTAGATTGGATATTAGGAAAAATTTTCTCAATGAAAGGAACAGGCTGCCCAGGCAAGTGGTGGACTCACCACCCCTGAGAGTGTCCATAAAATGTGAAGATGTGGCTCATGTGTTCATAAAACACAGAGCAGTGGGAAGAGGGTTTAGGGAAGGGCTTGGCAGTGCTGGGGAACAGCTGGAGTCAACCCTGGAGGTCTTTTCCAGCCTCTCTGAGTCTGCTGAACTCTCCATGGTTCCAGTGGTACTTCAGATGACAACACACCTTCCTACAGAGGGCAGGAAGGGTTTAATTTAACATTTAGAGTTGACAAAGTATTGAATTCATTCCTGTTTATTCCCAATCCTGTCACAACTGTGTCTGTTCCTATTCCTTCCCATCACTCTCCGATCACTTAATTCCAAGACCTGTCATGTCTCTGCAACTTTGTCCTTACCAGGGACAAGGAACAGGACACAACAGGGTGGGAGTTTAGGAACCACAGAGTTCAAACTGCCTTCATTACAAACACCACAACATCCAGAATCACGAAATAAACTCTTACAGGCAAGACTGAAAACTGCAACTTTTCCAATTAACTCCCTTGGGGATGTCACAGCAAATCAAGTAGCACCACCTGTCACACCCTTTGAAGGCTCCTGTTCTGGACAATTTCCAGTAATAAAATAATTTAAAACCCACAAAACTTAACCTTCAGTGCTGGAGAAAGCCCAGCTTGGCTGGTGACTTGTGCTTGTTTTGTGCTGCCAAGCAGCACCCAGGGCTGTCAGTCAGTGGCTGTCAGTCAGTGGCTGTGGCAGGAGCTCTTGCTGATCAGCTCAGCACAGTGTCCTTAGCAGGCAGCCAGCAATTACAAGGCTCTCAGCCCAATAATTACAGCCATAAGAATACCTCCTGAACAACATTCTATTCTGATTCTGCCATGTAGCTCCTGCTCTCCCAGGGCAATGCACTAACCAGAATAAATACTTCTGTTTGAGGAGGGAAATCACAGCTTCAACAGGCTGGTGAGGTCTGTTTGTCAGTGAGCCTCAAAGAGGCTTCAGCTGCTGATTTAGGTGGCAACCAACACAGGCAAATGAGGATTTTTGAAAAACTTTAGTGTGCCTTCCTAAACCAAGCCCTTTTTCAATGTGAACAAAGCACTCCACAGCATTTTTATTAAGACTACAGGATTTGTTCCCATGTGCAACATAATGGTAACTTCCAGTGGGAAACAAAACTTGGAAATTATCATCACTGGGAACTCTTCAAAGAACATTCCAGATACCACAAGGAAGATCATGCTATTCTTAAAATACATTAACAAATCAGAAATTCTGGCAACTCTCTGCTGGAAATGGTTTTCTTGCATAGGAAAATTCCCCTGTGTCAAATCCCAGACTGATCAAGCACTAACTACAACAACTTATTGTCTAGAATAATTTTCTTGTTTTTCAGAATTAGAATTTAAAGCAACATATTAAAAGCCAAATGGTAACTGGAAGGTCCAGTACTCCCAGAGATTACAAAGATTTACTTTCCCTGGCCTCTCCAACATGCACCTCCCCAGAGAAGACAGCTCAGTGATCCTGAGACATGCACAAAGCTGAACAAACCTTGGAATTTTATATCCAAAACGTTTCCTCTTTGTTAAATGAGAAACAAAACAGGAATAAAGAAATTATTCAGCAAGGCTGTCAAATGGCAAATGTCGTAAACAGCCATCTCACATTGATGAATTCTGTTGTCAGATTACTTTGAACCCAAAAGTCACCTTTTTATCATTGAACAAAATCCTGCTGCCCTGTTGTGGGGACCCAGACACAAGACACACCCATAGAGGAAAACCAGCAGATTCTCACCAAGAATGGCATCTCCCTGCTGTAGCTGGGACATCCTACTTACCAGTTGGGACAGCAGGATCCATCGTTGGCTTTTCCCAGGTGTTGATCTGCTCCCAGGTAAATCCATTGGTTCCCAAGGCGACGCTATACCCACAGTTACTGTAGTGCTCATCAAATGAACAACCACCTGCAAACAAAAGAGAGACAACATTCCTGGGTTAATTTTTCCTCTCTCTTTATGGTAGGTTATTTACTTACATATTTCTCACCCTAATTTACACAGGAAATAAAAATAAATAAAACTAATTTCCGGAAAGTTATTTTTCACACTTTCCACACTTCCATTGGAAGCCCTTGTTTTCTTCCCATCAAAATATTATTTCTCAGGTATGTCCCCTTTATTTTAACTTGCTATTTCCAAAGACAATTCTACATGATACCTCCATGCAGGAATATTTGCATAAACTGTCGAGAAATTAAAAAAAAAAGGTGAAAGGAAGAAGAAATGCAGTAGGAAACAATCACAGCATCACTGTTGCTGCAGTGAACCCTCACTTCTCTCTGCCTCAAAGCCTTCAGCATCCTGACCTGCCTTTAACCATCTCCTGCACACGACACAAGCTCTGCGTGGTACGTGGTAGTTTCTTCAAGGGCTTTCCAGTCACTACTTTGGAGTATGTAATTTCTCCACAACAAGGGAATAAGAAGCAGCAGATGGCAATTGGCATTCCCACCTCCCAGACTGGGAGATCTTTACTGCAATTCCAGAAATACTTGGGAGAATTTAACTCTCTAAAACAACTTGGCAGCTGCCTGGACACTTGTGAATCAAGAGGAACCCAGAAGCAGCAGAGTGAAATTCTGTATTCCAACACAGACCTTGGAAAGTTGTGTCACACACACAAATCAAGCTACTTATTCCCTGAGTTATCCCTGTGCTGGAATCCCTCATGTGACCTGATGGACATTGCCCTTCTCATCCACCCAACTCAGGCTGTCAAGCACATTTCACTGCTGGATCCAGCAGATCCAGTTTGGGTGCCTGGGTTTAGACTTGAATGGTGCCAAGGGTGTCTCTGCAGTGCTTTAGTTTTCTCTGAGGTGATGCCTGGAAAGTCTGTAAAAAAGACTCCAAGCCAAATTCTGGTAGGAGATAAGAGGGCAGTGACTTCAATGAGCACCCAGGCTCACCCAGGAATACATCAGTGTAGGTGTGGACAAGCTCTAATTTCCATGGCTTTTATAACATGATCCATCCAATCATTACTTTACACATCTCCAGTTCAACCTTTTTCCTGCCCTGGTCCCACCCCCTCAGGATTTGAGTCTGGGGTCAGTGAGATCTCCTCTTCCTCAGGTTTCTGAAGTTCTTCTAACGTTCTGACTTCTGGGTCACTCTGCCCCATGTTTATATCTCCTTTTCATATTCTTCAACCTTCTACCTTGAAAAAAAGACTAAACGACTAAGGAATTTGAGCTCACTGTTCTGGGACAGGGTTAGTGATAGAAAGACATGAAACTCAAGCTGCTAGAAATATTAACACACTAGAGCTACTCTGCTACAGCTACTGTGTTCCTAAAATCTGTAAAATGTGAAAGTCAAAACTCCAAAATCCTTCCTGCATCAGAGGGAAGCAGGAATCATTGTCCTCTGCAGACACCAAAGTCAACTGGACACATCCACCAACCATTCCAGGGCTGAGCAATGCTCAGGGCAACACTCCCTTATAAATAGAATCATAAGAGACTGGGTTGGAAAAGACCTCCGAGATCAACAAGTCCAACCCTTGGGCCAACTCCAGTCCCTTTACCAGATCATGGCACTCAGTGCCACGGCCAAGCTCAGTTGAAAAACCTCCAGGGATGGGGAATCCACCCCCTCTCTGGGCAGCCCATTCCAATCCCTGAGCACTCTCTCCGCAAAGAATTTTTTTCTGCTCTCCAACTTCAATTTCCCCTGGCAGAGCTTGAGCCCATCGTGCCCCCTTGTCCTATTGCTGAGTGCCTGGGAGAAGAGACCAACCCCCACCTGGCCAGAACTTCCCTTCAGGCAGTTCCAGACAGTGCTGAGGTCACCTCTGAGCCTCCTCTTCTCCAGGCTGAACACCCCCAGCTCCCTCAGCCTCTCCCCACAGCACTTGTGCTCCAGTCCCTTCTCCAGCCTCGTTGCTCTTCTCTGGACCAGCATATTCTTCAGAACGACAGCAGCAAACAACTTGCTCTGCCAGCCAAGCTGCCAACTCCTGGCACCCATCAGAGCTCCATGGCCAGCCATTCCTGCCTCCTCCCTCCTGCCCACACACCATGAACAGCTGGCACGGCTGCCCTCACAACAGGGATTACCCAACACTGGGGACGTTCAGGAATTCTGTAGTTGGCACCCATGTTCTCTCGCTCCCAAGAAAGCCCAAACTTGTCTCAGCTCCTGTGGAACTCCTCAGAAATTACAAACACAAATACCAGTATTGTGTTATTGTGCCCAACACAGAGAGAAAGGGCCCTCCACCCACTCAACCAAGGGAAGAGGAGAGAGGGGAAAAAAAACCCAAAATCCAAAATAGCAAGCCTCTTACACTATACAAAAGAGAGACAATTAAAAACCAAATAGAAAACATATATATACACACAAATGTGAGGAAAAACAAACTAACAACAATAACTAATGAGTCACCCAACCAAATAATACAGATTCCAACCACTCAAACCCCACAGAACCTCCTAAAAACCTCCTCCAGAGAAAACTCCCAGCAAGAGAGGAGAAAAATGAACAAGAAAATGTTCCCCTCCCTGGATAACCCAGCGGGGATGGCGGCAGGGCCTGATCTCGGCAGGGCAGGGCAGGGCGGCCTCAGGGGCTGAGGTGAAGAGCAAAAGAGGCAGAAGCTCCATCTCCCTCTCTTTTTATACTTCTTGATGATGTCAGATGACATGAAAAATCTCTTTGGTTGTTTAAGTCAGGTGATGTTTGTCCCTTCTATGTCACATCCTTTGGGCCTGCTGAATTGAGGCCTGGCTGAGGCCTGGCTGGAACTAAAGCTAAAACTACTACAAGTATTTATTAAGTCCTTCATCTGGAGAAGGATTTTATGTGCAGCCCAACAGCAACTGGTTTTCTAAGTGGTTCTACAAAATTAAGCATTTCTATTTAAGTAGATATTAGCAGGATTTGTTGTGTGGTGTACCTGACACCCCAAGATATTCTGTGGCTAAAGAGAAGTTTAAAGAGGTCAAGCTTATCCGAAAAAATAACAATTTTATATATTGTATATTTTCATTATAAATATCTCTGATTATAGTTGATTTTATGACCCTTGCAAGCTTGCCTGTTTCAGGAGAGTTTCAGCAAATATTTGAGTTGTCAAGGTTTTACAATGTTTTCCTAATTCTTGCTTTAAATCCACTGTACCTGTGAAGCTTCCCCAGCTGCCATAACAGGCAGGATTACGCTTCAACTTTCAGTAATTTTAAAAAAAAAACCAATTAGGGTGAAAAAGTTCAAATTAAAATACTGAACACACTCACTAGAAAGTCCAGGAGAGAAAACAGGAATTCTGGGTTGTGTGAGAGTGAGAACTGCAAGAGAAAAGCACCTTTATCACAGAGAGTGGGTACCAGAGACAACCTCACATCCTCTGCTCTCAGAGGGGCACTCAAAGTGTGAGAGATTCAGACACAAACCAACCCCACTCCCCTCTGCTCAGCACACAGCACCAGGGATGTCCAGGAACTGGGACTTGGATGGAATTGTAAATAAATTCTCTGATGGAGCCCAACAATTGTTTGAGGTTTCCCATCCCAGAAGCAAAACAAATGTAGCAAAACATGGGATAGAAATCCTTATTAAACAGGGAATGGAATTGTCAAGGGCTTGCCATAATCAGCTAAATAAGTTATTTTATCCATGCTGAGGGAGGTGGAGAAGCTGGAAAAGGGGATACAGGGAGAACTTCTGGAAATTAATTGGCAGTTTCAGCTGATAACACACAACACCTGAGAAAGCTTTAAAGTGCCTTGTCTGAAAGCCAAAGCCAACAGCTGACTAAGAAAGGAAAACTCAAACCTGGAGAGCCTTAAAAGAAGCAGGAAAATACCCACATTCTGAAGAATGAAAAGGTGAGTGGGGAAACCTCCAAACACAGAGTGACAGAGCAATAAGCCAGGAGGATTAATTTACCAGAAGCAGCAGAATTGGAATTTGGAGGTGAATTTGTAGGAAATGAGGATGAGAAGGAAAAGCTGGAGTCAATTTTAAGGGGTCAGGCAGGCTGGCTGGCTGTGCAAATCCTGGGTATCAAGAGGGGACAGTTTCCATCTGCTTCTTGCTCTACTGTGTCAGCTGAGAACAGAAGGAACAGTGAAGAGAAGGCTCAGATGGGACCCAGAGACTTGTGAGCTAAAAAGTCAGCAACTCCTCCCCTCACACTACTAAAATGTGTGCTGTAGTATGGAACAGGAAGGAAACTTAGGAAAGTGGAAGGGAAGCATCACAACATGCAGAATATCACAGGCTTTGGGGTTGCTCTGACAGTCACAGAATCACAGAAGGCTTTGGTTTGGAAGGGAGCTTAAAGAACATCCTGTTCCAACCCCTCTCCCATGGGCAGGGACATCTTCCACCAGCCCAGGTTGCTCCAAGCCCTGTCCAACCTGGCCTTGGACACTTCCAGGGCTGGGGCAGCCACAGCTTCTCTGGGCAACCTGTGCCAGGGCCTGCCCACCCTCATTGCAAAAATCTTCTTCCCTGTATCCAATTTTGGTAAAGCCCCTTGGTCACAGCAGTTTGTGTCCATGTTCTGCCAAGGAAGTCCCTCACAGGTGGCCTCAGCCCTGTCTTATCTGCAGAACTGGGCAGATGTGGCACTGCAGCTTCACTTACAGGTGGCCAAGTCCAGAAAATTAACAGATTTTAGGAGTCCACTGAAGCAGATGTGTTGCCTTCACTGGTGTCAGCATGAGTTTTAACATTCAGCATTTCCTGAGACACGTCACCTCTGTTAGTACTTAACTTAAATCTACACAAAACATTCTGGAACATAAAAATAGGGGGGGAAAAAGGTCAAATCCATCCTAACAGAAAATCATGCATTGCTGAAATCTGTTTGGAGGCAGAACAGGGCTATTGACCAACACAGAAAAAAGAATCCTCAAACTGAAGGGAAAAGACACCACTCGGTGAATTTAGACACCAGGTTTGCACATTTTTGTTTCAGCCACATATCACAGACTTGTCTGAGGAAAATGGAAACATTCACACAATCACCAAAATGGGATTCAGAAATTGTTAACGAGAAGGAGGATTTTTGGAAAACAAATTGGGATCTTGGAGTGCTTGGCTGGAAATGAAACAGTGACAAATGCAGCTGTTCAGTGGGGAAAAGAGGGAATGGGGATGATTTCCATGGCATTAGAAAGTGTGGGTGGTGCTGACCCCTTTTCACAAGGTGAAATCTCAACAGGAAAGATTCTCCCTTCCTGAGAAGGGTCATATTGAAGCAAATAAAGGCTCACACAGGGAGGATAAAATACCCTTTGCTTTGCACTGCAGGCTTGTGACAATGCCACTGCTCATCTGAGTGATGCTAATTAATCCTGAGCACACCCATCATCAGTGACTGAGACTTGCCCCTGGATTAGATGTAAACCAGCCTTGCATAAATTGAGTGGCTCCTTTGAATATCTAATTGAATTTGCAGAAGTGTGTGCCAGGGGGGTGTTTAAATAAGTGCACAAACACAATAAAAAGAACTTCACGCCGTAATATCTAATTCAGTAAGCAAAAATAATGGCAAGGCACATTCCAATTAGTGTTTGATTTATTTATTTTAACAAATCCAATTAGTAGAATGTTTTATAAAGTCGTCCAATGTCAAACTCTCACGGACTCACCAGATAAAAACCACAATACTTCTAAAAAGGGATAAGGAAACGCTGATGTGAAAAGCCTCATCATTATCCTGTGGTTCTAAACACACACTGGAAACAAAATCAGATATAATTTGATCAAGCATTTACAGCAATCCCAAGGTGGGGAGGGGACAGACACAATGAGAACATCAGTC
The DNA here is from genome assembly GCF_047495875.1 of Pithys albifrons albifrons. NCBI lineage: Eukaryota > Metazoa > Chordata > Aves > Passeriformes > Thamnophilidae > Pithys > Pithys albifrons. The sequence continues at coordinate 12,104,043 of NC_092475.1, forward strand.
TCATTATCCCACTCCAGGCTTTTTTCTGGGGCAGGAGCAGTTGGCTGCCTCACTTATTTATTTAAAAAATAAAAATAAAGAACAAAAAAAAAGACAAAAGCCAACAACAAAAAAAGGGCAGAAGTTAAAAAATGCACACAATACTTTCCTGTGAACATCCCTTTTGAAACTTTCATGAGAGCTCAGATTTAGTCCATCATTTTAGAGCTAAGCCACACAAAAGACAAAGCAAGTGAAGGAAGAAACAAATTAGGATGAGGCAGTACTTAGGAACTACAAAATTCCCCAAATTAACCCACCACTGCTTCTGATGATTCATCCCCATCCCTTCCCAAGACGTTCTTGTTTACAAGGGCTGTGAGAGATGTGTTTGGCTCGTTAAGGTATCGCCTACTGTGGGATTTATTGCATGAAAATCCATTGTGAGTTATTTTGCAGACCATGAAATTCATATAGCACATTCCTGAGAAATCTTATTCTATCATGGAATATCCTGAGCTGGAGGGGACCCACAAGGATCAGAGTCTAACCCCAGGCCCTGCACAGACACCCCAACAATCCCACCCTGTCCCTTAGGGGATCATCCAAACCCTCCTGGAGCTCTGGCAGCCTTGGGGCTGTGCCCACTGCCCTGGGGAGCCTGGTCAGTGCCCACCACCCTCTGGGGGAAGAGCCTTTTCCTAATGTCCAACCTGAACCTGCCCCAACTCAGCCTCATTCCATACATTATGGAGGTGGGAGTAGAGAATGAAAATACATAAGTAAAGCTTGAGCTGAGTTTCTTTAGTTAAGATGGAATAAATCGAGGAATATTGGAATTTCTTCATCCAGGATGAGGAGCAAGTGCTTTATAGAATCACAGAATGAATTGGGTTGGAAAAGACCTCAGAGATCATCAAGTCCAACCCTTGGTCCAACTCCACTCCCTTCATCAGATCATGGCACTCAGTGCCACGGCCAAGCTCACTTGAAAAACCTCCAGGGATGGTGAATCCACCCCCTCTCTGGGCAGCCCATTCCAATGCCTGAGCACTCTCTCTGCAAAGAATTTTTTTCTGCTCTCCAACTTCAATTTCCCCTGGCAGAGCTTGAGCCCATCGTGCCCCCTTGTCCTATTGCTGAGTGCCTGGGAGAAGAGACCAACCCCCACCTGGCCAGAACTTCCCTTCAGGCAGTTCCAGACAGTGCTGAGGTCACCTCTGAGCCTCCTCTTCTCCAGGCTGAACACCCCCAGCTCCCTCAGCCTCTCCCCACAGCACCTGTGCTCCAGTCCCTTCTCCAGCCTCATTGCTCTTCTCTGTGCTTTCTAGTCCATCCAGGAATATTAAGACAGAAGGAATTGGGTTGCATTCAGGTAACAAGTGCTAGCAAGCTATTGACACTCATCAGAATATATACATACATACATATATAGATATACACATATAAATCTTTGTTGTGTTACACATCTACTTCCACATACTTTGAAGCAGCTCATGAGCACATTTTCCATGCACACATGGCCCAAATGCAGAGATACAATCAATGTTCCTTGCACAGGAATCCTCTTACAACCAAACCACTGCTGCCCCTGCATAAGGGACCACATGTGGTGCTCATGATGAACATCACCAACAACCTCATGTTGCGAAAGGGACACAAGGAGCAGGTGCAGCTTTTTCTAGTGAAATACCTCAAGTGTCCTCCCAGCAATAATATGTTTTCCTTCCAGCACTTCTCTGCAGGAAATACTGGTCCCCAGTGTGCAGCACTGAGTCTGTCAGCTCTCCCCCCAGTCCCACTGGGATCCCTGGAGATGTGGAAGGAGAGTTTAAAGTGCTGAACTTGTCAGTTCAAGCTGAGCTTTCTTTCTGAAAGTCATCATTATGGGTTCCTCTTTGCAAAGGCTTCCCTACATGTCTCATAATTTTTGCCCCAGACCAGCTCCCACATTCATTACTGACCCTGTACCTCGTAATCCACCACGGAGCAGGGAAAGGGCTTGGAAGTATCCTGGAATAAAACTAACACTAAATGTCATTTGTTTCAGGGTCTCTGTCCAAATCTAGGCTGACTCATCTAACTTCCCATTCCCAGAATGTATGTCCTTTATTTAATACCAGAAATGCCTTTTTGCTTCTGACAGCTGAGCTGTCACTATTGCAACAGCTCAATATTAACATTTCCCTGCTTTATTTAAGCAGAAGTACATTCATATCTATCATCTCACTGGAGTATTTTTTACAGACATGGAACAAAGTCACCTCATACACTGCACCTTTTCAAAGAGTTCCAACTTCTCAAGTTCAGTCAGTTCCATTCTGCTGCAACACACCAAGACTGATGTTAAGAGTTGTCACACTTGTCTATCCCAATATAATGAAACCTGTAAAATTAACATGGGTTATCAAACCCATAAAAGATCATTAAATAGACTCCCCATCACCTTTTCTCATTATTCTAGCTAATAATCTTTTCAATTTATGAATTTAGTGGCTTCACAACCTGGAAGCATAGTATGATGGAAGGAAGATTTCTTTTTAAAAACCATAAATTTAGAGCATTTACTTGCTTGTAGTCTAAATATAAAATAAGCCTTTCTCTGTTTCAACTTGTTTCTTAAGTTACAGGACTTTTTTTTTTTTTTAACCAAAAGCAATCCTGTCCTGTTTTCCAGAAATCCACCTGAAATGATTAGCTGTGTTCAGTGATGATGTTCTTAGTTATATTTGTCAACAAAAACCATTTGTGGGTATTCACTGTTTCACCAAAAAAGGTATCACTGCTTTTCTTGCCTTCCAACAAGGAAAATTCTTGGGTCTGATTATCCAGTGGATCTTAACAGGATTGTCTAACACTGATTTTATGGTGCATTTTCACCAAATTCTCCATCAGCTGCTGCTCTGACTCCTGATCAGTCCCAGCTTTATCTCAGCATTTTATAATGTCACACAGAAACCTACTGGAGCTGCACAGGCATTTCAATTACATCCTTATTTTACTTTTACCATCCACCAAGGCAGAAGAAACTGTCTGGAGGTAGATGTTTCTCACTTATTTTATATTCCATTAGCAAGCCTCTCTTTCTCAATGAGCTTTTATACAAACTTCAAATTAATGTGTTTGAACTTTAAACAAGAAGCAGCTGCTGACTGACTCATATTATCTCTGGTGGTGGGTAAAATATTGTCTCAACAGACACCATCTCAGGAATTCCAACACCATCTACAATTCTTGCAATCTTCTTTTCCTGTACTGCTGTTCAGGCTCCTGTTTTGGAGGAACATCTCCCTGCAGCTGAGATGTTTCCTTGGAGGTTTGTGGTCAGAAAACACAAAGATCAGCTTCAATAAGGGTGGGAAGTCTGGTTTCTTGCCACACCACTGAACATGGGATACAATTAAACATGAGCTGGTTGCAATCAAATATAACTAGAATAGATACCATTAAATGAAGGATATATTGGACTGGCATTATCATAATCATTCCATTAACTGAACAGTTGTCCCAAATGATGCTTGTAGAAGTAAATTAAATCAATGCTGAACTTCAGGAAGTCCATGTTTCTTTTGAAGTTCTCACCACTCAGCCCAGAAATGCCTGTTTGCACCTGGGATTCCCTGAGGCTCCACCACCACATAAGAAAATAAACCCTGGGTTAGTGTCTGCACCTTCCTTTTGCACTCACATAACCAAATAAACCCTGGGTTAGTGACTGCACCTTCCTTTTGCACTCAGAAAAGCAAATAAACCCTGGGTTAGTGACTGCACCTTCCTTTTGCACTCACAAAACCAAATAAACCCTGGGTTAGTGACTACACCTTCCTTTCGCACTCACATAACCAAATAAACCCTGGGTTAGTGACTGCACCTTCCTTTTGCACTCACAAAACCAAATAAACCCTGGTTTAGTGACTGCACCTTCCTTTCGCACTCACATAACCAAATAAACCCTGGTTTAGTGACTGCACCTTCCTTTTGCACTCACAAAACCAAATAAACCCTGGGTTAGTGACTACACCTTCCTTTTGCACTCACAAAACCAAATAAACCCTGGGTTAGTGACTACACCTTCCTTTTGCACTCACATAACCAAATAAACCCTGGGTGTCTGCACCTTCCTTTTGCACTCAGAAAACTACCCAGAGTGTGCACAAGGACCAAACAGCTACCTGTGTATACACACACACATCCCCCACACTCCAAGTGGTTCCAAAACAAAATACCAGGAGTTTTAATGTTTTCTTGGAGCAGACTAATCAAGTGTGCCAATTCTGGCTGAACAACACTGATATTTTATTTTAATTGCTTCTGAGCACGTGCAAATAAAGCTCCAGCACTGTGCAAAGTCCTTGCTGTCTGAGCTACCCTAACTCACATGTACAAGCTCAACTATACACTGGTTAAATATCAGATTTATCTAAAACACAGCTATCACCTGCCATGAGTACCAACAAATGGAATCTAATTGGCTGACACAGTGGTAAGACCTTTCAGTGAGTGTTGCAATCGGTATATCTTGCTAAATTTAACAACGTGGCTTTTGGAAGCTGCTCCCAGAGAATGGCTGTATAAATAACTTTTATTGAGGTCTAACAATTCCTAGAGCTCCAAGTTCATCCATTTCTCAGGTCGAGGGGATCTCTTACAAAGACCCTTTTACTTGTTGCTGACAGTCACTGTTTCAAATTACACACAAAGTGCAATGTCAAGGATACTTGAAAATACATATTTTAAATCATTTTCAGTTGAACCATGATCTTCATTCAATGTGTCAGCCCCAGAAATGACAGTGGCTCAGCAGCTGCTCTGCTTCCAGCTGCCCTGGAGTCAGCCTGGCAACAGGAGGGCAAACACAGGGCTGGGCAAGAGCTCTTGTAAAGTTGGATCAGCTGATTGATGGTTGAGGCACTGACACTCATCCAGAAAGTCAAATTTTAATAATGTTACCTGAATTGTATTTTTCCCCAGTTCATTTGCTCTATCTCTACATTTCTTCTCCTTTATTTTGCAGGGCAACATGCAGGATGCTGTTCAGAATCCCAGTGCAGAGGTGCAAACCCCAGCCTGGAGTCCTCCCTGTCCTCTCCAGCACATTGTGAGCATGGAACAAGGGGAAGAGCTGCTTGGTTTTAGTCTCCAGACTCCTCCCTGTAAATCCTCTGCCTAAAGACCAAAACTCAGAGTAAACACTTGCCAGGAATAAACAGATCTCAGCCAAACAGCACATGTGAGTTCTTGCAAATATAAATATACAGAGCTCCTTTCCTGTTCAACCAAACCTCCTGCCATGGTGCATTAAAGTGCCTCTCTAATCACAGCCATGACTCTTCCACATCCATCTCTGCCCCAGAACAAGCATCCAGATTCTGAACTCAGTACTAATGAGGGGCAGCAAGGGGGGAAAACAGAGTATTCTGAACACAAATGCAGTTATCACTACAGACAACTCAGATCCTGCTCAGAAGGGGCAATCACAGCTGTCCCAGTTCAGCAGGTGGGACCAGTTTATCCCTGTGTGGGTGTGACCAAAGCTGTGCATTCTAAACCCTCTCTGCCATTGCCCAGCAACTGTTCCCAATGGCCCATTGGCAGCAGCTGCCCAGGGCACAGCTGAGCCCTCAGGCTGGGAGCTGGCTGGGAAAGAAGCCTGGCAGAGGAGCTGGGAGAACTGCCCTGCAGGGAGTCCTTGGCACCTCCACACCCACCTGAGGGCTCAGCTCTGCCCATGGGCCAGCAACCATTCCAAAATCCCCCCTGACTTTATCCCAGAGTCAGATCCCCCAGTGTGGAACTCCCTGCCCTGGGGGAGGCACTGGGGGCTCCCACCTGCACCTGAGGGGAAAGAATCTTGGGCTTTGGGGACTTGGGGAACCACTCATGGGATCCAGTAGAGGAGCAGACCCTGGAGAGGAGGAACCCCCCACTGTCCACCAGACTGTGCCATCATCTGCACCAACAGGTTTTTCACCTCCTTTTCCTTTGGACTCGGGGGAACCACGTGGGGCTCAGCACAGGGGCCACCAAACCCCCCTGTGTTTGTGCCCCAGGGGGCTGGGTTACACTGCTGGGTTTGGGGGTTAAACCCAATTTCTCTTTGTGCCATTGCATTTATTGTAATATCTTAATTATATTGTAACTCTGACTTGTAATCTCTTTTGTGTTGGGTTCATTTCTCCTGTTGGTTTCCCTTTAAACCAGCACAACAGCACATCTGCCCAGCAGGGCTGTTACCCTGACACATCCTGGGCCACCTGCAAGTCACAGCTGAGCCCACAAAATGCCACTGGGTCACTTCAAGGCTCATCTCCATCCACTGCTGGGGGAAATGATTTGCTACAGTTTGGGAACAGCTCAGTATATGCTGAGGTTCTGGATTTTACACGAATTCTACACTTTTAAAAGAACTTATTTCCAACATTTTGTTTTCACTCTACACTGTGAAATAGTTTCAGGCACTATTATCCTTGTCCTACAAAACTTACTTGGTAACAAACATCCAGAAAAATATTCCTAGTCCATCATTCAAGGCTTTTTTCCTGTCTCTGAGGCAGAGAACCTCCTGTTTAAATCTGAAACTTAGAATAATACAAATATATTTCAAGAAAGGTTTCCTGAACTGCCCAGGTCTTTCTCCTTTAAATCAACATGAAGCCTCAACTCTGTCAGGAATCATTAAATACTTCAAGCACTTCTTTCTAAGGCTTGAAAGGCACGAGGTAAAGGAATCTAAAAGCAATCACTTTTCAGAATATTGAATGACCAGACTGTACTAAGAAGCCCTTTTCTGTCACATAAACCATGGTTTCAGTCACCAGTTAATCCCTGGTTACTTGAGACATGTGAACCAGGTACTTTTTATTCCAAGCTCACCTGCACTTGGTGCTGCAGCCCAAAGGGACCTGCACTGGAGATGGGGCAGTGAAGGGAAGATTCTGAAAAATCTACATTTTCAACAGGCTTCCAAGCAGTTTAACTGACAGTACATCAATATTGCCTTTTAGTAATCTTGGAGGATTGTGTTAACACCTTCCACACGTGTAAAACTCGACACTTGGGCAGTACTGCAGACAAACTTTCTAAGCTTGGATGTGCAATTCAGATGCAAATAAAGCTCATTCACTGGGCATTTATTTCTGGAAATCAGGTCTTACCAGCAACTTAAGGAGATAATTGTCTTTGCTTAAAAGATGTTTCTACACTTAAAATTGAGTGACGCTGTCTCCATAAATGAGACAAATACTTTCTGCAGGGTATGGCTTTCTCCATGTACTCTTCAAGCCCTTTGCACTCGATCTTGGCAGATGAAGGGTATTTGTGAGCAGAGCTGCACGGAGTGTCTGACAGCACAGGGAACTCTGTTAAAATCCATTGCATTCCCAGAGCCAAAGGTGAAAGTGCAATGCTTGGAAGCAAAGACTTTTTAAAAGTGACCTCCTCAAGATTTCAACTCTGCAGCTTAACAAAGTATAAAGTTTCTGCTACATTCATTGCCCATTTTTAGACAAGCCATTCTCATTTTAAGACGCCTGTGTGAGAATGTGATTCATTAAATATATGATGCTTCAAAAGATTATGATGATGATATTAAGTCACTCAGAAATTAGATTCAGTTTCTGATCAACTGAATTGGTATTAAATATACTTATCCAATTAGAACCATACTGCAATTACACTGATACTTGAGCTAACTACACATTAGTCACTGCAGCCAAAAATGTAAGAGAGATGCAGGGAAAGAATGTTGGAAAGCACATTTTTAAACTAAAAGAGGAGAGATTTAGATTAGAATTGAAGAGGAAATTCTTTACTCGGATGGCCAGAGGCCCTGGCACAGGTTGCCCAGAGAAGCTGTGGCTGCCCCAGCCCTGGAAGTGTCCAAGGCCAGGTTGGACAGGGCTTGGAGCAACCTGGGATAGTGGAAGGTTTCCCTGCCCATGGCAGGGGGTGGAACTGGATGACCTTTAAGGTCCTTTCCAAACCAAACCATTCTGGGATTTCCTTCATGCTCCTGATCTTCATGTGCAACCCTTTAGGAGCAAGCCCCAGCACACTGCATAAAGTAAGATAAAACAAGAATAAAATAAGCTCATCAGGCACCCCCCATTTGTTATCTATCCACTTTGTAGGCTGTTAGAACAAGGAGACCATGGTTTCTTACCCCAAAGTCCTCTCCCAACCCCCTGCCCAACAAATGCACCTGGCAGAGAGAAAGACAAGTGGACATTTCTCCCAGCTGGCTGAAAGCAGCAGGGTGGCTGGAGCAGGTCAGCACCCGGGAGATGCAACTTTGCAAACACCCAAGAACAGGACAAGCACAGCCTGAATCTTCCTCAAAACATATTCCCAGCCTCAAACACGTTCCCACCTTCCAGCTGGTCAGGTACTGAACAGCCCCAAGGCTGACAGAGCTCCAGGACTGTTGGGACAACGCTCTGAGGGACAGGGTGGGATTGTTGAGGTGTCTGTGCAGGGCCAGGAGCTGGACTGGATGGTCCTTCTAACTCAGGATATTCTGGGATTCTCTGATACCAACTGCTTTTTTTCCTGCCCAGCCACTTTCAGATGGCACTTCTGACCATCTGTAACTCCAGTGGTGCCCCCTCTGCACCTTTGCCACACTGTGACAGCTTCTGGCTGTCACCTTCATGGGGACACCTGAAAACGGAGGGGACAGGGGTGTTTTTGCTCTGGTGCCAGACACCCAGACACTGGCATGGGACAGTGACACTGTGCCTGCAGAGAGAGCACTGCCACGTGCTGAACCCACTCTCCAGGGATGAGAGAGGGACTGCAGTACATATTCCCATGGAAGTGGCTGTGCCCAGGAGGCAAAACTGCCTTCCATCACCTCCTGTCCTTGGTACAAGTCATTTCTCACCAGGCTATCAATACCAGCTTTGCTTTGCTTTGTTTTTTGTTTGATTTTTCTTTTAATTCTAAGGCACTGTCTCATAGGGAGGAAATAATGGTGATACTTGACTGTATTGCAGCATTTCTAGCAGTTTAAGACTATTTTAAGATTAGATAATTAATATAAACTTGACGATCAAGTCCCAGCTGGAATAAAGATGTTGTTTATCTGAAAACACTCATCTGTGGCGAAAACTAATAGAATTTCCCAGAACAGAGACTAAAATTAATATGGACTTGGAAAAAAAAACATTATTAAACCAGCAGTTATAATTTTATTAGCATAAAGGCTGAAAAAGAAGCAAAGTGGCTGTGGTCAGGGGATTGTGAGAGGGCTCTGGGGTAAAAAAAAAAAGACAGTCTGATGCCATAATTGCTCTAATAGGCTACAAAGAGAGTAGATAACAAATACAACAGTTGATAAGTCAGGGTTGGTTTTGGTTTAACATTATCTTTCCCCTTTCCCCAGGGGTAAGAGATTACAGCACCACCAATGATGTGCATCAGCTGCAGGACAAACGTGACACTGACTTACTGAGCACACTTGACCTGACTCTGTCACACTACCCCTTTTAAAGCAGTCACACTTGTGACCCCACAGTGCTCTCCCAGCCCCACAGCTCAGAGCCACTGAACACTGGGAGGTGCCCCCATACCCAGAGCTCACTGCCACAACACTCCTGTGATGGAGCAATTACCACAAACATGGGATTTGATTACACTCAGCTCTGAAAACAGGAGTTATTAGAACTGACCTCCTTCCTGAGAGCTGACAGAGCCCCTGGGAACACAGTACTGTGGTGACAGCACGGGCTGGATGGAGGCCTCAAGGCAAAATTCCAGCACTTATTAGCAGATCCTTGGCTAAATGATCTGATTTTCTTTTTTTTTAACCTACATTAAATCATGGAGGAAATAGGTGTACTCAAGAGACGTGGCATCCCTTGGTATCATGCCATTTTCCTGCCAACATCACCAGAGATCATCTAACCAGAGCTTCCCTGGCATGGCTCAAGACATTGTGGTGAGGGCAGAGTAGTGTGAAACTCCAACACTGCTTATTGCTGTTTAGGAAAAGAAGATAATTTGGCTCTGAAGGAGTTTGGGCACCTGCTCTGTGCACCAGGAGTTGTGAAACCAGTTTCACATTAGCAAAAGTTGGACTGCCCAAGAGGGAGGGTAGTTTGAGGATGATCCCACAAACCTGTTTTCTGCTGAGGATGCAAGAACCAAGTTCCCTTCACCTACAAAATGAGAAAATAAAACAACTGATTTGCAGTCAGCCAGGGGAAAGGGTCAAGACAGAAAGACCTTTGTCTCTTGCTCCTGGGTTCCTCTCTGTTAATAATTCTTCAAAACCTGGAAGTCCTTTGATGACATTTCTGAATCTTCACAGCCAGTGGAGGACCAGCTCATTGTCTACACCTTGGTATGATACTGTGGTTCTCCCCATCTTCTGTCTCCTCCCCATGCCACTTGTCCTCCCCCTCGTTCTTATCTCAGACTGTCTCTGATGTTCTTGAGTCACTCCTTCTACCAATTCACTTCACTAACCCTGAACAAACTATGCTGTAGGTTGAGAGAAAAAGATCAGATAGTAGATTCTGTAGGCTTAGAGAGCTTCCAGGAAAGAGCCTGGAGCATTCCATGCTTTCCTTCCCTTATCTCTGGGTATTTTCCTATGGAGCATCTCCTGGCCTCAGTTTGCTGCATTAAGAAAGCTGCACACTAATGATAGGAAGTTGTTAATTCTGTCAATAATCCTTACAGCCCTTCTTTGTATCTGTGCTGAATTCAGCTTTGCTCTGCAGTACCTGCACACAACACTCACATGAAATAATTCTTGGTCTATATGACACATTCCTATTCCACCATCTCACCTCACATTCTCTTTTCAGAAGGACATCTCAGACTCAGCTCAATCTCATGGTATTAAATGCTCCAACAGCTTCTTGTCACTTCCAACTGATTTCAAATCTTAAAGCAAAAAAACTAATTAGCCCTGAGATGCACAACCTCACATTCTGTAATGCTAAATTACCTCTTTTTTTTTTATTTCATCACATTTCAAAATCCTAATTCCTCCAGTCTTGACAATTTTATCCTCCTCCAGCTGTGTGTGAGGGACTACCTATATTAGCACATACCTTAGAATCATAGAATTGATTGGGTTGGAAAAGACCTCCCAGATCATCAAGTCCAACCCTTGGTCCAACTCCAGTCCCTTTACCAGATCATGGCACTCAGTGCCACGGCCAAGCTCACTTTCAAAACCTCCAGGGATGGGGAATCCACCCCCTCTCTGGGCAGCCCATTCCAATGCCTGAGCACTCTCTCTGCAAAGAAGTTTTTTCTGCTCTCCAACTTCAATTTCCCCTGGCAGAGCTTGAGCCCATCGTGCCCCCTTGTCCTATTGCTGAGTGCCTGGGAGAAGAGACCAACCCCCACCTGGCCAGAACTTCCCTTCAGGCAGTTCCAGACAGTGCTGAGGTCACCTCTGAGCCTCCTCTTCTCCAGGCTGAACACCCCCAGCTCCCTCAGCCTCTCCCCACAGCACTTGTGCTCCAGTCCCTTCTCCAGCCTCGTTGCTCTTCTCAGTTGGGTTGGAAGAGACCTCTGAGATCATCAAGTCCAACCCTTGATCCAACCCCACTGGGATCACCAGCCCAGGGCACAGAGTGCCCTGGGCTGGTGATCGCAGTAGGGTTGGATCAAGACCTGGTGGATTCTCTGCCCCTGGAGGTGTTTCAGAGGACACTCAGTGCCACATCCAGTCCCTTCTCCAGCCTCGTTGCTCTTACTTTTGTTATATGAGCAGCAGTGAAATATTACAGATTTCAAGAATTATCCTTTAACTTTCATTCATGAGCTCTGGCCTGGTACAGAAGAAAGGTATAAAAAAGTTAATAATGCCCAGGATAGTCCCAGTCTCACACATTTAACTCATTTGTTTATATTAATGTCGTAAAATTTGAGTAAGATCTACTACATTAACTTTTCCAAGCCAGTCATAGAATCATGGAATGCTTTGGGTTGGAAGGGACCTTAAAGATCATCCAGTCCCGCCCCTGCCATGGGCAGGGACACCTCCCACTGGATCCTGGTGCCCATCCCTTGGCACTGCATTTCAGTAATAATAATTTCAATAACTCGCACAAATAATCTGTCAGTAACATCCAGATAAACAGTACTTCCATGTACTGATTCCCTTCTAAGAACCACCTTTTGGGATTTCAGGGAGTGTATTTTCCAAACCTCAGATTTTAAATGCAACCTCTCCAGTTTTAACAATCAACACGTAGTGAGTGAGAAAATTCCTACCAAACAGGACCAAACTTCCATCCATCCAGATCCAAGTTTCAATATTAGCAAGTGTTGACTGTGCAATTTAATATCTTAGGTAAGTCAGACTAACATGCTGGTACTGATTAAACTAGGCAATTATAAAACAGAACCTGGTTCTCAGTGCTGTCAAAGTGATAGTGTGTCACAGACAGGAGAGTGATGAGAAACAGAGGAACCAGCACACTCACTCCAAAACCCTTCATTTAACAAGCTGCCAGTTGGATTCCTCAAACTTGAAGTTACTGTTTTGACATGAGGCATCAATAATCTCAATTTAGTAACTAAGTCCCTTCACTAGTTCCTGCAAGCTTAAATTCTGAGTCTTGCAATAATTTCATGACACAGCAGGTGCACACTCTGCAGAAAGTTTGCTGGTTCCTCCCCTGGCTTTGCAAGCTTAGTATTTATGTACATATAAAAATAAGTATATTCATATTCACAGCCAGCAAAAGAGATTCTATCCTTTCTGCTGACTGTAAAATTCAGGGAGTTGAGCTACATCCCACCTGGTAGTAGATGCTGCTTTGCCTTCACAGTGTGAAAAAAAGCTGTGTACAAACAGCAGTCAGTGCTGTGCTTTCCACACAGCTGAGGTCAGAGGGCTCAGGTAGGGAATGAGCCACACAAACTTGTGGAAAGCAGAATAAAGTGTTTTAAAGAACAAAGTGCTGCTATCCAATCCTGGGGATACCCTACAACAAAAATGGCAAAGCTCAGAAAAACAATTCAAGTCCTTTTTAAGGTTATTTTACTAAATCCCACAGGACCACAAGATCCTAAAACTTGTTACTATTTTAACAGGCACGTAGTAATTAGAAACATAAATCAGATGTGGTGATTTCCCTCCACTGGTGCACAGTGCACTTGTTTGGAGTGGAAGAGCTGTTGCCACAACAGCAAACTAAAATCTCCTGTGATCCTCCTCAGAGGGAAAAAAACAACACCAAATCCCACATCTTTCTGCACTACCATTAATCATTTATGATTTTCTCAAACACAAGAGATTTCCACACATGAAAATCACACAATGGTTTGGGTTGGAAGGGACCTTAAAGATCATCTTGTTCCACTCCCTGCCACGGGCAGGGACACCTCCCACTGTCCCAGGTTGCTCCAAGCTCTGTCCAACCTGGCCTTGGACACTCCCAGGGATGGGGTAGCCACAGCTTCCTGGCACAGACAACTCTGTCCACCAGGGGATTTAGTTTATTTAATATATTGTAGAATTTTTCAGCTGGCTTAGAAAATTTCTAGACCCTCACAACAGTCACATAATTCTATCCATTAACGTGTGGCTTTTTATAAAACAGCCCAAAAAGCTTTACCTGGTTTTAATGAGCTCTGTGGCCTTTAAGTGCCCTTAAGTTACTCCAGACAATGTCTAACATGGGATATATTCAAAAGGTTGCCAGGAGATACATGAAATAGTTTACTCAATGACCCTTATTTTTTTCAATTTTTAACATTATTAAGTGTTTAAATTATGTTCCTTTTCCACGTGACTTTTAAAAAAGCATCATCTTCTTGAAACCCCACACACCACAGACAGGTAAAGAGACATCATTAAATTGTAATATTCTTATTTCAATCTTTAAATTATTAAAATTGCTGCCATTCAGTACCAGCATTTTTATGCAAGTATAAAGTGTTTCACAAGAGTCTTCAATCTTTTTTGCTAAGATATCAATCACAGGTCTTTTCCAAAAATGTCTCCTGGAGTAGATATTCATCCTTTTTATTTATGCCAGAGATGAAAACTATATACCCAGCTGAATATGCAACTTCCCATTTACTTGTATTATCACAGCCCCCCAGAGACCTAAATGGTGGCCAGAATCTGAATAAATGCACATTATTGAGCTAAACCCCTGCATTTCTTTGGAATTTGTATTACACTCTGCACTATCAAGTCCCCAGTGAGTCTCAGCAATGGATTCCCTGGAGGAATGAGATGGGAAATCGAGAGTTTAGGGCTAATTCAAAGAGCCCAAACACCAGTGTGAGATTGTTGCTCACGTAACACTAATTCACCTGCTAAAATCTTTCTTTCCTGTGTCTGAGCAGAGCCATCACTGCCAAGAATTCCTGCTAGAGGGGAACACTTTGGATGGGAAAGTTAGAGAATTATAGACCATCTTCCTTTTGCTGTAATTTGCTTTCTAAAACATGGTTTAGAAGCTGCCCTGGCCAACAATGATGCCCAAGTCACTTGAACATACCTTGGATTGCCCTTTGAGGAAAGTCCTGTCCTGGTGACACAGAGACCTCTGGGAACCAGCCAGGGCACCACGTGCCAATGCCAGAGCATCACCCTGCAGTGACACCCCACTGTGTCACCCCAGTCTCGTGGCACAGGGAGGCAGATTGCAGGCACTGCCAACTCCAAATAAGAAAAGTAAAGAGCAACTTCAAGTCTGAAGACTTGTCTACCTCCATTTCCCAGAAAGAGCTATGCAAGCTTTACCTAATTCAGGTCATTAAGTGTTTTAATTACTCCTCCAAAGAGTCATGGTGTTGCTCACACTTGCTCTGAAGGATGCAAAGCTTTAGTAAAAAGGAGACTGACAAGAGTTTGAAGCACCACCACCTTCCCTCTGCCATCTACAAACAGGTTCCAGGAGTGATGTTTTGCTCTCTGTGCTGCTATTGCTGCAAAACTACCAAGTAATGGATCACTGACTTCCTCTGGGACCTCAAACCTTCAACACTAACAGCAAACAGGAATTTTAGTGACAAATACTGCTTGCTGAGGAAAGTGTTAGTCTTTCTTACCCCCCTAAGGTATGAAACACTGCATTCAAATAAATGCTTTGATCCTGCAGCCCTCATTTACTTTTGTTTCAGACAGGTTTGTTTGCACCAGGAAAGAGAGCACAGATTTCCATCTGTCAGTGATCCCTTGTCCACTTCTGGGTTTTTGCAGACTCCAAAGCTCCCTGGCAGTTTATCATAGAATCCCAGAATGGTTTGGGTTGGAAGGTTTGGGTTAAAGATGATCTCATTCCACCTCCTTGCCATGGGCAGGGACACCTCCCACTGTCCCAGGCTCCTCCAAGCCCTGTCCAACCTGGCCTGGGACATTTCCAGGGATGGGGCAGCCACAGCTTCTCTGGGCAACCTATGCCAGGGCCTGCCCACCCTCACAGAGAAGAATTTCTTCCTGAAATCCAATCTAAATCTACTCTCTCTCAGTCTTAAGCCATTGCTTTGTCCTGCCCTTCCAGGCCATTGTCACAAGTCCTTCTCCATCTCCCTTGAAGTCCCTTTAGGCACTGAAAGAGACTCTCAGGTCTCCCTGGAGTCTTCTCTCCAGGCTGAACACCCCCAACTCTTTCAGCCTGTCTTCAGAAGAGAGGTGTTCAGCCCTGTGATGAGCCTGGTGGTCTCCTCTGGACTCACTCCAAGAGCTCCATGTCTCTCCTGTGCTGAGGACCCTGAACTGGAGGCAGCACAGCAGGAGGGGTCTCACCAGAGCAGAGGGGCAGAATCCCCTCCCTTGCCCTGCACGTCACACTGCTTTCCATGCAGCCCAGGGTTTGATGCACCATAGAATATTCCAAGTTGGAAGGGACCCACCAGGTTCATCAAAAACCCAACACAAACCTGCTTGATGCTCCTGGTAAGGAGATTCTCCTGTCTGACCACCCAGGTGCCGCTCTGGCAGTCCCACCCACACCACCTGAGCTGGGACCAAAGCTCCTTCCCAGCAGCAGCTCCAGTGACCCAACAGGTCCCCACTTGACTCCCCACACCCCCCACTCACACAGTCAGACCAGGTTTCCTCACCAGCTCCAGCCCAGGTGTGGGACACCTCCATCATGGGATAACAAGATCACAAAACAAAATGGTCACATCCACGAGTGAGCAAACTCTTACTCTATGTAGACTATAAAGCTTTGACATCCAATTTAAGTTTAAAATTCCCTGAAATGCAAACAATGCTGGAAACACTCTCATGGCATGGAATTGTGGGATAGACACGTCAGCAGAAAATTCAAATGCATCCTTAGGTGACTACAGTAAAATCATGGATAAGATCTATCCACAGTCAGGCATTTCCCTTTCAATTTCTACCATGTAGAAGTAGCATAAATAGATATATTTCTGTAATGGTTTGCCCCATGGCTTCCTCAGTAACCATTGTATCTAAGGAAGTTACAAGTATTCCACACGTGTCTTCCACTAGGAGGAGGGGAGTGGTTTGGTTCCTGGTTTCCCTTCCTTGGCTGAGGAGCTGGTGGGAGGTTGTTGGAGTCTGGTCCCTCCGGTCCCTGGTGGTTCTCCTGTCCTGGGTGAGATTGTTTCATTCTTGTTCCCCTTCCTTGAGGTTTTTAATTGTGTTTGTTTTGATTCATTCGGTTTCTTTGGGTTGGGTTGGTGTCTTCCCTATTTTCCGGCTAATCAATCCCCTTTTCTCCCTTCCCCTCTCCCCTGGGGGTTGGGATCCCATGTATTGTTTATACAGTGTGGTTTGTAAATGTTAGTAAATATAATTTATTCTTTTTATTCAGTTCAGTTTCTTTAGAGTGCGTTTCTTTTCAGTTTGTTTTTTTCCTTTCCTTTGCTGGGAAGGTTCTGGGAGGGGGAAGGGGGGCCAGTCCAGGGTTGGCAACAGCTGGGCCAAACCTGTGACAATTTCTCTTACAGAAAAAAAGAAAAAGCAGTATTTCTGGGGAAAAAAAATGGTTTTTGGTCAGTAATTGCCAGCAGTTTAGATTATGTGAAAAAGTCTTTAAGTGTTACTTTATAGACCTTTTAATCGAGTTTTCTGGCATTTGGATGATGTTGCAATAAAAGCAGCACTTTCCACTTAACTGGGAGAAACATAAATACTGAGAGGCTTCTAATTTGGGTTTGTTTGCAGACCTCCCTAACATTACACACCAGGGAGAGTAAGCTGGTCAAGGAAATAAAAGCAGAACATGAGGAGCACCACATACATGTGGGCAGAGAAGAGTCTGAAGGCCTCCTCTGACAACTGCTGAGTGTATCAGGAAATGTGATTTACCATCAGAAGTGGCCTCTGCAAGTGGATTTTCTGAAGAATTATTTCAATACAAGTTTCTACAGGGCTGACTTGAATTAATCCTGCCTGGAGGGATTGTCTGCCACTGAAACAACTGGATTGTCTCTTCTTCCCCTCTGTGTCCCACTAAACTGACCACAACCTGCATCAGCTGCCACCAGCAGTGCCAGCTCCAGGTTTCACCTTCCACACTCTTCATGTTCCTATTTAGTACTAAAAGCATCACACAGAATTCAGATCAAGCTATGGGAGAGAAAGCCATGTTTGTGCTTCCCCCCCACTTCCCCTTTTAACTGATAACCCTGGGTGGAAAAAAAATTAAAAAAAAAAAAACTCAAGTGCAGAATCAAGAATGGAGAAAAATCAGATTGAAGTGAGTGTGCAGCTCATGGCCTTGCCAGTGCTGTAAATGAACAAATGTTCTCACTGTGCAGAAAGCAGGTGAAACCAGGGGTTTAATTGCATTTTTACTGGGGTACAAGTGGACATATTAAAATTAAGCATAAGGAGAGGGGGGAGTTAATTTGATAAATCTTCCAGGGCTGCAGAAAGTGCAGCTGGTACTTAAAAAGGCAAAATACTACAGTGTGAGCTTCCCTTCTTCTTACTTCTTGCATTGATGTCACCACTTCCAACTGGACAACCAATCTGAGGACTGAATCAGCTCAGGAAGTCTGTTACTAACATCCCTCCCCCTGTCCCCAAGCAGGCAGCAAACCTCCCTGGGGATGGGTCTGGCTGACACACAGAGCCCTCAGTTCCCCTCCAAAGGGAGTCACCAATTACAACCACCCTTCTCTTTTGCCTCTTATCTGTAGTTCTAATCCATCTGGCAGACAGGGGGTAACCAGAAGACCTTGTAGACAAATTTTCCTCTTGACTGTCCAACATCTGACTTACTGAGTCCAGGGCCTTGTATCTATTTTTTAAGGGCACCCAGGGAGATGAAAGGGGTCAAGGGGGGTTTTTTAAACTCTAAGACCAGGCGCCTTCCTGGAGGGTCCTGTCTGTGCTGACACAGCTCTACTGGCAACAGCAGCAATGGATTTCATTTTTTTGAAACCATGGCTGGATTGAATGGGGGGGGGAAACAAAAAAAAAACAAACAACCAAAACACCCCACAACCCTCCCCTAAAAGAGCTGGGAGGTGGCTGTGCCCTGTCTGCTCACCCTGCCTGTGCCACTGCCCTGCCAGCTGCTGTCACTAACCACGAACAAGCCTGTCCTGCCCCTCACTCACCTGAATCACTTCCCAAGGAGCACCCAAGCCTGGGCAGGAATCATTATTAGATTTTAAGAAGGAATTCTTCCCTGTGAGGGTGGGCAGGCCCTGGCACAGGTGCCCAGAGAAGCTGTGGCTGCCCCATCCCTGGAAGTGTCCAAGGCCAGGTTGGACAGGGCTTGGAGCAACCTGGGCTGGTGGGAGGTGTCCCTGCCCATGGCAGGGGGTTGGAACAAGATGATCTTTAAGGCCCCTTCCAATCCAAATCATTCTATGATCATTATTAAATATGAAGCATTTGCTTACTTAAAATTCCTATGCTCTCTGCTCCCTGTCCCACTATGCACTGAGCATCTGGCATTCCTATTTTTTCCCCTTTTTTGTTAATAAACAGATCTTAAAAAACTGAAGATTCTTGTATTTCAAATACCAAAGGCCTGATAAAAATTTCAGCCAGCAGCTGCTGTTCCCAGGCAGCACTTTGGAGACACACCATCATGGGACCCTGGGAGGGAAAGAAACAGCAGGACAGCAAAACTCATTTGGTTTGCTGCAGATTCCAGAGGAGTTTCCCACATGCCACCACCACCTGCAGCTCTGAGCATCACCTGGAAAAGAAAGCTCTATGGGAAATGACCACAGCTATTCCATGCTTTGCATGCATGGAAAGGCTGTGGCCATCAGGGGCATCACCTTTCCCTGTTATCTGAGCTGCAATTAGGAGAGCCAGGATTTCTCCTTCACATAATACAGGAACACAAGCAGGTCCTGCTTCACAAGGAACATCCTCATGCTCAGTGCATTCAAGCAATGAGGTGATCTTGTAATTCAGGAATTCCTCAGAGAGTATCTGATTGTTCTGGAGGAATACAAGTGACTTTAAACTGTCTTTCAAAGTAAACAGCATCAGTTCCTCCCAGAGGCTGAGTTAGATTTGTGTCTAATTTACCTCAGACAAAGCAAATGCTGTGGCCACTGCTTCCTAAGAGGAGCAGAGAAATTCCACAAGTAGAGTAGAAATGGAAAATTCTCCATTTTTCTAATGATTCCCACAAAGCAAAGTGTCATCTCTAAACCCCACAGAATCACATAGTTTGGAAAATACCTGACAGAAATTCAGTCCAACCATTACCCAGCACTGCCAAGGCCACCACTAAACCACGTCCCCAAGTGCCACATCTACACATCCCTTAAATCCCTCCACCCTGGGCAGCTGTGCCAGGGTTCAACCCCTTCTGTGAGGAAATCCTTCCTAAACCTCCCCCCTGAGATCGTGTCACTACACACAAAGCAAACAACAACTAACTCTGCTGAGCACTCCCAGCCTTTACACACTGAACTTTCTCTGCCAGTTTTGTACTCACAGAGCTGTGACCCTGCAAGTGGAAGTGTAGATCAAATCCCAACTCTTAACGATTTCTCCAAAGCCTCTAAGCCAGTAAAGCTTTGCTACACTCAGGAGTCACAAAATCTATTGCTTCTCTACCCTGAAACACTTACAGAACTCGTCGATATTCAAAAAAACTCATCACTCAAACCTGCTGCAGCTGCAAGCTACTGGGAAACCAAAGAGAGGGAAGTAAGTTTAGATGTTGAAAAGAAATAACAATGAAAATCTAATACTCAAGTGAGAAATCTGAAGTTTGAGAAGTGTGAAGTTTGTCTGAAATCACAAAACCAACCATATGGATTTGCAGGATTCTCATGGAATCAAAGGGCATCTGGATGCTGGTGACATTTGGAATTTATGTCTCTTCCTTTCCTGCTTATAAAATGGGTGCTGCAAGCCTTGATATTAGAAAAACATTCTTATTATTGGAGGCCCTAGGTATTTCTGGAAGCAAAAAAAATCCTAAAATGTTACTTTCCATCCTTTTATTTCCTCCTCATGGAGGATGATACGCAGGAGAAGCAACAAGGGCAGCTGAGCAAAGCAAATCTCTCCTCTTCCACGGGAGCTGCAGCTCTCAGGCATCCTCCTCAGAAGGGAAGATCTCACCAAACCCCTCAGCCTTCCCAGCCAGCAGTGCCACAACCACAGGGCAGTGTCAGCAGCTGCTTTCCTGATCTGGTTTGCAAACAGCAAATCAAGCCAAGCCCTCAAGCTCTGAAGACCTGAACAGACCCCGAGGCACAGCCAGAAGGAAGGAAAACACTTTTTTCAATGCTGCAGGAGATGAAGCTGACCCAGGTAACCTTCACTGGCAGACTGAGTGGCAGCAGAAGGGAGCAAAGGCACTGCTGTCATCAGCACACCAAAAATGAGGCAGAAATCAGCACTTCATGTTTGGATTTTCACACAAAGTCAAACTCTTCCATTCGCCCCTCACTGTCTCAAACCCAATTGCCAAACAGGTTTGCTGGAATTCCACATTGTTGGACTCTCCCAAACCTCTCAGGTGCCCCAAGACCTCTGCAATAGCTACAACCAGAAGGTGATTTACCTCCCTGAAATACATGTCCCATTTCAGTCCAATGATCCAGCTCCTGAAATGATGAGGACAGAAAGGATGGAGAGAAAGAAGACTTTCTTTCTTCCTTCAATGCCTACAGCTTGCCCAGAGAAAGAAAGCACCCTGCAGACAGGTCTCTGCTCCTCAGAGGGTGACAGGACCTCCAGTCATTATCATCACTTGTTTGAAGAAAAAAAAACCTCAATTGAATAGGAAAATAATACAATTGAAACCAGTAACTTCAAACTCCGGGGTCATGGGGATAATGGCTCGAACAGTTTGCTGGTAAATCACTTTTATCTCTGTGTTCTTATGTGCAGAATCTTTGGACTTGCCTCTTTAAACAGTGAGGATTTAACCAGCCTCTACTCCAGGCAGTCAATATTGGAATGGGCTGCCCAGAGAGGGGGTGGATTCCCCATCCCTGGAGGTTTTTAACCTGAGCTTGGCCGTGGCACTGAGTGCCATGATCTGGTAAAGGGACTGGAGTTGGACCAAGGGTTGGACTTGATGATCTCTGAGGTCTTTTCCAACCCAATCCATTCTATGATTCTATAGTACTGATAGAACTTTAACAAAGAAGGCACAGTCTAAATTTACAGAAACAAAACTAAAGCCAGCAAACAGCAAAACCACCTAAAACTGGAAAGCAGTCTCACTTCTGCTCACAACAATAGCAGGTGTACAATTCTTCAATACAGTCAATTCTGGCTCTCTCTACAGAAAGAAAACATTAAACTCTGTGTACAAATATTCACTGAAAATATGTTTACAGATGCACAGTGCCTTGCAATAAAAATTGCACCTGTAATGCTGCCTGGGATGAGGCTCAGCCAGGTAGGAAATAATCAGCTGTTTACAAATGTGGAATTGCAAATAAGCACAAGACCTGAAACAGATATATATATATATATATATATATATATAAATATATATATATATATTTACTCTGAAGCAAAATCACTGTAGACAACTGCAGCTAAAAAAGGCAAAATAACTAGATTTGTTCCAAGGCATGAGGCTGTCAAAGCAGAGCTCTCCTCTACTCATTTAAATGCCTCTAACCACGCCCCCAAAAATGTAGAGGCAAAACCCTAATGAGACTCAAACAACACTTGAATCAATCTGGAACTATTTCTTTGAGGTTTTTGTTTGGTTGGTTTGTTTGGTTGGTTTGTTTGGCTTTGTTTGTTTGTTAGGGAAGGGAGAAAGGACAGAAGCCTCAGAGGTTTGATTCCTGTTGTGTTTGGGCTTTTTAAAACATGAAATGTTATTAAAAGCTTACACAGAAAGGAGACTCGTCAAGCCACAGCTCAGAATCAAAGCAGCTTTAGCAGTCCTGCATTCTAACAAAGAGATACAAACACAAAGATATTTAAAGAGCACATGAAACCAGTTGCACTCAGATGAGAGAGACAAAATAAAAATCCCTTTGCAACAGTTCATTGAAGCCATTGAAAAAATACCAGCTTCAAACAGACCTCACCAGGCTGAAGCTGAGAGTTGAACAGCACAACAGAAACCTCCAATGACTTCTCTGCCTCTCTTTGGTTGAGGCCAAATAAAAAGGTGAGTCAAGTCAAGTTCAGAGCAACAGCAACTACAAAAGATTTGGCCACAGCATCAGCTTTGATGGCCTTAAAGAAGGAATCACAGCTCTGGACAAGCATTACTTCATCAGGAAGCCAGAGCCAAGCTGGAGGGCCCCACACTGGGAAGACTCAAAAGCCCTTGAGTTATAAATTACTGGTTCCACACACTCACAACCAGCAATTTCAGCCTCAAGTGTGGAGCCAAAATGAACTTCAGGAGCAGTTGTGCAGAAGGTCTTATGAGAATGAGGGTACTCTGCTAAAAAACTGCTGAAGACAAATATCTGAATTTTTCATGTGATAGAACTTAGTTCTTAAGTACAGAGCTAATTTGAAAGGAAACAGAAAAGTTTTAGAGTTAGACTTAAACTTGGAGTTTGCCAAAAGAGCATTTGCCACCTCAGATTGCAAACCAGGGCAGGGCAAATACCATCCCAGTGTTCAGCATGGTGCAGGTATAGCAAGGAGGAGTAAAAACAAACATCCATGGATGGTGAACCAGGGGATTGCTTCCAAAAAAGGGTCCCACTGAAAGGGCCATTAGAAATAATAAAGGTTGTGAAGCAAAGTTAATTAATAGGAATAAATGGCATCATTAAAACCTGCCAAAACCAGCAACAATCAACCACCAAAAACCACAATGTGATACTCAGCAGAGAGAAACTTTCTGAAGTGTTGATCTTTCATCTCCTTACATTCCTACAACTTCATTACAGCCCCTCCTACAACCTGAGCTAGAGCAGAGCCAAACACAGCTGAGCACCCCCTAATTTGGGACCCACTACCAAAGTGTGCTCCCACTCCCCACCTACTTCCCCACCACCCCTGCAAAGTTCTACCCCCAACTAAATCCTATTTGGAATTTATATCACAGACTGTTCTGAGCTGGAAGGGACCCACAAGGATCATCGAGTCCAGCTCAAGTCAATGGCCCACACAGGGGATTGAACCCATGACCTTGGCATTGTTACAACCAAGTTTTAACCAACTGAGCTCATCTCAGGGTCTGAAGTTGATGATTTGCTTCAGAAATGATGAGGGGAAAGGGACAGAGAAGAGCTGGGAAAGATAACCTGCCATGGAAGTGAAGTTCAGCAAGCTCAGGCTAAAAATGCTTCATGGCATTAATGTCAGCAACCACTCAACAGGAGCTGCACCAAAATCCTGACTGTAGATCAAAACCTGCTCTTACCTGATGGGAAGTAGGTCACAGATGACTGATCTGACCAGCTAAAAATGTCTGTGGAGCTGCTTTAAGCTCCCTAAAACCTGCCAAGGCAGCACAGAGCAGTGCAAAGCCCCCTGCCTGTCCTGCCCTGAGCAGGCACAGCAAATAAAACACACAAATACAAAATACACGCACAGTTCTCATTGTCTTATGATTTGAAATGTGTGGGATTTTAAATAGCAAGTTTTTCTACATCTTGCATCCAAACTAGAAGTGTGGAGAGGTCTCAGATGTGCCTTTTCTCTTGGAGGGGTTTAAGTTCCAGAGCGCTGCATTTCTGCTCCTCTGCACAGCACAGTGGACTCATCCACCACAATTACACCTGAAGAATTTTGCCCTGTTATTTTCTTCACATGAACAGGGAGGAGAGAAAAACAGGAAAATTGGACTTCTCTGCCTCTCCCAATCCCTCCAAGCCACTTATCTTTTTCTCCAGAACTGAGAGAAATTGCCTGCTATACTTCTAAATTCCTGCTAGTAATGAGTAGTTTCCTGTTGGAGAGTCAGAGTCATTCAGGATTTCTACTGTAATGACATGAAAAAGCTCAAATAAACTCTAAGCCAGTGCATCAATACAAAGGGTTTATTACACCTTGCAAACCACTATTTTTTTTTCCTTCTGGCTGTTTGCACTGGAAAAAATGTTTAAATGGGACTTGCATCAACTGCAATTTTTCCTCTTTTTTCATGGAGAGTTCAGTATAGAAATAGAAACAAAAGGATTACACAGGGTTAATCTTCCTGTACCACGGAATTTGCAAGTTACAACACATACTGCTTAATACTTATGGTTTTCATGGCTTTTAAAGAGTTAAAGCTCAGTGACTGCACTGTAAGAATTAACTGAAGGCATTGCTGACACTCAGCAGGAATAAGAGCCCAAAGGAGGACCCCAAACAACATTCCTGCATACAAACTAGTAACAAAGCCATCTTTGTTGGTGCAGGATTTTGGATAATCTCTCTCTCTGTTGTCTGACACAAGTTCAGAAGGTACAATTTGGAACTATCCTACACTTTGAACATTTCCCCCTCCTGAAGTGACCAACAACTTTGATTTTTCCTCTCTATAGTTTTTCAATGAAGTCAGACTAAGAAATATCTTCTTTGTTCCCACAAAACCAAATTCAAGCTTTCCCCAGGTAGCAGCACTCTGTAACCTCCACACCACCAGCAGTTTTTCCTATCAGTTTCCAGCCTGCCTATCTAGGTTGGTATTTATTATTCCTCACAAACCCCCCCAGCTCCTCCCACCCAGCACCAGGTGCTGCAGCTGTGAATGGAAACTCAGAATTGGAAGCTCAGAATTCCATCCCCATTTTAATTTCTGGGGCACATGGCACTTTGCACCAGGCATTAACATCAGCTATTGGACATTTCCTCCTTCCCTGGTCACTGTTTCATGTGTGGTGACATCCTCCTTGGACTCTGCTCCTGGGGGATGAGGAGTATGGGATGGATACCTGAAGGGAAGTTGTGGCCAGGTGGGGGTTGGTCTCTTCTCCCAGGCACTCAGCAATAGGACAAGGGGGCACGATGGGCTCAAGCTCTGCCAGGGGAAATTGAAGTTGGAGATCAGAAAAACTTCTTTGCAGAGAGAGTGCTCAGGGATTGGAATGGGCTGCCCAGAGAGGGGGTGGATTCCCCATCCCTGGAGGTTTTTCAGCTGAGCTTGGCCATGGCACTGAGTGCCATGATCTGGTAAAGGGACTGGAGTTGGACCAAGGGTTGGACTTGATGATCTCAGAGGTCTTTTCCAACCCCAGTCAATTCTATGATTCTGTGATTTCTGAACAGGAGCTGCACAAGTAGGTCACTGGTAGGCACAGCTCTCACCTTCTGCAGGTAACGCTGCTCCTGGGGACACCAAGCCCCACAGAAGGGATCCCACCACTCACACTGTTTGTGGCAAAGGTGTTATGAACACCCTGCAGTGAAAAACAATACTGATCCCAGTATATGTGTATGTAAAACATCAGAAAGGTAATTAAATAGGCAACGCTGGCACAGCAGAGCCCACTCCACCCATGGGGACACCGACAGCCACATCCCAGCTTTCTGCTACTGGAGCCCCACTGAGCTCCTCAGGTAGCAGTGACACCAGGAAGGGACAGGAGCAGCAGCTCTGGTCATGCTGCACATGCCTGAAGCAGAATTTTCATGAGAACACACACACTTTTCTCCCTGACAGTTGTAAAGCCCCTCAGGGAACATTTTGCTGTCTCAGACACCGCTCCTTCCATCAAAAGCAGGTTCCCTGGGCAGTGCCCTCCCCTCTGGCCAGGATGGCAGAGCACAAACAGCAGCAAAAGCTGCTCCTGGGACAGCCACACAGCCCAAGGGGAAGAGAGCTGAGATGAGCTCAGTTGGTTCAAATTTGGTTGCAATAATGCCAAGGTCATGGGTTCAATCCCCTGTGTGGGCCACTGACTTGAGAGTTGGACCCTTCCAACTCAGAATAGTCTGTGAATCTGCACACAGTTCCTGGCAGCCACATCCATCCAGACTGTACAAACAGGAGGGGGGACAAGTTTCCCACTAGTTTAATACTAACCTACATTTTGAATGCTCTGTTGTGGCTCTGGATATCTCAGCATCAGAATTAATTACAAGGTAAAGCAAGCAAAGACAGCAAAAATGTTGTGTCTCCCAACAAAACACACCAAGGGTCACAGAGATGCAATGGACTGGGTTGACATCAGGAAGGACAGACCTGCTGTGCTTTCAGGGAATGGGGATGTGCTCTGTCCCAGCTAAGGACCTGGGATGAGAACAGCAAACATTCCTCTGGAGAGCAAAGGACTGTGGTGGCAAGTGCAGCTGAGACAAAGCAGCTCACTTAGGCCAGGCTGCTGTCCTGAGAACCTTATGGGCAGGGACAACTGGTGCCATTCCCTTAATCCCTGCTCTCCTGTGCCACCAGGTGACCCAACCTTTTGTTCTTAAAAGGCTCCCTACACGTGCCACCCATCACACCTGCAGGGAGGACAAAGCTCCGCGGGCACCAAACCTCAGCTGAGCAGCCACAAGAGTCACGTTTGTTACCCAAGACCCAGATTAAAAAGAAAATTATGAGAGGCCACCATGAGAGAGCTGCCAATCTGTGCTGTCAGTTGTGAGGAAACATCCCAACCTACTGCCAGAGCAGTGGCACTCACTGCAGCTCCGTGACAAGCTGAGCAGGTTGGGTGGCACCAGGGCACACACTTGTTTTTTGGTATCTCCTGCAAGCAAAGGAAACATCTACCTCAGCAGATATTATGAAAGCAGCTAGAAATGATGAAGAGCTATTAATATATTTGTGTTTTCCAGCACGTGGGTGGGTGAAAGCAAGTCCTCATGTAACCAGAGCTGCTCCTAAACAAAGCACATTTCTGTAAACCAGAGCCATCTCTCAAAGCACAGAAAATATTTCTACACCCAAAGTCTAATAACATGTTTTGTCAATTAGCTCAGTCACCATTCAAAGGAGTCACCATCCTACCCTCTTCCCCTTCTTCCCTCCCTTGAAATAGAAAAAGCAGTGGTTTTAGAAGCAGTTCTCAAGCACAATTAGCATTTATTATAACTTCCCAGGTACAACCTGTGCTTATCTCCCAACTGCACCAAGAGGGATCTCTTTGAGGGGTTATGATAAAAGTAGTCATTTCACAGCTGATCTCCACACACTGTTTTAACAAGCCTGCCCATTTCCAGAAAATCCTGTCACCCTATAATCTGCAGAAAGATTAAAGGTACATAACACAGCTTTAAAAACCCACATCGCTTAAGGTCTCTTATTACTCAGGTTTTCCCTGAACTCTCTGTTCATTATTTCTCAGCCCAGAATTGAAATGAAGTTCCTGTAATTCCACCAACATAGCACTTTTAACAGGCTGCAATGGCTGCACTTCCCAGCTGCCAGAGGATCAAAGAGCACCCCAAGAACATTATTTGAAGGAAGGGGTGAAAACAGAGCTGAATGTCTACTGTCTTCTGAAGTGTTCCACCTTTAACTCTACATTTGCAGCATCTGTGCCTTGAGAAGCTCTTCACTCCTGAGACTGAGGATGTTCATCTTTACCCTGCAATCAAAGCCCCAGGTACTGCAGAGCTTGCTGCAAACCCCCCAGCAAAGGGAGACATTAAGCACTGCTGCAATAATTAGAGGAGGAGAACGTGGTCCCATTTCTTCCCTCTTCTTTGTGATGTCTGCCTGAATCCCTGTTTTTTCTCATCTCCCCCTCACTGTGGTTTTGTGAAGAGACAGCCAAAAGCAGAGGTTGTTCCTAGGCTGGAACATGGAATTTAATTAGGTGCTCCCTCTCCTGTGAGGATGAGGTGGAAAGAGCCAGAATGGGAAGGCACGAGCTCATTCTGGAAGGAACCCAAGAAAACTAAACTGAAATGTTTATTCATGAAACCCATGTTAGTGCTGAAACAGGAGAGATGTTTCCAATCCCACTATTTGCAAGGCATTACCTCTCACTCTTATTCTGTTGAACCCCTTTGTTCCACTTTGGAAATCTAACTCTTGATGACAGGGAGCAAAGCCCACCAATCATTCCAGCCTCACTCACAGCTCCTCAGAGCTAAACTACCTTCTCATTTTAACACACAGGTGGACACACCATCAGAAACCAATCCTGCTGGAGATTTGTTCTTTGGAGGCCAAATGACTACAAGATTTCCCCTGCAGGAGCAAAGTTCCCCCAAAACTCATTGCCTAATGATGTATCAACCCTCATCCAGATGCTTTACAGCTCAGGAAAAAAATATTCCATGTTCTGGGCAACTTGAACAGCCATGGAAAAATGAGGAAACCTTGCAGCTCCTTTAAAGCAAACTCTCATGGCACAGAGAATGGGCAGCAGGGAGAGATAAACAATTGAATCACAAATTCTTCAATGGCTTCATGTCCAAAGCAGGAAGACTGAAGAAGGTGAAACTGGACCATGTTCCTTAAGTGAGCTCAAAACCAGAGCAGGGGCAGATGAAGATCAGACCAGAGGCACAGAAATAACTAAAAAAATGCTATAAAAGCTGTCAAAAAAACTCCCCTGCACTGCAGTAAGGAGGTAACATCACAGAAGCCAGAAAGAAAAGCAGTATTTTGATAGCAACTAAACCAGGGAAAAAATAATTGAACATACCTGCCAAAAAAGGGCTAATTATAGACCAGTTTGGCTTAATTTAAAATTCCTCCTCAGAGCAGTAACTCGTATTTGTGGACAAATCACCTCTACCTATTTGGATGAGAAGGAAACGAGTAACAGCCAACACAATTGCCAAGGATCACTCTAATTTCTCTCCACAGCCATGAACAGGCTGCTGGATAAAGGAATAACACAAGTCAGATTAGACTCCAGTGAGGCTGTTGACACTGTCCCACCAGATGGACTCCTAAACCCTGTTCCTGGAACTTGTTCATTTTGGAGATGCTCTCTTTTTTTCAAGATTTTGTAAATAGAGTCATCCCCCAACAACTAATCAGAAATTACTAATGAAATACCAAACAGAGCAAAATGTGGCCTATCATGACACTGAGAGCTTTGGAAACATCTGGAAGCACTTTCCTAACTAAGTGTGGAGGACTTTACACATCTCTCATTTAAAGCACAGTCAGTCTGGGGGATAATTTGGTCTGGGAAGGCATTGGATCTCCAGCACTGGATCTTATATTTTTCCCATCAAAGGGCCTGAAAAATTCCCATGGACTTCCAGCTTTAATTTTCCAATCATTTCATGAGTGCTAGGAAGTAACATCCCTATTACATCCCCAAAGAGATGCTAAATGAGACAAGTGATGAACTTTGCAGTGTTGGGTTAATGGTTGCCCTCTATGACCTTAGAGGTCTTTTCCAGCCTAAACAATTCCATGATTAAGTTGGTTCAAGGTTTTGTCAGCACAACCAAGCTCTGGACCCTCCTGCAGCTCTAAGTGCCCAGATGGAGTTAATTTTTGAACTCTGGGCACAGGGAGAAAAGAACATTCATGTCCAGAGACATGAGCACAGAACACTCACATCTAAACTGATACCAAACACCTTAAATATCCCATTTCTTTCTTTTGTTCCCTCCAAACCTCAGCCTCTAAGAGCCTACGTAAGAGCAGAAATAGGTATGTCCAAATGCACCAATTAGGGCTGTTCAGAGCATTTTCAGTCCTGCCACAGCAGCCTGGGATCCAGAGCCACTCCAAGATTAAGCCTGCAGAGATGTGGGTACACATTAACAATCTGAGTGCTTCACAATAAATAAATAAATATTTCTTAATTTCACCTGGCACTTCCAAACCCACATTCCACAGGGTGGCACATGGGAAGAGGCAAGCCCATGCTGCCACCAAGAACCAGCTTTTCCTGAATATTACAGACACTTTCATGCTTTACAGTTCACACCCTCGTGCTACTCAATGTGGTGCTGGAAGGAAAACAAACTGTTTTCCATCTCTAGTTGTTTTATCCTGCCTTTTTTCCTCAGGAAGAAAACAGAGCATATTGTTTCATACCAAACCAACTTTTTCTTTAGTAACTATTTTAAAGCTCTTTTCTTGCTGCCAGGGAAAAAGAGACACACTAAGCAAGAGAAGCCTCTTTCACCCAGTTCCCCACATCCAGCAGAGGGAAACCACATGGAGAGCAGAATACTAAAATCCCAGGATAAATCTGATATCATTCCTTACTGATATGAGACTGGTGGGTTGTAGCAACGTCACAGAGAACCAGAAACTTCCAAGTCCTTTTGTGATACAAGGTTTGATTTTACAGTTAAAAAACCCCATCCCTTTCTGTCCAATATCATGGGAAAAGCAAGTGTCAGGATGTGACTGTGATGCTGAGAACACCAACCCACCCTGAGAGCACCCAGTGTCAGCCTGAAGCTGCAGGGACCCATCCAAGCACTGACAAAGTCAGGCTTCTGGAAGGTTTTCCCTCTCCCCCTGGTACAACCATCACCAAGGTGTCTCACTGGCTGCCTGCAGAAACAGAGGTAAGAAAATCTTACAGTTTTCCTTTCTTAACAGAGGATATATAAAAACAGAAAAACAGCCCAGTTCTGATTTTCCTTGCCCAGACTGTTTATTTCAGTGGCAATTCCCAGATCTAAATTATTAAGCTGCATTTTTGACACTCCTCAGCACCCAAAGATACACGTGCTGGGTATGAGTGCAGCTTATCAGGAACAGGAGGCTCAGTGAGACAGCCTGGAGGCCACCAGGGGATGAGGTGACCAAGCAATCAAGTTTCACGTGAAAGAAAGAAACAAGAGCTTTTTAAAATACCACAGGACTTTGTGAATGAAAGACAAGTTGTGGTTTTCTGAGCCCTTCTGTATTTTCACCTGGAGTCCTGCTAATATCATTTCAATTTTCAGCTTCCAGGCAGACACCACGGGCTGCACTGACCCGTGGGATGCAGCAGCAGAGCATCCCCAGCAAGGAGCATCCTACAGACCTGGGGCCAAATCCTCCTCTGGAGACTGAAATTGAGACAGCCCTGGCAAAACTAAAAGCCTTGGCCAACACCTGTTCCCTTGGATTTGCATAGTGTGGCAGCCTCCCAAAACCCCTGGTTGCCATAGAAACAGGAATACCACAGCAGAGCAGAGGGAAGAAATATTCAATTGTCAGCACAGAGACTGATTGTTTAGGTATCCCCTACACGTGTAAAACCAATAGAGGGCTTTGTGTCCTTTACTCCTCACCTAAATTCCTTCCTGCTGGTTTCAGCTGGTATTTATGAGGGCTCTGATGCAGTGACATTCCTCCTTTGCCCAGCATTTCACAGCCTCCCTTCTCTGCTGGGACAATCAGCCCGACACACCACAGATAGGGGGGAACCTGTGCTGGGCACATCAACCATCACACAGCAAAGGGCTATGGAAGAAAAGGATAAAATAACACAATTCTTTTCTTTAAATCC
This sequence comes from Pithys albifrons albifrons, assembly GCF_047495875.1. Taxonomy (NCBI): domain Eukaryota; kingdom Metazoa; phylum Chordata; class Aves; order Passeriformes; family Thamnophilidae; genus Pithys; species Pithys albifrons. The sequence goes on from NC_092475.1 coordinate 12,135,705, forward strand.
CCTCTGGGTGATGCTCCTTGGATACCAATGGCTGTGCCCAGCCCTTTGCCATGTGAGCAGTGGGACTGCATGGCACCTTCCAACCCAACCTGCAGCTCCTATCCCATGTGCTGGAATTCACTCACACTGCCTGTTAATGCAAAGCCTGAACAACTTCACCTGCAATTAATTAGTGTGCTTAGGTGTCCCAGTTCAACAGGTGGGACCAGTTTATCCCTGTGTGCGTGTGACCAAAGCTGTGCATTCTAAACCCTCTCTGCCATTGCCCACCAACTGTTCCCAATGGCCCATTGGCAGCAGCTGCCCAGGGCACAGCTGAGCCCTCAGGCTGGGAGCTGGCTGGGAAAGAAGCCTGGCAGAGGAGCTGGGAGAACTGCCCTGCAGGGACTCCTTGGCACCTCCACACCCACCTGAGGGCTCAGCTCTGCCCATGGGCCAGCAACCATTCCAAAATCCCCCCTGACTTTATCCCAGAGTCAGATCCCCCAGTGTGGAACTCCCTGCCCTGGGGGAGGCACTGGGGGCTCCCACCTGCACCTCAGGGGAGAGAATCTTGGGCTTTGGGGACTCCTGGGACCATTTTGTCAGATCCAGAGGAGGAGCAGACCCTGGACAGGAGGAGCCCCCCACTCTCCACCAGACTGTGTCATCATCTGCACCAACAGGTTTTTTCCTTTCCTTTTCCTTTGGACTTGAAGGAACCACGTGGGGCTCAGCACAGGGGCCACCAAACCCCCCTGTGTTTGTGCCCCAGGGGGCTGGGTTAGACTGCTGGGTTTGTGGGTTAAACCCAATTTCTCTTTGTGCCATTGCATTCATTCTAATACTGTTATTAAATTGTAACTCTGACTTACAGTCTCTTTTGGTTTGGGTTCATTTCTCCTGCCGATTTACGTTTAAACCAGCACATCAGGTAAAAAGTCAGAGGGACATACTGGATTGAACCAAGGAGCAGCTTGTTGGCCCTCCAGCAGGATGTGGCTGGGAGGAAGGTGGAACAACCAGCACAAGATCATTAGGAGCAGTACAAGGCTCCTGGGGGTACAGGCAGTGCCCAACCCCAGGCAAGGGGTGCTTGGCTCCTCTCCTAAAGCAGCCGGCTTTGTAGCTCCTCTAGAACTCCATCCTACATAATTTAACTCTGCATTTGCAAGGAAATGTCTAATCTTTTGCCAAGCCTGCCAAGTTATTTTCCTGAATTGCCTCAAGTAAAATGTAGGCTCTTTTTTTATTCAGTTTTAAATACATTACCTTCCAAAATTCCTTGGCTGTCCCTTTGTTCCCACATTACAAGAGCAGCAAATGGCTACTAACGAAGAGCTGCACAGATGTTGCATTGCCTTTGATGGATTTGGGTGCATTGAAAGGCACAGAAGTTAAACATTACTGACTTGTATTTTCAGTCTGGATTAGTTAATCAATGGGATGCACAGTGGGGGGAAAAAAGCACAGCAGAAATTAGCTTGGAAAGGAGAACTGGGGTGGAGAGAGGATGCTTGGTGAGCACGAGGGAGGGAGAGAGCAAGGGAGGGAGAGAGGGAGGGAGGATGGGAGGGAGAGAGGGAGGGAGGATGGGAGGGAGAGAGGGAGGGAGGATGGGAGAGAGAGAGGGAGGGAGGATGGGAGAGAGAGAGGGAGGGAGGATGGGAGAAAGGGAGGGAGGGAGGAAGGGAGAGAGAGAGAGAGGGAGGGAGGAAGGGAGAGAGAGAGGGAGGGAGGATGGGAGAAAGGGAGGGAGGGAGGAAGGTAGAGAGGAAGGGAGGGAGAAAGGGAGGGAGGGAGACCAGTGAGAAGGAGGCTGAGATGCTGAGGAGTGAGTGAGGCAGGACATTTGTAGATCATAAAATGACAGCGAGGAAAAGTTCTTGTACTGAGACCAGGAAAGGGATTCAAAAATAAAGAACAGGCAGTAAATGAATACAAAAATAACAGTCTGCAGCACAATAGTGGAAATCTTCACTTTGGTTGTGACATGCTGTTATAAGAAGGGATCAGACTGTAAGATCTTGGTTTTGGTAGGAGTCTGAAAATCCCCACTAACACTGTCACACATAGAAGAAAACTCCTTGGATTTTTGCCCCACATTTAGACAACAGCAAACAGCCAAATTACAGTGAATGTCCAAGGCCTGAGCTGTGCAAATTATGTCAAATATCTCCTCAGTGACCTGCCCACCCTTTTTAAGCATCTTGATTATGTTTATAAATGTTTGCTTTACTCAATTGAAACCAGAAAATGGAAAAGCACATCCTGCCTCCTCCTAAATCCTTAAAAACAAGATGCAAATGAGTCACCTCCCATTGCTCTTATGCACATCTTTCAAGAAATAGTAACATATAGAGGGAAATGGAAAGACTCCCAACACAGGTACAGCAGACCCTCAGTTTGGGGTTCACTTCCTCGGTGAAACTGTTCAAAAATTCACGTGTCAAACGTTAAGAGGTAGGTTTGGTTAAGATTTATCAGAGAAAAAACATAGGCAATTACTGGCCAGAATTTCAGCTGGTCAAGACCAACAAAGGGAGATGTTCCCAAAAATGACAACTAAATCTCCTGTCTCTCAGTCACAGAACTCAGAGGTGAACTGGAGGAACTGCCCTTGGCAAAGTGCCCTTCCTTGCAAAGCCCAAGGGCAAACTCTGCTGCTGCAGGGAGCTTTATGGACCAGCCAGAATTTACCAAATTCTGCAATTCAAGAACTTCTGTACTTGCAAAGCACTCCACTGTTTTTATTCTCAGTGTGTTCCTTCTTTTTGAGCATAAAATAACAGGGTGGTGCCCACCCAAGTCTATGTCACTGTGTTCAGTTCTGGGCCCCTCAGTTGAGGAAAGAGATTGAGGGGCTGGAGTGGGGCCAGAGAAGAGCAACGAGGCTGGAGAAGGGACTGGAGCACAAGTGCTGTGGGGAGAGGCTGAGGGAGCTGGGGGTGTTCAGCCTGGAGAAGAGGAGGCTCAGAGGTGACCTCAGCACTGTCTGGAACTGCCTGAAGGGAAGTTCTGGCCAGGTGGGGGTTGGTCTCTTCTCCCAGGCACTCAGCAATAGGACAAGGGGGCACGATGGGCTCAAGCTCTGCCAGGGGAAATTGAAGTTGGAGATCAGGAAGAAATTCTTTGCAGAGAGAGTGCTCAGGCATTGGAATGGGCTGCCCAGAGAGGGGGTGGATTCCCCATCCCTGGAGGTTTTTAACCTGAGATTGGCCATGGCACTGAGTGCCATGATCTGGTAAAGGGACTGGAATTGGACCAAGGGTTGGACTTGATGATCTCGGAGGTCTTTTCCAACCCAATCCATTCTATGATTCTGTGAATGTGGCACTGAGTGAGAATCAACCATGTCTTGATCCAACCCTACTGTGATCACCAGCCCAGGGCACAGAGTGCCCTGGGCTGGTGATCACAGTGGGGCTGGATCAAGGGTTGGACTTGACGATCTCGGAGGTCTCTTCCAACCCAACCCATTCTGTGATTCTCTGATTGTGGATTCCCCATCCCTGGAGGTTTTTAAAGTGAGATTGGCCGTGGCACTGAGTGCCATGATCTGGTAAAGGGACTGGAGTTGGACCAAGGGTTGGACTTGATGATCTCAGAGGTCTTTTCCAACCCAATCCATTCTATGATTCTAACAACAGAGCAGTCCATTACACACCTGGCATTAACAGTTTTATTTTTAACTAAAAATAAATATAAATTAGAAAGGGGCACTCATTCCCATTTACAAGGCAGTGCTACACCACAAACCCAGGAAAGGGATGAGTTTTATAGCTGCACACATTTTCTGATTACCCCTTCAGACTTGGCATACACAGTGGTTTTATCTTCTTTTCCTTTATAGGTTTCCTTGAGAGGTTTTCAAGGCATTTAAAATTCCTAGAAAATGCACAGACACCTTTCCAAATCAACTGTTTCCTAATACAAACCTTACCTGAGATAACTTCCAAGAAGATATTACATATAAAAGCTCCTTTCTTGACAGGCACAAATCACTTGCATCTCCAGAAATACTTTTAAAAAGCCAAACCCAATGAAAATTCAGTGTATTATATCACACAATCTTTGAGGCCTGATGCAAAATTCATTGACATCAACAATAGCACTTGCAGCAAAACTCAAGAGAGGATGCTCAGCATCCCTTTGGATTGGACTTGGTTTCTGGAAATCTAAGCAAAGGTCAATGAATTTTCAGATACTCATATTTTCAAGTACTTGTAAATCTGCTTCTTAACAGCTTTAAACAAGTCACTCTGCAATCCCATTTTCCCATCTATAACACTGGAAGTATTTTCCACACTTTTCTGAAGCAATAAAAAGAGGGTTGGCAGGGAGTAACTTGAAAAAGAGGCACTTGCAATATGAACATGCCCTGTGCTGTTAAATTATTCCATTCAAAAAAAAGACCAGCCCCAAACGATTCCACAGAAAATCTGCTCACTGGTCCTGTCCATTCAACCTCTCTCAACTCAAGGCTGTTTCATTTGTGCACTATGACTGCCCCAAATTCTGCAAAAAAAAATGTTAATGGCCATTAGCTACTAATTTAGACAGGATGTATTGAGGTTGGCTCAGATGGTTAAAACTTGGCTGTAATAATGCCAAGGTCATGGGTTCAATCCCCTGTGTGGGCCATTGACTTGAGCTGGACTCGATGGTCCTTGTGGGTCCTTCCAACTCAGAATAGTCTGTGATTTGTTCACTAAAATTTGAGTATGAAGATGGAGAAACTTCACATTACAAGTCCTGAATCCTTTCCCTGGACATCCAGGATTTCACAGGATGACAGTTTATCCAGAAGAAACTATGCAGTGCATTCTATGTAAACCCAAAGGTCAACCAAAAGGTCCACAAAGAAACTTAAATCAGACCCACTAACATTTTAAAGGCTGGTTTAACTCCATCTCTTCTATTTCATCCTGTGTCTCCTGCTCTGTAACTCAGAGAACAAACACTGACTTCTCTGAAATTCATCCATGCTCAGAGGAGAATGGAAAAGTCCTCACCCACTTCCAGAGTTTTACAGAAGTTGCTAATTTGCTTTTTTCCTCTGATTTCTCCCAAGTCAAGGGGGAGGAAATGCCCTGCCACGTGGCATTAATGGAGTGTTGCACAGGCTTTTGCCTCAAGGAAGAGCTTTCAAGCAAGTAAAACCAAAATTCAGCAGAAAAAGCAGCCCCCTTTAGCTCAATTAGGAGATAAAAGGGGCCCCCTCAGGAAACCTGAAAGGACAGGGCAGCAAGAGCAGCAGGGGCAGGAGAGAGTCCTGATTTTAGTGAAATGTTGCAACTGCAATCTGGGAGATGAAAAGTTTCAGACTTCAAATATGATTAAGGGCTTGTTTTTCAGCTCACAGGGTCGGGTTTTCAGTGCAGCATTCGGTGTCAGGAGTAACATCTGTCACCTGAGCCTGGAGTTTTCATCATTTTTCCTTAGAGTGTGTTACACCCAGGACAGCATTTTGCTTTTACAGAAGTGACAGGAAAGAGCCAGAGAGTTAAAGAAGGGGGGAAAAATTTAATGTGATACCACTAAAATAAAAGTTTATAAGTCCTGCTGCTCAAGTTAATTAAAATTCAGTATTGAGGAGCTGACGAGGAGCAACCTCCACACTGGCTCAGGATGGAAAGGGCTCTTGCTGGGGTTTAAATCTGCAGCTGAAGCCCTGCTCAAGCAAGGGAAAAACAGTGAGAGGGATGTAAATAGGAGGGGTATCTCAAAGAAATGCACAGTCTTCTCAGTTTTAAACTCACAGACTACCTAATTCAAGGAACTTTAATTAATTATTCCTGCAAGAACAGGTCCAGAGAATCCTAACTCAGATGCAAAAGGTATGAAAATTAACATTTGAGTTGCAGATGTGCACTCTCAGCTAAGAAAGAACAGGGAGGGTAAAAAAGCCCAAGTTCTTCTCAAGTTAGTAGCAGCTATACAACTTTTTCCTTGTTTGCTGTGTGTACCTGAAGGGCCAGGACAAGCCTTCCACTCCCTCCTCCTCTCAGCAGGAGGGGTTCTCTCCACCCAACACTCTCTGGTGCAGAGGGAAGGAAGACAATGATGACTCTTCCAGGTTTCATTTCATAGAATCATAGAATGGATTGGGTTGGAAAAGACCTCCAAGATCATCAAGTCCAACCCTTGGTCCAACTCCAGTCCCTTTACCAGATCATGGCACTCAGTGCCACGGCCAAGCTCAGTTCAAAAACCTCCAGGGATGGGGAATCCACCCCCTCTCTGGGCAGCCCATTCCAATGCCTGAGCACTCTCTCTGCAAAGAATTTCTTCCTGATATCCAACCTAAACCTCACCTGGCAGAGCTTGAGCCCATCGTGCCCCCTTGTCCTATTGCTGAGTGCCTGGGAGAAGAGACCAACCCCCACCTGGTCAGAACTTCCCTTCAGGCAGTTCCAGACAGTGCTGAGGTCACCTCTGAGCCTCCTCTTCTCCAAGCTAAACACCCCCAGCTCCCTCAGCCTCTCCCCACAGCACTTGTGCTCCAGTCCCTTCTCCAGCCTCGTTGCTCTTCTCTGGCCCCGCTCCAGCCCCTCAATCTCTTTCCTGAACTGAGGGGCCATTCATTTATGTTTCTCCACACCCCTGTCCTCTGTCAGACTGTGCCACTAAGGCACAGCAGAGCACCCTGCAGTCCCTTTCTCTCTGCACTGCCCCAGTGCCACACTCTGCCCCTCTGCTCCTGCCACCTCCTCTTCTGTCCTGGGTGCCCCTTGTGCCTCTAAAAGGAACATCATCTCAAGGAAATAAATCCCAGATGCTCCCAGTCACTGATCCCTCCTTTTCCCTCTCTGAACCTGTTCCCTGACCCAGCTCTGTGCCAGGAGCCACAGGAAAATCCTCTCTGGTTTGAGGACACAGATCTGCTTTGGGATCCTGCCAAAAGGTTCAGACTCACAACCCAAAGAGTTTCAAAGCAAACAAACTTCATCAAACCAAACTTCCACAAAGAAACCAATGTGGGCTGAGAAATACAAGAAAAAAACCCACAATCCAAGCTCTGAAACACCCAAACTACATTTGGAATGTAAGGTAACAATTTTATCCATGCACAAACTTCTCTCAGTTGATGGTTCTCACATCAAATGGCATAAAATCATTTCACTGCAGCTCCTGCACCCTCTGAAAGCTCCTGCCAACACCAGTGCAAAAGCCTCAGTGCTGCCCATGGGCAACACCTTGTCTTCCTGCACTGGAAATTTTCTGCAGTTACCACGTTCATCTTGGCCTCTTCAAGTTGTATTGAGGTTTTAAAAAGGGGGAACAGGAATTAGATTTAAAAAAAAAAAAATTCGTCCTCCCACTCCACGTAGATATTAATAATTCCTTTTGAACCTACACCAAGCTTTAAAGAATAGCCATAAATTCACTTTCAACTTTAATACCCTGAAGTTCATTTTCAAATTCAATGCTCTTATCTGTGCACTGAAATCAGGGAGCCCAGGAATTCCCTGCCCAACACACACCTCCAGCAGCAAACCTGCTCTGCAAGAAGGTGCTGGACAGTGTTTACTCCTTACCACCATTTATTGCAACTTTAAATCCTGAGCCAAAGCCTGTTTGGCAAAGTTTGCAGATTGACTTTTTCCTCCCTTGTTCTGTCACTGGAGTACCAATACTAAAAAAAAAAAAAAAAAAGGAGATATTTGGGTATTAATGTGGCAGTGTCCCTTCTGTGGGGTGTTCAGATGGAGAGCAAACACTTCCCTCTAGGACAGTGCATTTAAAAGAACAATCAGAAGAATCTGTAGAGCAATATTAAATTGGAGAATATTCACTCAGAACAACCCCTCCACTCCCAAGGATATGACCCAGCAAGGAAATCTCCAATTCACTCTTGCTTCAAAGACAAAGAAATAATTAAAATTCCCATTACAATAAGCCTAGATTTTATTTCTTCTTTTTTACTTTGAGTTGTAAAAGCAGTTTAAGGTACTTCTAAATTACTTACACTATTATTCAAGCTTCTACTTGCAAACAATCATTTAGTATTTCCTGTTATAGGCAAAATAAACTGAAAAAAGTGTATTGTTTGTTGGGAAAAGAATGAGAAAAAAGGCAAATAAAGTGGCTGAAGCCACTAAGTCTTGCCCCAAATACAGTTCAGCAGCCAGTGAAAAGTTTACTGAACTCCCAGGCATTGCATCACATCAAGTTGGTCCACACAGATTTGATGTTTCAGATTCTTAAAAAGTCACCAAATTCTCCTGCATTTCCTGAAACAAAAGACACCCCATGAATTTACATTATTTACATAACAACTAGTTGTAGAAAACTGAATTGAAATCATCATTAGTAAACCAGTTTTCCTCCTCCTTCCCAAACTGGGACAGGGATTTTCCTTTAATTGATGTATAAAGTTCAAAGCTACCTCAGCACCACAGAGAGGCTGCAGAGCACAGGGGGGTTTGGGTTTACTCATTTCCCAGCATGAGGGGCCCTTTGGTGCAGGTGACAAATCAGGACAGAAATGACAAGTCCACCATTACATATTACAGTGGGCTTTAAAAACTACTTGTAGAAAACTGAAATCATCATCATTCATAAACCAGTTTTCCACCTCCTTCCCAAACTGGGACAGGGATTTTCTTTTAATTGATGTGTAAAGTTCAAAGCTACCTCAGCACCACAGAGAGGCTGCAGAGCACAGGGGGGTTTGGGTTTACTCATTTCCCAGCATGAGGGGCCCTTTGGTGCAGGTGACAAATCAGGACAGAAATGACAAGTCCATCATTACATATTACAGTGGCCTTTCATTTCTTACATGCAAAATAATTGAAGAAAGGCAGAGAAAGGCAAAGACCATGTCTGGCTTCCTTAATTAAAAGAAAAAAAGCAGACCCTGTGATCAAAGCAAACATCCAACACGTCCCCAAGGAGGACACTTGAATTTGGGGACAGTAGCAGAGGAATCTATCACATGCCCAAGACACACTATAGTTAATTTTGAAGGATCCTTGAGATGATGAGGGAGGTCACACAATAAAACATGTGCCTGATCCAATCACTTATTTGCTACAATCATCATCCAGTGAAGATGAAAATTTGTACTCAGCATCCTGGTAACGAGACACTTAAAATGACAGAACCCACTGAAGTCTCCTCTCTTCTTAGAGCTGTGATTTCAATAGCATCCAAAATATAAAGAAATGAAGTAATTAACTTCCTTCTAATTACTTTAAGCTGGGAAGCAGAGGTGAGACTGCAGACCAAGGGCATAGGAAGAACTAATTTCATTGCATCACCACTACCCAGCCAGGTCTTCCCGGTTTTCCTGCTGTCTTCTCTTTCCAGTAAATAAAAGATGACCTAGAATGGGTTGATCCTCACAATGTGCATCTTCAGGACAGGAACAGAGCCCAGAAATGCCACTAAACACGTGCTCTCAAAACCTGAGAACAAGTGCTCTCTCTAGGGCTGCCACACATCTCAAATCATAGAATCAATTGGGTTGGAAAAGACTTCCAAGATCATCAAGTCCAACCCTTGGTCCAACTCTAGTCCCTTTACCAGATCATGGCACACAGCACCACGTCCAATCTGTGTTTAAAAACCTCCAGGGATGGGGAATCCACTCCCTCTCTGGGCAGCCCATTCCAATGCCTGAGCACTCTCTCTGCAAAGATGTTTTTTCTGCTCTCCAACTTCAATTTCCCCTGGCAGAGCTTGAGCCCATCGTGCCCCCTTGTCCTATTGCTGAGTGCCTGGGAGAAGAGACCAACCCCCACCTGGCCAGAACTTCCCTTCAGGCAGTTCCAGACAGTGCTGAGGTCACCTCTGAGCCTCCTCTCAGGAATGTCCTACCCTGAGCAGACCCAGAAAGAATACACTGCCAATCAGGTCACCTCTGCAACAGCTGAGGAATGAGCCCCACAATTAAACAGATATGGCTAATTGGGCTGCTTTAAAAGACAACTACAAACAGGCACCCTAATGAGGCACAAGGAGAAACCACTTAGGAGGAGTTTCTTGATGTTTGAGTCTCACTGCATCTCCAGGGAGGCAGATATTTGCCCTACCCCACCAGATGGGTCACAGAGAGATGGAATAAAGCAAAGGAACTTAATACCTTGAGGTGTCTACAGAAGAGCAGACAGAAAATATTGACTTGGCAGAACAGAGGGAACATCATTTGGAATGGTCTGAGTTAAGGCTGCTGTGGTAGGGGCTGAGAAAAGAACTATTTGACACTGAGGTCCTGGGAAAAGGCAGGAAATTAAAAAAGGAGGTGCTGTGTCAACTTTATCATTACTTTGAAAGCACAATTTAGATTATGAATTCCAACAAACCCAACAGCAGACAAAGAATGCAATGCAAACTCTGCTTCACTTGTTAATGCAATCCATGGGACAAGAGAAGAACTAAGTGCATGAGATGAAACCAAAACGTGAGGCAGGACCTCACATTTCAGAAACACCAACAGCTCTCAGACCTTGGATTTCAAGAGCAGGAATTACCAAAATGCTGCCAGAGCAGAGGAACTCCTTTCCCACACGTGGGTGACAGTCCTTGGGGAGGGATGTACCACATTAGAGCTCCTGAATCTGCAGTTGTGCTGTTGAGTGCTCTCTTGCTCCAGGATGGATTTTCTCCCTTGGAGGCACATGGAGAGGCAGTGACCACCTTCTATGCTTTCCTGATTAATGTCTGGCAAATTAACACCTTTAAAAAATAATAACACTTCAATATTTAAGGGGTTTGAGCCTCTATCTAGTCAGTGCATAGAAACTTTACCCAGGGAACAACATTCTATTTGTTACAGCAGCACAAACCCAGGTGTCTTCATTTACTTTTTTAAGCAGTGATTTTTTTAATCTGTACAGGGGAAACATGACTTATTGATGGCCACACAGTGCCTGTGCCCTCACATTCCTCCCCTCAAGGTAACACAAAAGCAGCACTGCTCCATGGCATCCTTCTGTACATCATCTGCATCCACATCTTAAGGGGCACAGATCCTCCTGACTCTGCTTTTAGGACTCAGCAAAATTTGCTTTCCTGAGTCACCACCACATGGAGCAGGTGGAAACCAACCCCTGTGACAGAGGGATGTTCATCCAGACTCATAATTCTGGCTGTCTTGCTCATTGAGGAGTAGGAACTTACCAAAAGGGCTGAGTAAGAGCCTTATGATTGATTTCTGGAACAGGAAGAGCCTCATGATTGATTTCTGGAACAGTAAGAACCTAATGATTGATTTCTGGAGCAGAAATGAGCCTGAATTATCAACTACATATTTATCAATGAAAAGGCAAAACTGCTACACCTGTGCCAGGTGCTCAGCTCAAAACCTGAAGGTACCTTTGTCTGTGAATCAACACTGGGTTTATCTGTCTCCAAAGCATGTCTGGCCTTTACATGTTAATTTTCCCTTTGGTGTCTGCACAGCAGTTTGTAAAGCTGCTCTCTGATGTGCCTACAGGGTCCAATCTTGTTAAGCACTTGCATTCTATGCTGTTTCACAAAGTATAAAATAATCCACTTCAGCAGCCTTACTACTTAAAATTGATGGGATGGCAGCTGCAATCTTCAGTCTGTGTGTTGATAAAAAAACACATAAATTTTGTTCCTGATCAGAAGCCCAGTTCACCAGTGGATATCTTCTGTTTTATTTGAAAGCCTGATGAATAAATACACTCACCCAAAACGAAATTAAAACTAACTTCATAGAATAGAATCAATTGGGTTGGAAAAGACCTCCGAGATCAACAAGTCCAGCCCTTGGTCCAACTCCAGTCCCTTTACCAGATCATGGCACTCAGTGCCACGGCCAAACTCACCTTAAAAACCTCCAGGGATGGGGAATCCACCCCCTCTCTGGGCAGCCCATTCCAATCCCTGGGCACTCTCTCTGGAAAGAATTTTTTTCTGATCTCCAACTTCAATTTCCCCTGGCAGAGCTTGAGCCCATCGTGCCCCCTTGTCCTATTGCTGAGTGCCTGGGAGAAGGGACCAACCCCCACCTGGCCAGAACTTCCCTTCAGGGAGTTCTAGACAGTGCTGAGGTCACCTCTGAGCCTCCTCTTCTCTTCCACAAGGCCAGCCAGAAATACAGGTTTGGAAGGTGAAGTGGAAGGAAGCCCCACTCTTCAGATTTTATCTTCATGAATGTGAAGAGTAAAAGCAGTAAAGAAACAATTTTGCTCCTGCTGGCACAGAGGGTTTCCAGTTTTCATCCCAGCCTTCCCAGGGGCAGACTCCAAGCTGGAAATCAGTGCTTCTCCTTCCATCAGCTCCAGGGGACCCACTGCAGAGGTCAGTGCTGCCTCCACTGCCAAAATCTCTCTTGCAGCATTGAGAGTGGAACAAGTGGAGAAAAAACTCTTCCAGTAGGAGAAATATTGTCTTTAACCCTCTGGAGCTCAGCTGATCAGAATCACAGGAAGGGCAAGGAGAAGGCAGGGCTGGCAGGAGCAGCTCCTGAAGGGTGGCAGCAGCCCATGGATTTGCTGCTCAGCTCTAAGTGCTGCTTTTTCTAAATGCTTGACTTCTCAGCCTTAATGTGGTGTGAAAGCTGGGCTTGCACGAAACAGATAAACATAATTATCCTGTGCTCATAGGGAGTGTTATTTAAAAGGAGTTTTCCATATTCACAATTCACCAGGATAAAGGGGATTTGTGGTGATCAGGAGGCCAAGCAGAGTGAAAAAGTGGGAATTAAGTGAAAATCCGGAGGGTGGATTCAGCCAAGGGAACACTTTAAAGAAGACCAGCAAGGTATGACAGTTTGCCAGGGAAAAGCTCACTGACTCCAGAAAGGATGGGAAAGGCAAACAGCTCTGGATCTGTCTCAGAGCCCCTCAGTGCAGAGCAAGGACTGCAGCAGGCAGGGCAGGGCTGGCACCTGCACAGGAACCTCATTCCTGCTCATCCTGCCCTGACCTTCTCCCACTGCCAAACCCCAGAGCCACAAACCCTCCTTTCCTCCAAGTCACACTCAAGTAAATGGAAGTTTCCACATGGCTCATATTGCATCTATTTTAACTTTATACCTACCAGGTTACATTAATAAATCAATCTGAATGCAAAAAAACCTGATAAACTTATTCTTTTCTCCTGCAGACAGTATGTCTGAGACTGCTTTATGTATCTGGTTACCTCAAAGCATCAGTTTGTCCCCATTTCAATTCAAATACACACAAATCAAAAGTAACAACCAAATCTAATGGAAACAAAACATGATTCACTCACTGATAGAAACATACAGAAAACCAAGAATCCATATCCACATTAACCTGTAAACCTGCTTAAATAAGTGCTTACAGCTACACTTAAGCCTTAGCACTGCTGAAAAGCTCAGCTCTAAGAAATACCCTGCATTTGGCTTTAGGTGGATTTATCATCCACCCAGAATCTCACCTGGGACAATAACCAGGTAGAAAAGCAAAACAAGACCACACATCCTGCCTGCCAGTTCCCAATCATCATTAGACACTGTGAAATGTTCAATTAAACCTTAAAGCTGAAGGCACTGCAGAGCTGGTTGAGCACAAGCACCTCAGAGGTGTCAGGGTTAAAGAGCAGCAGCAGCAGCTTTTCGTGGCCACGGAGTTGTCAGAGTGTTCTTTATTAGCTCTCATTTGCTCTCAACGATGCCAGAGAGCCTTTCAACACTGACCTTGGCAGAGGCAGAGTTAGGGCACTGTGAGCATATTCCTGAAATTCTTAACCTCTGCTAATACCTCCAGTGGGTGTGTGGCTGGAGCCACCACCTCTGGTCCAGTTTTATCCTACTCTCTGCTCCACTGGAGTGGGATTGCAGCTTTAATTGACTCAAAAAGAACAGTAATAAACCCCCTCACCTATCATTTTAAGAACTGGAGAGGCTTTCTTAGCATTTCTAAGCAGGAAGAGGTTTAAGCAGTTGGATGCATCCGTGCTTGACTTTCCAAGCAGCCTCATCTCCTCAGTGTGTGCCCAGGTGCTGGCAGGGAATTCATCTCTGTCCACATGAAGATGGGCACCTGCAGCAGCAACTGGTCCTACATGATTTCACCAGGGAAGAGCCTGCTGTTGTAGCTGACAACAAATTATACCTTGACAGAGCATGTGTTCCTCAGAAGATGAAACTGCATCACTGTGAGAACAGCTTAAGACCCTGCTGAAAAACTTGGAAAACAAAGGAACACGAAAAAAAAAATCACAACAATTTATCTGCTCTGTTTGTTCCTCTCGTGTGCCAATCAAGGCACTGCCACCCACATAAACCATCTTTTTTTTTTTTCTGCTTCCCATTGGCAAATAGATGGAGGATATTGATTTGACTGGCAGAGAAATAAAAACAGAGATTCAGCTTCACTGAACTTTAATATAACATAATATAAAGTTAAATACATTATGGACTTGTATCCAACAAACCAGCACTTCAAATCTGAAAAGGAGTAATTTCACTTCAAGAAACATTACAGGAGACCAAGACCAGGAAGGGACCAAAATATTTCCTGTGAGGGCCAGAGGCAGATCTTTCATGTAAAAGCAAAATACAAGATTGGATCTCCCACTGACGCCTAAAGAAAAATCCTCTCAGCTCAGAACCAATATTCAGTTTGTTCTACCCTCACAATATGTTTGCATAAAAGCCACACTCCTACTCCATCATCTGAGGACTGGAAATCAATCTCAGGGTATAGGGATAATCACAGGGACTCTTCCAATACAGACATAACACAAGTATTAAAGGGAAAGGATAATCTTAATCACTGTTCCTCTAATCCCATCCCTTCCAAAGCCACTGCAAGTGCAGTGAGATTGTTCAGTATTCCATAACAGGATGAAATTAATTCAAGCATCCCCTCCCCTCTCCACACCCTCTGTGTCAGCTGTAGCTCTCTGAATTCCCTCTGCCCCACTGTGTTCTGCTCATAGGCCACTGCTCCACAGGCAAGACAAAACTTTGCTTTTTTTCCATACAAAAATCAGCTTTTAAATGAAAAACCAAGTCTTTCAGGTGCTACTGAGAAAACTAAGCCACTGAGGTTCTGAGCAGTGAACTGCTAAAGCCCAAGTGCTGTTCAAAGGATTAGTTTAAATGATTAGTCCACGATTTCACAGAATTCAGGAGCCTAATACTTTTTCCTATGTTGCTGTGAAAGGAAGAAACATTGTCCCCACTGTATGAGTGTAAAACTGTCACCTAAACACCACAGGACACCCTTTTATGTGCAGCAATGTGCCTAAAGCTGCAAGGTGGCAATTAGCAAGGTTTGAAGCAGCAGCCAGGCATGTAACTCCCACTGAAAGCCAGTGGGAACTAATCACTGAACACTTCTTAAAACTGGTATTAAGCTCCTGTGGGCCTTCCATGTCCTTAATAACTTGGAAATTCTTATCAAATTGGCACAAAACCTCTGGAGGACATCCAAGAGCTGAATTCAGACACACAGCACCCTGGCTCCTATTTACCTATTTGTTCTTCTCCCCCAGCACACCTGGAGCAGGTGAGAGATGAGTTGTAGCACTGGCACCCAGTTGGACAAGGATCACTCAGTGACCTGGCACAAAAATAGCATCTTGGTGCTCAGAATTCATGAAATCACAAAATGGTTTGGGTCAAAAGGGACCTTAAGGACCACGTAGTTCCAGCCCCACTCTGCCACCAACCCAAAAGCCCTGGAGAAGTTATGACTGTGGAGGTCAGTTTAAAGAGAGAGTAATTTGAAAGCAGAAATCCCAAGAGTAGCAGGGAGTAAAATACCAGGACTGGGCCCTTCCCTCACGTCCATGGCTCAGTGTATCCCTACACTTGTTAGGACAGACCCAGGTGATCACAGCACCACCCCCAGCACCTGAGAACAGGGTTAACAGGTAGGTGGAGAGCACAGTGCTCAGCCTGAGCAGCTCCCAGGGCAAACAGTGCTGTCCTTTCTTAGGTATTCTGGAGCTGTCTGTGCCAGGACTAAAACAACCCCAACCCCCTTGATATCTAATACTGTGCAAAAGCAGAACTAAGCCCCACGATGGTTGACACATCCTGCAAACGAGCAGCTCCATCTGCCTTTGCAGTGGGCACAGGTACCCAGCTCTGCCCCCCAGGCTTGTTTTCCAAGCAGTCACAGCACTGACAGACCTCTGGGGCTCTCAGGGTTCTCATCCTGATGAGCTCAGACACTGCTCACATCTCTCAGGGAGCTCCAGGGAGCTGTGCTGGCACCATCCTGCCCCCCAGGCTCTCTGGGGCACGTCACAAACCCAGCAAGAGGTGCTGTGGAACCTTCAGGCACAAATCCTCTTATCCTGCCTCCAAATACATCTCTCTCTTATTCTGAGTACCACCAAAACTCTCATTTATAAAAAGCAAAATAAAGCAGAACCAACACACTGGAAGCAAATCTTCCTTCAGAGTAAAAGATCCTGTTTTCTTTTTTCATTTGGGTCTTTTTAAACCAATCTTGAATTCAAGTACAAACCAGGGTACACTCCACATTTCAATTTTTAATTTTCTAAGATTGACAAACACTTGCAACACTCACCCAAACCGAGTTACTATTTCTGCCCAAGAGAGTTTTTTCCAGGACAGCACAAGGAATGCCCAGGCAGAATGGGGTGGAAGATGACACACAGCAAATGCACATTCACAGCAACACTCCAGAGCACAAGAAACCTGCAGCACCCCCTCCTGCACACCCAGAGCTCAGCTGACTCCTAAAAAAATCATCCAATCTGCATGTATGAAAGCAGCTCAAGAGAGGGGTGTCCTTTCATAGAATCATAGAATCGATTGGGTTGGAAAAGACCTCCAAGATCATCGAGTCCAACCCTTGGTCCAACTCTAGTTCATTTACCAGATCATGGCACCCAGCGCCACGTCCAATCTGTGTTTAAAGATCTCTAGGGATGGTGAATCCACCACCTCTCCGGGCAGCCCATTCCAATGCCTGAGCACTCTCTCTGCAAAAAATTTTTTTCTGATATCCAACTTCAATTTCCCCTGGCAGAGCTTGAGCCCATCGTGCCCCCTTGTCCTATTGCTGAGTGCCTGGGAGAAGAGACCAACCCCCACCTGGCCAGAACTTCCCTTCAGGCAGTTCCAGACAGTGCTGAGGTCACCTCTGAGCCTCCTCCACTCCAGGCTGAACACCCCCAGCTCCCTCAGCCTCTCCCCACAGCACTTGTGCTCCAGTCCCTTCACCAGCCTCGTTGCTCTTCTCTGGCCCCGCTCCAGCACCTCAATATCCTTTCTGAACTGAGGGGCCCAGAGCTGAACACAGTACTCAAGGTGTGGCCTCACCAATGCAGAGTACATGCCAAGTCTCTCCCTGCAGGCTTGCAAAGCCTTGGCAACCCCAGTGGCCCACAGATGTTAAACATGATGAGATGACTTCAGGGGAAGATGATGAAACACTGCTCTGTCAGAGCCACAGCTGCTGCTCCATGGAGCCTCAGACAACTCCAGATTAGGGAGAGGGCACACATTTTCTACAGTGCATGGGAGATTAACCACTGGTGCCAACTGCAAAGGAAGGAGTGGGAGCTGCCATATCTTGATACTTGAGATGAAAAGTTGCCAAAACACATGTTAGATTTGGGAAGAGCTACAGTGCATTTCTTGGCTCTGAGGGAGAGAAAAGAAGTACTCTGACTACCAGGAGGTGCAACACTGCAGGATGGCCCCTCCTGTGCTTAATTCTTCTGACCCTCTGGAGTGTTAAGGACTATTCTGTCACACTGTTTTGCAAAAAAATTTCTTCCCTTTAAGAAAGCTGAGGTCCCATAGATGTGACACATGTTCCATAACTCACCTCCTCAGGTTTCCCTTAGGATGGTGACATGTTGCAGTGGGCCAGGAGAGCATCCACTGCTCAGAGAAGGAAAACCAGGAACATTTCTTCACTGAGCTTATGCATTTTATGGAAAGGGATTTCAAGGCAGTAACCTGAGATTTAAATCCTACAGTGCCACAGTGTTAGAATGGTCTTATTTTAGATAACAATTCTTTCACTCTCAACAAGTATTTTCTTATGATAGTATAGTTTGAATTCTGCTTTCTTTAAAGTAACAGTGACTCCTATGGCGTGAGTGTAAAAGCAAAGAAGATTGAATAAATTAATATTTTCTGGCTCTCTACAGCAGTTTTGAGAGTCCTGAGCTGCAAGAACATCACTCAAATGAGAGGTGAGCAGAAAGAGAAGCATTTCAATTCCACAGCTCCTGGTTTCACCCTGACAAGAGTCTCGTTGCCAGTTCACTCAGTCCAGAAGGTCTGAATTTCCAACCTGATCAGCTTTACCATCTGTCTTGAAAAAAACAACTCAAGGCAGAGTCTTGGAATGGTTTGGGTTGGAAGGGACCTTAAAGATCATCCAGTCCCACCCCCTGCCATGGGCAGAGACACCTCCCACCAGCCCAGGTTGCTCCAAGCCCTGTCCAACCTTGGACATTGCCAGGGATGGGGCAGCCACAGCTTCTCTGGGCACCTGTGCCAGGGCCTGCCCACCCTCCCAGGAAAGGATTCCTTCCCAATATCCAATCTAAATATCCTCTTTTTCAGAGTTACATCAGGTTCAGAAAAACATACCTGAAAATACTGTTTTCTTTACAGCAATACCATAAATTTGAAGATACTTGAAAAGATCAAGCTAGAAAAAAAATATTTCATGTTCATTTCAACGAATATTTCAGAACTTCATCGTTACTATTTTTAAGTCTAGAAAATTGTGATTTTGTTCTAGGAGCATTTTTGTTGTTGTTCTTAAAAAGAAAAAAGTGATTTTACAATTACCTTCCCAGGTGATCAGAAAAAATCTTGCCAGTACATAACTAAACTCTGTGTTGCTTAGCAGTTCTTAGGAGAAAATGAGAAAGTGTATGGAGGGACTTATGGTCTCCAAAGCAGAGTTCATTATTGCAGCATGTTTGCAGAAACAATAATCCCATCTTTACCACTGCTAAGCTTTACAGTTTACAGATCTGTGCAACTGGATGTTTCCAGGGCTCTTAAGGCATCTTTATTCCCTTTTTCTTCTCTTCCTTCTTTTCTTTCACAACAAATGAACATGTCACATCCACAACAATTCTGAAACCTTGATACCACATTAAGCTTCCCACAGAAGCACAAACATCCCTTAAAGCCTCAGGCTCAAAGTCATTCCTGTGTTCAGATGTTCTGGATGCAAACAGTATCTCGAGGCTTTGATACAACTTAAATGAAAACAAAGAAAATCTTTGCAGCAGTGAAGTTTGAGGTAATTAATCCTTTATACTGGGACTACAAAGGTGGGGCTCTCACCCCACAATAGCACAATAAAAATACACAGAGTAAAGACTGGTTAGTCTTAGATAAATGGTACTTAGACTTTTTGTCTGTTATTCAGTGATTAATTTCTATTTAGGTAAGATCCATGAACAGCTTTTATAAGTGCACAGAGAAAGGGAAGAAGCACATCTGAAGAGGGTCTGTTTATAACCTCGACAGCCCTTTCCCTGGGCATCCTTTCCTTCCTTCCAACCAGGCAGGATCCAGCTGCACCAAAACAAACTGTGGCAGATCAGTGACTCTGCCTCTCATTATTTCCACACTGGTGATGCTGTATCATTTTGTAGTTCCAGCCAATCTTATTTTCTTGGAGTTTAAAGCTCAATTTCAAAGTATCATCATTTACTGGCAGTTTTACTTTGCTGTGGAGTGACAGAGTCCTTGTTTTAATTCAACTTTTTTACATTCATATTGATATTCTTTTATGTAATCTAAAGCATTCTGATCTGGACCAGCAGGACTCAAGCAGGACAAGTGTGTGTGTTTGCCAGGATAAAGTGGCCTCTTGCAGCACTGAGCTCTCCCCACTGCTCTGCTGGAGCTACTCAAACAACAGAACCAAACAAAAACCCCAAAATGAATCAGTATCTGAAAGCCAGAAACTCCAACACTAAAGCCAACAACGATCTTTAGTTCCATATTGTCCCCAAAAGTTCTGACAGTTTGAACTCCGAGAAGAGGAGCAGGTTTTGCATCTGTTTATTCACTTGGATGCACAAATCTCAACCCACAATCCACTGTGTGACACACAAAGAGAAGCTCCAGGGAGACCTCACTGGGGCCTGTCAGTACTGAAAGGACCTTATAAAAAAGCTGGAGAGTGATTTTTCACAAGGGCAGAAAGTGATAGGATGAGGGGGAATGGTTTGAAACTACAAGGGGAAAGATTCAGATGAGATGTGAGGATGAAATTCCTCCCTGTGCAGGTGGTGAGGGTGTCCAGAGAAGGTGTGGCTGTCCAGGAACTGCAGTGAAAAAGGGATAAATATGGGAAAAAACGTAGAGAAGTGAATTCTCAGGAAGAAACTTAACAGAGACCATGTTGCTTAAACCTTCCCTTCCCAAACCTTCCCTTCCCTTCAATTCCCTTCCCTTCCCATGCCAAACCTTCCCTTCTTATGCCAAACCTTCCCTTCTTATGCCAAACCTTCCCTTCTTATGCCAAACCTTCCCTTCTTATGCCAAACCTTCCCTTCTTATGCCAAACCTTCCCTTCTTATGCCAAACCTTCCCTTCCCAAACCTTCCCTTCCCAAACCTTCCCTTCCCAAACCTTCCCTTCCCAAACCTTCCCTTCCCAAACATTCCTAAACCTTCCCAAACCTTCCCTTCCCTTCCTTTCCCTTCCCTTCCCTTCCCAAACCTTCCTTTCCCTTCCCTTCCCTTCCCAAACCTTCCTTTCCCTTCCCTTCCCTTCCCAAACCTTCCCAAACTTTCCCTTTCCTTCCCTTCTTAAACCTTTTCTTCCTAAACCTTCCCTTCCCAAACCTTCCCTTTCCTTCCCTTCTTAAACCTTTTCTTCCTAAACCTTCCCTTCCCTTCCCAACCCTTCCCTTCCCAACCCTTCCCATCAGAGATGATGTTGCTTTCAAGCCACACCTCCCAAGTTTACAATCTTCACTTAAGTAGACAGATACCACACAAATTAACAAGGCTCTCCAGAGTAACATCCACCACAACTTGACTTTATAAAGCAGAAGAACAGGCAACAGTGAGAAAAATATAGACACCTCCTCCACTAATGAAGAAAAATGCCCAAACCCACAAATGGAACTGTCACACCCCTCAGTTTTTATTGGTGCTTGTATTAAATAAAGACATTAATTGTTTTCCATCGTAGATTTTCTCATTTACCTTCAGGTTCCCACCTCTGAGCAGGCCAGATTAGTTTAATGAGGCTTTGGATGAAGCACTTTGTGATGCACAAAGATACAGAAACTATTACCCACCACCTTTCTCATGATTTATTAAATTGGAGCAAACAAAGATTGCATCCTGCGACTGATTCAACAAAGGATTAGACACTGCCATGGATAATGGAAAACCCTAAATCCATCAGATTGAATTAAATAAATAAATGAATCCTAAAGCATACTAACTCTCTGCAGCTTTCCAGCTGAAGTGGGAAAGGGAATATCCCCAAGAGTTACACCAGGATTTTCCTCTGATGTTTATCCCACAACAGACATTCCCAGCACAAGTGGGACTGGGCAGATTGTTGGTACTCAAAGAGTTATTTTTTGCCAAGTCTAAATCCAAAGTGTGCTCTCTGAGAATTCCATGGTATTTTTTATCCCCTTTAATATTCTCCTTAACCTCCCCCCCCAAAAAAAAACCCAAAACAGCACCCAAAAACCATTGAAGGCATAACATGAAATAACTATGGGTGGTACTTACTATGCAAGCAGAGTAATGTTTGATCTGATTTATAGATTCTGCTGCACAAGCCACAACTGTGTGAGTGATAAATTACAGGGATGCAGGAAATTACTGACTCCAGGGAACACGCTGTCAAAGATGCCAAAGGAAGGGCAATATATTGGATGCATTCAAAACAGGGAAAGAGATGCTCTCTTTGCAAGGCAAATTCCTGGATGTACAAATTTCCTTTGGCTGCTGATTTGTGAGTTGGGAGATTTTAGGGAGGGAGAGGAGGAGGGGAAAGGGAATGCTTGTTCTCAGCTCCTGCACTGAACCTGAGGGTCAGACAAGCATCAGTAACTTCTGAAGCCAAATTATCTCCTGGTGTGCCTCAGCAGACCTGTGCCCCCTTTGCAGGGACTTAATCCTGAATTACTCACACTGAAGAGCTGCTCCCCTTGATCACCCCCATGCAGGGATCTGTATCCTGCTGCTTTGATCTGCAGGGGAGGTTGCCTGTGTCACAAAGCCAATTATTCTCTCTATTTTCCCCCTCATCTCCCACTCTTTCCAAAAGCCACATGCACCAAGTCCAAGCCAAAAAGCCCAGAGAGAGGCAGAGCATAATTCCTCAGCTCAAGCTTTGCCCTGGTGCTCCAACAGGCACTGATTGTCCTCTATGGCTCAAAACACAAGCAGCCCATGTAATGTTGGTCAGTCACACCCCCAGATTCACCTGCCAACAAGTATGTGACAAAAAAGCCATAGCTGAGGTCCTCCAAAGCCTTAAGGAGCTGTCTGTGCCATCAGACATGAGGGAGAGCTCTCTGTGCTGCCAAAAACTGCCTCTTTGCAAGACACAGGCTGGAAGTTCTCCTGAAGTCATGTTACAGCACTGCTGTGAATCTGACTGACAGGACAGGGGGAGAAGGCAAACTGTGCATGAACAGGCACAGAAAAATTCAGGAGAGCAGGTTTTTATACCTTTAAAATGAAATCTCTTCATTGCTCCATTCCCTCTGTACAGCAGCTGCTCCCTCTCACTGAGTGACACTCTCAAGGACACACTTTGAACAGAGAAGTGGTGAGTTCTCCCCAGCTGAAGGGGCTGTCACATCCAGCAGCCTGGGCAGGGCTGACATGTACTCTCTGAATGGCAACTTTCAAGGTTCTGCCTGAGCTGCAAACTCTGTCATCCAGTTCCTGGGAAAAAACAGCCTGTTTGAGCCATCCTTCCCACCAAGACTAAAGGATCAAGGTGCCAGTGGGAAGAATGACTGTTTGGAAGTGTTTATAAACTTAAACAAAAAATCCCCTGTAGTTTCTACATTAAAGCTGTGCCTGGGGAAAAAGAAAGAAAAAAGGAAATTAAATTAAATAATCTCACTTTTCAGAAGGTGATCCCAACTCAACAAGAGCAGTGACTGCTCCTCTAAGATGGGCTGGAGGCATCAGGCTTGGTCAAAACACTGAAGTGCCCACCTGCCTGGGCACTCAGTGCCTCCCCACCCAGGGTCTGAGGAGCCCTGCAGCCCTGGAAAATCTGGGATACAGCCCTAGCATAGGCATGGGATCAGCCAGCACTGCTGCCAGGACAGAGCTGGAGCTTCTGGAATTATCAATCTGCCACTTCCAGGAACACTGAAGAGGTTCAGAACTAAGCAGGAGGAAAAGCAACTAAGGATCCTTCCTCTTGAGTGCCAAAGGCACAGCTGGAGAGGGGACCTTCTCCTCTGGGCTTCTGACACCCTCCAGCACCTTCCAAAGAGAGATGCAAAATGCACCAAATAAACATGGAAAGAAACACTCTCACAAAGCTATCAAGAAGTACAAGAGTTACAGAAAGGACAGGAAGGACTGAAGTAGATTTTCAACTATTTTCCATTTCTTTTTTCCATAATAATGACCAAAATTTGCACAATGCTAAAAGTCTCGCCTGCAAATGCAAACATGACTATAATCCCTGTTAACAAAGCACACAGAGAAATTAAAGCAAGCTTAACTAAGCAGTGTTTGTGAATATTAATGAGCCTAAAAACCTAAATCCAAGCTTTAAAAATTTTAAGTAAAAAGAGGATTGTTTTCAGACTAATTTGTATTTAAACTGGATGCTTTGCATGTGAAATGGAGGAAGAAAGTGAACTGTGCTGCCCTAGAAAAGCATTAAAATGAGCATAACAAAGTAACACCTTGGGGAATTCTGAATATCTGGATCTATTCAGCTTTTAAGCTGATGCACTGAGCTGTGCTCAAATGCCACTGGACAGTGGCTCATTCCAAATCTCCACATTCTATTGCAGAGATCAAAAGGATGTATTTTCTTCTTACCCACCAACAGTGGTTTTCCACCTGACACAAAAGAGCAATGCTCTGACCATCCACAGAAGTTCAGGACAGTTGTGGAGCAGCTTTCACACCTCACACAGACAGTTCAAGCTTCACTTTGGGAATGTTGAACATCCCCTGCATCAAACGAGGTTTTAAAATCCTACCAACTTCAGCAAGGAACAGAAAGCACATCAGGGAGGATTCATCCAAATCCTGATGTTTAAGGACAGACACTCATATCATCCCCACACTTAGTGAAAAAACCTGATACTTTTATTCTGGATGTCACCCCATCCTCATGAAGATGTCCAGGTGAGATGAATCATCCTTGAGAATCTGCTCTTCCTCTCCCCTGGCTCTAAAGGGAGCTGAGCACTCACTCCAGTGCAGGTGTGCACAACAGACACCTCACAGGACATGGACCTCACTGCTCATGGTTCAGAGGGAACCTCATCCATTCATTACAATTTGACCAAAACTTTGGTCCATTTTTAGAACAGGCATTTTATTCCCTTTGGCCATCCAAGCAGACTGGTCTGGTTTAAAAGGAACCTTAAGGATCATCCATTCCACCCCCCCTGCCATGGGCAGGGACACCTCCCACCAGCCCAGGCTGCTCCAAGCCCTGTCCAACCTGACCTTGGACACTCCCAGGGATGGGGCAGCCACAGCTTCTCTGGGCACCTGTGCCAGGGCCTGCCCACCCTCACAGGGAGGAATTCCTTCCTTAATATCCAACATAACCTTTCCATCTGCCAGTTTGAAGCCATGCTTTGTAAATAGTCCTTTCAGTACTTTTTGGTTTTGTCACTTGGTTGTTTTGGTTGGGTTTGGGGGTTTTTTAGTTCATAACCACACCAGGGTTAAAGTTTTTCCCTGACCTGAGGACTGTCACTGAGGAGGAGAGGCTGAACCACTCAATATCCAAACAGAAATATCTCTCTGCTCTTTTCCATTTTTGAAAATCTACAGTCCACAAGGCAAAATCCACTTACTGTTTAATATTGCTAAGTGTAAAACAGACAGCAGAGAATGACAGGAGAATTGGCAGTAAACTCTGGAAAAAGAAAGGGCACTAGAATACTGGTTGTTGCCTGACACCAACACCAGGCATTTTTGGGAGCACAGGAGCTCCTGAGGTGCAGGGAGCACAGAACTCGGATCCTTTCCATCCCTGAATTTTCACAGAAAAACTCAAGCAGCCACCAGGCAGCCTCAGCTATATCCTCACCTCTCCTTATAGATGCCCTCCAAGCCCAAAGAAAACAAAGCACCTTTGCAGGGCAAAGCACACAGAGTCCCCTTCTGCCTTCCCTTCTTGCTGCTTCAATGGAGGGCAGCAGCACTAAAGTATTAACTATTGGTAAAATGAGTAAAAAAAAGCAATCTCAGGCCTGTTTGCTGCTGTGAACTCCCCTGTTGTTCCTCTGCCACCCCCCTGCAGACTCACAGGAGCTCAGGCAGCTGCAGCCTCAGTTACTCAGCCTGCAGAGATCAGTGGCTACTGCAGTTCAAACGCTTCATTAACTTCTTGTGCTCGGCCCCTGGAGATAAGAATCCACTGTCTGGACCAGATTTGCATAAAGGCAACAAAAGAGAAATAAAATAATATATGATAAAGTGAGCCAAGCAGGACTTCCCCCTCTCCAAAACCAAGGGAAGTTCACACCTTCCCCTGCAGAGATGAACCTAAGGGAGAACTACGACCTCCCTCCCGCCTTCCTGCACCAACAGGGTAGGAGTTTGGATGTGAGTCAGGAGCACAGATGTGCATCTGCTAAACCACAACTGCTAACAAGTCTGGCAGCCTGTGCAGTGCTGATACCAATAAGGCTTCACTGCCAATTGGTCCCCAGTGCAACCCAAATGGGCACAGTAAAACCCTCCCCACCCTTGCTCAGGTTCTGTATTCCTGCTCCATTGGGAAGGAATGGGCTTTCCAAGCATCAGCTTTGTCACCTCCCCCAGCAGCACCCAGTGACACAACACCCAGGTGCTCACAGCCAGCTCGTTTATTCGAGCCCTGACAAAAGCAGTGACATTTGCCAACGTTTGATTCATCCCAGGCTGAAATCCCCATTCCCTGGGGATAAATCTTCCTGTCTAATGAGGAACAGTCATGCACAATTACTCTGTGAGGCAGCAAATGGCTGAGGATCTTGAGAATGCTCATTTGTTCATCTAACTGCTGGAGGTAAGAACTTGGGTAAGCCAGGGCTCAAAATGCAACCTCAACACTTCCATGGGGATGCTACAGAAGGGTCCTTGGCCCTGCCTTGAAAAATGTACAGAACAAGGACTAGGTGGGAGAACAGTCTGAGCTATTGCATCTCTTTACCTATGGATTTCCCTGCAGAAAAAGGAGGTTTATTTAAAATATGCATTTTCTAAGCTGCAGCAGGAGGTGGCTCCAGACCTGAGAGCTGCTCCCTGACAGAGCTGCTCCTTGGCAGAGCAGCACCCCTGGCAGAGCAGCACCCCTGGCAGAGCAGCACCCCTGGCAGAGCAGCACCGCTGACAGAGCTACTCCCTGGCGGAGCAGCACCCCTGGCGGAGCAGCACCCCTGACAGAGCAGCACCCCTGGCAGAGCAGCACCCCTGGCAGAGCAGCACCCCTGGCAGAGCAGCACCCCTGGCAGAGCAGCTCCCCTGACAGAGCAGCACCCCTGACAGAGCAGCTCCCCTGACAGAGCAGCTCCCCTGACAGAGCAGCACTCCTGGCAGAGCAGCACCCCTGGCAGAGCCGCTCCCTGGCAGAGCAGCACCCCTGGCAGAGCAGCACCCCTGGCAGAGCAGCACCCCTGGCAGAGCAGCACCCCTGGCAGAGCTGCACCCCTGGCAGAGCAGCACCCCTGGCAGAGCTGCACCCCTCTCCTCCTGACAGTTCTCCTCTCCCTCCCAGCTTGTGCTCAGCCAAGCCTTCAGATCACCTGCAAGAAAACACCTGCTCAGGTGAGCCTTTGGGTTTACCTTCCTGAGCAGCACCAAACCTGCTGCAGGGGCCCAGCTGCAGCTCCTAATGCACATCGTTATTCCTTACAAGGGTCATTTAGCACAAAGCTGGGACAAAGCAGAAAAACAGCCACACAGATTTGTATTCCACAACAAAGACAGTCTGGCAAATAATGGTGGATCAGTGAGCAGGGTGTGCAGCATCCCTGCCCTGAAGGACAGCTCTCCTTCCCCCAGGTACCCTCTCCTGAATCTCATCCTATTCCTCCTCCCCATCAGCACACACCAGCGAGGAACTTTTTGGCCCTTCAATTAAAACTATCTGGGTCTCATTTTAATGTTCCAGAGCTTCTGAACTTGTTGCTTTGCACCCATTAAGAGGGATTTTTGTTCAAGAGCACCTTTCAGAGGAGGAAAGGAAAAAAAAAAAAGAGAGAGAGAAAGGGAACAAGAAACCCCTGTAGCAAACCCAGCAGCAGAGACTCCTGTAATTGATCCAGGAGGGAGATGAAATCATAATTAATCCATTCGGGAGACAGGGAAGTCTCAAACACCCTTTTTTTGGGAAGAGGGGCAAGTACCTGGTTATGTGCACTTTACAAACAAGCAAAAGCTAATTGCTTCAGAGTGCCAGCAAACCCCCCCAGGGAATACACCCTCTTGTCTAATGCCACCTGCAGCAGCACCGAGATCAAAGAGCACCTGTACAGGCTCCAGTTCCTCCTCCCCTCTCTGCTCCACTACACAGGTTGGGATTTCTGATCACTCTGTCAGCTAAACTGTTACTTTTAACTACAAGGCATTGCCATCTCTTCCTTCCTCCTCACACACCACAGTGATGAGAGCTCAGCATATCCATCAGGGTTTGCAGCAGTGGGAAGGGTGAGAGGAGGGAAAGGGCAGCTCCTGGCAGGACCAGACCCTGCACAAGGTAATTCTCCTGTCAGTGTACAGAGCAGACCTGCAGTTCACACCCTCCCTGATTCCCTCTTGCTACTGCTAATAGAGGGCACGTTAGACACAGAAGATCATTAATCAGTTATAAATTGAAATTAATTACCATAGCAATGAAAGGATGCAAGAATACAAAGCTCGTTTCTTTTGCAGCAGCATTTACAAAAGATACATTAGTAAAGTAATTTGTGTCAGATTTTACCACAAACCCATGGGGAATTCAGAGCACAGCAAGAGGAACCAGCTGCTCAGAGGCATTAATGACCAGACCACATCAAACCTAACACTTGCAGGAGTGTGGAAGCACCTCTGAGCATCAAACACCACAAAGCAAAAGAAATCATGTGTATTGTCTCTGTTGGGCATGTGCTGGTTGTCCCTCTTTCATTGATTTAGAGTTCAGCTGTGCTGTTGGGAGCTGGATGGGCACAGCAGCTGGCAGTGACCTCAGCACTGTCTAGAACTCCCTGAAGGGAAGTTCTGGCCAGGTGGGGGTTGGTCTCTTCTCCCAGGCACTCAGCAATAGGACAAGGGGGCACGATGGGCTCAAGCTCTGCCAGGGGAAATTGAAGTTGGAGAGCAGAAAAAAATTCTCTGCAGAGAGAGTGCTCAGGCATTGGAATGGGCTGCCCAGAGAGGGGGTGGATTCCCCATCCCTGGAGGTTTGTAAAGTGAGATTGGCCGTGGCACTGAGTGCCATGATCTGGTAAAGGGACTGGAGTTGGACCAAGGGTTGGACTTGATGATCTTGGAGGTCTTTTCCAACCCAATCAATTCTATGAGTCTATGATTCTGTGGGCATGGAGAAGCACTGCCAGGAGTGCCAGCTCACAGGGCCCTGAGTGACACCCTGGGCAGCCCAGCTCACAGCAACATCTGAAGCCCTGGCAGTGCCCACCCCAGAGCCCACCACTAACTGTGCCCCCAAAGGTACCCATTCACAGCTCAAAATCATCACCATAAAAAACAGCAGAAAGCACCAAAGTCCTCCCATGCCTTGGAGGACACACTGCACGTCCTCCAGATGGATTTAGATGAAAACTCTTTGCAAGTTGGTCAGTGCTATGACTGCACTAAGTTTAACACTGGGGATCAGCAGCTTTACTTGCAACACACTGAGCTCACTTATCACCCTTCACTTTCTTAAGGTTTGCAATTTATCTGGTAACAGTAATGAAATAAGTGAACACACTTTTATGGGTAGATCAGACTCAATGCTGAGAAAAGGCTGACACTGAAGGAAGGCAGAGAACAGGCAAACAGGCACAGGAGAGAAGCAACTCTTGTTCCAGACTTGCTCTCAGATCTAAGACCCTGAAAACATATTTGCTCTACCTTGGAAAACCACTGGAACTAAGTCAGAGGCTCCCTAAGACCTTTTATTGAGCACAGTCACAAAACATCATGAACCAGACTCTGGTACCAGCACAAAAACAGGTAAAGGTCACTCAGGACGCTGGAGCAGCTTACAAGATCTGCAGTGAAATTTTCACAGATGTAACCCCTGCTGTTCACAGAATCATAAAATCATTTAAGTTGGGAAAAGCCTCTAAAAGCACCAAGACCAACAGCTTTGCTTGGTTCAGCTGGAAGTTTGTGGACCAGCAAACATCCTCCCCAGAATATCCACTGTGACAGGGGAACAAGCTTGGTGGATGAAAGGATAAAAGGAATGGCTGCAAATAAAGTGAAGGGAGTTTTCATCTCCACTCATCTGACCAGGGAAGGTGTCCCTTGCAGGCAACAGGTAGGGACAAGTCAGCACTGGCATAAATAACACACTGTGCAAAGCAAGAGCAACATCCCATCAACTCCCTGAAAGGCCTTTCAGTCCTGTAAGTGGAAGTTTGTACATTCCTCATTCATTTACCATCCCTGGTGGGTTTTGTATTAAATTAAGTGTTTACACAGTGCTTTGAAGATGCAAAGTACTAAAAGGGGCAAATACTTTCACTAGATATCAAAGAGCTACAGCTCCTGGAGACTAAGTGGATCCATCAGCTGAAATAATTGGCTGCATCAAACACATCTAAGTAGAATGGTGTAAATGTCCTTTGGTTTTTCTCATAGACAAGAAAATACAGAATCACATTCAGATTTGGACTTGGAGAAAGCAGATCATGACAGGATTATTTTAGCAAAAGGATGACCCTGTTGTTGGGAGGAGCACTGCCTCTCTCTTAAGGATCAAGTGTTGGCCATGGCTAGAAATAAAGCACTGAAGATGACAGACAACTGCTATAAATCATGAGGGAAAATACAGTGCCTTTGATTCAGGTTTATTCTACCAAAGCCACACACTGCTGACTTTGCTGTTCCTGACTCCAGGAGTGCACTGGCTACATCTAACTGAGACAACAATTGGAAAACAGGAAAAACCTGCCCTGAGAAGCAAAGGGCATGATTAGGGATTAAATCAGTACTGAAGCTGATGGGAGACCCATTACCTCCCCAGGGTCTGTCCTGCAGCCTCCAAATGCCACTAATTAAGCTAAAAATACACCATATTGGAAATATTAAAGGGAAAAAACCTCCAATAATCAGTGGGAAAGACACTGACACAGCAGCAGGGAGGCAGCTCCAGCTGTTTGGGCACATCTGGCCAATAAAAACAACTCTACCACCAACTTACTGTTATTTTATTTACCAATCTCTCTTCAAACATCCCCACTTATTTTGACTAAGGGCTTGTTTAGGTGGGTTGGATTTGGTGTCCTCATCCAAACCTTCCCCTCCTGACCTGCAAATGCTGCTTTGGGAATCTCTGCTATGAACAGCTCCCAAAGGTTACCAAGAGAACACAAAAGCACTGGAGTAATGTCACAGACAGTTCTTTTAAAGGAGGTAAAGATTTGAATTCTGATTATTTAAAATGTAATTTTAATAAATCATTATTAGAGGAAGGGCAGAGAAGATAAAGCAGAAATTCTACTGTGGGAACTTCATCCTATCTCCCTGAAGGATGAGCTTTAGGATCACAACCACTCTGATTGCTGTTAGAATATTTAAATAACCTTTGATAAACGTTATAAATTGGCTCCAGATTTTCATCTGGGTAGGACTGTTCCCCACACACACTTTCATTTCTTTTGTCTCTTGTGCAAGACAAAACTGAGGCAAGGAACAAGGGGGTTGACCAAGAATGAGCTGCAAGGACTCAGCAGAATTCAGTGTACAAGGTGACTGTACTGACAGGGGGTCAGAGCAGCTCTGCAGAACATGCAGGGCAGTTCACAGGGATCAGGTCCTGCATCTCCCAGAGGCTTTTTGGGCAGCAGAGAGCAAAGGAACAAAGCAAATGTCCATGATGGAGACACAGGAGTCTCATGCCAGCCCTGTGCCAACAGCAGGGTAAGACAAATCAGAGGTGAGCGAGTGGTGAGAGAAACCAGCTCCTGCCAACTCAGGCTCTCAAAATCAGACCCAAGGACTCAAGATTCCTCCAAGACACAGGAGGCTCCAAACATGAACTGCCACCTCTCTAACCCCAAACTCTTCTCCATCTTTTAGCACCTCATCCTTTTGATTCCCAGTATCTTCCCATTCAAGAGTGGTATATCCACCCAATTTCAGTTTTCCTTTACCTCCATTTTCAATATCCCCTTTCCAAACCCACAGTGAATGTCACATGTTAATGAAATAACCCCCAAGAGAACGAAAGCTGCAATGCACACATGAGCATCTTTATCAAATCCCATTTTTATTTCAGGAAAATTTCTCTCAGGAGAAGAGCTGTGCTTTAATGGCTCCAAATTTAGCTCAGTGCCTCCTTTACAACTCTAAAAGCTTCTAGACAGTCTACAGAAGCATATGGATCTCATAATGCCCAAGTTGGCCATTAAAAAGGAGAAGTTCTTGGAAGTACAAACAGAATATAGAGCAGGCATGCCCTGTGTCTGAAACTTTTGATTTGCATTATGTCAGCTGGTGAGATAACAGTGAGAGTGAACTCCCATTCAGCACATTAAGTGTTCTCAAAGAAGCACAAGGTTGAATTGGGCTCTTCTCTTCCCCAGTGGAATTCAGAGCTCACAACTTACTGCAGAGAGCAGTGACTTTCCTTGTCCTTTTTCAAATAATCCATAAAAAAAAAAAAGAAATTATAAAATGAAAATTGCAAAAAGCTTCTTGTGGGGCATTGCAAACACATTTCAACCTTTCAACCTCACCCCATATCCAAGCTCTGTGTTCAGCCCCGTTCAGTCTCCAGGGTTCACTCAGCCCACAACCTCCTCCCCAGGACTGATGGTTCCTGCTCCCTATTCCAGCACAGCCACCTGCTTGATTAGGCTCCTACACATGAAGAAAAATGTCTTTCTCCTGTCTGAGCTGGCTTTGGTTTTTACCTGAAGGGAAAGCAGCGACAGAAAGTCACCTGCAGCTCCCTGGCCTGAGCTTTAATAGACTCTCACTGCGTGGTGGGCACTCATCACTGTCTAGAACTACCTGAAGGGAAGTTCTGGCCAGGTGGGGGTTGGTCTCTTCTCCCAGGCACTCAGCAATAGGACAAGTGGGCACGATGGGCTCAAGCTCTGCCAGGGGAAATTGAAGTTGGGGATCAGGAAAAAATTCTTTGCAGAGAGAGTGCTCAGGCATTGGAATGGGCTGCCCAGAGAGGGGGTGGATTCCCCATCCCTGGAGGTTTTTCAACTGAGCTTGGCCGTGGCACTGAGTGCCATGATCTGGTAAAGGGACTGGAGTTGGACCGAGGGTTGGACTTGATGATCTCAGAGGTCTTTTCCAATCCAATCCATTTTATGATTCTATGAAGGCACCCCCAGGCACAGATTTCCACCAGGTTACAAAAGCATAATGTGCCTGTGAGTGAGCACAGCTACCCATCTGTAGGAGCAGGAACAAGAGGAAAATAAGGTGCAACACGTACTTGAAAAAGCAAAAAAAACCCCATATATACAGAGTAGAGGTAAAACTACAGGGCAGTGCTGAACAGAGCACTGGCCAGAACACAGAGGTGTTCTGAAATCAGAATATAGGAGCCAATAAATTGTTCCTGCACAGGCCACAGGAGAGCTGGCAGCTGGCAGAGCCTCTCTCCCAGGCATTACATGACTCTCTGTGCTTGCTGGATTTCCAAACCACGGTGCTCTGCTCTGGCATTGCTGGGGGGGTTTGGAGCTGTTCCAGGTGGTTTTGCTGGCTGCTCCAGAACAGACAGAAAAGATTAAAAAAAAAAAAAAGGAAGATTAAAGATTAAGGCAAATGGAAGGTTACCTGGGATCAAAACAGCAGAAGCCCTTCCCTCCATTCAGTGATTCTGCACCTGGAGCAGCTGCTCCAGCAGAACAGGGGCAGAATGCTTTGGATTCCCATCCTTTGTGATCCACTTTGGTTAATTAGCATCATCTTCTAACCTTCCTTGTTAAACCTCATCCCAGACTTTATTCTACCAGCAAGAACAGCATCACAAGATGTGTCACCCTTGTGCCAAACTTTATTCTACCAGTAAGAGCAGCATCACAAGATGTGTCAGCACAGAGCAGGTGAGCACAGCTGTACTCAAAACATCCCTTGTTTTTTCCATCTCTGCTGATCTCAGACAAATTCCTGTGAACTCAGAGGCTGCTCCAAGGAAGCTCTGCCTGGGTCAGCTTTCCCACCACCCTGCACTGACTGCAGGAAGCACAGGGCATGCTGTTACCAGGGCCATGAATATTCTACCAGCTGCAAAAATGCCCAGCCAGCCATATCCTGACACACAGACCTTCCTCTGTTGCCTCCTCTCCCAGTCAGCCCTCAAAAATTGGAGAAATAATTATTTTAAAATCTATTATTACACAATACCACAAGAAACACTGAAAGAAAAATTAATTTCTATTCCTTGTTAAATGCTGGGGTTTTTTTCTTATGTAACTACAGAAAATTAAGAGTGGGAGAGTTGGAAGAAGCAAAGTTCAGCTCCAGTTGGGATCAAGGTACCCCAAGTACTGCTGCAGCCTTAGAGGGGGGAAAAAAAACCAACAGCAGCTTCCAAATTCCACCTTAAACTGACAAGCTACAGAAAATAAGATGAAATCTGCCTCTGCACATTACTATCCCTTTTATTTTCCAGGATAGATCCAAGTGGCTGCACAAAGATCAGTGCACGAGGCACTCTGGAGAGTTAAGTGTTCTTACAAATGAAGAAAGTAGAAGTGATTTCTTTGCCCCAAAGCCATGAGACAGACAAGGAATACACTGAACACACAGCCCACAGCCTCTCCATCTGGTGCTCCTCTGCCTGCTGAACAACAACACTCCCAGGCTACTGCCAGTGCAAGGACAACAAGCTGCATTATGGTTTTTGGTCTTTCTGCATTTTCCAAGAGGAAATGGATCTATACTGGAAACCCCTCACAGTGATTTGTTTGCTCTGAGACCCAAATTTGATGATGAATTTCTCATTTGGATAAACCAAAACCATTCTCATCTTGGTTTAACGTTTCTCTGTAATGAACAGAAGGATCACACACACTGGAGATTTTTTGCCAGGCTGTAACAGAAGTTGAATTAAATTCAAAATTTCTGGGTCAGGAGAAAATAAAACATGAAAATATTTTTCTGCAGCCCAAACCACAGTAAGAAAATTGAAATTCTTTTAACCTCTAAAACAGAACTTGTCAGACTCTGTTTTGATAGTCTTTTTCATCAAAATGACACACTTTGATATTTCAGAATCACTTCTTTGAGTTCTCAAAGCTCCAAGTCAGTTTGATATTACACAATGTTTTCCTAGTGTAAGGAGAGCTCCAACCTCCTCACAGGCTGGCAGGACTAGCTCTCTGTGGAGGCCCCATTCCAACACTGGAAATCAGGAATGTTCCTGATTTCAGGAATGTTCCTGCAGCACACAAAGCTTTCATCTCCAAGCTGAGCTTTCAGCAGCTTCACAAGTCCTGGGCAGGGAGGAGTTCAGAGCAAAACAAAGCCACGATTTCTCCAACTCCAAAGGAAAACCACCACAAGACAGTTCAGACCCTCCTGTCTAAGAACAAACATTTTCGTATGGACCATGAAAAAAGGATCCTCTGTTTTCTTTCAAGTGGAAGAGGGAAGTGTTGTTTGCTTGGCTCCAAGATTCCTGGCTCCAAACTTCCACAGAGGAACTGGCTTGGAAGATATCACAATTTCCACCGTAAAAAATTATGATTAATAATTCCCAAGCAGTTTTTATTTAAAACTGTAAATTAATTCACCCTTGAACTGTTCATTGCAGCTTCTTTTCCCCCTCAATGCTTCTCTGAGGCTGAGTACTGGTTGATGGGCTACAAGACCCCTCCCAGTAATTAATTGCAATTATCATTAATCTTCCAATTGCCTTATTTTTTGTCTTTTCTGTGTTCTGAAGCAGCCAGGAAAAACACCTGGGACAGCTCCAAACCCCCCCAGCAATGCCAGAGCAGAGCAACATGGTTTGGAAATCCAGCAAGCACAGATAGAGTTATGTAAAGGTTGGGAGACCTCCTTTTACTCACTGCTCCTACTGGATCAGGAGCAAAGATGGAATTCATTTAAACAAAGAGAGGAAGCTTCCAAAATGACTGTAAAATGCTGCAGTCAGTGAGGGTTTGCTGGTTAGCACAGTGCAAGGTACAGCAGGGGATGCAAAGAGGTCATGCAGCACCTCAAGCCATAACTACCCTTCAGTTCTCCTTTTCTCTCAAAACAGAGAAGCAAAGACAGTGATTTACCTTTTCTATTAACACTTAATTGAAGGAATCTGATTAGTGCCACAGTTTGGAGTCAGGGAGAGAAAAGCACAACACAGTGTCCTAGTTGAGCAGGAGGGACCAGTTGACACTGTGTGGGGTGACCAAAGCTGTGTATTCTACCCCCTCTATTCATTCCCCAAGGACAATGGGCCATTAGCAGCAGCTGCCCAGGGAGTCATTATCACTTTCACACTCAGCCTGAGGGGGCGGAGCTGCTCATGGGCCATCAACAGTTCAACACCCCCTGGCTCCCAGAGTTAATCACCCATTGTGTGAGTCCCCGCCCAGGGGGAGGGACTGGGTGCTCCCTGAGGGTACATAAGTGGTGGGTAAGGAGACCTCGGGAACTTCTCATCAGATCCAGAGGAGCAGCAGGACCTTGACAGGAGGAGATCCCCGCTCTTGCCCAGACCACAGCCCTCACCTGCACCAACAGCTTTTTCATTTCCTTTTGCTCTGGACTTGGGGGAGCCACAGGGGTCTCAGCACAAGGGCAAACAAACCCCCTTGGGTTTGTGCTCCAGGACACTGGGTTATACTGCTGGGGTTTTGTGAGTTGAAAGCAATTTCCCTTGTGTGTCAGTGTTTCTATTGTAATATTATTATTAAATTTTAGGTCTGACTTACAATCTCTCTCTCGTGGTGAGTTCATTTCCCCTGCTGGTTCGCCTTTAAACCAGCACACACAGATATTACCTGTTCTTCTTTACATTAAGGCAGGATGATGAAATGCAGGCAAGTTTGTCAGGGGCAGCGACAACCATGAGGCTTGACCAAGGGGATGGAGCAGCACAGGTGTCTTTGGAGGCCTTTCCACTTTGCAAAATGCCAGGTTTCATTCCCACTGAGCAGCTTGGCAATAAGCAAATAAATTCCAACCACCTACTAGAAAACAGACTGGCATGATGGGTCAAAACACCCCTGATTTTCAGGATTAGCTGTAAATCAGCACCCAGTTACATGCACAGAGAGAAGAACAGACACAAAATTGATGGGTGCCAGCCAGCTTTGCTCAAAATTTAAGCCTCATTTGCTCCCATCTCTCAGGTCATGCATGTGTCACTTGAGATGCCAGAGGTTGTGGGAACAGCCACTGCCAGAGCTGGAGGTACTTGGACAATACAACCACTTGAGATGCCTCCCGAGAGGCAGCAGAGAATCAATCTTCAGGTCTTTGCTCTGCTCCTCTACAGCAGCAAGAACACTGCAAGTGATGCATGACTAATTCTGCTGAGCAAATGAAGAGACAATTAAATCTATCCTTTCTTACTTAACACTTCCAGGTCAATCCATGGTTCAGTTGCCTTTGTGGCAACTCCAGTGCTCTGTCCCAGGGAGTGAGGGCAGAGGATGCTCCCACACAGCTCCACCAGCCAAGTGTCCACCCACCATGAGCCCCAGGCAGTGGTGAGGATGAGGACAAGCAGCCAGAAGTCCCTTGGGATGAGTTCCCATTTCTTTCCAACCTCACACTCCAAACTCCTCTCATACTCC
Organism: Pithys albifrons albifrons; assembly: GCF_047495875.1. NCBI lineage: Eukaryota > Metazoa > Chordata > Aves > Passeriformes > Thamnophilidae > Pithys > Pithys albifrons. The sequence goes on from NC_092475.1 coordinate 12,172,754, forward strand.
TCACTTCCTCCTTAATTACTACAAGTAACTTTATTAATATACTTTGCAGCACCATTAACTATCACCTGAGGCTTAACATTAAACATGATGAGACAATATAAGCTTAATGGCATTAATTAATACTGCCATGACTTTAAAGTTTCACAGATCTGACCAACAAAGTATGTGAAGTGTGGTTTGGGGGGGATTTTTTGGTTGGTTGGTTGGAATGATTTCTGTTCTTAAGTAATGCCCCTGACCAACAGGAGCGGAAAAGTGGAGGTTGTAACATTAAATTAAACCCAAAGTAATTCTCCCAAGCATCATCATTATGAACTGTGGCAGTTTGTCAAGACACTCTCTTGGTTTGCTCAGTGAAGGCATCAATTCAGAGACACAGGAGCTGCTGGAAAGGCAGAAATGAGGCCCCATTGGTTTGGAAATTTTTTTCCCTCCCTCCTTTCTTGTGTTGCAGGCACAAAGCAAATCACCAACCTGCCTCTTGATACCACTTTGGTGGCCAAAGGCAGAGGATCACCCTGGGGTGGTAAAAGCTTCAGGAGCTGCAAAACTCAGTGTTGCATCAGCCAGAAAACAGAAGGTGAAAGACCAAGACAGACTTTGTTCCTTCAGCTACACAATTTAATATTTAATCCTCACAGCACATCCTGTCAGAACAGAAAGGCTAAAACTTTGTGTCCTCAGCAGAGGTTTTACCAGAATATTCAAATCTATGACTTCCATGACTCAACTGTCAAATCCAGCATCAAAAGTCCACACTGGGGATTTTTATTTCTGGGTTTCTCTCTCTCAGTTCAACAGAGGGGTTTACAGAAAACAAAGAAGAAAAAAAAAAGAAGAAAATTTGTTTTATTCCCAGCTCTCATAATTCAACAACCCATCAATCAAAGAGAACACACAAACTGTAGGTATTGCTGGAGTGATTTCCAGGGGCTCTGAGCAAACAGCTCCAGTTCCAGCCATGAGGATCTACAGCTGCTCAGACCCACCAGGAAATCGCTCTGGTAACCAAGTACAGCACTCAAACTGCTCAATACATGTCATTAATTACATTGTCAGCTGAAGACCAATATATTTACTCTGCAGTGACACTGTAATTACCCAGAAAGTGCCCTGCCTTTGCCTGGGAGTGCTGTGTGCAGTAATTAATTTCCCTCTGCATATGGATGTTTGATAGTATTATGCAAATCACAAGGTATTTGCTACCTATGTTTAAAAATATATCCACTCCCAACTCTCTTGAAAGCATCTTCAAACAACACTCAGAAGGTGCCTGAACACAGATGCAATGCCCTTGTTATGTGCCTTTAAAGCAGGTTTCATGGAAAGGTCTGTTGTGGCAACACCTGAAACTGCAGCCCAGGTTTTCCAATGAGTTTCTTTATTCCAAATAAATCCTCACTGCAGCCAAGAGGCTCCAAAGTCACGGCCTGAGAGCGTAAAGACCAGAGCACTCTGTAATCACAGGGAATTGTGGTTACCTTGGAACACTCTTGTGCCTGGGCAGCTCATACCAAGCAAAGTGCCCTCCTGCCAGGGCTGCTCAGAGCCTGGCACAGACCACAGCGAGTCCCACAGTGAGAAAACATCCCCTGGCACAGCCCTTGAATCAGAGTTTAATCTCACCCCTTCCTGCACCAGGCAGCACAGACCCGACTCAGGTGGCCTTAGGAAGAGCCATTTTCCTATTTTCTTGCACAAAATGAGCTTGGCTTTACCACTCAATGCATCATGCATCAAAATCCACAGGTTTAGAGCTTGGCTTTACCATTCCTGGACATGCATCAAAATCTACAGGTTTATGGAGAATATTCATGACTGGGAACCAACAAAGGTCTGTACCTGGAGGGGAACATGAATACACCATTACCTGGTATTGTCAAACTACTCAGTTTAAGCACAATTTAAGCCTTCCCTGGCTGCCAATCCCAGGCAGCTTAATTAACCCTGAACACCACAACCTTCTCCTCAGTTGTATGGATGTGTAATTAACTTCTACATTCCCCACTTCAGCAGGAAAGATGTACCAAAGGCCATTTCTCAGCTCCTGCAGTTGGGCTCTAAGTGGCAGGTGGAGGGGATAAAAACCAACCAAACTTGAACTGCTGCCCAGCAGCATCACACCTGAGGGCCAAAACTGTCCCTGGGCCCAAAACCAACCCTTCAGTCTCTCCTCAGGGTTCTTGGGTCATTTCTGACCACAGGGAATCCTCCATCCTGCCCCAGGGTTGCAATGGCTCCACACCAGCCCCCCCTGCTGCAGCTGTGCTTAACTGTACTGAAAGTATCCCCAAAGTGTTAAATAAAGTATAAATACATTATTTTCTTATACTATAAACCATTTCTAAGTGTTCCACATCTGAATGTTTAGGCTGAATAATGCTCTAATAGTCACATCAAGCGTTTAGGTTTGACTGACTCCTGCAGGGACCACCTTGTATTTCTCACTCTGGAGTTGATCTTCCAGAAAAACTGTTGCAATTTTGTCTTAATAAAGGCCAGAGGAGGCTTCCACTGGGCATTTAGTCAACTGGAAGATAAATTTATTTTTCAGAAAAAAAAAAGGGAAAAAAATACATAACTTTTTCCCCTTTTTTAAGAACTACAACTTAATTGGAAGTACAGAATAAATTAGGACAAAAAAGCCCAGGGTTGTTTAAGGCAAAAAGTCTTTAGCAGCTTTGCATACTTGAGTATGAAGCAGGAGCAAACCAACTGATAATCTTCTACACTGAATTTATACAGGAGACAGGATATTCTCCAGAGAATGTACTTCTTAAAAGAAAAAAATTTAGCATGTTATTTGACCACAATCATTTCCTATTTAAATAACCATGATGATCCATCTCCACAACTGGTATTCTTTTTATGATGATTTACAGAGTGGCTCTGCTGTAAGTGCTGTACAACACTCACAAGGACTAAAGAAGTTAATGGTGTGCTGGAAAGGCCTGATAAAGAACTGTTACTGTCCTTGCCATTTGAGTAAATCGGGTAATAAGCATAATAAATAGATGTATCAGACATTAATTCTGGGAAAGCTTTTCTAAATCTTTCTGTCCATCCTCCTGGCTCTTGTTCTACAAGAGACATGAGATTTCTCTGGCTTTGCAAATAAATCTGAAATTATCTTCTGTTAACCATTCTCCTTGAAATCTGTTAATAAAACACCACTGAGAAACCCCACTCCAGCACACAAGGACTACAGCCCCACTTCTTCTATCCTAAACACCATAAAGCCCCTCTTAAAGTGAGATATTCCCACCAATTCCCCCCAGTGCAAGACCCTGAGGCCTGAATTCTTGAACTGGCCAAGAAGCTGCTTCCAGAAAAGGATCATTTGTCCATCCACCCTTTTCTTATCAGACCTTCTCACAAAGTGCTTTCACCTGAGACTCCCAAAAAGCCTTTTGGAAGCCCCTGCAATAGGTGGGTTCAGCCTCCACCAGCTGCTGGCAAACTGCCCTATGGCCACCCCAAGATAACCAACACAATCACACCAGAAAAGGGGAAAAGAAGAAGAGTAATCACTTTAAAGAGAGAACATTAACATTACAGACTTCTCCTCCTGTGACAGCATTGATGGGGATTGATTGAACCAGAGCAGGAGTGCAAGGCGTGGAATGTGAGTCTGAGACTCAGCTGGCAAAGCTGGCACAGCCTCTCCTGCTTTGTGACAGCCTGACCTGGCCTTCCATTCCCCCTTCTGAAGAACTTCCCTGTTGAGTTTTCCTCAGCATGGCTTTGCTCTGCACTAAGATGCATTCAGACATACAAGTCCCTTTGATGTGTCAGCAGCCACTGAACATTAATAACCCGATTACAGTGGAGAAAGCTCTTTAAAAATTCCCCTCAGACAGCAGGATTTGCTTGTTCAGACATATTTACTTCCACTCAAACCAATATTTCAACCAGGAGGTATCTCAAGGTAACTGGGGGAAAAACTTGATCCCTGTGGTCCTCTCTGTTGGGTGACTGCAGAGTGCCCATCTCCTTTGCTCCTGTGACTTGGAATCCCACCAGGAATGAATCCTGGCCACAGTCCAAAGGCCACCAGCAATCCCCAGGGACACGAAGGTCATCCCTTGCTTGCCAATACAGCAACTCCAAAGGTTTGCCATTTCCTCCTCTGCTCCCACCCTCCTTGGCAGAGTCATCACCCTTCTGTTCCACATTTCCAATTTGCTGACTGATGCTAAATCCAATAGCTGATGCTAGATCTGCTCCTGTCACAAGGTTACCACAGACCTTGACTTTTCTCACGAAAGAAAATGACTTTATGTCATCCCTTAGTGGTTGTTTATTATGGAGACTTCATAGTGCCTCCCAGTATGGATGGCTTTGATTCTGAAAGAAAATCAAAACAGGCACTTGTAGTGTTCTGGGAATGAGGAGGCAGGAAGGGAGCACATCATTAACTCACTGGCTGTAAACCCAGCACAGAGCCCAGTCTCAGCATTATTATGGCCTGTTTCAATTTTAAAGTTCAACTTTAAAAGGATGGGAGATTAACCACTCCTGGGCTACAGTCTCTGCTATGAATTCCTCTCTCATGGCTCCAAAATGTCTCTGGGTATAAAAGCAGCAAGTGCACAAGTCAGCTAAAAAAATACCACCTGCAGCTTCTCTGCTTGCTAATCCTTCAACCTGACTGAGAAGCACAACAGATGTACAGCAGCACAACTGTTCATTCCTCCCACTGCCAAGGCAACAGAAAACCTTTTGGACTTCTCCCTGGCAAGCTCTCCTTGCTTTCAAGGCTTCCCTCCCTCCCTCTCTCCAGCCTATTCTCAATCTCTTTTTTCCCATTCTCATTTTACACTTTCCACTAGAAATCAAGTGCAATAGCAACAGAGAGATCCTACAGCAGGGGCTGGAACAGCACCCCAAAGTATTGAAACGCTCCCCTCACCCCAGGGCATTGTCTGGCTCTTTACAAGCAAAGAAGCAGCAGTTAAAGCACAGATTTTTACACTGTTCAACACTCGGCTCAGCTCACTGAGGTGTGCTGGCTTCAGCTGGGGTAGAGTTCACTGCTGAGCTCTGCTCTGTGGGGACCTGGGACAGCACCAGGGAATGGCCTGAAATTCTGCTAAAGGAGGTTTAGGGTTGGATCTCAGGAACAGGCTCTGCCCCCAGAGGGTGGTGGGCACTGACCAGGCTCCCCAGGGCAGTGGGCACGGTCCCAAGGCTGCCAGAGCTTCAGGAGGGTTTGGATGATGCTCTCAGGGACATGGGGTGACTCTTGGGGATGGTCCTGTGCAGGGCCAGGAGTTGGACTGATGATCCTTGTGGGTCCCTTCCAACTTGGCCTGTTCTGTGATTTTTTATTTTCCCCAGTGGGTGTGTTTGGGGTTTGTGCTGAACACAGGGCTGGGCATACAGATGGTTTTGTTATTGCTGGGCAGGGCTTACACAGAGCCAAGGCCCTTTCTGTCCTTCCATGGCCACTGGGGAGGGCTGGGGGTGGGTGGGAGGCTGGGAGGGGACACAGCCAGGACAGGACAGGGGACCACCAAACTGACCAAAGGGATATTCCAGACCACATGACATCACACTCAGTACACAAGGTGGGGGAAGAAGGGGATGTTCAGATGTTTGTCTTCCCAAGTCACCACTGAGTGTGATGAGACCCTGCTCTCCTGGGGGTGGCTGAACTCCTGCCTGCCCATGGGAAGTGGGCAATTAATTCCTTGTTGGCTGTTGCTTTCCCTGTTAAACTCCTTTTGTCTCAGCCCACAAGTTCTCACTTTTACCCTTCTGATTCTCCCCCCCCTCCCACTGGTGGGCAGGATGAGCATCCAAACAGGGTTTGATTTTCAGGTGAGGTTAACCCATGATAATAAGTTATAAAAGTCACTCTCTTTATTAGCACACAAGGTAAACCCACGTTTCTGAAGTAGAAAATCTCCTGTAAGTAATTTAGCTGCTTTGCAGTGATGATCACACAGATATGGGGCTACACACAGTGCATGCAAAAGGAAATTCAACAGTACTTGCTGCAGAGAGAGAGTGATGTTGAAGTAGCTTAGGGTTTTTGAGTCTACACATAAATAAATAAAAGATTAACTCAAACTTTAAACAAGAGATTAAAAGTACACTCTACGCCATTACCATAACATTCACAAATCTGCAAGGGGATAAAACAGATTATGATTGCTTTATTATGTTTATAGTTTTAAATGAGTTTTTGATACTGCATAACACGGAAAGCAAGGTTAGGAAATTTCAAGGCAAGAGGAAAGGAAACAAATCCCTGCCCTCTGCAAACACAATGTGCTCTTAAATCCTGGCAACACAAACACTGCATCTCATCAGGAGGGGAACATTTAACCCAACAGCAACTGGAAAGCTGCACACACAGCCCCAGGAACCCCCAGCTGCAGGAGCACCCCAGGAAGGGTCCCTGGGCACCCCTGCCACTGCCAGGGCTCCTCCCCAACAATGCTGGCATTCAGGGGCCAGAGCTGGGCACACAGCCCTGCTGAGCTGGCAGTGCCACCAGAACTCTGGCACTCAGGCTCCCTCACATCCCCCATCAAGGGGATGCAGCCCCCAGCCCCAAGCCACACAAGGGCATACTCCAACATCTGCTCTGCAGTGCTCTGAGGGCACCTTGGCTTTTCATTTCCTGGGTTCACTGGATTTTTAGGCAATTTTTTTTAATTTATTTATGGGGGTTTTTTGTTCAAATGTTCAATATTCCCCCATCTGTTACCCTGAAACTTATTCTGCCTTTACACAGGAGCTTTTGCTGTAAGTGAGCAGAGGCACAGTTGGACAGGTTATGGGTATCTGTAGCCTCCTACAATCATGGGATATCCTGAGATGGAAGAGACCTACAAGGATCATCAGACCAAACCCCTGGCCCTGCACAGACACCCGAACAATCCATCCCACCCTGTCCCTCAGAGCATTGTCCAAACACTCCTGGAGCTCTGTCAGCCTTGGGGCTGTGCCCACTGCCCTGGGGAGCCTGGTCAGTGCCCACCAGCCTCTGAGGGAAGAACCTTTTTTCCTGAGATCCAGCCTGACCCTTCCCTGGCACAGCTCCAGCCAGTCCCTGGAGCCCTGTCACTGGTCACAGAGAGCAGAGGTCAGAGCTGTCCCTCATGATGCTGCAAACCCCGGTGATGTCTCTCCTCAGTTTCCTTTTCTCCAGCTGAACAGACCAGGTGACCTCAGCTGCTCCTCATAAGGAGCACCTTCAGACTCTTGCCCATATTTCATTTTCCCACCCCTCACAACTCCCTGCTCCAAGTGCTTCATCCTATTCCAGCCCCAAGGGAATGTCTCCTGCCTGAGCCAAGAGAACAGAGGCCCCCAGCCCCAGGGCTGCTGTGAATAACCCCTGAGCCCTCACCCTGACTGCTGTGTGAGGCAGAACAAACTGTTAGTGAGACCTTATCTCAAAGCAGAGGAAAAAGGGGAAATCAAGAAATTAAACTGCTGCTGCAGAGGTCAAGTGCATCAGAAACCATGAGGTTGGGCTGATTTTCTTTTGGGTTTTTTTTTTCCCTTCTTCAAAAGAATCTGCTGGTGGCTGAGAAAAGGCTGCAGTGCTGCCTGCACCAGGCTGAGTGTGCAAACACAGCTGAACCTGCCCTGGAGATCTTACAACATCAAAAACTCTGCTTTATTGAAGAGAAAACAAATGTACACTTCAAATTTCTTTTTTCTAAACCTTAGGGCTCGGGATGCCAAGTGTAATAACATCAGTTGACACTTGCACAAAAACACATGGTGAAGAGAGTAAAGATTTCAAAAGGGGGAAAAAAACCACCTTAAAACCCTTTACCAAATATTGTGACTTCTCCCACACTCAGGCAAAGCTTCCAAGATTTTCCAGCGTGAAACCAAGATGACATTTTCAGCCCACCCAAAACAGCCTTGACTGTTTCTTCCCTGCAATGGCTTTTCTTCCTTTCTCACAACACATGTTCTAGATAAACATCTGAGATTGCCAGAGAGTACCAACTTTACAGTGTTAGTGGCTCCACAGCACAGCACCTGGAGTTATGGGACAAGATCTTTCAAAGATGACACTTCAAGGAGACAAAAAAGTGCTACACAATCTCTTCTCAGGAGTCATGGTAAGAGATTTATTCTTTTTGGGCAGCCCACGACAAACAAACTTCATTATTTGTGTTCCACTGAAAGTAGACATAGGATTTATATTCCTGGAGATCTGTATATATTCATAACGTTGTGCTGTTGCACAATTAGTTTCTTGAGCAGTTTAGAAAACTCTGATAAAGATCTGAAAAAAAAAATCAAGGATTTTTCTGGTACAAGGATTTTTCTGGCAGTAACAAAACCACAGCAGAGGATCATTTACTATTCATGTTGTGGTTGCATCCAAAGCAGATCAAGGCTGAACACAAATGCAGGGGAGGGCAATACCCAGCTGGTTTAGAGACACCAGGTGAGGCTGTAAGGACAATGCAAGAGCTCTGCCTCTGCAGGAGGCAGCCTGGAGGTCACACTTGCTTGCTTGCTGTCACAAGAAACACACCCCACAGCTCATGATGGTTCAATGCAAACTGCCTGTGACAGCTGCAAAACCCTAAGGAGACATTTAGTGGGTTTATTAAGTCATAATACGCTTTTATTTTCATTCCTTAGCAAACACATAAGCCAGAAAATTGCTACTGTTACGACCAAACTTGCAGCTTTGACACTTATTCTGGAAACCAACTGTGCCCACTGAGGACTGTGGAATGCTGACAAAGGCTGGATTTCACAGGGAGTCCTGGATCCAACCTGCTGGAGTCAGTGTCATGCAAGGGCCACAGTGACACCAAGAAAAAAATACCATTTTTCTACAGAATCTACCCTGCAGTTGTTGTGTTTGGACAGATACCAAACAGATACCACAGCTCTGCCTGTGCAGGAGCTGTTCAACAGAAAATATTCCTTCCATCAACACAAAGGCTGAAATCAAGAGTGCTAACTCTTGTCCTCATAGGGCTGGAAAAGCCCTTACACTGGGGATACTTTACAGACAGAAATGAGACACTCAGGAATTGCATCTCATCTGTTATTTCTCAGAAACCCAGCATTTAAAGGCAATTAAAACAAGGTCCTACCAGCTCCCTGCACCACCTGCCACTGCTCCAAACATCCCTAAGGCCCCTCAGCAGAACTTGTTTAAAAAATATCCCCCATCCCCACAGGAGCAGCTGACACAGAGTTGGCAGAGAAAGTTGCACTCTGAAAGAACAATCAATGTAATTTCCCATTAGTTGTCTTCACAGATTTATCATTTAGGCTTTTCCTCAGCAGCCTTGAGGGGAAAATGAGAGATGTGTGTGACTGCACAGGAACTACAGAAGTCTCTTAGAGGCATTTAGAGCTGCTATTATAATCATTTCCTTTCAACAGATGAATGAACTGGTGACATTAGACATGAAGAAAACTAATTTTCCACAAGATGCTACCTACACATTTTGTTCCAGCTGGATGGCTCAAATTTGGAGCTGCAGGAACTGCCCAAAAGCCTTTCAGAGAAGTTTCCACACCTGGCTGGTGGCACCTCACACTGTGATTGGGATCTTCCATCTCTAACAAAGGGATGACCCTCTGAGGGTCTCAGCTGTTCATCCATTTTAGCCCCAGCCTGGAGAGCCTGGGCAAGATCCCCTCAAGCTGAATCTCTCTGATTCTGGCTCCTGGATCTCACCATCCCTCCTGCTGATACACCCAGTGCACACCTTGCAAACCCCACCATGCAATGGCTTTTACTCCCAGCTCCCACCACCAAACCATTTGCCCATCTGTTCTTCACCCAGTGACTCTCTGACAGGGAAGCAGCACTGACAGAACATCTCAGACATGCCCTTAATAAAAACCAGAACTCCAAAGTCTTCAGCAGAGTCAGGGACTGGTTTGCATTCAGGACCCACCTGCTCAGAGTACAAGCAGCTCCCAAAGCCTCCCCAGTGCCCACCAGAGTTGGTCCCATCCCACCAGGATCCCCGATCTGGGATCTGTTCAGGAGCTCAGTTTGGCAAGGAAATGCTCACACAGCTCACCCCCCACATGCTACAGCCAACAACATCTCTCAGACTCCCACATAATCCTGGGATTGGTTTTGCCCTGAGGAGAAACATTCCAGATAGTGTTGAACTTACACTGCAGGCAATACTGAATGTATTCACTACACAGAGCCAGAGAAATTTCTGACAGCATCCCCTCATTTTGATTTCTCCTTCCTAAGTCTTCCCTGACAAATGATACAAGTCTCTAAAACTACCTCTGCTAAGCCCTCTATACACATAAAATCTGCGCTTCTCCCGTGGCTCTGAGCTCCCAGGTTCTCATTACAGAGTCTAGCAAAGACTTGCAGAAATTGTACCTGCTGCATAACTGAACAAAAGTTGAGCATGAAGGCAGAGCCTGTTGGATGAAATGGTCAAAAGGCCACTGGGGAAAAGAAAAAAAGAAAGAAAAGGATTAACTGAACTAATGGCAGTTACCCAGAATTATTTGATGCTCAGAACACTCAAAATAAGAGAGTGAATTTCTTTAGTATGTACAGAATTTCTTTAAAATGTGCAATGTAGTTTATGTCTGCACCCTCACAGCCTGTACTGCCCTGGAAACACAATAATCTCCCTGAGTGAAGGCACACAGAAATTCATTCCATCCCAACTGCCCCAGAGCTGGGACACCTCACACCCCCAACACTCAGGTCAGAGTCTCATGATCACATCCAGGCCCAGGGCTAAGAAGTTATAAACCTAAACCAGCACCACAAGGGCTGAAACACTTTGAAATGTGGATAAAATACATGCTATAAATTAGAATCAAGCTAACAGTGTAGATCTACATTAGTTTAATACAAACCAGGGATTATTTCTCCATAGTAAAAGGAGATGCAGAGCTATGAAGCTGAATAAACCCCATGGAAGTCAATCCCTATTATCTCTTTTCCTTTAGGCTGTGTTTGGAACAGCCAGCTTCCTTTAACATTCTTCAAGACAAAGCAGCATCACAGTGTAGGGAAAGAACAAAGCAGCTCCTTTTATCTGCCTCTCCATCTTCTGAGTAAATATTGTATCCCTGTTCTCCCTGGGAAACACCTTTCATCTTTGTTTTAAGGCTGGGGATGAGCTGAGCTAATTGTGAGAGCCCATCAGCCTTTTCCATCAGAGGACCAGAGCTCTGAGGGCACCTTCCTTCCCCAAGATAAAAGCCTGTGCAGAGACCTCCCTGTCATCTTTGCTGCCCACCCTGGCACTGCTCCCCAGAGGTCACTCAGCTCACCCAAAACTCAGCCTGCTGAGAGCAGCAAGGATGGCTGAAAAATCACTTTTTTCTCCCTGAGATAACATCCAAACAGCTTGCAGAAAATCCAAGCGTGTATGTGGCTGGGTGCCATCTGTTCCCCTTTCCAGAGGAAGTGTCATGGTATTTTTATACCCCTGAGAGTACCCACATTAGCTGCCTGTATCCACTCCTCCTATATGACTCCACACAGAAATATAATGGCTGCAGAACAGATGGGGGAAACAATACAAGGGTATTATTAGGACAGACTCAGATTATATGGAGCAGTTCTGTTCCTTGCCCGGCGAGCTATGCAGGGCCCCCGCCTCCCAGTGAGCGCCGGGAGCTGCTGCGCCGTCCGGGCTCCCTGACAGGGGCTGGAACCGGCCGGGAAACGCCGGGGAAGAGCGGCGTGGAAAGTGCCTGCTGGTGGCCACAGAGATGCGCCCCTCAAAGGGTTGACGCAGCGAAATTACTTTTTCGGGTGTCCTTGATTTATTTGGAAGCTTTTCTTCCGAGGTTTATGGAAAAGCTAGGCAGTTAAATGCCTCCCTGACATCCAATCCCGTCAGATCTCGGAAGCTCAGCAGGGTCAGCCCCGGATTAGTACTTGGATGTCCGGGCTCCCTGACAGGGGCTGGAACCGGGCGGGAAACACCGGGGAAGAGCGGCGTGGAAAGTGCCTGCTGGCGGCCACAGAGATGCGCCCCTCAAAGGACACGTGCTACTCCTTGGTTGACACAGCGAAATTACTTTTCCGGGTGTCCTTGATTTATATGGAAGCTTTTCTTCCGAGGTTTATGGAAAAGCTAGGCAGTTAAATGCCTCCCTGACATCCCATCCCGTCAGATCTCGGAAGCTCAAGAAGGGTCAGCCCCGGATTAGTACTTGGATGGGAGACCTCCTGGGAAATGCCGGGTGCTGTAGGTTCTAGTCCTGAGGACTTCACTGGCACTGTCCAAGCTCGCTCGGCCGTGGCAGATGAACCTCAGGACTGAAACGGTGGGGCCAGTTCTGCGCACGCTGAGCCTCACCTAAAATCCACTGCGCAGGCTGGAAGGGGCACACCCACGTGGGGACAGCCCTGCCCAAATCTTCCTTCGCAAAGCTGAGCCACACACACACCAGGGGAAGGAGCAAATTCTTGAGCATACTGCAGCCTATGGAAATGTAAAGATTCCATAGAATTTATCTTAAATATCCTTCTCAACACAACAGCAACATCCACCCTTAAAGTGCTCCCCATACATACTCTGAATTAACAGAAAAAGGGAATACAGTGAAAGACTGTTTTGGGGGCTTCTTCAAGAGTTCTATTAACATGGAACAAGGTCATGGAACAGAAAGTGGGTCCATTCTGAAGGTGGGTTTCTCCTGGACCAGGCCATGACCAGAGCCCTCCAGCACCCACCTGCCTCTGCTCTTGCACAGCAAACACTCCTCTCTGGTTTCTTCCCATTCTGAGCTTCATAGCACCCCTCCATATCCCCCCATCCAATACTGCATCCCATAAGGAACACAGAAGTGTTCTGTAATTCCCACCTTAATTCTGCTCAAGGTAGAGCTCAGAGACACTTAATATCAGCAACTACATAAAGGGAATAAGTCTGCACCAGAGTCAGCTCAGATGCTGAGATATTTGCCAAGTCTAGGGACTTTCTGTGCTCTTTCTCATTCTATAAAAAGTCAAAAATCATACATATTCCCCAGTCTAAGACTGAGAAATGTTACGATCCATCTTCACTAGTCATGAGCAGCTTTCAAATTATTCATGCAGAAAATTACTTAGAACTCCCCCCCATACAAATGCATTTGTTTCTGATTTGAAACAAAGTTCAATTCCCGTTTCCTAAAAAGCTTTTATCTTAAGGAAACAAGGGGGCTTCAAAGTTCTGTAATTTGCAGTTCATTTGAACATTAATGGAAAGAAATGTTCTTCCACTTCAAACCATTTCCTCAGTCAATTAAACAAATCCTGTAAGTGGAGTTGGTGAAGCAGTTCATGTCCAGGAACTTAATTAGCACTGAATTCCCAAACTTGCATCCACCTCACCCACACCAACAACCACCTACAGGCCATGCAGTTCATGGGACTGTGCAGGAGGAGCCATGGGGACATCTGGGGACAGCAGAGGGTCAGCACAGCCACTGGGACGGCTGAGGGCTCATGGAAGCGGGTGCAGGATCCAGAGAAGGGACCAGCTGACTAAAAAGGGATGGAAGGCTCAGGCAGAGGTCCTGCCTGCCCATGGAGATTGGGAAAGCTCCTACTGCAGGTTTTAAGAGTAAGTTCTCCCCTATGCCCTTGTTGAATTTCAACTTGCTATTCACAAACTTTTCCTGCTCCACTCCCCTGTAACTTCCATCCTGCTGCCTCCTGCCCATGCCTGTCCTAGTTACTGCTCTGTGGCACTCCCAATTAGGATTGCTGGCACAGCTCCTTTCAGCTTCAGAGGGAGAAACCCAGAGCTGGCTCCAGAGCCTGACACCAGTGGGAGCAAGTGCAGCTCCTCACTGACAGCAAGAACTGTATTTCACACTCCGGGAAGCTGCATTTCCGTGGTAAAAGCAGTACAGAAAACACTGAACAACTTCTAAAACTAATTAGGATCTCTTGGGAAGAAAGGACTTTGAACAATATTTATAGAGAAACTGAGGAAAAAACCACCAAAGAGCAGCCCTTACTGCCTGACAGTCCTTTAAGCCCTGGTGATGGCACAGTATTATAGCAAAAACCAAGGGAACTTCTCAATAAAAGATCTGTAGCCAGTTTGCCTCATCCTACAAGGGCTCATCCCAGCCTCCTCACCAGCATCACTCCAGCAAACATAACAGCATGTGCTGTTGGGTTGGGACTTTTTCCCTTCCTTTTCATTTCAGTATTTGCAAAAAATGTTTAAAAATATAGAGTCAATTGGGGAAAACACCACCAGTGAGGTGAGTACAGTGAGACTCATGAGCACACCCTGCAGAGGAACCTCTATTTATTCCCTGCTCTGACACACAGCAGCTTTCATTTTAAAAGAAAGGACACAGAGCTCCTCCTTTGATGTCTAAGTCAGGCATTACAGAGGAAGCAAAACACAAGAGGTCATCCTCACACCTACAACCACAACATTTCCTTCTCCAACTCTGTCCCCTCAAATATCAACAGCTTAGTAAGGGAGGATTCCTTCTCCTCCCAATCTTCAAGTGAGTGTTACAGTCTTGAAAACAAGTGATAATTACAGTCTCAACAGAGAACACTTCTGTAACTTTCTGAGCAGGCAGATTTCAGATCAAATACAGTGGGGGAAAAAAAGGCTATTGTTTTTGAAGGCTCCTCTCACATGCTGATATTTGTCACTTAAAAAGCAATTTGACTGCTCCATATGGTCACACCTAACAAGGCCTGCAGCAGATCAAGAGGAACCACTTGTGCAGGTTTCTCCCACACCACTCTGACTCCTCACAGTTGATTTAACTCTCTCATGGGGGCAAAAACTTCAAAGATATTGGCACTACTGAAACTCCCAAACCCTGGTGCTTGGAGTCACCTCTGTGCCTAAGGACTGCCTGGGATGGAAACACACATTTCCTGCTGTACAGACACTCATCAAGGGGATGTTACATCTGCACTAATTATGCAGAGCCATTACTGCAGCATCTGGGCACATCAAGCCTTCTTATTAATTTCCCTGGTTCCTTGGACATGAGAGAACTTCTATCCTGAGGGGACACGTGTAAATAAATCACAGGACCCACAGCTCAGATTTGTCAAGATAAGCAGGTGCCTCAACACAGACACATCTCCAATAGCTCCAAGTCCTCAGTTAGCCAAGAGCAGGCAACTAGTCTGTGGCAAAAAGGCACATGAACCCAGTCCACAGTTCAGCCTCATCACTGAGCAATCCTTTCACAGGCAGAGAATACAACAAGGAATCAGAGAGCAAAGTTACAGGCAGCAGTGCTTGATCCTGCATTCCAATAAGCTGTTCACCTCCCAGGGAGGTGCAGAGGATCTGCAGACCCTTCCCACGGTGCTGCACCAATTTAACAGGGGGGAAACGTTCAGGTCAGCATTGGGTCTTGTCTATCCCTTCAGCCAGGAGGTTCCTTTGTGGGTCCTGGGCAGGAGATGTGAGGAGAAGGAGCCTCCAGCTCACACCATGCTACTAAAAGGGAAGAAATTAAATGATCCCAGGAACCATCTCAGGCATGTCAAGAATCAAGGGAAAAGCATCACAAAGAGATGTAACAACAGAAACAAGTCCAAAAGCACCCACTACATTTTTCTGTGCAAGAGCTCATATTTCTGTTTTGTTTATTGTCAGAAAGGAGCACAATATATTTCCTATCCCATAAAACACACATATAATTTTTGTGGTAATAAGACCCAGGAGAGGCATAAATATTCCCAAGGGTTCCTGCAGTTCAGAAGAACACTGTAAAACAGTTTGATAACTTGGAGATTACATTTCCCTCTATTCACCACACACACACATATAAAAGCCTGCCAAGGGGAACGTTATTGATGCTTTATAACTATGAGCCAATAAACCTCATGAATTTCATTTATTTGAGGACTGCAATAGAAGTAGAAAGATAAGTAGCATCCTTAAATTCAGGATCATTAATTTAATCCCCACCCCCCAAAACACACCAGCAAGCTTTATGGTAAACCTTTTCATGGTTCTTTTACCCAGTGCAAGCAAAACCACTAAATGCCATTTGGGAAGGAACATTACAAGCCCTTTCAGCAGGATATCCCTCCTGAATTATCCATAAGAAATGGTGATGGGATGTTTCAGCAGGGCAGCTCTCCTGAATTATCAACAGCAAATGGTGATGGGAGGTTTCTTTTGGCAGTTTTTGGGTTGTTCTCAGGAAGAATTCAAGGCTAAGATGGAGAGGAAAGTGGTCCTTGCCCCCCAGACATCTGAAACCAGCGGCCCAGCCCATCTATCCTGATCCTTTGCAGAGCATTTGAAGGGGTTGCAAAGCAAGGTAAGTGTTGGACTAAAGGTCTCTCCTCCCCTCCCCAAAGGGGCCACAAAGCTGACCCAGAGGATTCCCAGCAGCAGAACATCCAAGACGTGCCATTTAATAATCATGATTTCAAACCTGCTGGTACAGCCCAGCGTTCCTGTAACATGCTGGTCTCAAATCCAACCCACAGGGTCACCCCTGCCTTAATTGTGCCAATTGGCACCACAGTTCCCATTTGCAGGAACACAGAGAGTATCAGCTCTGCCCACGATCTGAACTGAGAGAAAAGTTGCCCTGCGTGGAGAGAAAAGGTACATCAAATCCTTCAAACAGTCAAAGGCTTCAACAGAGAAGAAAAAGGGTGGTGTGGAGTGGGGAGTGCCAAAAATCCATCAAATTCAGGTTAGCTCTCTCCTCACTGCTGCTAAATAGGGATAAATGGACATGTTCAGCCAGGCAGAGACAGCGCTGTGGGTTGCTCAGCCAGGGAGGAGGAGGAGGAGGGAGGCAGCTCCCCTTCCAGATGGGAGAAATTCAGCAGCTGTTTTGTTCTTAGCCTTGAATGCTCAAATGCATCTTAAAAAAAAAGTCACCATACAGAGGCAGAGAGAGAAGGAAGAACTTGTGGAATCAGACAGCACATATGTGGGCAACACAGACACACAACTTGAACAAAGCCCCTGACTTGTCCTTGGACATTTTGTATCCAAACCCATTTGGTTTTCATCACACCAACTTCGTTATGCAAGTTCATTGTAAACCATCAATTAAATCAGGGTGCAAAATTTAACAAGTCTCTCGACTCCTTTCTGCTTTAAAATCTGAAGGCAATGTTTCTGATCCGTGAATTGCCAATTATCTGCCCTTCCCAGAAAAATTAAACACAAAATAACAGCTGCTTGGTCTGAAGCATCCCTGTATCCCAAGGTGCTGGTGCTGTAAAGCTCAATATTCCAGAAGGGAAAGGGGAGAAGCCTCTCACAGCAGAGGAGCAGCTCTACAGGCACACAGGGAAAGTTCATTTATAACAAGAATTGCCCCCCCAAATCTGTCTCTCTTCTTGCTGAAATTCAAATGCACCTGTGGCTGTTACAAGCAGCACAAAAGACACTTATTTGTACACAATTTAGTTCACAAAATGTTCAGCTTGAGACTTAAAACATCTTCCCTGTCCTACAGGAGTGAACAAGCACTGACCATGCCTGACCCAAAATCCCAGAGCTCAAGAAACAGCAATTTTAACTCTGACTGCTTGTCTGGATTCTCCTTCTCCTTGACTCTGGGTGCAGCCTTCAAGTGACCTGCAGTTCTGCTGCTCAAAATACACCAAAAGCTACAACAGAACTGCTCCTTTATTTAAAAAGCACGTAATTAAAAAAAAAAAAAAATAAACACACCAAGATTTCACACAAGTACAGGTGTTTGACACACAAAGAAGAAAAAAAAGGCATTTTAAAGGCTACAGTCAGAATATTGACAGCAAAAAGCAGGGTCTTTTTCCCCCAAAAAGCAGAGTCTTGGGCAGCCCAGCAGTGGGGGCTGTTGGGGGACAATCACACGAAGGTTTTTGGGGAAATGTGGCTGGAGAAAGGACCACTCCAGCCAGGAAGGTCACTTTGCCTGGGCCAGATGGCTGTGTCAGGGCTTGAAATGTGATACTGCATCTACCTACATATGCTGTGTATTATTTTCCTTAAAAGTCCACATTTGAAAACAATTTTAGCTAATAAATACAGAGTAGAAATGAATTAAGCCTTCTGACAACTATCACTACATTCCCTAAGCAACAAAAACGTAACAATGCCTTTAATTCCTTAAAAAAACCCAAATTTATGCCTGCTCAAGTAAATAAGAGACCAAAATTATACACCTGAAACACACAAAATTATGCCTTATCCTCAAAATAAATTACTCAGTTAAGCCAGCACCTATTCAAATGTATTCCCTTGAGGCAAAACATCTCCTCCCTCTACCAGCCTTCTCTTTCAACGGGACATTCATCCCATTTCCCTCTTTTGCAAAATGCCAACTTCAATCATGATTATTCCTCATTACTAAGGATGATTCTTTACCTTCTTTAAGCTGAAAAAAAGTTGTAGGAAATGAAGCATAAAGTGAACACCATGACACAAACCCCACCAAAACCGGGTCCTGCCCTTTGGCCACCCCAACCCCTGCAGCGCTCCAGGCTGGGCACAGAGTGGCTGGAGAGCAGCCAGGCAGAGGGACCTGGGGGTCTGAGGGACAGGAAGCTCAACAGGAGCCACCAGTGTGCCCAGGTGGCCAAGAAGGCCAAGGGGATGCTGGCCTGGATCCAAACTAGCATGGCCAGCAGGCCCAGGGCAGTGACCCTTCCCCTGGACTCTGCCTTGGGGAGGCCACACCTTGAGTGTTGTGTTCAGTTCTGGGCCCCTCAGTTGAGGCAAGAGATTGAGGGGCTGGAGCGGGGCCAGAGAAGAGCAACGAGGCTGGAGAAGGGACTGGAGCACAAGTGCTGTGGGGAGAGGCTGAGGGAGCTGGGGGTGTTTAGCCTGGAGAAGAGGAGGCTCAGAGGTGACCTCAGCACTGTCTGGAACTGCCTGAAGGGAAGTTCTGGCCAGGTGGGGGTTGGTCTCTTCTCCCAGGCACTCAGCAATAGGACAAGGGGGCACGATGGGCTCAAGCTCTGCCAGGGGAAATTGAAGTTGGATGTCAGAAAAAAATTCTTTGTAGAGGGAGTGCTCAGGCATTGGAATGGGCTGCCCAGAGAGGGGGTGGATTCCCCATCCCTGGAGGTTTTTCAGCTGAGCTTGGCCATGGCACTGAGTGCCATGATCTGGTAAAGGGACTGGAGTTGGACCAAGGGTTGGACTTGATGATCTTGGAGGTCTTTTCCAACCCAATCAATTCTATGATTCCATTAAAACCACAGACAGGTCCAACTCATACCCAGCATCATCTTCATCCTGAGACATAAATGGGCCTTGCAATTAGTGGCTCAATTTAGGGCTGACCAGAAACAATAAAGGCAGAAGTTTGACCCTGGATCTATAAAAGCAGATTTTCCTTAATACAGATTTAAATGCCTTCAAAGGAATGAAAGCTGGGCATTTGATGGAGATCAGAAACAGAGCAGGTGATGACCAAGCCCATCTTCTTCTACATCCACCAGGATAGAACAGAATTGTTCTCAGACATTCCTGGGACATAATGGAGATGCCAGATAAAAACTGAGCCATCTCCCAGCAACGCTGGAGGGGAAAATACTGGAAGATTGATACATTTCTGGAGGTAAGTGGGACAAAACAGCCTGCAGAGGGTGCAAATTTCATCTTCCCAGCTATTCATCACCTTAAAAAACACTTGCTTTGGGCAGAGAGACATCACAAATTTGTTACTGATTCCACCTGAAAAACATTTCAGGATAACTTTGTTTCTGGAAAATAAAACAAATAAAAGCAGTGTTGTTATCTGCACACCAATGCTAATGCATCTTGCATGCACAACTCAGGGGTTTTATATATATATTGAAAATGTAACAAAAGCTACAGAAGCTAAAAACAAAATAAAATCAAAACAACTCTTGGTTATCTTCTTCCAAAGACAGGGCAGAGTCAGTTATTCCAATTTCCATTCCTTTGCTTGTAGGATGATCAATTTACTAATTTACAATAAAAATTACAATTGGATTTCTTCAGAGAGCTTGCATGGATTCATCTCCTGCTGTAATTCGTGGGAATTGCAATGCAGAGGTTGAAAAGCACAAAAATGAGCCCAACTTCACATGACTTTAACATTCAGCACAAGTCACAAAACTGCAAAAAGTGTCCTTGCAATGACTTAGCACTCAAAAAAAGACCTTGCTCTGAAAAGTCAGAAATAACTGATAACAAGCAGCTTTGTAAATTAATAGTTTGCATGGAGTTTTATTTAGTAAATAGTTTTCTTCCATTTAGGAAATCCCTGGCTGTTTAAGGCCCCTTTTTTCAGTACTTCTGGGGATCCAGTGGTTTAGTTTGCCATACTGGCCCTGAGATCAGCTCAGTTGGTTAAAACTTGATTGTAATAATGTCAAGGTCATGGGTTCAATCCCCTGTGTGGGCCATTGACTCAAGAGCTGGACTCGATGATCCTTGTGGGTCCCTTCCAACTCAGAATAGTCTGGGATTGTTTGTCTGTGATTATTCCAAGCTCTTTTAAATCCACTCTTTCACCAAAGCTTGGAATGCAACCTCTGAATTAAAAGCATCAGTTCACATTCAGCTTATTTGAAAAATAACTTGAAATTAAAAAATACAGTGCTTAGAGAAAGCCCAGTTTTGATACCTCAGAGAGCCCCAAAGTGATTCTGATGCCCAGACTGTCTTTTTCTTGATTAAGAGCTGCATTAAGCACCTTCTCAGTGCCTGCAGCAGCAATCAGGGTTGTGTTTGCTTCTTTAATCCCAAGATGTGACTCCTCCTTGCACTAATTAGACCATCATACCTGAAGGTGCATCCTGGATGTTTGAACTATCATCCCTTCCCACCACTAGAGCAAAACAACTTGTTAATAGATATATAAAAAAAAGGGACTGCCTGAGATGGCGATTGCAAACCTGAGGATTATCACATCAGGGTTTCAAAGTGTCATTTTCCTGGCTGGGAAGTGGGCAGAGATGAATGGGCAGTGCTAAGTGGAAGGCACACAGTATTTACCCTGCACAGACAACAAAGATCAAGCACAGACTGGTGGAATTCCAATATTAAAGGCAAAATCCCCAATCCTGCTGCCTCCCAAGCCAAGCTCACTGCTTGACTACAAAGATGGAGGTTCGACAGGGGTAGTTCTCCACTCAAAGCATTTAATAACACAAAGTTTGGGCTGGAATCACAGTCACAGAATGGTTTGGGTTGGAAGGGACCTTCAAGATCTTATTCCACCCCCTGCCACGGGCAGGGACATGTTCCACTAACCCAGGTTGCTCCAAGCCCTGTCCAACCTGGCCTGAGACACTTGATCACCACCCCAGCAATCATCCCTTCACCTGCACTCCCAAGCAGTGTGGAAACCCCTCAGAACAGGGGCCTCTGGCCTGGAAATAAGTGCCCATAACCCAGAAACAGCTGAAAAATCAGCTGTGTAGTTCAGGCATTTGTTCTGACCTAATTAATCCTAAATGAGCCTACAGGGACTTGGGGTAACCCCCCCTCCCTTCTCTCCAGGTAATACTGGAAATCCTCAGCTACATTTCTAACCCAGTGATTTCAATAACACTTCTCAAAATATCATTAGCAGAGAAACTGGGGGATGGCATGACAAATATCTTTCAGTGCTCTCTGAGTTGTTTGTTTTTTTAAGCAGAGGTTTCAAATGACGAACCACTGATGGCTGGAGAACCTCTGAGGTCAGTGCACAGATGGGCCCCTCTGCAAGGGACATCCCCCGGCACAGAGTCCTGAGGATTGGAAAGGATGGGATCAGTCAAAAACACACAGCCAGGTGTTTATCAGCTCCTTTACTGACACACCAGTTCACAGGGGGATTCTACTGAAGTTCTAATTCAGGAACAAAACTGCATCCTAATATTTCAATTACTTTCCTTGTTCTCACCCTAAGAATAGTTCCTGTTAATGCTCAGCTTTTATCAGGAGCTTTAACACTTCCTAAAAACTCAGGGTGAGGTCAGCCCACACTTGGTACAGTTTTTGGGGGTTTTTTCATCTAGGTCCAATCTCCTACCTCTTCCCAAAAGTCATAGTTCAAGAAACCATAAAATTAATCAGCTTCAATTCTCTATTTGTTTCCAGTTATTCCTTGTAAAAGCAACATGTTAACCAAGGGGTTTGGTGTGACCAGACCCTGCTCAGCAGGAGCCCAGAGGTCTGGCCATGGCACAGCAACACAACAGGCATCTCCTTCCCTCAAAGGGTCAAGAAACAAAGATTCCTTTATAGGCATCATAATGGACTCTCACTTGGCCAAGTTTTATTTTATAGGGGAGAAAAAGTGCAAGAGGGATGCAGATCATATCCTGACTTCACTTGGGAGGGGAAAAACAAAACTGATTTTCCAAAACAAGCAGGTTTAATAAATGACACAAAACCTTACTCATATTTCAGCATGACTGGAAAGCACTTCCCTGACTGCAGCCAAAGAAGAAAATGAAGAGGAAGGTGAAAGGAAACAGATTTCTGGATTTATACATCCAGAAAACTGACATGTTTAATTCATCCCCTGCATGGGAAGATCCCTGGCACACACTGTCACCCCTGCAGATGGAGAAACAGGGGAGAAACAACTCTAGAATGTGAAGTTTCAAAAACTTCTCTGTTTGGAGAGGAAGAGAAATAAAGTCACTTGATTTCCTTCTCTGCACTACGTAAAAAACACACCATGGCTTAGTCTAGAGGAGACACAGAGGGGTTTCAGTTGCATGTTTTTAAAGGACAAAGTAGATGACCTGAGCAACTACAGAGTTATCAGCTTGGCATCATTCCCAGGTAAAATAATTGAATGGCTGGTGCAGAAATCAATTAATAAAGAATTAAACTAATACAATTCATCCATAAATCCAAGTTGACTGAAAGAACAGCCCTTGAGAGATTAACAGGAAACCTTCCATAAAAGCTCGTTAAATACCAGTAAGGGGAGGTGTTGGCAAAGTTACCTCAAACTTGCTCAGGGCATTTCCCTTGGCACAAGGTGATACCTGCTCAGTTCTGCATCTGCTGAAACAACATCAACAGGGCATGGACCACCCATCCCAGCTCCTACCTGGTGGAGACATCCTCTCACCCCCCAAAATCCACCATCAGGGCCCCCTGACTGCTCTCCAGTCCTCCTTCTGCATCACTGACACACAACATTCCCTCACAGACTGTTCTGAGTTGGAAGGGACCCACAAGGACCATCGAGTCCAGCTCAAGTCAATGGCCCACACAGGGGGTTGAACCCATGACCTTGGCATTATTACAACCAAGTTTTAACCAACTGAGCTCATCTCAGGGTCTACTTGGTACAGATTCCAAGGCGTAACCCAAAGGAGCTGGAGACAACCATGGATGTGCAGCTCCTTTATCCTCCCATTTGCTGGTAGGAAGATAAACCTGCACATTTGAGGCATTAGAGGTCTGTGGAGAGTTTAAGGGATTAGGAAAAGGGATAAAAGCACGAGTCAGCCTGCAGATGGAAGCAGGCAAAGGATGTAGGAGATGAGAAGGGAGGGAGCGACAGAGAAAGTCAAGAGCCAGTTCTGGTGATGAGCGTGAGAGATGTCAATACTTGTCAAGGAAAGGAAAAAAGTTACAAACATGTTGATATGTAGGAGGCACCTTTGACAAAGGGTAATTTTTTTTTCAAACATTTAACTTGACTACACAAAGCTTTGGGGCATCTGGAGCCCCACTATTGCTCTTCAGAGCCTCAGCTCTGCAGAGCCCTGAGCATCCCATCAGTGCAGGGCCAGGAGATGGACCTGCTGCTCTATCACAGCCCAGGGCACCCCCAGGGACCCCCAGCTCAGAGAGAAATCAATTCCACTCCTTTCCATTCCCCTCATCACCAGCCAACCTTGGCAACTTAATTATAAATCTTTTCTCCCACAAAGAGAATGGCTGATATTCCCAATCTCATCTCGAATCTGCGGTAAACTCCGTGGCATCTCTTTTATTTCCAAATGAATTTGCCTTATTAAAAAGTAATGAGCTATTAATTAACTTTGCACTCATACAAAGCTGTTTAATTCTCAATCCAATTAACAGCAATCTGCTGAAGGATTCTAATGATTATTTTAAATTTGCTAAGAGAAACATCTCTGAGCCTTTCATAATAAGATATTTATAGGATGGCTTGGGCTGGATCTTGCTTGCATTTTAATTCAATAACATTTTTATAATATTCCAACATCTCTCTACAACATTATCTTTGACAACACATCATTTAGAGGCACAGCAAGAATGCATAACTAAAACCACTTGTTTGGAAGACGTTTTGGAGGATTTATTTTGTTTTAGGCTTTCCCAGTCAAATCAACACAGGTAGAGAGTGTTCCGAAGCCTCAAGGACAGTTTCTGCTTGGGTAATTCTCACAAAATATTTATTTTGCAAGACTTCAGCAACAGGCTGTTTACCACCTTTTCAAAGGGAAAGGAAATCATCTCTGTCTGCAGAGATGAGCCCAACTCAGCAGCTCCACGTGGGGCTTTGCTTGTTCAGTTACCTTCAGTCACAGCCATAAGGACAGTACTTATAATTGTGCAGCTTCTAAGCCTAAAATGGGCTGGTCTTCCATGGCTGGACCAGAAAAGCTTTTTATCTTTATATAAAAAATTGTAAAAATCTGCCCTTTCAAGGGCAGCCATTCTCTTCACCCCACCTGCAAAAACAACTAAAAAGCTGCAGCTTTTCATTCTCACAAATACTGTATTTTTTTTCTAAGCTCAGTAAAGAACACTCAGGTCAACACACAGATGGGCATAGGGGATGACAAACCCCCACTCTCCGAAACCACAAATGAAAGAAAGAAACTTTAATAATATTAAGCACCACAACTGCATGTATGGCTCTTAATAATTCATTGCCACTGCCCACCTGAAATGAGAACTGCCACAAACCCTGCAAAATATTCAATTCTGAGCAGTTCTGGGGTGTGCTGTGTCACATGGGTCTCAAATACTTGATGATTTCAGGTGTTCAGAGCAGGAAAATTATAGTTTCTAACTCACCTCTGCACATACCTACATAACACACAAACCCCATCTAGCTTAATGGAAATCTAAACCTTATATAGTGCAATCTATGGCATATTAAGAGTGGTTATCATAGAATCAGATAATTGATTGGGTTGGAAAAGACCTCTGAGATCATCAAGTCCAACCCTTGGTCCAACTCCAGTCCCTTTACCAGATCATGGCACTCAGTGCCACGGCCAAGCTCACCTTAAAAACCTCCAGGGATGGGGAATCCACCCCCTCTCTGGGCAGCCCATTCCAATCCCTGAGCACTCTCTCTGCAAAGAATTTTTTTCTGATCTCCAACTTCAATTTCCCCTGGCAGAGCTTGAGCCCATCGTGCCCCCTTGTCCTATTGCTGAGTGCCTGGGAGAAGAGACCAACCCCCACCTGGCCAGAACTTCCCTTCAGGCAGTTCCAGACAGTGCTGAGGTCACCTCTGAGCCTCCTCTTCTCCAGGCTAAACACCCCCAGCTCCCTCAGCCTCTCCCCACAGCACTTGTGCTCCAGTCCCTTCTCCAGCCTCGTTGCTCTTCTCTGGCCCCGCTCCAGCCCCTCAATCTCTTGCCTCAACTGAGGGGCCCAGAACTGAACACAACACTCAAGGTGTGGCCTCCCCAAGGCAGAGTCCAGGGGAAGGGTCACTGCCCTGGGCCTGCTGGCCACACTAGTTTGGATTCAGGACAGGATCCCATTGGCCTCTTCTCTCTGTATGTCTCCCTTGGCAAGAAACAGGACTCATCAGGGCAAAAAGCTGAATTTTCCTGATTTTATCCATTGAACTATGCACTAAACAGCTGTCTGAATTTGAGTGCTAACCATTTTGAGATGTCCATGGGAACAAAGCACATCAGACACTGCTTTGTGCAAGGCTGTGATACCCCAGTCCCTCGAATCCCCAGGTAGCATTGAGCAGGACACCAGCACAAGGTGGAGAGAGGATGTTCATCTCCCTGAGGGATGGACACTCTCTCTGGGGGTTATTTCCCCCTCTCACAGGCAGTGTATTCAGCCTGGCTCTGATGCTCATTTGAATGATGCTCCACATCCTCCTGCCTCGCAGGGCCACGTGGGGCTGTTTGTGATTTACTCTCTGCCTGTGATTGAGGCTGAGGGCACTGCACATTATTTTATTATCTAATGCATGTACACACAGCGTCTTTTAACTGCTGCATCCCTGCTCTTATTTTACAAATCAATGCTGTGCCTCTCTCTGAATCAGAAGAGCCATCTGAAATTATTGACCTGTTCATATTTCTTTTTCTATTGCTCTGCAGCCCCATCGAGCTTCCTTTGGCACAGAGTATGTTCACATTATGCAATTGGCCACGTTCAGTGCAGTGACATCTGCTATTAACTTGCCCCAAAGTAATAAAAGTTAAACTTCTTGACTATTTTGTACATAACTCTTTGGGCACACACAAATCACTTTTAGTGTGGCACCTGCCTATGGAGAGTGGGCAAAGTGCTGGAGCTGACAAGATTCTCCCAATCTCTCAGGATGGCCAGTGAACTCTATCCCAAAAACAGAGGCCAAAGAACAGCTGGTTTGCAAAACTCAGGATCCAAGTGACCATAAATGAAGATGCTTTATGCTTTTATAAAGCACAGAGGGGGCTTTAAGAACCATTTCCACATCTTGCTTAACTTTAATTTGAAAATAACTCCTGTTGAATGCAGAGAATATGGTTCCTTCAGAGAGCTCCAGCACATGGCCCCTTCCAAACTCTCAGCACAGCAGTGCAAGTTTGAGGAGAGTTGACATTATGCAGCCTCACAGAAGAGGGAGCAAGTGTGTTATGACATATATAATATATATGATCCAAAGGTCTGCAACTCAGAGGTCTGCAGAGCACCTGCAAACAGCCAGACTACTCCTAAATAACATCAAATTCTACCACAGGCAGGAGCTCTTGGGAGGAAGGAACTGGTTCATCCCAAACCCAGAACACCAGATGGACACAAAGATCTTGGAATGAACCATTTGGTAAATGATACTTTCTTAGCACAGAATTTATATATTCAAGCTCACTCCTGTTGAAGGCAAATAGGCTGATCTTAAGACCTAAACTACTTTAAAATTGAGACCTTGGTTTAACCACAACTATATAGTGGAGGAGACAATCTCTGAAACAGCAGCACAGTGTAGGCCCAAGGGTGTTAGGACACAAAGTCTGCCATGGAAGCCTTATTTGCCCCCACTACAATCCCTTTTTTCAAACCACAAAACCTGCTGCATTATAGAACCTCAAATAATTGATTAATATGAACCTACCTTGATTATATAAGCACCAGAAATGACAGCAAAATAAACATGAACAGTAACTTTTGGTGCAGCAAAAAAAAAGACAAAGTTACTCAATTCATGACACTGTCAAAATAAAGTGTCATCAATTTCATATTTAACTTTCTATTCATCCCAATAAAAGGTTTACAAAACTCCTGTACTACAAAGCATCTGAGTGAAGGGGAACCAGCAGCTAATGCTGCCCAGCAACAACGTGGAGCAAGGACTGAAAAAAGCAATACATCCAACAGAAAGAACTCCATGCAAACAGATATAATATCCCTATTTAGCCTTTTTTTTTTCCTCCTTCAGTCAATAGAAAGCAAAACTTTCTTTCAAAAAGCAAATTTTCTTTGGTCAGAACCTGAGCCCAGCAAGTTCATGGCCGTGCAAGAGCATTACAAATCAAATGAGTACTGATGCATGACATAAAACACAGTTGGAATCAGGCAAACAAAGAGGTAAGACAAGAAAAATCTGTCACAGCCCAGGAACTTTGCACCTGGAACTTGGTGAGAAGTCGGGTTTTTCTTCAATGCAAAATGCTGTCAGTCATAAAATGAGCAATCTGTTCTACTCCAAACAAAGACAAACCCAAGGTCCAATTCGTGCAGCTTCAGCTTTGCCATGCTGGAAGATAATTCAAACCCGTCTCAGCAGCAGCTTGGATTCATATGCTTCAAACCCAAGCATGCCATCTGCAGCCCTGCATTTACATTTAACATTAAACTGAGCTGCTGGCAAACTTCACTCTGCCCACAAAGCCTCAGCCTCTCACTCCAGCAGCAATTCCAACATCCACATGTGAACTGCTACACTCGAAGCAGAACTGCTGCTGAACACTCAAAGGAAATTGTGGCATCAAAATGCAAGAAGCAGAGCACAAGATTTGATGTCCTAACATGGGATGAGGACAAGGGATGCCTGGAAACTCCCACACTGTTCATAGAATCATAGAATTGATTGGGTTGGAAAAGACCTCCAAGATCATCAAGTCCAACCCTTGGCCCAACTCCAGTCCCTTTACCAGATCATGGCACTCAGTGCCACAGCCAAGCTCAGTTCAAAAACCTCCAGGGATGGGGAATCCACCCCCTCTCTGGGCAGCCCATTCCAATGCCTGAGCACTCTCTCTGCAAAGAAGTTTTTTCTGCTCTCCAACTTCAATTTCCCCTGGCAGAGCTTGAGCCCATCGTGCCCCCTTGTCCTATTGCTGAGTGCCTGGGAGAAGAGACCAACCCCCACCTGGCCAGAACTTCCCTTCAGGCAGTTCCAGACAGTGCTGAGGTCACCTCTGAGCCTCCTCTTCTCCAGGCTAAACACCCCCAGCTCCCTCAGCCTCTCCCCACAGCACTTGTGCTCCAGTCCCTTCTCCAGCCTCGTTGCTCTTCTCTGGCCCCACTCCAGCCCCTCAATCTCTTGCCTCAACTGAGGGGCTCAGAACTGAACACAACACTCAAGGTGTGGCCTCAGTTGTCACACCTGTCACCACAGTTTTCCCTGCAGTCCAGGGCACACACATGCAGAGATAAACAGCACCTTTGCTTGGAAGTCCTGCAGCAAAGTCCCTCTTTTCCAGAGCTCAGGGACTCACCTGATGCTGCACAGCTGGCATGCACCAAAGTGCTGAGGACAGCACTATTTTGGAGAATCCACAGGCAACTTGGCAACAGGCTGTCTACACAACTACCACCAAAACCACACCAGTCTCAAAATCATCTCTATCAACAACTCCTATATCTGTATTGACTGTTTATAAAACTATTCTTTCCCTCTTGGATTTATGGGAAAGTGTTGGGTCACAATTGATAGGCACAACAGCTTATAACAATCTTCTTGCAATCAAGGACAATCACAAAGTCACTTTCCAAGTTGAACAGCTCTAATTCTGACAGAAATCCCATTACTCAGCACTGAGACACTTTCCCAGTGCTGTGACACAGCCCATACAGTGCCTGGGTATTTGTGTCAATATGGATCAGTGCAGGCAACGTGTAACTGATTTTCCATACTCAACTTTAAGTGTAATCAAACAATTTAAGGCCTCAAATGGTATTTTAACAGATGGAAAGAAATACAAACGAGTAAAGGCATTTTGATGTTTGCTACCACTTACAGTTTAGAAGCTTTCAGGACACATGTTTAATCAGAGAGTTGATTAGGAGCACGGGTGAGTGATTATTTATTGACATGTGCACAGAGGGATGGAAACAGAATGGGAGAATTGGTTCCTTGCCAGGGTAGCTGGCAATCATTATGGACCATTTTTTATGTTTGGACATCAGCCCAAATATGATACTGTAGGTGCCAGAGCAGCTTTACATTTGGCAAAAGTCAAACTACAGGCATAACTTCCCACATATGATTAAAATCCTCTTAATTCAGGGCCAAGATACTCCCAAACCCTCACAGTTAGTCAGGGCCTCCATCTGCACATGCTACAGAGTATTTTCAGCAATTCAAGCAGAAAAACAAGTTGGCATTTCAGAAAACAAACCAGCAGCAGTCAGATGCTTTGAGGCCCTTGGTATGAAGCAGGAATCACCACCTTTCTCTCACAGCCCAATACTGAGAGGGAAGAAAAGCAAATGTTTGCTTTGCTGAGAAGGGCAATATGCAAAGAGATGAGAAGTGGGACCACCAAATATTGACGGAGCGTGAGGTTCACAATCAGAGTGGCACAAGGTCCCTGTCCCTGCTGGGGCTGGAGCTGAGCACCTTCCCCCCTCCAAGTGAGCTGAGATGTTGGTAATAATAATCCTGTCAGAGGTCTGCAAACAGGAGAAGAAAGATGGATTAAAACCCACTGGGGCTCCCCTGGCTGAACAGAGCTGGGGCTGGCTGGGGTCAGTCCAACAAGGCAACAGCAGCTTTGCCACAGCTCCTGGGGGGCTCTGAAGCAAACCTTGACCACAACTGCTCCACTCCTACTGCACAAACCTTCACATAAACCCAAAGACCACCTTAGCATCTCCTCTGTGCACCTGAAGTCACAGCCAAAAAAAAATCAGCTGCTTCTGTTTTATTTGGGAACAGCATCAATGAAAGCAAAATACATCAGAAAACCAGATTTTATTTTTTCTTTTTTTCAATCTCAAAATTAATCACCCCACCAAAGCCTTTTCTTAGGAATCCTTCTTGCTCTACTGGAAATTACCTCACCTGAAATTACTCTGGCCCACATGTGCAAATTAAAATCTTTCCACAAACTTTTTTTTCAAGACAGCAATTTACGTTTAGTAATTAAAAGCAGAGGAATCCAAACCAAAAATCACAGCATTTAATTTTGGGATTGTTAATCAACTTTCTAGCTTTGCTAGAATTAACACAACTCTTTTTAAGACCCTCCTCCATAAGCCTCTGTCCCTTCTTCTGCATGAGATTATATTCACAGGTACCCACACAAACATCTTGAACCTTTGTAGCTGCAAAATAAAGATACAAAAAAAATCTGCAGCACTAAAATACAGGAGGGCAGAGCAGGCTGCTGGAATTACAGGAAGCAACAGTATTTTAAAGTTTTAAACCCTAAAAATAGGGGAAAATGTGAATCCATTCATATGATTTTTTTTTATTATTCTGAAGTGGTAAAATATTTGCAGGTTTTATGAGAGGTTTTATCCACAGCTCAGCACAGACACTGGAAGAAAGTAAGTGCTTAGGAAAATAAAAAGTAGTTGGCTCTACATGCAAAGCTTGATCTGTGTGACAAAACAGTGCTAAGAGAAAGTAATTTAGCAGCTGACATTCAACTTCCTTGCTTTAATACCTCCCAGTTAAAAATCAATAGATTTTAATTGGTCAGTCCAAAGTAATGTCTTGTTCTGAACTGAAGCAACAAGTGGAATTCTGTGCTTTCTGCTAAGGGTAACTCAACAAGTGTTTATTGGGTATTGATTAAGATTTTACTCATCAGTAAAATTTCATTTCTACAGCCTGTAATATAAAACTTGAAAGCTTCCCCCTCAAGAATAAATAAGCAATGCTGGAAGAATACAGTGAAAACTGTCACAGTTTCTTCCTGTCTTCCCACCCCCTTCTGAAAAAGAGACAAATGACCCATTTTTACATCCTCTTGCACAGTGCCTGAGCTCAGCACAGCCCCTTTCTTGCTCTCACTGCTCTCTCTTTCCTTCTTCTGAGCTCCTCAATTTCTCTTTCATTTTAAAACTTGGACTTCTCTGCCACTCTCCTGTTTTATCCCTCCCAAACAAGACTAATGGCCAGGATTACTAATTTAACACAAGAATAACACCACAGACATTTTTGCAGGTGTGCTCATGCAGAAAAATTCAGCCTGTGGCTCAGACTTGAGATGTTTGCTCCATCCAGGGCCAGATGTGAAGTGCCACAGCTGCACAGCCAGATGTTGGGGTGGCCCAGCCTGTTTCTGTCCCACAGCTCAGGGGAGGCTGCATAGATCACGGCCCTAAAGCAAACCAGGTGTTGGGCACAAGGTCTGTTGCCTGCACCAACAGAATAATGGAATATTCTGAGTTGTAGGAACACACAAAGATCATCAGTCTGACCCCTGGCCCTGCACAGACACCCCAACAATCCCACCCTGTCCCTCAGTGTCCAAACCCTCCTGGAGCTCTGGCAGGCTTGGGGCTGTGCCCACTGCCCTGGGGAGCCTGGTCAGTGCCCACCACCCTCTGGGGGTCCTGATACCCACCCTGACACAGCTCAATGCCATCCCTCAGGACCTGTCTCTGCTCACAGACAGCAGTGTCTGCCCACCAGCCCTGCAGCAACAGGGCACTGCTCCCCAGGGCACCATGAGCCATAAGCAAGGGATGAGATGCAGACACAGATTCCTGCACGAGGAGGATCACACTCCACACTGCCATAGGGCATCTCCTCCTTCCTCTGCCCAGGGTGGCAGGAAGCCCCCAGGGGTGGGGATACTCAGGAGATTGTTCTCCAGTGTCAGGCAGAAGATGGGACATTAGGATGGGGAACATCCATCATCTGAGCAGACTCATGTCTGTGACAGACACACTGAGGCTGCCCCTGGGCTGGCAGTGGAACCCTGACAGGAACCAAAGTCTCTACAGCCAGACAGGAGCCTGTGCAGCTTCAGCAATGAGCTGATCCAGACCACAACCATCCTAAACCAGGACTTTGGGCTCAGGGAAGATGAGAACTACACCTGTCAGGCTACTGAGCTCAGGCACAAGTCCAGATAAATTCCCAAGTCCTTCCTCACTAACAGGACCAGGAGCTCAGAGCAGAGCCCTGCCCTGGGGAACTCTCTTATTCTGTATAATGCACATATTTAGAATTATTTTAAACCCAGGACTACCTGCAGCACTTGCAGTTTGCAGATCACTGCAGGCAGCAAGTAAAAGGAGTATCTGGCAAGTCATTAAATTGAATGAGATTGGTCTGAGCAGGCCAAGAGCAGCACTGTCAGACCTGGAGTGGGGACTGGAGGTACCAAAGGAGCCACACATGGACATACAGCAGGAGCAACCCACCCTAGGCCAGATTAACCAGGATGGTTTGGACATCCACAACTCAGATCTACTTCCACTGAGAGCTTTCTCTAGTCTGGTTTAGCTCCATCAATCAGAAAGCCCTTCTCTTTTCCCTACCAAGACTGCTGAGCTGTTTTAAAATGCGAAAAAATGCAAAAGTTTAAAAAGAGAATGATGGCAGAAAAAGCATTTTGGAGGTGTCAAATATACAACACTACACTTGGTAGCACCACTCCCTATAAAAGAGTTGAGTAACTTAAACTACAAACAGCACCAACTTGTTCAATATAACACAAAAGAAAAAAATTGACTGTTTTTTCAGTTTCCAAAATTCAAACACACTCAGTTTAGTTCTAAACTAAGTTTAGTCCTGCTGTTCAAGCCACCAGGACAGCAGGGGTATCTCCTGACTTAAAAGAGGTCCAAGCACTAGAAGAATTTTCAGATCTGCAAAAGATCCAAGTAAGTTGTTCAAGAGGCCTTAAAAAGAAAGTCTCAGCTTACAGCAAAAAAATTGTACATAACTCAGTGTTTCATAAAAAAATCTCCCCTCTTATATTATCTCTAAAAAGAATTAGTGTGTTTTCCCTTAAATGAAAATATAACAGCTACTGACACACTGATTATTATCTTTCTGTACCTAGTGGACAGCACTGAGACAGTGAATCAGCATGAGCATAATATACCAATTTATTCAGCAAAGCCAAACATTTGATGAAGCACACACTGAAATTTAATCAAGCAAGAACCACCTGGGAAATCCTGCCCTATGCAGCAGCTCTCTCCAAATAAACCCCTAAAATATCCATGTGTAAAAATACCCAGACAGGAATGTGACAGTACAAACAGTTTGCCTTGGGGTTGGTCTGGACAGGGAGAAATAAAATGGTGCAAACCCAGCAAGAGGCAAAGAGGATGCAGGAGGGGATTGGAGCCACACAAGGAGGGGCTGGGAAAGCTCAGCCTCAGGAGGGTTCATGGGGACCTCACAGGCATCTATAAATACCTCATGGGATGGAATCAAGAAGATGGAACCAGACTCAGTGGGATGCAATGAAAGGACACAAGGCAAAGTATTTCTTGTATTTCAAATTAATAGAAATACAAGAAATTCCATTTAAATACTGAAAGTAAGAGCTTTTCTACTGGAAAGGTGATCAGACAATGGCACAGGTTGCCCAGAAAGAATACAGATCTAAATCTCTGGCTATATTCAAACCCATTTGGGCTGAGCTCTGAGCAACCTGCTGGAGGTGGTGACCCTGCACAAAGCAGGGGGTTGGCCTGAACCACCTCCAGAGGTTCTGCAATTCTGCATTTCAACTCCACGATGCCATTTAAGGTGACATTTGCACTGCCCTCTGCATACACTTGAGCAATTACAGAGTAAGATGGGAAAAGGTACCATTAGGCCATTTTAAACTGGAAGCATCTCCACTCCATGTGAGACACACTTGAAAAAGAGAATAGAATCTCCTTGCTGATTTGGGGTGGGCAGAGAACTCAGAAGTCTAATTAAATGCTGTGTTTTCACTCAGGAGGAAAAACCAGCAGCCCATCTGAACAGCTTTGAGCTTCACCTCTCACACTTGTCACTGTGTGAGAAAACACAATGACCTGGGTCCATTATAAGTGACCCCAATGCCCAAAAGAAAAGCATTAAAGTCTTTCCTCTACTGCACCACAGACATAAATCCATCACGAGGGAAAAAGGTGGTCTCACCTCCAAATCAGTTCTTAACAACTTCAACAATGAAACAAAACTCCTTCACTTCCCAGCATTTGGGTATTTGCTTTCACACCACCTTTCTTAAACAGCAGCTTTGCCAGTTGTGTGAAAACCACTGGCTGCTCTGCCCTGATGCATCTGCATCTGCCACAGAGCACCTTCCAAGAAGGCAAATCCCAGAACTCGCTTGTGATGGAGACATCCCCAGTCATCTACTGTGCTAAATGACAGAACTGTGCTCCACTGCTCCATCAAGCATGGTCTGGTGGTTCTAACCCAAGTCCAACTAGCTGGGAGAAGAGAAGCACAAACACACACACTGGGATCAGCAGCTGAACAAAGTTTGTTGTTGCCCAAGGAAGCACAAAACTCATTTGAGGGGAGCAAGGCACCCACATCATGTCCTCCAGGAAACCTCTTCAATGTCTTTTGTTAAGAAGGTCACACACAGCCCCCAGCCTTCAGGAGTTCCCCACAGAATTCAAACCACCTTCTCCCAACAACCCCAAGTTAAACCACTATTTATGTGGCCTGTCTTGCACACAGGTCTCCATTATGAAAGCAGAGTTTCATTTCTAACCCTGACCTTTAGGCTTTAAGATACTCTCACAGGCTAAAATTCTGGAAAACTGTATACAAGTTCTGACACCACCAGTGGGACCACAACTCTCTTTTCAGCTGCTTAGTAGAGGATGAGGTATGAGGGTGACCACCCTGCAGTCTTCTAATAACTGAAGGGAGCCTAAAAGATTTGCAGAAACACTATTTACAAGGGCATGTAGTGACAGGAGAAGAGGGGATGACTTCAAAGTGACAGAAAGTAACTTTAGATGGGAAGGAATTCTTCCCTGTGAGGGTGGGAAGGCCCTGGCACAGGTTGCCCAGAGAAGCTGTGGCTGCCCCATCCCTGGAAGTGTCCATGGCCAGGTTGGACAGGGCTTGGAGCAACCTGGGCTGGTGAAAGGTGTCCCTGTTCATGGCAGGGGGTGGAACAAAATGATCTTTAAGGTCCCTTCTACACCAAACCATTCTGTGATTCCATGGATCCCTTCCTGCAAGGAAGAGGAGGCACCACTTAGTGCTAAACTCTTGGAAAGCAGAAAATAAGCAGCTCTACTGATTCCATTCAACATATTCATAGAACACACCAAGATCTAAACAAACCTTCTAGAGAAGGTATCATTTGATACTATTGAGAGAGGGGAGCCAGCCTGAAAACACACTGCACTCATCACCTTTCATCAAGAGATCTTGCAGTATTTCACAAGTGCTCATTAGGCTCCCCCAGACTCCTGGGAGATGGAGAAGAAACACACATCCCACTTCCAGCAGACTTAATTGAGACATGGAAAAGAATTAACTTGCCCAGGGTTGTACCACAGGAAGGGGACAGAGATGGGAAGAGAGGGCCTGAGCCCCCAGATCTTTGTCCAAGCACAGCACTAAGAGGAGTCATCTGCTCCCTGATGGAGCTCCTGACAGTCCAGAAATTCCTGTGAGCAAGCAAAGTGCTGTGAGGGGAACGAGCTTCTCTCAGGTTGTGTGTGATCTCAGCACAACATTCAACAGGCTGCCTGGGCACCAAGGAAAGCTAAAGCTGCTGAAAAGGGCAACGTTCATTCTCACCTGCAACACCACAAAATGCAACTATGGTGAGTCAGAGCTCCTGAATTTCACTGGAAAACCAGGAGCAGAGAGAGGGCTGCAGCATCCTTACTTCTGAAAGAATTAATTAGCAGCAAAGTATCATAAAAGGCTGGGGGAGGGAAGGGCTTGATTCATGTTCATCTTCAAATACACTTTCTTTAAATCATTTCCTTGTGCAATCACACATATATTACAGATAATGTTCCTGTACTCAATTTGCTTTGCTATGAAAACAGCAACGTAAACATTTCCCTCCTCCTTAATATCTTTGGAATCAAAGTTATTATCTGAAGAAAGGTATCCAGGGGAATGGTATTCAATACAACAAATAATTTTTCAAGGGTATTTACTTTTAAGCATTAAAAGGCAAGGGAGTAGAAGGAGCCAAGGTCAATTCATACATCAATATTCAGCCTGAATATGCAATTCCTGCTCCCATTACTTTGTGCCACTTCATTCCTGGGTCCTGGGGACATGCACTGCCAGGAAAATGCAGTTTCAGTTTCCAAACTTTTCCTTGGTACTAAATTCCCACAAAAGAAAAATTCCAAGGTCCATCTATTTCTGAACAGTCAACTACATTTCCATTCTGATACAGACAAGGTGACCCCCTTGTCTTCCTGCAGGAATTGGATGCCAGTGGAATCTAAACCCATGACAGCAAAAAGTGAGTTTGTTAATCCCATCATGTTTCTCCCACATTTTTGCAACTTGTCACAAGCTTGTTACACAACATCAAACCACAGAATCCCTCAGTTTGGAGAACACCTCCAAGATTGAGTCCAACTATTAATAAAACACTGACAAAGCCACCTCTAAACCCTGTCCCCGAGTGCCACATCCACACACTTTTTAAATCCCTGCAGGGATGGTGACTCCACCACTGCCCTGGGTAGCTGTGTCAGGGCTGGACGACCCTTTCCATGATGAAATTCCTCTTGGTGTCCAACCTGACCCTCCCCTGGCACAACTTGAGGCCCTTTTCTCTCCTCCTGCCCCTTGTCCCCTGGCAGCCTGTGGTGATGGACCCCGTGGCTGGTTGGGATGAGCTGAAGGACTAACCTTGGCAAAACAAAGCCCATGAGCTGTTGGCAGCCCAACACCATGAGAAGATCCCCTTCCCATGGGCTTTCTTCCCTCTGTCAACAGAGCAGCATAAAGCCACCATGGTTCTGTCTTCCTTCTTATAAAACATGTAAGAAGTTAAAGTTTAAGACCAAAGACTAAGAAGAATCCTCCTAGAAAAAGACCTCCTAAAACATGTTTAATCACTGCTTTTTTTACCCTTTTACTCTTCTTAACAGAGAGCTGTTACAGAGGGGACTTTAGAGGATTCCTAAATAAATCCAGGCACCTTTACAGCCTCAGAAAAGGAATTGATCTGCAGATTTATTGGGCACATGTTGTGAGCACACACCCCCTCACC
The DNA here is from genome assembly GCF_047495875.1 of Pithys albifrons albifrons. Lineage (NCBI taxonomy): Eukaryota > Metazoa > Chordata > Aves > Passeriformes > Thamnophilidae > Pithys > Pithys albifrons. The sequence continues at coordinate 12,210,252 of NC_092475.1, forward strand.
TGCTGCTGTGCCACAATAAATTGCTAGAACATCACCTGACAGCACTGATGGGCATTGCAGGAACACAACAGACACAGCAGCAATGACTGGCCACTAAATGGCTTGCAAAAGGAAAGAGCAGAGTAAGGAAAATGGCTTGGAAGCCTGAGGGTAGAAAGAAAAAAGAAGAAGTTTTAAAGAAACTCATTATCATTTGTTCTCTAACACTGCAACAATATAAAAGCTAAGAACAATAGGAAAAGAATAGGATTGAAGCCAATTTTCAGAAGACATGAATTCCCTCAAGTTGACTGATAAATAACAGCATTTTCTCTCCTCCTTTTTCTTTTAATGGCATTCAAATTATTCAATATAATTGCAACAGCACTGGCTTCCCCACCCAGCTTTCAACTATTCCAGTTAAAGTGAGCAAAGCACAGGCTGACCTTAATTACATACAAGATACTGAATTTGATTCAAAGAGTGTACCACGAAGTCTCGTGTAGCAAACAATGATAAAACCTCAAATCCTAATTAATTACAGTCCAACTGCCTCTTTGCAAGTGAAGCCTGAACCACAACCCAGCCCCTGGCAACCCTCCACAATCACCTTACAAAAGGGCTCTGTCCTGCTCTATGGACACGTATCAATAAACTACAGTTTAAGTTCCCAGACCTCTGTTTTTTCCTCAGTTGCCATTAAAAGAATGTTCTAATTTCCATCTAGCTCTGAACAATTAACCAAGTCACCTTTCTGACACAAAGCCTCAGAGGTGGCAGCCCTGCACTCCTGCATGAATTACATGTCAATGGAATCTACAGCCCTGACAGTAAAAAGCAAAGTTATTAATTCCACCACATTTCTCCCAAATTTGTGACCTGTCATAAGCTTCTTTCACAACACAGAATGAGAGAATCATTTAGGCTGGAAAAGCACTTTACTCTGCCCAAATAGCCAAACTTTGCTCATATCTCTCCTTTATCAATTCTAGGGTGATGTTGTATGAAAAAAAAAAACCAACAAAAAAAAACCAACAAAAAAACCCCCAACCAAAAAAAACCCCCAACCAAAAAAAACCCCCAACCAAAAAAAACCCCCAACCAAAAAAAAACCCCCAACCAAAAAAAAACCCCCAACCAAAAAAAAACCCCCAACCAAAAAAAAACCCCCAACCAAAAAAAAACACCCAACCAAAAAAAAACACCCAACCAAAAAAAAACACCCAACCAAAAAAAAACACCCAACCAAAAAAAAACACCCAACCAAAAAAAAACACCCAACCAAAAAAAAAACACCCAACCAAAAAAAAAACACCCAACCAAAAAAAACACCCAACCAAAAAAAACACCCCACCAAAAAAAACACCCCACCAAAAAAAACACCCCACCAAAAAAAACACCCCACCAAAAAAAACACCCCACCAAAAAAAACACCCCACCAAAAAAAACACCCCACCAAAAAAAACACCCCACCAAAAAAAACACCAAAATAACAAAAAAACACCAAAATAACAAAAACCCAAACAAAAAAAAACCCAAACAAAAAAAACACCCAAACAAAAAAAACCCAAACAAAAAAAACCCAAACAAAAAAAAACCCAAACAAAAAAAAACCCAAACAAAAAAAAACCCAAACAAAAAAAAACCCAAACAAAAAAAACCCAAACAAAAAAAAACCCAAACAAAAAAAAACCCAAACAAAAAAAAACCCAAACAAAAAAAAACCCAAACAAAAAAAAACCCAAACAAAAAAAAACCCAAACAAAAAAAAACCCAAACAAAAAAAAACCCAAACAAAAAAAAACCCAAACAAAAAAAAACCCAAACAAAAAAAAACCCAAACAAAAAAAAACCCAAACAAAAAAAAACCCAAACAAAAAAAAACCCAAACAAAAAAAAACCCAAACAAAAAAAAACCCAAACAAAAAAACCCAGGGCAGGGTATTGCAGAGTTACACACAGAGCAGCTCAAGGCAGCAGCAAGACCCCACACAGCACATTCATGCAGCCAAAAAGAGAAGCCCCCAAATTCCTGACCAGCTCTAGTGATGGACTTCCCTATCACAAAAGGAGAATAAAAAAAAGTAATATTAACACCAATAAATAATATTAACATCAATTAAAAAAAAACTTTCTAATTGCAGCAACAAAAGGTTGTCCAACACTACACTTGGTAGCACCACTCCCTATAAAAGGGTTGAGTAACTTAAACTACAAACAGCACCAACTTGTTCAATATACAAGAGAAAAAAACTGACTGTTTTTTAGTTTCCAAAATTCAAATAGACCCTAAGTTTAGTTCTACACTAAGTTTAGTCCTGGTGTCCAAGCCCCCAGGACAGCATGGGTATCTCCTGACTTAAAAGAGGTCCAAACACGAGAAGAATTTTCAGATCTGCAGAAGAACCAAACAAGTTGTTCAAGAGGCCTTAAAAAGAAAGTCTCAGCTTACAGCAAAAAAACTTTACATAAGTCAGTGACACAGAATTGTGTCAATACTCCTGCAGATCTGATTTTAATTAAAAAAAATAAATAAAAAAATCACCTGATGACACATTTTTCTGCCATGGGACCTTGTGTTGCTTATGCCAAAGATGGATAGCCCTGACTGGAGGAACACTATTCAGTATTTTGGTTTATTCCCATTGTTGGCTCCGTGGCCCCATCCATTATTTACTGCACACTTTGCAAACTGAGCTCCACAGAGAGAGTTATTAATTCCCTCTCAGGTTTCTCTGCAGCTCTACAATTCCTGGGTCTTCAGAAACATTCACCCCCCACCCAGCTCACAGCTCTGTGTTCAACCCTTTCACTGCAAGGACCCCAAGAGACATCAGGGAAGAGCCCCAAGTTCACACCATGGGAGCTCCAGGACTTTGAGGGTGCTCAGGAAGCTGCACCAACCCCTACAGAGGAAACACAGCTCTGATTTCAGCTGCAGGTATGACACCTAAACCCCTTTTGGGTGTCACATGCAGCCCCTCCAGCTCACCCCCACCCTGTGCTAACACAGCTGATGTTCTCCTGGCCAAGCCCTTCAACAACTCACCCACCACCACTCAGGAGCTTTGATGCAGAAATAAAACATCACATGCTTAACACTCCTCCCCACTCTGACTGGTACATTATGTACTTTAGCACCTACAAATCACACATGGCACTTATAATTGGGGTTTGTTGCTTTGTTTGGGCTGCTTTTCTGTTTGGTTGCTTCTTTTGTCTGTGATTTTAGGAGTTTGTTCGTGGTGTGCTCACTTAGTTCTGGTTTTAGTGTCTGTTTGGCCCCAGGTTGGACTGAGCCTGAACACAGATTTGGGGATGGGGGAGAAAGAGGGGCTTGGAGGGGCAATCTTGCCTTCAGCAAGGCTGTTGGTATTTAACAAATATGCAACAGATAAATTAATTAAAAACCAATGGAGAAGCATTAATATGTGTTGTTACTTACACCTATTATATGCTAAATACACCATCCTGCTTGTGGGGTTTTTATTGCTCTACCTCCTCCTCTTCTCCCTCTTCAACAGCATTATAAGAAAATTAGAAATTTAAAGGGGAAAGGAATAAAAAAACTGCAGTGGGTTATTCCATTTCTTTTCTTACAGACTGCAGTACTTTTTTCCTCTCCACAAAATACAGCCAATTATTTTGTCCTAAATTAAAATTACTCAGGCAACAGAGTTTCTGCCATTTCCTCTGGGACACAATTCCACAGCCTCGTGGATCTGCTCTAAGATTTTCTGAATGCTCAAAATAATTCTTCTCTTGTTTTAATCTCATTCTATTCCTTTCAGTGTACATTAAATAATTCTCCCTTCTTGCCCTCCTTCCCTCTGGGGTGCTCTCCCCTTCCCAGCTCCATTCTCAGTTACAGGTCCAGAAGTTAAATGGATTTAGATATTTTCAATCTTTGCTCAAAAGTGAAGAACCTGCTGTCACTTGTGGGTATTCTCAGTACTTTAATTTGTCACTCTCACAAATAAGATGATGCTCAGGACCAAGGGGAATATTCCAGACCAAAACCACACCCTGACATACATTTTTTTTTTTTAAATACAAACACAGCAAGTCGCAGATTCTGCCCTTAATGTACTTGGGTTTATGCAAATACACCATCAGCTGCCAGTCAATCCTCTCACCACTAATTACTCCCAGATTTCTCTTATTCACTCAAAATCACTTTGTACACCTTAACTCTGGATCTCTATTGAAACACTGTGTAAGATTCAGGCTAAATTTCTGCCCAAGATCCAATTCTGGTCTTATTGTTCAAGGTCTTATTGAGGGGCTGGAGCGGGGCCAGAGAAGAGCAACGAGGCTGGAGAAGGGACTGGAGCACAAGTGCTGTGGGGAGAGGCTGAGGGAGCTGGGGGTGTTCAGCCTGGAGAAGAGGAGGCTCAGAGGTGACCTCAGCACTGTCTGGAACTGCCTGAAGGGAAGTTCTGGCCAGGTGGGGGTTGGTCCCTTCTCCCAGGCACTCAGCAATAGGACAAGGGGGCACGATGGGCTCAAGCTCTGCCAGGGGAAATTGAAGTTGGAGAGTAGAAAAACTTCTTTGCAGAGAGAGTGCTCAGGCATTGGAATGGGCTGCCCAGAGAGGGGGTGGATTCCCCATCCCTGGAGGTTTTTCAACTGAGATTGGCCGTGGCACTGAGTGCCATGATCTGGTAAAGGGACTGGAGTTGGCCCAAGGGTTGGACTTGATGATCTTGGAGGTCTTTTCCAACCCAATCAATTCTATGATTCTATTCTATGAAATTTTCAGTTCTGAAAGTTTAGCAGTACTAAGAAAAGCTTATAAAGGAACTACTTGCAAAGTTCTCCTCAATTTTAATGGAAATTGCTGCTGAAGTCTGATTCTGATGAGCAATATTTCTGCTACCCCCTACTAAGAGGAAACATGTTATGGGTAAATTGTTACACACAGGAGATAATCCAATTATTTGGTACTTCCTTCAGCAATTTTAACTTGAATCAAGCAGGATGATACAAGTTTGGAGGGTGTGTTTTGACAGTGCTGCTGTTGCTTCAGTTTTAAACACCTGCAAGTCACCCTGAACTCAGTATCCACTGGGAATTACACAGGAGAACACCACGAAAATTTGTATTTCTTTCAATGGAATACACTCATATTTAGAGTTCTGTGTGGTCATTAGCACAGAGCTTTTGAGGAGGGTGGGGGGAAATAATTCTCTGCCTTCTTGCCATGAAAACCCTTCAGACCAACACAGGCAAAGCAACCACTGGAAGGAAGAAAAAATCTCCTTAACAAGAAAAAACCAACAAAAACCAGAAATTATTTAATACAGACAACTGCCAACTGACCTTCAAAAACCACTAAGTAATGTTCTAAAATATTACTTCCCACTCATCTTGAGAAATAATTTTCTATTAGTACAAAAAAAGCATCAAAGTACAAGGGCAAAACAGATGCCTAGTGCAGCCACACTATATTAATTTTTTTTTACACCACACATGCACAGAAATGTTAATAAGCACATTACAGAACATTAAAACCTTCAGCACTTGGAAAAGCTTTATCATAAAAGATGCAAAGTTGAGTATTTACTTTCAAAGGGTTATTTTTGCTTGCTAAGTTCATCTAAGGACAATTAATTATACTTCCTTATTTTTGCAGGCTCTGGCCTTGGCAGTCTCCAGGGTTATATCCCTGTGCCAGCAGAGACTGTGTGTTTATTCCCAAGCTTTCCACTTCTCTGATCATTCCTACCACGTGCTGATAACTGTTAGTACACACACCATCACCCATGTTTTAATCATAAAAATATTTACTGTCTGTATAGGAGACACCCTACCCCTACCAACAATCATTTATTCAGGAAGCTGAAGGAGTGTTTCAACCACAGTAAAAATCCTTTTGAAAGCTACACTACAAAAATCTTTTGAAACCTCTAATTCTGCACCAGATCTTGGGGATTTATTTTCCCTGATTCACGCTGGAACATTTGAATCTCAAGAATTGCATGGAACTGATTGTTTTAGAACAGCTCATCCTACAAAACCATTTCCTGATGATCATATTTGTGGTAAGTTTTCAACTGGTCTTTTCAATGAAATTCCTGCATCCCCAAATTGAACAGTGGGTGCAATTCAAGCAGGCAGCAGCATCCCTGGCAACAACTAACTAAAGGCACGTGTTGGCACACAGGAGGAACACAAAATCCCATGACTCCTGGCAGCAAATCAGCCCTGCCTGCCTCTTTCCTGCCTTTCCAGGCAGGACACAAGCAGAGAAACCTGCAGAGTAACCCACCTGCCCTGGAGGGAATGAGTCAGTGCTGGCACAGCCAGACCTGGGGGCACATCAAGGCACCCACCTGAAAGTCAAATTGCTGCTGTGTGCCACAAAAGGTCTGCCTCAATCGACAGGGAGGGGTTTGATGGGCAGGAGCAAAGATGGGCAGCTGGTTTCAGGTGGGGGAGGAACTGAGTGAACTCTGGGTGTTCAATTTGGTTTGGCTGCTGCACAAAACTGAGTCACATCTGGGCAGCCTGGAACAAGCTCCAACCCGAGCCCAGTGATGCACTGAGGTACCAGGCAGAGCTGCTGTCCCTGTCCCCAGGAGCTGCTCTGGTGCAGGCAGGGATGGAGAGCAATGATTTTCAAAAGGGAAATATATCAAAGTCTCTTCCTTTTATATGCTTATTCTTCTTCATTACTAAAATAAGCAGTGTGCAACTGTAGTCTGAACACATGAGCAGAGCTTTGAAACACCAGCTGAGCTGCAGAAAAAAACAGGGAGAACTGCTTCTGCAGTATTCAAGGATCTTAAAATATTAGCAACTGGCAAATATAACAGATAAATATATGCTTTTCTAAGCAAACCTGGAATAGCAAATTCAAAAGATTCCTCTCAGTCTGGTTTGTGAAGGGACATGCTCAGGGAGTTTGAGAAAATCATACAATTGATCGGGTTGGAAAAGACCTCTGAGATCATCAAGTCCAACCCTTGGTCCAACTCCAGTCCCTTTACCAGATCATGGCACTCAGTGCCACGGCCAAGGTCACCTCAAAAACCTCCAGGGATGGGGAATCCACCCCCTCTCTGGGCAGCCCATTCCAATGCCTGAGCACTCTCTCTGCAAAGAAGTTTTTTTTGATCTCCAACTTCAATTTCCCCTGGCAGAGCTTGAGCCCATCGTGCCCCCTTGTCCTATTGCTGAGTGCCTGGGAGAAGAGACCAACCCCCACCTGGCCACAACTTCCCTTCAGGCACTTCCAGACAGTGCTGAGGTCAACTCTGAGCCTCCTCTTCTCCAGGCTAAACACCCCCAGCTCCCTCAGCCTCTCCCCACAGCACTTGTGCTCCAGTCCCTTCTCCAGCCTCGTTGCTCTTCTCTGGCCCCACTCCAGCCCCTCAATCTCTTGCCTCAACTGAGGGGCCCAGAACTGAACACAACACTCAAGGTGTGGCCTCCCCAAGGCAGAGTCCAGGGGAAGGGTCACTGCCCTGGGCCTACTGGCCACGCTAGTTTGGATCCAGGACAGGATCCCCTTGGCCTTCTTGGATATCACTGTGAAATTAAGGACAAGAATTAGGTCCTGCAGCCCAGGTTTTGGCCTAAGGACCAAACTCTGCAGCAACAAGCCCTCTCACACTAACTCAGGTGGGCATTTAGCTTACAGAGAGGGAGAGGATGGCAGTGCCTTCCTCCCACCCTGCAAGCCTCCAACAGCAGCTCACATCTGAGCTTTGGTCCAAGGCTGCTTCCTCACTGTTTCTATTCTGTCATGTTCCCATGACCTCTTCTATTTCTGTTCTACCTGTCCCTTCCTCTTCCCACTGCTGTCATCTCACCATGCTGACCTTGCCATCACCTTCTCCAAAACTAACCCTGTCTCCTCCAGGTGCTTCCTCCCTGCTAAGGATGGGGCATCTCACCCACCCAAACACACCAGCAGCCTGTCAGCTGCCACCCTCTTGGGGTGCTGCTCCCATTTCTTGTGCAACTGGAAAAAAAAAGAGTAATTTGTGCCTCTGAAACACTTGCCACAGTTGTTCAAATGTTCCAAAATTATTATATAATGAAATTCTAGATCCTTTAAATTTAATAAACAAGTAAGAACTGGCAAAGGGACTTTCTATCAAAGATACTCATTAGAGGTGCTTTGGTACCACTATAAACCAGGAATTGTCTCTCAAGCCCAGAATGAGAAGGAAGGTATCAGGCACTTCTGCTGAGCCACTTCACAAACACACCCAAGTTCAAGAGCAGAGAAAGCAGGTCCAGCTGCTGGACAGACATGCAGGTAGACACATCCCTTGCAAACAGGTGGACAAACATAGAAAACACTAGAAATAGCTCATGAATATTTATCTCCATGCTTTTCTGTTCTTGAGAACAAAGAGAGAACAAAGTAGTAACAATTCCTGGTACCAACACAAAGCAGTCAAGTGTAGACTTATATATATACAGGCTTAGTTGTTTGGGTTTGTTGTTTTGTTTTTTAATTAAACCCTCTCAGGCACACACCTCTTCAGAAATATCAAAACTGAAATATTTCCCTGAGAAGTAACTGACTGTGGTAGAAATACATTACACTTTACAGTTTCAGCAACAACTGTTTCCATTAGAGCACTAAATTCACACCTAGAAATACAGAATAAGATTTGAGCTGCCTGCACATAAATGGGTGCACATTGACAGCAAATCCCTGCTCTGGAGAAATGAACCATCAAGCACAGCAGCTTCCCATCTTGCTGACAGAAGGGCTCTTTGCTTACCCAGCAAATGCTGCTGCAATTCCAGTAAGTGTTTCTAAAGCAAGGCAGACCCATCTACACAGCAGCCAGATTGCTTAAATTCCCTTCTTCCTCCCCTGCTTCATCTTCATGCCTTACTTCTCTTAGGTGGCCACAACCACACGTGCTTTCCACTGAGAAACACTCCTAAGAAATCATCATTATCTTCTTACATAAGCAAAACCACATGGCATGGCACCAATACCATCCTCCACTCCAGGCTTTTCCATTAAAAAGACAACTTGAGAGCCTCCACTGTACCAAATTATTCTATTTGCCTGTTCAGGGCTCTTCCCCCACCACTACTGAGGGCTGATCTTTGATTCAGTGCTAAAGGAATGAAGTTTCACACATGTGCAGATCAAGGTAATTCCAGTAAAAGCAACAAATTCAGCAATACTGAAGTCAAAAGCAAAACCCTTCAACAATATCCCCAGCACAGCACAACAAGAATCCCTATTTCTACTCATACAGGTAATGATATTTCCTCCAGATTCAAAGAGAGAAGGATTGATCCTCAATGCAAAAATGGATAAACTCAGGTTTAAGTTGTAACACTCCTGATTTGGTTGTTCACAACAACACTGCAGAGAACAAGAGTGACACAGCCCTACTTTCCTTGACGTGCAGCTGAATTCACAGCCAAGAGCTGCTTCCCAGTGATTCCACACTCACCACCCAGCAATGAAGCTGAGATTGACAGGGATGGATGGGGGGAAAAAATAACTGGTAAACTCTGTTTCCTCTTGAGTCAGATCATTTCAAGGAACCCAACATGAGGAATGGGACACTGTGAGCGTTCCCAGCACAAAGGGAGGGAGCAGCACAGCCCAACAAAGAGCTCTGCACAACCCGGGCTGCAGCACCATCTGTGCCCACACAGCATCATCAGCTGTCAAACCCCCCAGCCTTGCTGTGAGATGAACTCAAAAATACCAAGGAACAAGAGCCAGGGCCCATCCTCCCAACATTCACGAGCAGCTCCAACATTCTCTAACTCCATGAGCTGCAGCACTTCAAGCTGCAGCAGAATCCACCAAGCTGGCCTGGATTCCCAATTCCAGTCCCTGAGGGAACTAGCTGGAGTAAAGAAATCAGGAGCTGGCCTTGCATTGATTTACAAGCACTAGTTAAAAGAAAACAAGAAAGCCAGAGGAGACCAAGCACTAAGTAGGTTTTTTCTTCCTGGGGTTTCTTGTCCTGTTTACCAGGCAGAGACACTTCCCAGGATTACATCATCTCTAACTGTGGCACTAAACAACACTAACAGTCTTCTTCCTCTAAAGGTCCTTGTTTGCTTTAACTGACTTCTCAGCATTTTCTTCTGCAATGTGCAATGCCCTGTCATCCAGTCTGCAAAGCATCTGACATCCCTGAACCACAGAGATAGATGGGATGTATTTAATGGATATTAAAATACAAGTGGGTCTGATTAAGTGATGCATAGTCCAATTAAGACATAGCAACTGTCTCCTTCACCATGAAGATGCATGGTCTTTAGAGCCTGCAATAACAAACCCGAGAAGAAATTGCTTCTTGTGTAATTCCAAGTGCACAGAAAAACAGGACCAGGCTGTGAGAAGTCCTTAGTGATGCCATCAGAACATTCATCACCTTTGTGTGTCCGTTCTTTTCCTCTGGTTTTGCCTGGAAAGAGCAGGGTGGTGGGAAACAAGTGGCATTAAAAAGTAAGAGACAACACAAGGCCAAGAATCACAGACTATTCTGAGTTGGAAGGATCATTGAGTCCAACTCTTAAGTCAATGGCCCACACAGGGGATTGAACCCATGACCTTGGCATTATTACAACCAAGTTTTAACCAACTGAGCTAAGGAGGTGATGGGTTTAAGAGGTAGGTAAGGATTTACCTATAAAAAGCAGATACCATCTAAGTGAAATGACATCCAAGCACCAACACAGAGAGGATCAGCTAAAAAAAACCAAAAGAGAACTAGGAGAAGTGAGTGGTACCAAAAAAAGGTGACTCTAGGCCAAATACAGAGGCTTAAATGAGCTAAGTAATACTGCTCCATAAAAGACTCCAGAAATACCAGAAGAGCCAAGTATACCATATTCTTATCAAGAATATAAACACACAGCCAAGAAATATCAACCCACGAGCTGCTCTTCATTGAAGTGGAGCCCTCTGGTCCCAGGCAGTGGGAGGCACAGAAGGTTTCTTGCATTCCAGAGGGAAAACTGGACTGTAACCTGTGTCTGTTCATAGCAGCAGGTGATCTCTGGCTGCTGCTGCTGTTTAAATACATGCAAGAAAAGCCTCAGCCATGAATGTACCTACAAGCATGTTTTAGAAGCTTTGCTACATATTTAATCTGTGATTTACAAGACACCGAGGAAACAGACTGAAGCAGTTTCCATAAAAAATTAAGGCATCTCTCTCTCTGTAAAAAGACACAGGGCTTTATATAGCAGTGCACACACACACATCCTGCTGCTCGTCACCCAAACACCATCAGAGTTTGGGTGAGTGTTGGCCAGGCTGCAGCACTGCCGTGGCAAAACACAGAATTATTGCTCACATCACTGAGCAAACCCAACTATACATCCATCAGATTTCAGCAGGTGAATTCAGACAACATCTGCTATTTTTATTACTTTTTTAATTAGGGCCATGTTAAGTCAGTCTCGAAATTGCTCGTTGCCAAAATAATTAAGCTCCAGTGCTGCCATTGCACACCTCTCCATTGTACATTCAGCTCTTCCCATGCAAGCAGAGAACAATACCTGCCAATACACATTCCTTCACCTCACTTATAAAATTACAATCAAAATTACCAGAGGCATAAAACAACTATTATGATAAATAATAAGCCTTAAAAAAACCCCATCATACACATACAGAGAGAATCAGAGACACTGATCCTTCTGTGCTGAACGTTATTCAAAAGGATTGTCAGTGCAATGCTGAATAGATCGATTTACTTCCCTTTCTTCTCTCCACTTAACTGGATTTTATATACAAAAGTAATTGTTCCTATAAAGAAACTACCCTTGTCCGTGGCTTTCGAGGTTCAAAGCCTCAGACCTGCATCTTTACCACTATTCAGGTTTCCATAGTAACAGATGATGGTGCCTTCTGAAAAAAAATACTATGATATTCTACAGCAAGAGCCTCAAATCGTTGCCATTATATTAATGAAAACTGCAGCACGTGGGCCTGCACACAGAGCACAACACACTTTAAAAGTCCAATTAAACAAGAAAACCAGAGCTGAGGGACTTTCAGGGAGGGTGGATGGTAAAAAAAGGGCTCTGTGTTTGTAAAGGAGAAGGATTATCCCGCAGAGATTCACAAATGTCTTTATACACACAGTGACCTTTCGTTGCCACTGTCGAAACAGAGTGTTTCCCAACATCACCTTCGCAGTATTAATTGTTTATGTATTAGAAAACAAATCGAGCCAGTCAGGGGATAAAAATAAAGTGGAATTGCGGCTCTAACAGCTCCCCAGAGGGGGAGAAAAGTGATTATTGAGTTAAATGGCTGCATTGTTAACAATTGCCACACAGAGCAGCTCGCTCAGAAAGACCCGTTTTTCATTGCCAATTTACTGACAGGAAAACCTGAGCAAATGAACTCCTACTAAATTAGAGCTTCCCCCCAAATTTCCTTCCAGTTTGCTCCCTTTTCATCTTCTCTCCTCCCTGGATGAACCCGGTGTAATGAACTCTCAGTTGCCATAAACTTTCCAATCTAAGAGCAGCCTTTGAAAGCAGCTACACATCCAGACACATTCACGAGCTCTGCCATCGTGAAACATGTATAGGGGGAAAAAAACTAAAGCAGACACTGAAATCAGAAGAAAATCAAGTGTCACATAATCTGATGTTCAGCTCAACAACCCCAATGTAAACCCGCTGTCCTACTTTGCCCCGAATGCTTTTTCACAGCTGCAAATGACTTTAATCTCTCCATTTGTCGCCCTGTTGCATTAAAAATGCTCACAGAGCAGGCAGCAAAGAGCACAACAACTGCAAGAACGCCCCTCTTATCTGGTGGGAGAAAAACTCCACATGTGCTTTCAGGAGAGAAAACTTCCCTGCAAGCAGAGTTCGGGAACCCTGAAAAGGATTGGGAACTATGAGAATGACCTGGTGCTACTTCTGGTGCTCCCATGGGAAAGTAAAGGAATTAACAGCTGATCCTAAAGCTAACAAAAAGTTTAGGACCTCAAAAGCATCCCTCGAGTTGCAAATAAATACAGAAACTGCAGGGAACTGGAAGTCATTGCCAGGGAGAAGAGTTATAAATAGAGCAAAATAGAAATTACATAAAGAAATGAGTATTAGTCAGCTCCCTCAGTATGATACAAGATATTCCAGGGAGAAGCCATGAGCATTCTGCTGTCCCCTTGTAGTATTCCTAATTTTATGGTGTGGATAACACAAAGCAGCAGCAGCACAAATTTGGTGAGAACAGAATACATTTTGCCTTGACTTGTGCCTTTCCTGCTTCTTAGCCCAACTATCATTTAATAAAATAAACCAAAACAACCCAGCCAACGACTCGCACGGTGATTTTTCGGGATGTTTAACAAAAGGCTGCTGAATAAATGCATTAGGCTTTGACAAATAATCGGAGACGGGAGGTATTTGCATCTTAATAGTTATGGAGAGAGCACCACCTGATGGAAGATGGGGAAAGGCAGAGCCGCTCCAAACTTCCCTGCGATTTCAGAGACCAAACTCCGCTTTTCACCATAAAAATATCAGCTACATGGACACAGCCCACACGGCCACACTTCACACCAGATATTTACTTCAAAAGGAGAAAACTTTCTTTTAATTACAACACTAAAAGCAGCTCAGAAAACATTAAAATCACCTCCTCTGACTTCGAATGATAAGCACTCAAATAAAAGCAGGAAGGTGATACTAATGACAAGAAAACCTCACAGCCACTATTTCCACTGAATTGATAATTAAAATGAGATATTTCATGGCTTTCCTAAAAATAACAGAAAATATGTGGCTAATCCTTCATTGGCATGTGTTTAGCTCATAGTACATTATCGCCCTCAAATACAAAGTGTTTTCTGCCCCCTTAAAACTTTGCTGTTTTCCCAGAACGCTCTTCTATCCAAGCATCTGGCTAAATGATTCATCAAAAGCTCAGGAACTAATCGCAATTGACATGACAAGTGTCGAGAACGCAAAAACAGTTGGAAGAGAGAGAAAAAAGGGGGGAAGAAAATAGCTCCACGTATTGCTTAGTCAAGGCAGCAGCTATTTAACTAGGTTAGATTTCCCAGCCTCTCTAATAAATCTCGCTCTGTGCAGTTGCCTAGCAATGTAAACAAGATCCTGGTGGTGTCAAAGGGAGCCGGATGGATGACATCTCCTGCAGCTCCTGGCCCTTCGCACCCAGCCTGGTCTGGGAGCCACCCAAGGGCTCGAGGGAAGGTGCACACACAGTGCTCAGCATCTCTGACACTCCACTCTTTCTGCTTCAAAGCAGCAAGGGAGAGTCAGTCAAGCTCTTGGTCTTCGCTGACAAAAATCTGCCTCTGTCTGAGATGAACCCAACTTAAGTTTTGTGCCTCCAACATGCCCAAGTCACAAGCACCGAGATTTAGTCCCATGCTAAGCAAAGTTACACAGGGAAATTTTACTTTTTTTAAACATACAGATAGGGAAAAATATTTTAAAATTAAGTCAGGAGAGAAGAAAGTTATGACTGTTTATTTGCTACCATAAAGACCCTGTAGTGAAAATAATTGTATTACAAGATCCAAGAGAAAAACAACACCAATACCTCTTTGGTTTACCCAGAAAATAGCACAAGAGGAGAAAACTAGCTCTATAAGCACCTGTCATCTTCAAGTAATTCAAACTATGCCTAAAGGCACTCGTAGGAGGGAGAAAATAGCCGGCTACTATTACTGTACACATGCCAGGGAGCAAAGTACTCCTTAACATCCGAGTGGCAGCAAAAGTGACAGCTGGGAAGGAGCCGGGGCGAGTGGCTGAGCCCCCCAGAAAGTTCCTGGAGCCGGGAGATCCAAAGGGAGAAACAGCTGCCACCGAACTTCGCAGACCGAGCCCAGAGCCCTTCTCCTGCCCGGGGGGAAGGCAGCGGCTCCCCCGCGCTGCCCATCCCGCCTTACACCCGGCAAACACTGTTCGCCACCAAAAAAAGCCTCGAATATCGTGAATCCCAGAATAAAAACGATGCTTTCACCTCCTGCCACACGCAACTTCGGGAGGAGCGAGTCCTCCGGCCCCCAGCGCGGCGGGACCCCGAACAGGCGGCAGAGCCTCCCGCATCCCCCGGCAGCTCCGGGGCCGCCCGGTCCCCAGGATTCTGGCTACCGGTGGTACCCCAGGATTCTGGCTGCGCTGGTGCCGAGGATTCTGGCTACCGGTGGTGCCCCAGGATTCTGGCTCCCGGTGGCATCGAGGCTTCGGAGGCGCCTCCATCCCCACCCGCTCCCCGGCTCGCACCGGGAGCTCCCCGCGAGGCCGCACGAAGGATGGAGGGATGAAGCGCAGAGTTCGCGCCGCCGGAGGGATGGAGCAGCGGGGACCGGCCGCGCACGCAGCACCCACCTGGGAAGACCTGTCCCTCCGCCCCGGGCAGGAGCTGCAGGAGGAAGACGATCGCGGCGACGCCGGTCATCCTTCCCCGGAGAGTTCCTCAGGCGCCGCGGAGCCGCTGCCTCCTGCCCGCCGCCCTGCCCCGCATTGGCGGCCGAGCGCGCCGGGGCTCCGGCAGCGGAGCCTCCGCAGGTGCCCCCCGAGCCCAGCGCCGGCCCCGCCGCCCTCCCCCGGGGCGGGGGAGGAGGAGAGGGTCGGGGGGTTCAATCCCGCTGCTCAAGCCCAGCTGCGCGCACTCGCGTTCCCCGCGCGGGAGCGGCTGGAGCGCAGCATCTCGCAGGTTCCTCCTGCCCTGCGTTTCCAGCGGGGATGGAGAGTCAGTGCAGGGGATGGCGTTGGGCGGAGGGCTGGGATTGGGGGTGGGATTGGGGATGGAGCGGAGCGGGGGTGGGGTGGAGGGAGCGCCCCTCTGCCACAGACAGGGGGAGACGCGGCAGGGGCGCGGCTTGATGGGGCGGCTCGTTCGAACAGGCACCTACAGCTGAAAATAGTGATTTCCATCATTATTCACTTTACTTTCGAGAGTTCACAGGTAAACACCGAGTGACACGGCGCACTGGGCACTGCCGGGGGACACAGCCCTGGGCACTACCCTAAAAATTGCTCCCCGCAGGTGACTTCTTGACCTAAAGAGCACGGCCCCCAGTAGGCAGGGGGGAAAAGCACTGAAGAGCGAACAGATCACTATGAATCAACCACCTGAGACGGAATTCGGACAGTAAAATGGAGAGCAATTACCCCCTGGACAGAACACCTGCGCGGGGCCACTGGCACCACACCGGGGCGGCCACACCGGCACCACACCTGGGCGGGAATGCTTCGGGCAGTCACCCGCTGCCAGCGGCAATGCCAGCGGTGCCGGGCACCCCGTTGCTGCCGGCGCTTTAGGTGCCATAAAAGCACTGTTCCCTTGCCGAATGCCGCGCTGCTCCCGCTGGGATCCAGCCCAGCCCCGCTCCCTCCCCTGGGGATCCATCCCAGCCCCGCTCCCCGTCGGAATCAGCCCCGGGCGATGCCGCCGCCGGCCCGCAGAGGGCGATGTTGCACCGGCAGCGGGTCCGGGAGGGGCCCCGTTGGGGACCGCTCGGTCCCTCCCCGCGCTCCTGTTCTGCCCTTCTTTCGGCCTCTCTCCAAACCAGGAGAGGTTTGGGCCACGAACGGTGATTTGGGTTTAAAACTATTCGTTTGCGTTTCATACCAAACACCAAAGAAGTCTACAGACTTAAAATTGCAACACAAAGTACGAATGTCTCACACAGTGCTGAGTGTCCTCAGGTCTCAGCCTGATTTGGGGTTTTAGGAAAAGTTTTGTCACCAAAAGGGTTGTCAAGCTCTGGGACAGGCTGTCTTGGGGGGGTTTAAAAGGCATAGGGATGTGGCACTTGGGGACGTGGTTCACTGGTGAGGGAACAGGTGGACACAATGAGCTTAAAGGTCCTTTCCAACCTAAATGACTGAAGTCACTGCTGAAGAATTTCACATTGCAACCCTTGTCTGGTCAAGAGAGAGCACTAACCTGGGAGCCAATGGAGACACTATCAATTTACAGCTAATACTGCCCCCTCAGCAGTATTCAGCATCTTTATCTATAGAGATGAGTTTTGAGAAGTCCATGTGTCTCACCATGGAATGGTTTGAGTAGGAAGGGACCTTCCAGATCATCTGGTTCACCAGGGACACTTTCCACTAGGACCATGTTGCTCTAAGACCCATCCAATCTTGCTCTGTACATTTCCAGGGATGGGACAGCCATAGCTTCTTCTCTGGGCAACCAAATTTCAGTCAAAACCCCCAAGGTCCTAAAAAACCCTCCAACTCACCAAGTGTGGTCCTTTCTTTAGGTACCAGCATCACTTCAGAAGTTAAGGCACGTCTCTGTCTTTCATTGAGCACGAGGACAATCACAGACAAGTTCAAGTGGAGATAAGGGGAAAGCAGAGAACAGCAAGGAGAAAACCTCACTTGGTCTGCCAGGCAACAGAAAGGGCCCTGCCAGCACAGTGGGCACAGTCAGAAACTGCAGCAAGAATTGTGGTATCAACTTGCTTGGACAATAAGAACAGAGTCTTGAAATGCAAAGATGGTGCTGGTAAGGAGTGAACAGAACAATAGCAAAGAACAAGCTGTAAAAAACCAACTCTAAATCAAGAGATGAGCAGTTGTTCCCATATAAACTAAGTAAAAGGGAAGAAACAAAAGCAGGTCTGGAGTTCGTGTTCAGAATGACAAAAGTTTCATAAACTGATTTATTGAGGTCGAAGGAGCTCAGATATTAGAAAGCAGAGAAGTTTAATACTTGTTCCAATGAGAAGTGTCAACCTAAGAAGAAAACCACATGGAGGTGAAAAAGATGAGAGGGGAAAATCCTTACCTTCAACTGGATAAAGCAGAAAGATTAGAAATAAATGATGTACAAGAATCTGAGAAATGGACTGACATGAGCCAACTATGTCTTAGACATCAAATAGTGCAAAGCCAAACATTAGGCTGAACTCAAATGAGGCTAAAAACTTGTAAGGATTGTCTGAACTCAAAGACCTGTGAAAAAGGCAAATAAAGAGTACAGTAAGATGCAGCAAGGACAGCATAAATTAGAATTAGCCAGATATTAGCACAAAATCCCAAAGCCTAAATGATGATTTCAGTTAATGACAACACCAAGCTGGTAATAATTTAACTGCTGAGCAACAAACAGAACCAACTTTGGAACCACTGATTTCCTACAGCATGCCAGCCAGGTCTTTGGTAGAAGAAAATACAAAAGAATGAATAACATTCTAATAGGAAAAAACCAACCTAATACACAACATGAATATTCAAATACAAAATGGGCAACCAGGCACACCCAATTTTTTTTAATTAAAAAAAATTTTAAAAATCAAGCCTTCACAACAGACAAGTAATTTCATAAATTATACAAGTAAGGTCAGGTTACATTTATTCATGTTTTACCAAAGCATCCAATTGAACAGCACAGGAAAAAGGAAAGTTCCCTGCAAGAAAGGCAACAAGGCTGTGCTGCAAGCAGAGATCACAGGAGTGTGGAGTTAATGATCAGGTAACCTTTAGCATCTTGTTAAAGTTCAATTTTCACATTAATGCTACCAATTGGCTTATAATGGAATACACTGACAACAAAGTCAATGGGTATTTGTAACTCAAGAGGACTGAAATAATCTTCCAGACAACAACAGCCTCTCTGAGGACTGGATATACTGCAGTGGGATGAAATCCAACTATTAAAAAATTTTATATCACTGAAGAAAGGCAATGAGAGAACATGCTGTAGATCAGGAGTTTGTAATATAAAAATAAACAGATATAAAATCAGTATAACGCATTTGGAGCCAAGGGAACTCCTGAAATTCAAACAGGACCAGAATGTTGGTTCAGTGATAAACCAGCAAGCAAGACAGGAACAAACTGTGCTCCAGAACTCTGGTGCTCACCAAGCAATGACACACGTGGTTATACAGATTTTAATAATATGTTGCTTTTAAGCCAGCACAGAGAACTAAAACCCCCATAAAACAGTCTTGCCAACCTCTGCCTTTCAGGGCTGGTATGTCCTATATGACATTATTTTCTTAAAATGGCAAAACTTGAAGCCTGAGTCCGTGCTAGTGTAGAACATCACAGCTTAGTTTGCTGTTACTAATAGCTATCGAGTGGCTTAAAAAAGAAAACATTAACATAAGTTCTGAAGTTTGCTTGAGCCTGTCGCTCAAGGCTTCTTGACTCTGTAAAACTGTTCCCTCAGTGTGTCAGATGAGAGAAAAATTTAATTCTTTGTTTTCCAGGGACAAGCTGTACCATTTGTGGGTGAGGAAAAGCAAGAGCTAAACAACTGAAGGCACTGTCACGTTATGACACGAGATGCATTTAATCAAGAAAACATATTAAACCAGATCAGCTCATGAAATTGAATCAATATGTGTGTTTTTGAAGTATTTAACAAACGAGTCACTCTGTAAATATTAAGCCTAGATATTTATAATGTAAACCAGGCTAGAAAGGCAGGTGGAGGAACTCCTCCAGTCCCCTGCACTGTGTGCAGCATCTCCTGTAGCTCCAGCAGAGGTGACTCATGGCCCATGGCCAGGCTGCCTCTGCTCACTACAGACATCACAGCTCCTCTCTAAACAGGAGCACTCCACAACCTTTGTGCTTCTCTTGGAGGAAAGGGAAGCATCTTTTTGCAGTCCTGGTGCAGAGATCACCACCACATGATTGCCACTCAGTTCTTTGGGTATAGGCAGATTCCTACAGATACAGCAGGAACTTTGTTCCAGCATCACACCCCAAGTGGTGCTTGAAGAGCTTCAGCTTGGAGAAGTTCAGTACACATTAACGTCAGTCTGCTCAATATGGTAAACTAGTTTTTCTCCCCCAAGGCAAGCAGTAAATGTGTTCTTACAAGTAAATACACATACAATTTGCAGCTTTCATGGCAGAGCCTCCTATTAAGCAGCATCCTCATTAAAAACCAGCCAGCAGGATTGATGGGGGAAAGTTTGAGGGAAGTTTCAAAGAGTAGATTAAAGTTTCCACTTCCTTCTGTTGTGGGAAAGTTTGGGGCTAGAACACAATCTGATGAGCTTTTGTTGCCATGGGTGGGTGGGGGTGTCACGGAAAAGAAACTTAATACCTTGTGCCATTCTCCTGATAGCACTTGCGACTTCACCATCTGCCTTCCCAATTCCAATTTTTATTATTAAAACTAAAACCATCTCTCCAGCATTGGCTGCTTTTCTCTGTATGGGCTCACCCATATTTATAAATATGTGCACATACAGACAGGTCATTTCTACAGAAAAAAATAAACTCATCCCACAGCTGTGCATCACCTTAACTAGTGAGGAGTTAAAAATAAGCCAGTTCAGTGAGGATCAGGGAAGAGACCTGTGCCAGGTTGCCTGTACCCTTTAAATGGTACCTTATCTGTTTTTCCACTCCCACCAAGTTATCAGCACAATTACAGATGATTATGTGCTCAAATACAGAGATCAGCTGCTTTTTTAAATCTGGTTGCAAGATGGAAATCATTAATCGATGTCACACACATTGGCATTGATCCCTCATGCATTATCCTCATTAATAAGTTTCTCCCATTCTGAAGATAAAGAAATTAACTACCAGCCATCAATTATTCAGAAATACAAGTTCACCTTTAGACATGAACACAATGACACCTTCTGGGAAATGCCAAAAAGGCCTGGAACTAACAGTTTATCTCAACAAAGCTGGATCATGGAAAAGTAATATATTAATACCAGAGGCAGACAAGAAGGTAGAGAGGGACAGCCAGGAGGCAACATCCAAATAGTCTGAAAATGTCAAACAGCCCAACAGTTCTTCTCCATTAGCAGCAAATGTTGAACTTAAACTGTTTTTCTTCCTGTATAATAGAATATATATAATAGAATAAGGGTCAGAGTTCCCTGATAAGTGTCTCTCTAAAACAAAGCACCATTTTTCATGGGTGTAGCTCCATTTCTAGATAAAAATAAATGAAACTGCAGAGACAGTTGTAATACACAATTTTTTTTAGTTTGCCTGGCTCTACCTTCTTACACACTGCAGGAGAGGCAGGACCCAGCTCTCTGTGCTGACTGCTCAGGGTGGATGGAACCCTGTTCTGGCAGAGGGGTTATTCCCTTCAGGAAATATCTGAACACACTCAGTGGAGAAAGCAGGCTGTGTGACAGGGACAGAAATCAGAGCCAGCCAAAAGGGAGCCCACATTGCTGCAGAGGAGGCAAAGCAGAGCAGGAGCAGAGCCACAACCAGGTCTGAGAAGGAACAGAGAGGCTTTTCTGGGCACCCAGAATAGACAGTGCAGAGTTTGCAGGAAGTCACTGCAGCGTTCGATGGAAGGACGAGGCTGACTCTGAAGGAACAGGGTGGGCACAGGGAGATTGCTCAGCCAACCTCTTATTTCTATCCGATATTTTTCAGCTCCTTCAGAGCTTTTATTGTTTTTGAAAGTCTGCAATTCTAACAGTGCCACTGGAACTTAGTGTCAGGGCAAAGCACAGCAGCAAAGGATGTCCGTGCCAGCACTGCCACCTTCTGACTCACAAGGACCCTGAGCAGGTTGCTCTGCATACAATGTTGTCTCACTATTAGTTTTAGCTGCTTTCAAAGCACTTAAGCAGGTATAAACTCGTGTTTTACCCAGGGTTCCATCACTTCTGGAGAGATATTACTATTTCAAGCACTAGTACTTGATACTGCTCCCTTTTCTCATGAGAAACTTCCCTGCAAGTTTTGCTTGATATAAAAATATCTTGAATTAACACAATGAAATGGACATATGGATCAAAATCAAGCAGGTGTCCTGCACAGCTTCACAAAGGAAGGTGCCACTAGATAAACAAGCACATGTTTTGTCAGTCACAAGAAACAGGAACAAGTCCTCCAGGTAGGGGACAAATTTGTTGATACCTCCCTCAGACAGCTCACAGATTCCAACTGCAATAGGAATCCTCAGAAAAACTCTGCAAGTGATATTCCATCTTTGTAGTTTTCAGTCTATTGGGATTCAGAAGCAACTATGCCCATCAGCTATAAAGAAGGGAGGCCAAATAATTGCAATTCCAGGTAAAGACTTATCCAAGCCCAGTTTTGGAACAGACAGTATCATGAATAAGTGAAAAATCCTAAAAGTTTCTGGAGATCTCGATTTCCAGTAGCAGAAGGAAGAATCAACAACCATGACAAGTTTAATTCTAGCTACCAAATCTGAAAGTCATTTTTCCCCCCAATACATCAAGCTCAGTATGAAAAAAATCACAGCCACTTCTTTCACTGCCTCGCTCTGTCTTCCCTCCAATCCCTCCAAGAAGGTGCAGAAACCTAATTTGGAAGCTAAAAGTCTGCAAGGCATATTACACAAAAAACCCAAAACCACAAAACCCAACCAAACACACAGAGAAAAAAGGCCATTTCAGTTAATCAGTGAAAAACAGAGGTTGAAGAGTTCTCAAGCACTCCAACCTGTCCAGCTGAGGAAAGCTGTTTGTCAGAAAGGAAGAGCCAGAAACCTCCAGGAATTCCCATGTGAACCTACTGCAGGTTTCCCACTTCTATTTTGCAGGTGAAAGCAGCATTTCTGTCCCCACATGGATGCACTCCAGAGGTACAGAATAGAGATATCAGGAAGAGTTTCTGCACTGAAGGGGTTGTCAAGCTTTGGAACCCAGGGCAGTGGTGGAGTCCCCATCCCTGTAAGAGTGTTCAAAAAACCCACGTGGATGTGGCACTTGAGGACGTGGTTTAGTGGTGAACATGGTGGTGGGGTGAGAGTTGGACTTGATGATCTTTAAAGGTCCTTTCCAACTTTGGTGATTCTGTGATTACAAGTTCTCTAGGAGGAGAAAGAGGCCTAACAGCATCAGGGAGATGCAGAAATGATTTCCAAAGTAAACCAATTACCTTCATATTTACGACGATGAGCATTAGCTCACAGTTAACCATAAATTGTTCACTTGTTCTCCCGAGTTGTACCCGAGGGCTTTGAGCCCACATAAAGAAAGCAGCTGAGCACTGGCAGGAGGTGGAAGCCTTTCCTCCTGCACAGTGTGCTGAGCACCAGCACCAGCCTCAGCAATTTGCCAATGAATTGTGGCTGAAGAGGCCCATCCATTATGCACTCATTCAAGAAAACACAAGTTCTCAGTAAACTATATTGAAAACCTGCAAATTCTAGAGCTCCCATTTTTAATGGATTGCCCATGAAGCTCATCTAATAAAATCTACACAGAAATTTATAAGCTAACATAATGATAGAAAATATTTGTTGCTAGGATTTTTCCCACAGCACTACAGCCAAGCATTAACTTTATCAAGTATTCAGAAAATATAGAGCACCATAAAAGAAAGTAATTAGAACTATTGTATCTTCACACTCCCCCTCCAACAAAAAAATATCACTTAATTCCTTTTTGAGACATAAGTATTCAATCAGGGTTCATTAAGGCTCTATTTTCCTCTCAGTGCTGTGCCATCAGCAGAGGGGGCAGGAACAGTGTCATAGCAAAGCTTGAGCAGCCTGGGAAACAAAGGAACAATCTCTTCCTTGAGCCAATATGGTGTGAGGGACAAAAGACCTGTAGGAAATGTGGAAACCTCCCAACAACCTCTTCCTCAAGCCAATATGGTGTGAGGGACAAAGGACCTGTAGGAAATGTGAAAACTCCACCCCCTCTAATTCATTCAACTTTCCTTCCACCATCCCATCCCTTGGACCAAACTGTTCAGATGGACACAACCAACCACTGTAGGTGAATCCTCAAGACCAGCACATGGGTGCAAGACCCCCCCTCCCCTCATTCCCCACATGATGGTTCTTAATTTTCCCCTATCCAGGAGCCTGAAACTCTCCATAAAACCAAGTTTGCCCAACACCCTGGTCTTGCCATTTCAGTGGCCACGTCATTTTGGCCACTTAGACCAAAACAGACATGAGGGGGTACAAGGTCAGGACTGCTGCCATTTCCATATTCCCTTATTTTTTCTCACTGGTGTTCTCCTGCAGGCTGCAATCTGAGTTTTCCACAGTCAGCACCATGAGCAGACACCAGATCTCCTACAGTGAGGACTCAACTTTCTGTGTAAGTCTGTAGTTCCCACTGAATTCCTGTAGCTATCCCCAAATTCAGGTTTTAGACAAAAAACTCAATAGTTGTACACAGCTGGTTAAAGTTATGGAATCCCAGAGTGGTTTGAGTTGGAAAGGACCTTAAAGACCATCTCATTCAACCCCCTGCCATGGGCAGGGACACCTCCCACCAGCCCAGGTTGCTCCAAGTCCTGTCTAACCTGGCCTTGGACACTGCCAAGGATGGGGCAGCCAGAGCTTCTCTGGGCACCCTGTGCCAGGGCCTCCCCACCCTCACAGGGCAGGATTCCTTCCCAATATGCATCTAACCCTGCCCTCTGGCACTGGGAAGCCATTGCCCCTTGTCCTGGCACTACAGGCCCTTGTCTAAAGCTGTTCTCCAGCTCTCCTGGAGGCCCTTTAGGCACTGAAGGGGCTCTGAGGTCTCCAAAGAATCTTCTCTTCTGCAGATGAACAAACCCACCTCTCAGACTGTCCTCAGAGGAGCAGCACCCCCACCTTGCCCAAGCCCAGGAGCAGCAGCCCCTCACATGTCAGGCCGGTGAACAGACAGTCATCAGATAAAAAAATCTTTTATTGGACTGGCTGCAATATTTTCAGACTGGACTTTATAAAGCTGTTGAGAGCTCCCTGTTTCAGGTAAGTGCCATGTGAATAAATCAGCCTTTGCAGCTTCCTAAATAATCAAATAAAGTGCCTTTGCCTTGGTAAGTGCTTGTAGAGCAATCAAGGACTGATGTGATAACCAAATGTTTCTCTAATAGTAATTATGATTCCTTGAAAAAACACTCCTCTAACACTAATTTATTTTCGACTTGAAAGCCAATCTTGCCAGTTATTAGATATTCTCCTTGCTATCACTAGCACTAAATTATTAAACAGCTGACCAGGCTTTGTTTTAAAATTATTCTCTTCTGAAGCTCCCTGATATATTTACCCTGAATACTGAATGATTTGGAGGCCTCTAAGGACCCATGAATGATTTCTATTTACTACCTTTAGCAAAAAGCCTGTGTAATTAGCAGCAAGAATTTCACTTGAATCACAGCTACTGTGATATTTCCAGCTCACTTACACAGTGTCTCAAAAAAAAAAAGAAAAAAAAACCAAAACAACCAAAGACACAAAAGCTGTAAGCTTTTGATGGGAGAAAACATTTCAGCCTGGGAAGTTGCTAAGTGGCTGTGCAGTCAGAGAGATGTGTGAAGAATCAGTCCCCTGCTGGGAACCTGGCCAGGATCTCTGTGCCCAAACCCATCAGTGTTACCACCTAATAGAAAAGTGCATTTTAGAGAGTTCCACACAAGCCCCAAGCCTCCTTTCCAGCCCTTCTGCCATGACAATGTGTGGCTCTCACACTCCCACCCCTCAATGAGCTTGAATTCCTCTGATCATGCACATGCCATAGGCCTACCTAAACTTTTTTAAGCTGCTTTTTCAGCTACCATCTTTTGATACACATTTAGGCACCTGCCCTTGGAATTGTGCTGAACTGAGCAGCAGCAGCATCTCCATCTTACAGACAAAAAAAACACACACAGGGGTTGAGTTCACCCAACACAGTGAAGGGGTACACAGAAGAACCAGGATTCAAACATGTAACTATGACCACGTTCTCAGCATCCTTATGGCTCACAGCAGTGAAACAAAACCCAGGCACTGAAAACATGGGGAGCAATCACAGCTTCTTTTCATCAAAATACATGGAAAGGGTTCAACTTTGTCTAAAGCAGCTGCAGATGAACTTCCACGTGCTTGATTCAGTAGATGCAGCAATGGGTGGTGCAGCAGTGCCACCACTTCCAGGAGCAGCTTGTCCCAGAGTTCAGGAAGCTTCCCTGGCTGACCACTGAGGAGCACTGAGTGTCCCACTCCCACCACCAGGGACTGGCATGGAGGTCCCTTGACAACAGCAGCTCCAGGGACACAACAGGTCCCTGCTGGACCCCACACACACACACACCCAGACCAGCTTTCCTTACTGGTTTGCCCACAGGTTTGCCATTGATGCCCAAATTGGAAGAAAGAACTTTCCAGACAATATTAGTGTAGATCAAACAGAGAGCAAGTCCTTAATTAAAGAGCTTTTAGATGCACACAGTATAAGGTTCTTACAAATCTATAACACTAATTATCTTGTCTACTGGACACATCCAGCCTGAGAATTGTCCTCCCCCAGCTCTGTCCCTTGGTATACCTCCCTAGAATTGAGTCAGAGATCTCAAGACCCCTCTTACTTCCTCACCATCATCACCTTCACATCATATGCCTTCTTTGGAGCTTCTCCAAGGTTTTTGGGTCTTCTGCTTTGACTACATTCATATCTCATTAGTCCTTCTATGTATGTGTCCCAAACAAGATGTCCTTGCTAAAATCTTTTTCCTTGACAAGAACAATAAACCAAATTTCAAAAATTTGATATACAGCATGAGAAAGGGGTTTGGTAACTTAACTGCTATTTTAAAGTCTTAGTACAAATCTTAAGGATCTTAAGGCATCACCATGGCAGAATCTCAGTCTCATTCCACAAAGCAATTTATTCACAGTGCAGTAACAGAAACAGCTCAAGCTGGTGCCTCCAAGGTGGAATCCCCATAGGAAACCCTGGGCCTTTATTCCCTCACACCCAAGTCTCCCTCTTCCTCCTGACTCCTCAGCTCCTGCTGTGTGTCCCTCAGTGTCCCTTCCCTGGCTGTGCCACACATCCCCTGTGCCCACTCTGGTGCAAAGGGTCAGCAGATCATGACCTTGGGCTCAGGCTCAAACCCACAGAGCTCAATCCACAGCCCCTGAGCCACCCTCAGTGAATCCTCAACATGAAGGACATGATACTTGAATCCCAGAATGATTTGGGTTGGAGGGACCTTCAAGCTCATCCCATCCCACCCCCTGCCATGGGCAGGGACACCTCCCACCAGCCCAGGTTGCTCCAAGCCCTGTCCAACCTGGCCTTGGACACTTCCAGGGATGGGGCAGCCACAGCTTCTCTGGGCATCCTGTGCCAGGGCCTGCCCACCCTCACAGGGAAGAATTTCTTCTTAATATCCAACCTAAACCTACTCTCATAGTCTGAAGCCATTCCCTCTTGTCCTGTCACTCCAGATCCTTGTAAAGTTTCTCCCCATCTTTCTTCTTGGCTCCTTCAGGTACTGGAATCCTCAGTTTGGTCACCATGAAGGTCTTCTCCAGACTGAACAATCTCAATTCTCTCAGCCTCAACTAACAAAAGCCACCCTGATATGCATTAAGCCCCAAACCATCATTTGGGGGTTTTCTAGGCTTAGGGGGTGCTTCTGTTTGATTTTAAAACCAATTACCACAAACCAAATTCATCTTGATACAGCACCACAAATTCTGCTTCACAAGAAAAAAAATGGTCCAAAAATTCTCCAGCTGAGCCTTCTAGTTCAATACTCCATTTTTTTGGTAGCTGCAGTAATTGCTTTCTGCTGGAGCCAGAGATAAACCTGTTAAGTCTGTGGTGAAAGCAACACCTTAACAAGTGAAATCGTAAAAGCACAACTTCCCAAATCTATTTAATCAAAGAAACCTCACATGGGAATGTTCTACTAATTGTAATACATGTTCAAGTGGCTCCAGTTAGAAAGTGTCTCACCTCACCCTCACTGCTGAGGAATGGATTTCCTTTTCTTTTCCTGCTCACAGCAGGAATGGATTTCCCCTCCTTTAATTCTCCAAACAGATCGGCCACTGGGGAAATGGGATAAATAAAGTGCAGGTTATCTAGTCCAGCACTTGCACCTGCATGACACCCCTCATCACATCATTCCAAGCCTCCCCAAAGCACTAGTTAATGCTAGTTAAGCTTTCCCTTACATGACAGGTGAGCTGGTTTTAGCCTTAAAGCTGAGCAAGGCAAAGATTAAATTTCACTGTCCATGTCCTACAACAACTAACCAGCTCATCCAAGGCACAGGCCTCCAGCTCTGCTCCCCCCTGCAGATGAGCAGACCAGATTTCCTCTGAACCTGAGGGCACAACCACAGCAAGGTTTATAAAAACCCACTTCACTCAGCAATAACATCAGATTAAGTGCCCCCAATGACCACAAGCTGGTCCAACCCGAGTCCTCTGCAATACCCAGTTCCTCTTCCCCCCAAATCCCAAATAACTATACCCCTGAAAATGAAAAGCTCACATCCAGCCTAGAGCATGATCCAGTTCTGTCTTGCACACGTTTTGTGCTCCGTGGTGGGAGATCTAAATTGCTGTTCAACACCAAAAAACAATTTTCCAGAGGCAGATTGTGACCATTTTGGAAGGGATGCCAGAGTCACTTTCTCATGGAAAGCCAAGAGCACTTCAGCACGTGTTCATGACACTTAGAAAAAAGAAATTAGTCTGGGAGTTTAAAGAGACTCAAAGGTAGCAGCAAGCTGCTAATAAATCCCAAGAAAATTAAAATTAACTCCCTTAGGTGACATTAGAAAAGAAGTTTTTTAAAAGTTGATTTGCTCTAAAATAAGCATCAGATTTTAAGGGCCAGATCACACAAACACACAGTTGCACCAATGCCCAGTTGTCTTCTTTCCTCTAAGCAGTTTTATGATTATCACCTCAGATATGGTTAACATGGAACCAACATTCCTCACAGCAAGAGATGGGAAACACTGAAAATCCATCCTGTTTTAGCCAAAAAACAGAGAGCAGCTCAAAATAAAAACAAACATTTACAGACTAATAGAGGGCAGTCAACAGACATGAAATGGAAAATAACTGATAGAAGAATCAAAAGACACGAGGGGAAAATCAACAGCAGCAGGGCTAAGTATGATAAAGAGCTGTTGTTTTAAAGTGTAATGAGATTTTTATCGTTGGCATAGGCCCATTACTGCAGAAAGAGGGCAAAATTATTAATAATGACAGAAAAGTTCAATAAATATTTCTGGTTCTCATTTTGAGCTAAACAGGAAGATACACTTGTATCACTTGAGAAAGACAAAGTACTTCACAGTGCAGCTGCAATCAAGAGCAACTCAAAGGATAACAACAGGAACTCGCTGAAAGCACCCTGGGCCATGGTTGACATGCTGCTAATTTTAATACATCTCTGAAGACTGATAACATCATACCAGTAGCCATGTAAGGCAAGGAAGTGACTCAGCCTCACAAAAACTGGTTCACTGTGGGCTAAATCCTGGGCAAAAACAGGGAAAATGGGCCCAAACACCTAACAGAGAGAATTAGGGGATGGGGGTTTAGGGAAAGTTGGGTTGAGTCCCCTTTGTCAAGCTGACCATGATGGTTGTGAGGTATTTTGAGTGGTTTAAGCTGTTTGATTTAATGATGCACATAATTCCCTCACAGATACTCTGAGCTCTAAAGAAATTCTAACAGAGTGAACCACAGGGAGCTGATTCCTCCACAGTGGTTGTCAGGAGCTGGGATCAGTTTTGTCCTGAGTTCTCCAGCAAGGGACAGTTCAGTTTATCACACAACATTTCCAGAGAAGAGCAACGAGGCTGGAGAAGGGACTGGAGCACAAGTGCTGTGGGGAGAGGCTGAGGGAGCTGGGGGTGTTCAGCCTGGAGAAGAGGAGGCTCAAAGGTGACCTCAGCACTGTCTGGAACTGCCTGAAGGGAAGTTCTGGCCAGGTGGGGCTTGGTCTCTTCTCCCAGGCACTCAGCAATAGGACAAGGGGGCACGATGGGCTCAAGCTCTGCCAGGGGAAATTGAAGTTGGAGATCAGAAAAAACTTCTTTGCAGAGAGAGTGCTCAGGGATTGGAATGGGCTGCCCAGAGAGGGGGTGGATTCCCCATCCCTGGAGGTTTTTAAACTGAGCTTGGCCGTGGCACTGAGTGCCATGATCTGGTAAAGGGACTGGAGTTGGCCCAAGGGTTGGACTTGATGATCTTGGAGGTCTTTTCCAACCCAACCCATTCTATGATTAGGTTGATCCCAGGCTTTTGATCAACATGAACACACAGACTCCAAGTGTTTGGAGAACTGGTAAGTTCTGATCAGGAAATCATGAGTGTCCAAAAGTCTGGAGGGCTTCCACAGGCACCCACTAAACATATTTTACTACAGTTTTGTGCTAAATGCTGTTTTTAGAAAGGGCAAGAGCACATGTGGAATGGGAGATTCTGGTAAAGAGAAGTCAAGAGGGATTAATGGTTCATATTGCTCAGTATAAAACACAGTAATAGAACACTAATTACCTGTGAAATTTTAAAGCAATAAGGCTTTCCAGGATTTTGAAACAGGAACAGCAGTTATTCCCACCACTGGCTATGACAGAACAGAGTGTTACTGGAATGGTTAAAACCCATGATCACATTCACAGATAGTGTTGGGAAAAAAAAAAACATAATAAAAAGAAGTCAAGATGCTACAGAAAGCATCAGAATATTGTTTTTAAGGCCAGAAACTGTCTCACAATGGAGAGTGAGACACCATTCTGGTTATTTTATCAAAGATTGGAAGGGACTTGACTACAAGTGTGTCCTTGGGGATAAGATACAGCTTCTAAAGAGCTTCTTAATGTAATAGAGAACAACATAACGAGAGGCAGTGTCTGCAAGGCCAAAGCAGGCAAGTTTAAAAACTTGGCAAGTTTTCTCCTCTGCCCAACCACAATGAGGAGAAAAAAACAATGAAGCAACCACAAAACCTCAACAACGTTATTTCCACCCCTACCCCCTTAATAAAAGTTACACCACATGAAGCAGTGAGAAATGGTCATTGGGGATGCTGAATGAGTAGCTGAAGGTCAGACTCACATGGCTTAACTCTTAAAAATGGTATCTTGCTAAATTTATAGATAACATGTTTCTGTTTTACTCTTGGGTCTGCTGAAACGTTGCCACGACAATGGCAGCGTGGTATCATCTTGATGATCACAACTGGTTTCCAGATAAGCTTCTCTTAAGAAGCCAAGTCCATATACTGAATAAAAGATCCTGTTATTCCATTCTCTGCTGCAGTTGGCAAACACACACCACTTTGTCTTGCTCTGCCCAGCATGCAGCTTTTTCAGAGGCACAACAAAAGAGCCTATGACACATTTCTACACCTCCATGAAGACATATTTTATACAGTTAATACCAACCCAGTGGGAAGACTCGCCAGAAATGACAAATAATAAAGAGCAATCAGAACATAAAAGCTCACTGCTCAGTGCTCACCCACAGGCACTGCACAGCTCCTGCAGAGCTCTGCTTTCCCCTTGCCCATCTGCCCCAAAGCCCCAGCCAAGTCAGCCCTCTGGGAGCTGAGGATCCATCCTGAAGCCTTCACCTAACCACAGAGACCAGATGTTTACCTTGTTATATCTTCCATGCAGGTCTGGTTTTATTTTACGTGGTATTTTGGGCCTTTCAGATGAAAGATGCTATGAAAGAGTCAAGACAAATTGAATAAACTCATCCAGAGATGTCCATTCGTGTCCCTCCATTCTCCAAATTCCCTCAACTCAAACCAGGACTGAGGAGAGACTGCAGTTTTCAGAACACATTTTGGAAGAACACAAGGTACTCTCTCCAGCATTTAGTCCTGTTCTACCATTCCTTCCTCTCAGCCTTCAACTGAGATGTTGCACAAACCAAGTTCCAGGCCTAGTCCAGTAATTAATATTAACACAACAACATCCTAATGCTTGTATTGCTGAAGAAAGTTCCCAGCAGGCCAGAACTGACCTGCAAAGACTTTTCTTACTCCTAAAGGCACTCAAATCCCAGAATAAAACCACCAGGGATGAACACAACCTGCAGGGTGTTTCATGCAGGGGTTTCTAACTGGTGTTTTGTAGAGCCCTCTAGATCCAAAGAGTATTTCTGATGCATCTCTAAGCCACAATTTAACACATCTTTTGTCACAGGCACTGCTATATTCTGTAACCTCTTGCAACAGAAGTTAAAATAAATGACAAATTAGTGACAAATATGAGAACAGTCCCTGTGACAGCTCAACCACTTAGACTTGAATATGAGACACTTCAGGGGACAGTCAAGAAACTAAAATAGCAAAGCATTTCTGGATTCTTTTTAGCCCTCCATGAAGATTCACTACTCTCTCAATAGCTGCTCACCTCACCAGGGTACAAAAAGTTCTGCTTGCCATTAGCCATTTAAGCCACCCAAATTAACACTAATTGGCTTAGAAAAGCCAATTTACATTTCCAGCTGCTTTAGAAAGCAAACCTACACCTTGGTCAGTACTTGACTGATTCAAGTTGCTCTGAAAATTTGCATTTCCACTCCCTGTGCCCAGGGCAAAGCTCCTCTGTGAATGAAAGCACCAACTTCAAACCTTCTTGTGCCCAGAGCTCTACCTGAGGTCAGCAAACTGAGGGACAATTCTTTAAAACAGTTTATCCTGTCTTGAAACCTGGAAGGGCCTCTATAAACTATTACATTAAAGGCAACATGGGCAATTCTTCTTGGCTAGAAAAGCCCAGCCACCTTAACTTTTGCTGACTCCCTGAACTTGCAGCTGAGATGAGGCTTAATCTGATGGACTCTGCAGTGATGGATTCACACAGTCCTACTGAGGGCAAACAGGGTCCTTGCAGATGGAGTTGCTCCTTCTGGAAAACCCAGTAATGGGCACAGCACACAATTTGTTCCCCCCAGGTCAGCCCTATGCCAACAGAGAAACAGCAATACAAGAGTTGTGCCTTGGAGGGGTGTAGCAGTGAAATAGCAGTGCTGGAGTGAATACAGGGAGAGAAAACTGCCTCTGGAATCCAGACAAGCCTCTGTCTATTGTCTGCTGCCCAACTGCATTGCTGCTGTATCTTTAATTATTTTCTGCATGTAAAAAGCAGCAAGATCAGTCATCACTTAAACTGGAAGAGCTTATAAAAGCAAAAGTACATTAAAATATAAATTATAAGGACAATGAAAATATATAGTGCATGCTATGGAATCATTCAGCATCCTTAAAAAACAAAATCATCTAAATAAGCATCAAGAACACTGAAGAGCTACAACTCAATGCAATCCATAAAGAGCCATTAAGTTAGTTGTGCTTACAGTCTGTGAAGAAAGCAGTTAAGATTCCCAGGCTCTTATCCAGCATAAACAGTGCTGCCCTACAGACTATTTTTGCCTGAAAATAATCTATAGTTTCTTTCCTCACCAATGAAGGAGGAATAAAAGAAAATGGCCAAACAGTTAATTTACTGAAAGAGGCATCAAAATACTTTAAACAGATATTTCTGAAGTGTGAGGATGTTTTTAAAGGTTATAGGGAAATAAGGCTTCCTTTGAGAGAAAGAAAATCATTAGAAAGTGTTGATATTTTAAGACATTAGATTTATGCAAGAAAATTAAAAGGAAATACTGAAGGCTGCCTTAAAGCAACAACAAAGGAAGAGCACAGCAAGCTGTCACTTATCCGAGTCCCTTTCATCCAAGACACACACAAACACAGCCAGGCAGCTGTTGGCTCTGGGACAGGGCTGGAGGCATCATCCCACACTCATCTGAAGGACAGGAATACACAGACATCAGGCTCGGTGTGCCTGTTCTACTCCACTCTACACAATTGAATCCATGTCATTAATAAAGTTGATACATCAAGTGATGGCAGTTAAATGCCTCCCTGCCATCCGATCCCGTCAGGTCTCAGAAGCTCAGCAGGGTCAGTCCTGGATTAGTACTTGGATGGGAGACCTCCTGGGAAATGCCAGTGCTGTAGGTTCTAGTCCTGAGGACTTCCCTGGCACCGTCCAAGCTCTGCCGTGGCAGATGAACCTCAGGACTGAAACGGTGGGGCCAGTTCTGCGCACGCTGAGCCTCACCTGAAATCCACTGCGCAGGCTGGAAGGGGCACACCCACGTGGGGACAGCCCTGCCCAAATCTTCCTTCACAAAGCCGAGCCACACACACACACATCAAGTGATAACTGGAAACTGTGAC
Organism: Pithys albifrons albifrons; assembly: GCF_047495875.1. Lineage (NCBI taxonomy): Eukaryota > Metazoa > Chordata > Aves > Passeriformes > Thamnophilidae > Pithys > Pithys albifrons. The sequence goes on from NC_092475.1 coordinate 12,244,121, forward strand.
CCAATTCAGATATACAGTTTACAAGTATTAACTCAGTGTGCAGTCCACATATGGTCAAGATAGAGAACAAAAACTTGTAGCCAGCTCCTTGAGATGCAAGAAGCTCTGTCCAGCACACTGTTGATTGAGATGTGCTCACAGGGAGTGCAGTTCCAAGAGCTGCCCAGACTGTCCATGGGTGCCATGGCTTCAGGCTAAATTACACTTGCAATGTTAAAGCACTAAAAGAGCATTTACATCTTCTGCTTTCATTTTTTTTTTTGCCTTGCTTGCCTTCAGAAGATGCAAAGGAGAATAATCCAGCAGCACAGTGCAGCCTGCATTAGTCAGGGTCTGGGCAATTAGCATCCTTAATAAAAACTGCTTGAGGATAAGGTATATTTGAGGCAAAAAAATTATTTAAATTATCTAATTTTGATATGCTTGGGATTCAAAGCAAAGCTTCCTGCTGTCTTCAAAGCATCACTGAATGTCAGTAAGAGGAGAAAAGTATCACTGTCTTTTGGTACAACACTTATTTATTACCATCTATTCACTCCCAAATATCAGTGTTGTTCACCATCCCATTGTTCCTCATCATCTTCACCCTCACCCCCAAAAAATGTATGGCCTTGCCTAATGAACCTGGAGGTGTGATTTTTGTGCTGCTGGAGATTCAAATAAGGCAGAGTCCTGCAGTGCAATGGAAAAGCACACACCAGTGTGCATGCACATGTTGCATAAAACAGGGCCTGTGTAACACAGCCTTGGAGTGTTGGATTTATTCCTGTCATGGTAGAAAAGCAAAAACAATCACATTGTATTTCTAACAGGTATCACCACTTACACCTGGAAATCACCCCCCACAGAATGACATCAGAGCTGCACAGGTCTCTTCACACAGCTGCAATGCCTGAGCCCAGCAAGAGGGGAGTGGGGAATGTATCCAGAGCTGCAGGGCTGGGAAAACTTCTGAAATCTATTCCTGCATTGTCATAAAGAGCTCTGTCAGCCCCGTGACATCCTTCAAATCAGGATAATGTATAAACTTGCCAGATCAGGCTTTCTCTTTTCTTCTGTTGGCAAGGGAACATTGCTAGGGATGGAGACCACACACATACACTGATTCCTGAGCTCCACTCCAAACAAGCCTCTAATCCTACCCAACACCACAGGGTCAAGAGCAAGAAAAACAACAGTAAGAGGATTGCAATAAACTTGAGCACATTCCAGTGAGGCAGCCCCAAGTACTGGGATAGGACAACAATTCTGCTGCATAAGGAGGAGAAAGGAAAGAATTACAATACATTGTGATGGGAGGAAGATCATTCCTTGCTCACTCCTCCCTCCTACTCTTTGTCCAGGTTTATTTTGAAGGAATGACCTATTGGTTAGTAATGCCATTTGGAAACTATCATAGATGATGGCACAACAAATCAAATTATTTACCCACTGGTAAAGGAAAGCCACTAATGAGCTGAAAACAGTAAAAATCTACAGGTTTAGGTTATGGCCACCCTGAGTCCTACAGTATCACACACCTTTAACAGAAAAGCAGCACCTTCTCTCGGACTGGGAAGCAGCAAAATCTTCATCACTGCTGAAGTCACAGGAGCCCTGAAGGATTAAGGGCTTCTCTGTGTCAAGTACCACTTCCCTCCCCAAAATTCTGTCAACTTCTTACACGACAGAACAACCCAGTGTAAAGCAAGCATGGGTGGAAGATCACAGAGGAGCAATAAAGATGTTTTTCCAGCTCATCTTAGTTTTCCTCATATGTCAGAAAACCACGCCAATGAAGTAGCAGCTGTATTTCAACACCCAAGCTGTTCTTTAGCAGAGTAATGTGCCTCCAAAACAGTTTAACTATGCACAATTCCACATCAGCCTTTTGCAACAAGCAATATCTTGGGTCACAGACCAAGAAACCGTGTGGGGTTTGTGCACACACACACCGGCTGTGGGGTTTGTGCATACACACTGACTGTGGGTTTTGTGCATACACACTGACTGTGGGTTGCCTGGGCTGTGGGTGCCTCTAAACACCAAGTCTTGTTCCACTGGATACAACTAGTTTGGGAGATGGAGACAGAAGACATCAGCAGGATGCTCAGACCTCTGGGAGACAGCACCCATTCCATTTGGCTCCAAGGATATTTCTCACAGAACAGCAAACCCAAGCAAGGGAAGTTTTTCAACAAACATCTTTGATAGTTGCATTCATGGCAGGAGAAGATAAGAGAGGAGCATGAAGCTGACTGCATTTATCTGAAAGGACAAAGCACTTTGAAATGCTTCCAATTTGGAAGTTCTACTGCGAGAACTTTGTCATTTCGATTTTTCTTGTACACTTTGTGGTGCTCTACATTTCTGTGAATTCTTATCTCTTCAGCCCAATGCCACAGGCTACAGGGCTGGAACACAGCCCAGTTCTCACTTTAGTCATAACAGAAAAGGGGGGGAATGCTTCTCATGTCATAGCAGAGCTAAGCACTGCCACTTCCATCCCCATAAGACTCTGCAGGGTTTTCTGGATCACTTCACAAATGTGAATCTGAGGAGCATCTTCCAGTGCTCCTGCCACCTTTTTCTCCATCCTCACTTGGTCAGGAATCCCAGCTGAGGGACAGGGTAGCAGCACAGCAAGTTGCTGGCTGCCAACCAGAGAAAAACATCTCTGCAGATGACAAAAGCCCAGGGTCTCTTGTTTCTCCAGGATAACCCATTTCTGACTGGCTGACAGCAAGAATCTTCCACCACTAAAGCACATCCCTTCACAGGATGCTGGTGGTAACTCACACCAAGTTGGCTGCCCTCGTGTTTGCTGCTGCCTAGTCAGATGGACTCATTTTTAAGAGCAGCCTCGGTGGAGCTACAAGTTCCAAACTCCACGGGATCTGCTTGGCAGCACTTCATTTAAAGGCAGAACAAACTTCCATAGTGCTTTACACTCTATAACTGTAACAGTTCCTCTGGGGGCCTTCAAACAAGTCTCCCCATATTTGCTTTCCTGATTACAGAACTAGGTGGGTCACACAGCATTTCCTACAGCTGTCAGGCTGCATTGTCTCTGCCACCAGCTCCCCAGCACATGGGATAAGGATAATTTCTTCAATACTGGATAAATCTCTTGAGATCCAAGTGTTATTTTGTTCTTGTAAAGACATTTCATAACTTGGTGTCCATAGCCAAAGTTTTTCAACTTTGTAAAGAGTTTGTCACGTGCTGATTGCCACTTTTATCTCCCACTACACACAACTACTCACCCAGGTCACCATTTCAGGGGCATCCTCTGCAAGGAGCTAAAGCACTGACTTGAAATGAAAGTAACATGAAAAATTGTTGAGGAGAAAGAAGCAAAGAACTGAACAAAGTAAGAGCCCTTGTAACGCCACAAAATTACAGTCTCACTCCTGAGTCTTTGTCTTGTTTTGTACCTAAGCTCCTACAGAGAGTGAAGACAATACATGAGTAAGTGTCCTTGCAGCACAACAAAAAGCCACGTTTTAATGGCTCTGTTAACCCACACGCAGGCCCAGCTATTTCAAGCCATCCAATTTGTACAAGGACTACACAATCCCAAGCCAAGCTCTCTCCTGGTGGAAAAGCTCAGATCAGGTTACAGACTAATTTGTACCTTCCTACACTGTAGTTTCTGGAAGACACCACAGAAAACCAAGGAGAGGAATGAGCTCACACAGGTGAGGAACTCTCCTTTCAGTCAATGCAAAGCTAATGATTTTCCTAAGAAGCAACAGCACTTCAAATTTTTCTTGACATTTTCATTTTCTTGTTCTACACACACAAAGCCACCTCTTTAGAGCCACAAAGAAAATATATTCAGTACATCAGAGCCAGTTTTATCTGTGGCACTTTAGCACTGCAGCAATCATTACACTTAAGGGCATATTATCAAGCAACTTAATACACCAGGAGTTGCCCACCCCCCACTCAGTCATTCCAGTGCAGGACCACATACAGTGTTTACTGTCTAATGGGTCCCTCTGGGATGCTTAGGAATTTCTCCACAGCACAAAGTTTTTATTTCATCAACACAGCCCTCCCTTCCCATGACTTGTGCTGTGCCTGCCAGATGCCCCTTTTCTCAGAATCCTTCTTTCTTTGCCCTAATTGGAGGCCACTCTTTAATGCCTGCCCAGTTTTCTGCCACTTTGTCCAATTTGTTCACTTTGTGAGGGGGCAGTTCTGCCCCACCCTCCATGAGCACCATCCCCTCAGTAGCCTGACACAAAGTCTATCTCATGATGTATTGGCCTTCAGCTCTGCTCCTCTCTTGATATGCTTTAATAATTCTCTATTAGGTACAAGTGACACTACAATCCTTGGACCAATTTGACCATGACCATATTTGAAAGCCAGTAGATTTTTTTACATCTTGTCCAGTGATTTAAGGACCAAATGCAATACTTGCTCTTAAGAGCAGCTGTACAATCCAGTTTGTGGCTATTGGCCTTGTGCTCAAAACCAGAACATGGAGTCAGTCAGGTGTTTGCATGACAAGAAGTTTTGTGGGGGTTTTTGCTTGGTGATTTTTTTGAAATTATGAATATAAACTTAGGAAATACTTCTACAAGACAGACATTCTCCAGTTTGTGGCTATTGGCCTTGTGCTCAAAACCAGAACATGGAGTCAGTCAGTCAGGTGTTTGCATGACAAGAAGTTTTGTGGGGGTTTTTGCTTTGTGATTTTTTTGAAATTATGAATATAAACTTAGGCAATACTTATACAAGACAGACATTCCAGTCGTAGCTGCACACAAGGGGTGGTTTTCTAGCAAGATACCACAGAGTTCTAACCTTTTCTTAGCCAATTAAACACACAATCACAGGCACCCAAACCTGCTGAGCACCTGCTCTCCAGACTCCACAGTTTTCTAGTTCTTTAAACAAAACCACAAGAGCTGAACATAAAATCCCCCCTGCAGCTACAGATCCAGCACCATTACCAACAACATCATATACCTCAAAACTCCAAAGAGGTATGAAAGGGGACTCAAGCATTTTTTTTCCAGCTCATAGAATGTTCCACCCCATTCTCAGGACAAATATTTTACACAATGTGTTGCATTTACAGATAATTCAAAAGCAGCACAACTTTGAATGCCAAAATTTAAACAAAGCAGGGGATGCTTCTTAGACTGGATTATTTAATATCCCTGCCAGCTGCAGAGTAATGTGGATGCCCAGAACTTCTCAGCACCAGATGTGTTAATCCACATAAGTGATCAATGCTTCTTCTATGGTTTATACCATTTCTCTCTTGTTCCCATTTGGCACTATCCTATGGGTTAATTTTCCAGAAGGATATTGTCTCCCAAGGAATTCATCCCTCCATCTCTCCACTCACAGCAAGTCTGCACCATGAAGACAATTAGCAGTGCCCTGATGCTGTTTGGGAGATCCCTTAAGGGTCATGACCTTTTAAATCCAGATATCACCTCTAATTTACACTCTGTTGTGCACTGAAAGTGCCCATCAGCAAAAAGATGAACTTCTAGGAGGAAAAGCAAAAGCAGAGAGCTGCAAGAGAAAATAAAGAGGTAATACCAACAGCTGAAAAATAACTGGTCACAGAAGTGCAAGACTTAAATTACCTCACTAATGCCTAATAAAAAATAAATAAGGATAATCAGGACCCCCTTGGTGGAATGCAGGCAACAGGAGCAGTTTAGAGGCAGCTGCTGTAATCTGTGTTACACAAACTGATGGGAACACTGTTCCCAGGCTGCACTTCCAATCAACCTGCAGTTTCAGGAGAGGTCTCAGATTTAACACAGGGTTGGGAGATGACCAAGCACATCCTGGCTCATCTGTAATAAAAGAAGCTGCTGTTATATCTTGTTTCTCCCTGTAGTGATTGCAAGCCAGCTCATAATCCAAGTGCTGGGGACAGGGATCTGCTCAGTTCTCAGTTAGGAGAGTTTTTGCAGCTTTCCATGGTGCATTGTGAGGCTCAGGGAATGTGACAATGACAACAGGTTTATGCCATTTCTTCTTTCTATTTAGAAGTGTTCAAGAGATGACTTGAGGGAAAAAAAAACAACACAACAAGAAGAGTGTTTAATTTTAAAGACGTTTCCCCAAGGCAAAACATCCCATTTTGAGGTTCAGATTTCCTCCTACAGCTGAAATGATCAACAGCTACATCCTGTGATATAGAAAGAGTGAAGTGCTACCAGCTGCACACCTTCCCCCAAAAAATCACATTCAGACAACAGTGTGTGCAGGATTGTCTCCTCCTGCTCTGCCAATGCATCCCACCAGTAATAACCAGGTGTTGGGTGTGCAGGACAGCAGCTCCATGAACACAATGTGTTTGTACAAGTGTTTAACAGCAGAACAAGGACACTCCATCCAACTGCAATGGCACAAAAAAGCCACTCTTGGAGGTTGGGGGTGAGCAACATCTCAAGCTGCCCCCCTGTATCAGTAAGCACTGGGTCATCCCTTGATTCCAGGGGTACAGCAGAGACACTGCACCCATGAAGAAATGCCACCAAGTCCCTCTACTCAAATACACAGAGGTTGCCCAAGAACTCCGGGCAAACCAACCACCCTCACCAGTTCCCTCTGTATCGGAATCCAGCAGGTCAGACCTCCCCAAACCATCAGCTCAAACCAACTCCTTTCTTTCCTGTCCCCCATCTCCACCTGGCACCAGGACAAGCCTTTTGAATTATTTTCTTCCTCCTGCTTTGACTTCATTCCACAACACAACATTGCAGCAAAGCTGCTACAAATAACAGCCTGCCTGTTTCCAGGCCACCACCGCCCTCCCCGCTGTCAGCACCAGGGCATATGTGCTCTTCAGCTTCCTCAAGTGAGCTATTCTGAGCCCTGCTAAGAAAAAGCTATGACTTTACACCCTGTCTGAGCCTCAGCAGCACCCACTAACGCTGTGTTTTCAAATTTAATCTCATTTCTGATTAAACTTCTCTCTCCCGTTTGTAATCTCACTTGGCCGTGCGATTTGTGCAGCTCAGTATAAATATGTGCTTTAGAATTAAACTGCTTCAGCAGTTCTGACCATGATTTCTTGGAAACTAAGCCTGGACAATTTACTTGGCTGAAGGAGAATCATTTGAAACATATGACAGAAAGGCCCTAAAGTACTTTGCAGTGTAGCACACTAATAAATATTAGCGATGGAGATCTCACTTACGCCTTGCTGGGTGTTAGGAAGAGGCTGTACATCCTCTGACCAATTGCAGAAGCAACACTTTTACTTAAATTGTAAAATAACTGCAAAGGAAAAGACCACACAGAGGTGGCAAATATCATCTCCTCCCAAGGAATAACCTGATTGATAATAGCAGTTTAAAACAGGATTGAACAACCAGAGAGAGAGCTCTGAAGACCAGGATTAGAGTCAAGAATAATGACCTCAGATCCATCCTGTCCCAGTGCTTGGAAGGCTGTTGGGCAATTGCTCTGGACCAGCTGAAAAATAATACATTTCTTTTTTTAAAGCAGGCTGAAAACTGAAGGAATTCTCCTACAGAAGAAAGTCCATGACAGCAGGAAGAGACAAGCAGTCTCATCCATACAGCCCCTTGTGCCCCCAGGGCTGGGCATCCCCAGGAGCTCTGCCAGAGGGAGGCACTTGGGAGCTGGGGCACAGCTTTGCCTTCTCCCTCCCCAGGGAATGCAATGCCTGAGTCCCCAAGAGACTCCTCAGCCTGGGAACATGCAGATTGCATCACTCCCATGAGAAATATTACACACATGATCAATTTTAGGAAAATTCCTGCCAAATAAGATCCTCCCAGTTGCTAAGCCCTCCTTACCTGTCTTTGGAGTAACTGCTTCCTCAAGCTCACAACTGCTTTGTTTCATAGGAAACCCCTTTAAGTCATTCCACCTAATTTTTAATTCCTTAGCAATGTTAGACTTTATTTTTTCCTCCAAAACACACCCTCCTTCCACTCTCTCCCCTCTTCTTCCTCACACACTTTTAAACTCACATTCTGTCCTCTCCCTTAAATTCTTCTGTTCCTTAGCCCTTAAAAATCTGCTCCTTTTGTTCTCTTCCCTCTTTATGGCCTATTTTACCTCTACATATCCTCAGTCACCCCAGACATTGCTTTGATGGGCTCACCCTGCCACATCCTGACTCATCTCAGAGCAAACCAATCCCTCCACCTCAGAATCCACTCACATTTACACTGTGCAGAGTTGCCAGTGCAGCAACACCCTGACAGACCTCTCTGCTCTGCACTATCCCAGAGTCCATCACGGATATTTAATATCCACCTCCCACAACCATCAGTCTTCTGAGATTAATTTCCCAAGAAATTAACACTGGAGGGGCAGAGCAGTTAATTCAGGGAGCCAAGAAATGCACTGGGGGAATATGCACAGGGCTATATAAGTACCATGAAGGATGTAAAGGAGGAGCAGGAAGACTGGCCAGAGGAGATGCTTTCACCCTTCTGAAAGCTGCCTCAGCCTCACCTGGAAGGCTCCATGTCCAATGTAAAGCTCAGCACAAGCATTCCTACTTTTTTGCTCCCTCTCCTTCAAGTGAATCAGCAGCACTCAGGGTAAAGGAAGGAAAAAAATATAGGGCAATAGCTGAGCATTCAGTGCAGCAGATGGAGGGCACAATGATCCATCCCCCAAAACAGCTTTCAGGAAACCAACATATTCCCCGTGTGATGATCCCAAAGGTCCTCCTCCTCCTCCCTCTCCAGCCTCCTGGCAGCTTCCCCACTCTGAACACACAAGGCAACACACTCCAGAGAGCCCCTACACGTATCCTCTGCCACTCAGCTCCAGTATTGATGCCAACAAAGGTGATCTGCTCAGTGAAAGCCAGTCATGCACACACAGACACCCTTATCGCTGCTTCCCAGCTCGAGAAACAGGAGGAAATCCTCAGATCTACTCTAAATGTCTTACAATATCTGTTTATAAACTTCCACACACTTTTAGACACAAACCACTAATACCTTTAAACCAAGATTTTTTTTTTCTATGTTATTCAGAGCTGAGTTCCTGAATAAAGCCTCAAAAAGCTGAAGAAAAACGCATCACTAATGGACTTCCAAAGCACAGACTTTAATTCCCCACTTTTATCTCTGCTCTGGTGGTCTACTGATCTAGATACTTAATCTCTTCTAGCATTGCAAAATTGCAGTTTCTCTGCCTATATTAAACCAAGGTGCTGCTGGACTAGGTAAAGCAAACAGACTAATTTAATCCTAGATGAAATTCCTCCGAAATCACTAATAGCACACTTACAACATTACTGAACTTACAGTACTGTCTTTTTTTCCTTTTAAAACTGCTGAAGGATTTCTTCACTGGCTATTTAAGAGCAATATATATAATAAACAAGTCTTGGGGTTTTGCTGTAGCAGACAGCAAAAAGAATTTACTTTAATTGAAATTAACTACAGACTACACCCATTCTGAACTAGTTGAGCCAGTATAAAACCCAATTACAATACCCACACACCTTCACACAAGAGCTAACAGCTAAACCAACCACCCTGTCTTTCCACATCTTCATTAAGAGAACTCCAAAGTTCCCCTGTTTAACCGTGTACTCTTCGTGCAGGCACAAGGATCTATTTTTCTAACTCTGAGAAGCAGCAGGAGGGACCATGCCAGGGCCAACGTGCTAAGGAACGTGTAGGAGGCAGCAATAACAAACTGACATGAAGAAACAAGGTTGTAGATCACACAAGTGGAGCTCTGGGGAGAGGCTGGGGGGGTTCTTTCTGCTCTAACACACCATCCCACCCACCACTAGACCTAGATGTGCTTTATATCCCTCTGGCATGACCAACCCATCCCATCTAAAGGAGCCTTGTCTGTGGGTTAGCAATGCTCCTCTGAGAAGTGCTTTTATTCTTCAGAAAGCACCAAGACTTCATTTCCAGCTGGAAGGAAATATCCAGGATGAAACAAGTTTCTGTATTGTCATTACCCAACAGTGTTTCTTACTACTTATCTTCAGTTTTGAAGTGGTGCAAAACATTTACCAGTGCCTGTGTGGCTGAACTAAATTATGGCATCACCTTCTAGCTCAGCACCTCCAGGCCAGATTTCTGCAGTTCACCAGTAACACCCCATGTGAGGCTTTGGAAGCCTTGAGCTGGCTGAGCAGAGGCAGCAAGGCTGCAAACACAACCAAGCAGGGACTCCCTTCAAAAAGGCAACAGGTTAGACTTTTGCTCTCCCAGAACTCACAGGTTCACAAAGAAGAGTAGGTGATACCTTTTAGTTTGGTTTTCTATATCCAAACAGAAGGGGGAAGTCCCATGGTTCAGGCACTCAGTCTGTGCCTGCTTTAGTCACACAAAACACATCACACCCCTTTAGGAAATATTCTGCCTGTCTTGTCCACTTGATGCCATTGCAAGATTGTTTGCCCTCTCAGTAGCTTTCTTAGTGTCTCCACTGACACAGCACAATGGACAGAGCTGGGCTCTGAAAAGTGTTGACTAATTTAGTGTTATCCCAAACTTTGCTTTGTGCCTTTTCTTTCTCCTGTGATCTGGGGTTCACTTTCTTTGTGGGAGTCACTCAGTTTTTCCATGGACACTCACGCAGAGCACACAATGAAAGTCCAACAGCAGCTCAGGATTGGGAACACGTCCTGATCCTCACCTTGGAGCTCATGTCCTCTACTTAGATGGATTAGAATCATAGAATGGATTGGGTTGGAAAAGACCTCAGAGATTGAGTCCAACCCTTGGTCCAACTCCAGTCCCTTTACCAGATCATGGCACTCAGTGCCACAGCCAAGCTCAGGATGGGGAATCCACCCCTCTCTGGGCAGCCCATTCCAATGCCTGAGCACTCTCTCTGTAAAGAATTTTTTTCTCATCTCCAACTTCAATTTCCCCTGGCAGAGCTTGAGCCCATCGTGCCCCCTTGTCCTATTGCTGAGTGCCTGGGAGAAGAGACCAACCCCCACCTGGCCAGAACTTCCCTTCAGGCAGTTCCAGACAGTGCTGAGGTCACCTCTGAGCCTCCTCTTCTCCAGGCTAAACAACCCCAGCTCCCTCAGCCTCTCCCCACAGCACTTGTGCTCCAGTCCCTTCTCCAGCCTCGTTGCTCTTCTCTGGCCCCGCTCCAGCCCCTCAATCTCTTGCCTCAACTGAGGGGCCCAGAACTGAACACAACACTCAAGGTGTGGCCTCCCCAAGGCAGAGTCCAGGGGAAGGGTCACTGCCCTGGGCCTGCTGGCCACGCTAGTTTGGATCCAGGCCAGGATCCCCTTGGCCTTCTTGGCCACCTGGGCACACTGGTGGCTCTTGTTGAGCTTCCTGTCCCTCAGTCCCCCCAGGTCCCTCTGCCTGGCTGCTCTCCAGCCACTCTGTGCCCAGCCTGGAGCACTGCAGGGTGTTGGGGTGGCCAAAGGGCAGGACCTGCACTTGGCCTTGTTGAACTTTATCCCATTGGAATCAGCCCATCTCTCAAGTCTATCCAGATCACTCTGCAGAGCCTTCCTGCCTTCCAGCAGGTCAACATTCCCTCCCAACTTGCCATGGGACACAGATCTCACAGCTGAGGAGTGGGGTGCACCAACCACAGCTCCTGATACAGCCTGAGAACCAAACTGTGGGTACCTCTGCAGGACACATCTCTGGAGGCAGCAGCAACATCCAGTTCCCCTGTGTGAATCAAACCCCTCACACTGTGTTTTGACAGAGGAGAACAACAAGACAAGGATGTTCTGACAGAAAAGCCACCCAAGCACCTTGGCTCTCACATGTGGCAAATGGCTCTCTCCCTGTGCAGAACTCAGGACTTTTGTTTATCTATTGATTTTTAGCAACATTTCCCATGCTGGATGGAGAGAAGTTCCCTGTAAATCTTCCCACTGATGTCTTACTGAGGCAGAAGGAAGCCTGAACCAAGAGCACCACCAGGGCTGTGACCTTCTCCATCCATCTTAATTAGGCATTAACTTCAAAAGCCTCTTTGCTACATGTTGCCTGCCAGCATCAAACAAAAAGACAAACACCAGCCTTGAGTCATCCAAAATGTAATTACAGGATCTCTTGGAGAGGTGGCTCTGTCTGCTCCTCTGGTTTTAACTCGAGGAATTTATAGCAGAGAAACTGCACTTCAGCAATGAGCCTACAATGAGAACACACAAGACACTTGCACAAAGTACAGTTTTACCTGTTCCAAAGCCCTGACCATCACAGGCACTCATACTGCTTGTTCTGTGCTCTCCCATCTAAGTTTTCAGAAGATATACTCCCTTCCCTGCTTTTTGGTTGTTTTTTCTTTGCACAAGTAGAGTCAGTTCATGCAGACCCTGCAGCCCGATCTGTTGGCACCCACCAACCCATTTAATCTGCAAAGAAGCAAATAATTCAGGAGCAAATGAGTTATCTGATAGTATAAAGTTATAAGGGACTGCAGAGCACATAACTCCATTTGCCCCAGGACTTCTCTGTGCTCTGCCAACACAGTCCCTGCACCTCCACATCAGAAATGCAGAGTAGCAGCAGCTGCCAAAACACAATGAGGAGTTCTGGCCAAATCTGCAGCACCCAAAGTACCTTTACCCATGTGTGAAGTAACTCATATCTTGCATTTTATCTTATGAAAGCTGTGCTAAAAATAATTTTTTAAAAATAGTTAAGTTGAAAAAGTCATCTTAAGAACACACTGCAAACAGGGTTTAGTTCACCCATGAGCTGCTGTGACAATATCACAGTCCTGCTCCTGCAGACACAGACTTTAAAAAGGCAAAACAAACCACAGAACCATAACATGTGAAAATCTGACCTGGGAGATGCCTCCTAATGCGGCACATCTCATCCAGGAGCAGATCAGAGTGTGGCTGGAGGGAGCAGGTGATGACCCAGGAAGCATCCCAGCATTTCTGGATGCTCAGAGCCCATATTTTGATAAGGGAATGTTTGAAGCCGGGAGATGGGAATAACCAGTTCAACACTGCTATTCCTGGGCTCCTTGATGGAGCATAAGAGGGAAATACACAACTGTTTTCCAGCCCAACAGCTCGCTGGGGGGTTCTCACCAGCATCAGTGTTTTTCTGATGTATTTTTCTGTCTGATGTAATAACTCCTTTTTCTCTTTACATGAGCTTCTCAAGTGTGGAGCGTGATCGCAGCACCAAGGACAGTGACATTGCCAGTTCTGTCCTTAGGACAGAGCTAAACAACTGAGTTTAACAAGAAAGCTCTTGATCTGGATACCATCAACATCCCCCCACCTTTTACCCACAGGAGCTCAAGAGTTCTGAATAAAGGCCTTGTTTTCTGAGAAACAGGGTTGGGGCTGCACAGTGTGCTGATAACCCACACAGAGCACCCACAGCTCTGCTTACAACTGAAAAAACAGCTCCATTTTACACACAAGAACTCAGGATTAGGGAATATCCACATCAAACATAACCTTGCTTTAAATATATTACTTTTTCCTATGCTAATGCATTAACCAATGTTCCTTTAAAAAATTATACGAAGCAGAAATGGCAACACGAGTTGCAAGAAGTCCAGATTTTAATTTCAACTGATGACTTCAAAAAATAAACATTAACAGAGCAATAAAAACATTAGAACCAGGAAATTCATAGTTGGAGTAAAATGTTAAATAATAAGCTTCCCCCATACGTTTTCTCTCCTCTTTTCATTTTAAAATTTTCTTCCTATTTTATTTCAAAGCTGTGTCTGTTTATTCTTCTGCCAAGTTGTTGAAATGCTTTTTGCAGAGACAACAAAAGGAAACAAATTATTTCACAGCAAACAGAATAAAAGCATTTAATGTTATAGTGAAAGCCAAATCAACTGGCTTTATAAAAAACCTTTAAACCACTAAAAGTGTTCTAGTACAACAGTACATTGAAGCAAGAGAGCAACTCAGCTCAAGGCACTTCACCAGCAGTGCAGAGGCACAACCATTTTTGTCTGACACAATGACTGGGACTTCTTGCTCCAAATGGGCAGCATCAAATAAATGGAATTGGAGAGGCAGGAGAACCACCTGCAACTATCAGGTGGCACAAGGTTAAGAGCACTCCTGCTGAAGCCTCCTGTGTGACTCCATTAAGGTGCATCACGCACAGCCCAAAGCCTTTAACTGCTCCAGCCCAGGGGTCAAGGGCTGTGTGTGCACTGGGGATGTTCTGCTGTGGGAGAGCCACCAGCACAGAGGGCACAGCTGAGACTGTGCTCCTACAATAAAGTTATTGAAACCTACTCCTCACCTTTCAGGGCTAAAAGCATCCTCCAGTGTGAACTCTAGTTCCTCACAGAGTTCTGATCACTGTGCAATTCTCTGCAAGATAAGGAAATTTCTCCTCATTTCACCCTTTTCCTGCAGTGCCTTTTAGAAGCAAGGGCTGCTTCACTCTTAACTTGCAAACATGCCCCAAGTGCCTCCCCCTGAGCTGCCAGCCCTCCCTCCCTCGGTGTGTGGGTGCTGCCCAGCTTCTCTGGGGGTTACAGACCCCAGAATTCAGGTCCAAAAAGGCTGACACTTGGTCTGTCCCCTTGTCAGGAGGGGTTTATATCCATATTCCTGCCAACTGCACTGGGCAAGAAGAGATCTTGTCATGCCTGAGCTGAAAATGCCTGTAGCCCTCAGAGGTGTCCAGCGACACAATCACAGAATGGTTTGGGTTGGAAAGGACCTTAAAGACCATCCAGTTCCACCCCCTGCCATGGGCAGGGACACCTCCCACCAGCCCAGGTTGCTCCAAGCCCTGTCCAACCTGGCCTTGGACACTCCCAGGGATGGGGCAGCCACAGCTTCTCTAGGTAACCTGTGCCAGGGCCTGCCCACCCTCACAGGGAACAATTTCTTCCTAATATCTAACCTAAATTTTCCCTCTTTCAGTTTGAGTTCCACTTTGACTTCTTCAGGTTTTGGGAAATTCTTTCAAGTTACCAAATTCAAATTTAATAAACTGAAAGATGTTAATATCATCCTGTTCAGCAACTCCTAAAATCCCAGTCTCCAGTGGTAACAGTGACCAACCAGCTGCACAGCCAAAAGCAAAATGCAGCAGGTCTGGGAAGGTTTTTTGTGGTTTCTTGTTTAGGAGTTTTTTGTTTGTTCTGTGGGACTGAGGGTTTTTTTGCTGTTGATTGGTTAGTTTGGGTTTTTTTTAGAAGGCAAAAACTGAACTCTCAATGATTAATACCCAGAATACTGAAAGTTAATTTTGCCTAAAAGGCAGTCACACCTCTTATGGGTGGGATGAACAAAGGGTTAGGTCACACTGTCAGTCCTTAGCTGCTGAACAGGGAGATGTTTTCTGCTTGTTTTAAGGAACCTCAGAAACACAAGTGAGTTGTTTACCCTGGCCCTGCAGCCAAGTCATCACAAGGGCTTTTAGTGCCAGGTCGAGCAGGATGTGCAAAGAAAAATGCCCACTGTGATCTAATCACAAAGAGCCTGGAAAAGATGATTTTTTTCCCTCCACTCTGCACCAAATCCAATGGTACTTTATTTTATTTGACCACTTTCAACAAACCAAATCAATAGCTCAGAGCAGAGGCATCAATCAATGCACAAAGCTCTTTCAATCATTGTGCTGAAGGGAAGGAAAGCCACAGGAAAAGCCTTCCCAAGATCAGAATAAATGGTGTCCCATGACAAGCACACAGTAAATGCAAGGTATGGAGTGTTAGTGCCCTTCCCAGCTACGGCACAACTTCCAGAACATTCCCATTTCAAGGACTTGGGTGACAGAAATGACACCTCCTGCAAGTCCCTTCTGTGGGAACACTGTACCAAGCACACTAAAAATATTGAGCTGTACTATCCATAGTTCTGCTCTTTGGCCAGGAACCTTCTCTTCCCAAATTTTCTCCCATCCCTCAGGCCATGCTGGAAGGTCCTCATTACAGGTCCATCCATCCCTGCCAATGGCAGCTTTGTACTTGCTGGGAAAGTTCCAGCTGCTCCCTTCAAGTTTCAGGTCCCTTTGCACTGCTTATGTGCTGTAATCTCATTTATTTAATTTCACAGACCACTTGATTTTTTAGTCTTGGTGTCTTTGGTTACTTTTAATTAAAAAAACTCTGATTTTTTTATGCATTTTAAACTTTTGAAAAATGAAATTATTGAAGCTGTTTCTTTGTTATCTGAATATTTTCTGACAGAAGAATAAAAAGCTTTCCAGAAAAATATTAAATTAAAAGGAAAAAGTTTTCTTTTTAGAGCTGGGAGGAACCTTGTTCCTCTGTAGGTGCCAACCATGATGGATATGAAGAAAGTTAACCACTTGCCAATAACTTTTTCTTTCTGGGAGGAAAAAAAAGCAGCTGCTCCACCTGAGATCTGGGTTGGCATCATTTTGATGCTGATGAACATGAACAGTTCCATGGACCTTAAAGAACTTCAAACTTTGGGCAGCTCCTCTCTTAGTTCAACACCTGACACCTTCCAGCAGGCAGTGGGTGAAAGACCTTGAGGGGCTGGAGCGGGGCCAGAGAAGAGCAACAAGGCTGGAGAAGGGACTGGAGCACAAGTGCTGTGGGGAGAGGCTGAGGGAGCTGGGGGTGTTTAGCCTGGAGAAGAGGAGGCTCAGAGGTGACCTCAGCACTGTCTGGAACTGCCTGAAGGGAAGTTCTGGCCAGGTGGGGGTTGGTCTCTTCTCCCAGGCACTCAGCAATAGGACAAGGGGGCACGATGGGCTCAAGCTCTGCCAGGGGAAATTGAAGTTGGAGAGCAGGAAAAACTTCTTTGCAGAGAGAGTGCTCAGGGATTGGAATGGGCTGCCCAGAGAGGGGGTGGATTCCCCATCCCTGGAGGTTTTTCAACAGAGCTTGGCCGTGGCACTGAGTGCCATGATCTGGTAAAGGGACTGGAGTTGGACCAAGGGTTGGACTTGATGATCTCGGAGGGCTTTTCCAACCCAATCCATTCTATGGCCATGTAGGAAAAGGAGCAGAAAGCTGCAGTGACAGCACAGCTTTGTCTCACACACCTGAAGGGCATTATTATTCTGACCAGCATCATTCTCTCTTACCAAGTCCATCCTTCCCATCCCAAACACTTCACATCTGGCTCCAGAAGGAAAGAAGGGAGCAGAAACCTGTTTGTTGCCATCTTTGAAACACTTTCTCCAACACTGCCATGTGCTCAGGTTCATTCCCTTCAGTGTGGAAAGGCTGTCAGTCGTCACTAAAAGATGGGTCTTTCAGCAAGTTTTCCTCATCTCAGACAACTCCAGGGATGAGCCACATTCCTTGTAGCATTTCACAGACTCACAGACTATTCTGACTTGGAAGGGACCCACAAGGATCATCAAGTCCAACTCAAGTCAATGGCCCACACAAGGGATTGAACCCATGACCTTGGCATTATTACAACCAACCTCACTCACCCCTGCCCAGCAGCTCACAGGAGAGGTGCCCACCTACCAGTGTCCTCCCTGCAGCCACACAGACACTCAGGCATGGCACAAACAGCCAGTCATGTCTGTACAGAACAGAGGAACCAGCTAAAATTCAGAATTCACTCATAATTTTACAATCTCTACATGTTAACAGTCAGGTCTATCAATCTCTGCTAAGACACTGTGCTCCTTTTCAGACAATTTAACCCTTAGCAAGCTCTGAAGATACAGAGTAGTTCTACTCTGGTATTTTGGCTTGAACCCCCCCACATGGATCTGTATCTCAGCCATGAAGTGGTTGCTAAGTAGAGCAAACCTCCTTTATAAAAGCCTGGCTGCAAGTCAGGGCTTCCTAGAGCTCTGCCACTTGGCTACAACCTATTTGTAAAGTTTTCCTCACATCTAATTTTAGTTCCTTGTAACTAGACTTAGTCTTTGGCCCACGATCATGAGACTCAGCAACTTGTTTCTTTTGTCATTCCAAAATCCTCTCAGCAGGGCCCAGCTTGTGGCTTATCCCCTGTCAGCACACACAGCCAGCTCTGCCTTCACCAGGGGGCTCAGTTTTACCCTGCAAAGTGTGTAACACTTGACTTCAACAAGGCAAGTCCACATACCAGCACTTTATGATTAACTCTCCCCATTGCTTCAAGGGCACTCACCTTATTTCAAGGCAAATTTGCTTGGTTTCCTTTTTACTTCCAGGTTATTTGCATGAGTTTGAAAATCCAAGGAGTTCTGGCTTTTATAAGTGTTCAGTTTTGGGGTATTTATAGGACTGGGCCACTTATAATGGAAGATGAAAATTAAAACCTTACAACAACTTATTCCTCCTTAGGAACTTGAGCACCTTGGAAGGGGCACATTTAGCTGTTCAATCCTTCATGCACGAGCCTTGCACAAGTTTTTTGGCTTCTGCTGCTATGAATGTCTTCATTTCTGGCAGCACACAAAGCTGCTTTCTGCCAGCAATCACCTCTGAATTTTCATTATTAATGCCACAGACAGGTTTATCCTGCAGCACAGCCCATAATGAGCTTTGTGCTGATACTGCCTCGAAATAACCTCCCCTCCTCACCTGTAACCAACTTGAAACAATCCCCAGAGCAGCCTCTCTGTGGCAGGTGAGACTCTCTCAACATCCTTCCCGGGTCTGCACTTTCATCTCCTCATTTCTGGGGTTGCTGCACTACTGAAGAGGGAACAGCTTTTATTGCCAGACATACTGAAGGAAAATTGATTTGTTTGTGATTATTTCCTTCTTGAGAAGGAAGTTATTACTTACTCCTGCTAACCATTCCACCCAAGCTCTTGACTTTCCCACAGATGGAGTTTCCCTCATTACCAACAGTTTAATTTGGCTATTTATTATCCTCTAAAGGTGACCAATATCATCGCCCCCTTTCCTCTCCTCCTCATCCTTTCCAGACCGTGTGGCATCACTTCAGCATCCTTACCATCCATTCATCAGATCTTGTCCATGCAACCCTTTAATTCCCACCCAAAACATAAATTTGGCCTCAAACCACTGCTTGGAAGTGGCTGCTTTATTCTATACATCCAACAGCAGGGCTGGCAGTGAGCAAACATAAAGGCAGGGGCAGTGTGGCTGCATCATCTCATTAGCAGAGCACACAGAGTTGCTGGGAGCATCTCGAGGATGAAAAGAACCATTTCAAGCATCACATCCCTTCAAAAATAAGCAACAAAAAAGGTAGCAGCACTACAGCTTGTCAGACAAATTTGATTATAAATCAAGCACGTGCACAGACCCAGGGCACAACATTTGGGTTCATTAGTAAGAAAAGATTAAACAAACAGTGGCTTTTGCTTTTTATGGCAGCAGAGTCAAAAAACAGCTTCTGAGGGTTTTCTGCTTTGGTACAGATCCCTGATAAAAAGGATCTGTTCATGTCCCATCTTTCAAATGATACAAAAAAAAAGAAATAGTTTGCCTTTTCCAAATCAGATTACAAAAACTGATTATCTTCATTTGAGCCACAGTATCATAAAGTCAAATAGATGTTCAAATAATGAACAAGAATTTGCTTGGCTAACCAGCAGATTATTCTGTATTACACTCAAGCTCAGAACAGACTTCAAGCTCAAAATTACTCCTTAAAAAATCATCACTGATTCACAGTACCAGCAAGCAGTTCATTTAAATGTAGTAATTCTGAGAATAATTTCAGCTTTGATTAGCAGAAAGACAGAAATATGGAGAGAGGTGTCAGGATAGCAGCTTAAGGGCATCCAGTCTACAGAAACAAGAGAGTTCTCTAGGAAGTCTTGCCATTATCCCAAAGAAAATACATTTCAACCTCCCTGGAGTCTTGTTCATCCTCCTCACATCTGTCTTAGAAGTTCAAGTTTAGAAGCAGTGCCAGTGATAAATGAGATTTTCCCCTATGCAAGTTCTGCTGCTCTCTGAACACTTATATAAATCTAACAAAAAAAAAGACATTCCAAGCCCCCTTCCAGCTCCACCTTTCCCAGTGTTTTAGAGCTGTGGAGGGTAGGGGAAAAAGGGAGAATAAGAGACAGACAAAAGATATTAAATTATCAAGGCTAACCTAAACTATTGGTCCATATTAATTCTGGTAAACCCCCACCATTTAAGGGGAAGTTTCTATTCCATAACCATTTACAAAGCCATTCCATTGAGTCTCAGAAAGCTCTCAAAGGAAATAAGGAACAATATGAAAAGCACAGAACACTGGTGGTAAAAAAAATCAGCTACCTGATTTTTCTATTCCTTTCTTTTTCAAGTCTACTTTAAAAAGCAAAAACTTTCTGCATTTAAGTTCCAATTTGGTGCTCACAATGGAGCATTTGCCTTTATGTTTGGATATATTTTAATCCTGTGCCTCCAAGCCCAGGTGTAAACACATTTCTGCAGGTGTGCAACAGCTCCAGTTATACCCTTATTTTGTCTGAAAGAAATTAGGGGAATATGGAATCTTTTTCCATGGAGGTGGGAGACCAAGTGCAGTAGGACCTGACTTCACTGCAACAACTGAAGGGAGGCTGAGGGGCAAGGAAAAACAGAAACCAAAATGGGACATCACATCTTGCCATGGATCAGCTTGTGAGCTCCAGCCTGAGCTTAGAAACTTCTTTGCAAGTTATAAATGTAACTCTAAACTTCTTCATCTCTTTGTGTGTGTGTGTTATAAACCCTTCTCCAGCACAATCAGAATTTAGTCACTTCCATCAAGTGTGAGGGGTTCAGCAGGTTGCTCAGACAGGGACTGGTTACAAGAGGGATGTTCTCCATCAGTTAAGGAGAACAAAAAGGGCTCCCAACAAGCAGCACATGCCCAGGACAGATCTCTGTGTCTGCTGCAAACTGAACTGAGACACCAAGGTTTTCACACAGGCCACTGGACAGCTGCCAAATTACACCTTCTGCTGCTCTGTCAGCCTTGGAGAAGCTTGGCATGACAATCCAAAGAGAGAACAGGGATGAAACAACACTATTTCAAAAGACAAAAGACCTGCCAGACAAGTTGCTAATGAGTGGCTATTAAATTCTGAAAACTGGCTGAAACTCATTAATTAACAAAAGTGATTCCTTCCAGGATGATATTTGAGAATTTCTTTTACAAATAAACACCAGAAACTTTTAAAGTTACTTGTTGGCAAACACACACATTGTTGTATTTGAGGATACATCCCTTGATATACAAGGAGAGAGATTTCTTGTTTTTCATTCCCAGCCTCAAAACTGGCACTTGCCTACATGGGAACTTTCCACCTTCCCTGGAAGTTGCCCTTTCAGTAATCCCCAGAATAACAGAAGGGGCCCACAGGTAATTAACTCAGACTTTGCACAGCCTGAAAGCCAGACAAGTTTGTCAAAATGATTTTTACTCCTATGGTTTATTACCTTGTTGTGAAGCTTTTTATGAGGAAAAGATTAAAATCCCCACCCTGATGTGTGCATTTCATTAAGCTTCTAATCCTTAAAGAGTCACTAACACAACTCACCACTGAGCAGCATTAAATCATCCTTCAGTCCTATTGACCAAAATAATCTCCTAATTATTTCAGAATGGAGCAGAACAGCAGACGTGCTGCAAGTCACACCTCAGAATGTACCAAACAAGATGAGCAGAGAAGCAACTTTGATTGCTTTTGGAATGTTGGAATGTGGCAAGGCAGGGGACACCTTCACTGAGCAGCTTATTGGGAGCAGAGGGGATTTTAAGGTCACTGCTCATGCAGAGGTTCAGGGAATCGTTTTTTGGGGGGAATGTGCCTCCTGCTCAGCCCCAGAGAACTACACCAGCAAGAGAACTCCAGGTGTTGAACATTTAGGAAATTCAACCAACTTCTGAAGAAGATTCCTAAAAAGCACAGCCCATCTGTAATAAAAATCACTTCTCTGCCACACAGCTGATAATGGAGCTTACATTAGAAATGTGTTTAGTTTACCTCTGGTTTTGCTGTCTCAGTATATCTGGAAGACTCTGCAAAGAACATCATCCAAAGTTCAGACCTTATGATTGTGGATGTCTCTTCCAACTGTGAGAAATGCTCACATTTCCAATACAATGGAAAGGGGACAAAGTCATCAAAGCAAAGTTAAACTTTTATTTAACAGATTCGGCCAAATCAGGTGTGTCTCTCTCTGGCCCAATAGACAGACCCAGAAGAAAAAGAAACAGAACATTTTAAACCCTTTCCCCAGCTGAAAGGTCCCTGACCCCTCTTCCCATTGGCTGGGAATTGGGGGCTCACAGTCTGGCCACGTTCACCTGCCTGCCCAAGATCCCCCATCCCCCTCCAAAGGTGGGAAAAACCACTGGAAACCAATTACCCCTTTACCACTCTGTTACATTCCTTTTAGCTTCAGCAAAACCCTAATTCTGTTTCTAGCACAACCTTAACAATTTTCTAAAGGCTGGGACTCACTCCTGGCTTCACCTCCTCCTTCCCCTCTGGCTGGACACACAAGACCTGCTGCCACCAGCAGAGCCCCAGACAGACACAAACACATCATTTTTCACTCCTTGTATGTTAAATGATTATTTCCACAGTTTCTCAAAGCCTTTTCCTACAACTGTACTGCACTCACAGGTGCTGAAGACTCAAGAACAGGTAGCAGCTCTCCCAACCAAAACAAGGAACAACCCAGTAAGGAAAGCCATGACTGACACAGTTTTGTTTCCAGTGTTGAATTTATTACACCCTATGTAACCACAGCCATAAATCTTTCAAGAAGAGCCTGTTTCTAAAGCATGATTTCAAGTATAATATTTGCAATTTAAACACCCAATAGACCAATAATAATTCACTGTCAACCTTTACAAACCCTTTGGAATAACTTGTATTCTCATTACTAGAAAGATCATCAGAAAGAAAGAAAAAAACCACCAAACATGCTTAGAAGCAAGATGAAATCCCTCAAGTCAAAACATGAGTTCAAAGGATAATTCCTAATTTTTTTTTTACTAACTCTCCACTTTATCATGGCTAATAAGGCACAGACTCCCCTCCCCAACTAAACAGACATGGTAGGACTCATGGTGAGCCACAGCCTTCAGGTAGATGCATCCAGATCTCCTGAGAGCATTGAAGGTTTAAAAAAAAAACAACCCCTTTTCCTTTGAACAGACACTAAATGGATACAGCTGTAAAACACAGGAAAGAACACACAGAACTACAAGGGGATTTCAAAAGAATCCTCTTTCCTGTCACTGTTTCCCCCCACACAAGGACTTTTCCGGTTTGCTTTTATCAGAGAATCACAGAACAGTTTGGGGATGAAGAGACCTTCAAGATCCTCCGTTTCCAACTCTCTGCCACAGGCAGGGAAAAATCCAGGTTAATAAATTGCTGTGTTGCTGCCAAATCTCCTCAACACCCACATTTCCAAGAGAGGCCCTTTTTAAGCCTCATCAGCAGGTTTCTCAGCAACCACATTGGCTTGGACCACCCTTTGCCCTGGTGCCCCCAGCCTGGAGCCTTCTCTGCTCACTCCTCCAAAGCATCCCCTCTTTATCCAAAAGTTTTCCTCTTCCCTAAAAACAACCCCCAGGCACCCTCCCCCCAGGACCACCACAAAACAAGGAGCAATCTGAGGGAGCTTCAAATGGCCCCACTCCCACAGAAGTTGGCAGGAGTTTTTTGGGGTGCTGAACAGAGGATTTTCACTTGCAGGATGGCAAGTCTGTGATGATCAAAAGCAGGTTATTTTTAAATCTATTTTTATCTTTCCTGGTTCTCTGGGCTTTAGACCCTACTGGACTTTACTGCAGGCTAGATTTTCTCTTTAATTAACCAAGCTGACCTGGAATAAGTTAGACTTACACTTAATTTCCTTCCAGCACTCTTTCCTTTTGATGAAATTAAACACATATAAGGGTAAGTACCAGTGGGTACCAGCCCACAAGCCTTCATCAAAGGTAGGGAGGGCCATACAGGATCAGGAATCCTCATGGCTTCCAGGCAAACTTGCCTAGACCTTTCCCTTAAAAGCTCCTATAAAAGACTATGCCAGCTTTTGAGCTGAAACAGCCAAACTTTAGAAGAATAGAAGTTAGACTAATTAATTTACCTACAACACCAAAAGTGCAAAATGCTAAAAGCAGAAGTTTAAAAAGTTTCTCCACCAACCTACTTTTGCATGTCCAGATGAGTTGACATCCTCCAAAGGCTCTCAGAGTCCTTCTGCACTGCAACAGGATGAACACAGCCCACTCAGCTTAATGGGAATTTATGCTTTCCATGATTCCCCACACCTGGCTGCCCTGCTCTCACCTGGGTTCAATTGCCTCTCTCCTTCCCTCCCCTTCCTTGTCCTTGGCAAAGTGCCTCCTCCCCTAGCCCAGCACAGCAGCCTCTCATATCCCACCTGGGCAATCTGTTAAACAACAAAAGTAAGCAAGCAAAGTGTCCACCTGCTGGAAGGCAGGAGGGCTCTGTAGAGGGATCTGGAGAGACGGGCTGATTCCAATGGGATGAAGTTCAATAAGGCCAAGTGCAGGTCCTGCCCTTTGGCCACCCCAACCCCCTGCAGCGCTCCAGGCTGGGCACAGAGTGGCTGGAGAGCAGCCAGGCAGAGGGACCTGGGGGGACTGAGGGACAGGAAGCTCAACAGGGGCCACCAGTGTGCCCAGGTGGCCAAGAAGGCCAAGGGGATCCTGGCCTGGATCCAAACTAGCGTGGCCAGCAGGCCCAGGGCAGTGACCCTTCCCCTGGACTCTGCCTTGGGGAGGCCACACCTTGAGTGTTGTGTTCAGTTCTGGGCCCCTCAGTTGAGGCAAGAGATTGAGGGGCTGGAGCGGGGCCAGAGAAGAGCAACGAGGCTGGAGAAGGGACTGGAGCACAAGTGCTGTGGGGAGAGGCTGAGGGAGCTGGGGGTGTTTAGCCTGGAGAAGAGGAGGCTCAGAGGTGACCTCAGCACTGTCTGGATCTCCCTGAAGGGAAGTTCTGGCCAGGTGGGGTTTGGTCTCTTCTCCCAGGCACTCAGCAATAGGACAAGGGGGCACGATGGGCTCAAGCTCTGCCAGGGGAAATTGAAGTTGGAGAGCAGAAAAAAATTCTTTGCAGAGAGAGTGCTCAGGCATTGGAATGGGCTGCCCAGAGAGGGGGTGGATTCCTCATCCCTGGAGGTTTTTAACCTGAGATTGGCCGTGGCACTGAGTGCCATGATCTGGTAAAGGGACTGGAGTTGGACCAAGGGTTGGACTTGATGATCTCAGAGGTCTTTTCCAACCCAATCCATTCTATGATTCTAAGTGGGGGTTTTTTGTTTTCCCACAGTGATCAGAGAAACTTATTAAAAAACCTTAAAAATTAGAAAAAATATGAGCAGATTTTGTCTTTTGTATAGTCCAAAGCTTTTATAACCACAACTGAAATTCTCTGCTCTATCTGGGAGCAATGAGTAGATCAAATGTGAACCACAAGAAAGATGCACCAGACTTTCATCAGACTGCTTTGGTTAATTCAGGTTTCTAACACTGACAGGAAACACCCAGAGTGCTCATGAGGTAAAGGATGCCCTGTGAGAGTGTTCTCCCACTTGCACCCTGGAACAGCATCTCAGCCTAAAAAACTCTGTACTTCATTAATTAACATCTTGCCAGGCTTTTTTATACAGCTGTATTAATTGGTGCATAAATAGATAATAGAGGCCATTACTTCTATTGACAAAGCTTTGCCCTCGCTCTCAGCTTGTCCCTGTAGTGCAGACAGACCTTCCAGAAGCTGAAAACCTTGTGGGGTTTTCTTCTCCTTTCCCTGCTCTGGGCAAACCAGGTGTCTTCCAGTCTTTAGATCCTCCCAGGTCACCTTGGTGAGGATTTCCTGACTGTACTTCTGGTTGTATTTTGAACAGAGTGGGCAAAACCTTTATCACTTATTTAAAAAGGGGATTAATCATAGCCAGCAGATTCCCCATACTTTGCAGTCTGATCTGGACCCTGGATTTCCATGGTGGAGTGTCCCAGTTCAGCAGGTGGGACCAGTTTATCCCTGTGTGGGTGTGACCAAAGCTGTGCATTCTAAACCCTCTCTGCCATTGCCCAGCAACTGTTCCCAATGGCCCATTGGCAGCAGCTGCCCAGGGCACACCTGAGCCCTCAGGCTGGGAGCTGGCTGGGAAAGAAGCCTGGCAGAGGAGCTGGGAGAACTGCCCTGCAGGGACTCCTTGGCCCCTCCACACCCACCTGAGGGCTCAGCTCTGCCCATGGGCCAGCAACGATTCCAAAATCCCCCCTGACTGCCAGAGTCAGATCCCCCAGTGTGGAACTCCCTGCCCTGGGGGAGACACTGGGGGCTCCCACCCAAACCTGAGGGGTTGGAATCTTGGGCTTTGGGGACTTGGGGAACCACTTGTTGGATCCAGAGGAGGAGCAGAGCCTGGACAGGAGGAGCCCCCCACTCTCCACCAGACTGTGCCATCATCTGCACCAACAGGTTTTTCACCTCCTTTTCCTTTGGACTCGAGGGAACCACGTGGGGCTCAGCACAGAGGCCACCAAACCCCCCTGTGTTTGTGCCCCAGGGGGCTGGGTTAGACAGCTGGGTTTGGGGGTTAAACTCAGTTTCTCTTTGTGTCATTGTATTTATTGTAATTTTATTATTAAATTGTAATTCTGATTTATAATCTCTTTTGTGTTGGCTTCATTTCTCCTGCTGGTTTCCCTTTAAACCAGCACATGGGGGCCTTGCTCAGACAGGGTGAGGTGCAGCTGCTGCAAAGAGTTCTTCATTCTGCACTAAAAATCTCTTGCTCCAAGACCTGCCTGCAGACCCAGCAAGTTCCCCCAGCCAGAGAATTTAGGTGTTAATAGGTAGCTAAAAGGCTCTTCACCATGCTTCATTTACCCTGCTAAGAGCTCTCCTAGAAAATGGGAGTGATTAAAGGATCGTGTGCTGTGAGATTTATTCTCATCCTGCGAGTCACAAAAGCAGCACACAAATGCCACTGAAGTAATTGATTTTGCAGGGAGATGCTTTTATGAAGCAACTTTCCATATACTGCAGAGATATTAAAAGAGAAGGTCAGTCAAAATATCCAGTCTTTGTCTCAAAGGCCTTTCTCACCTGGTTTTAGGGTGTTTTTTTAGGCAGAAATTCAGCATTATTTTCTCGTTTGTCTATCAGGCAGCAAGAATTTAACTTTCTTCTTTGTCTCAACATGGAGCCTGGAGAAGAGAAGGTTGTGTGGAGACCTCACAGCACCTTCCAGTGTGTGAAGGGGTTTTCATCAGGAACTGCAGTGACAGCACAAGGGGTTCAAACTGAAAGAGGGGAATTTTAGGTTAGACATGCAGAATAAATTCTTTCACTGAGGGTGGGCAGGCCCTGGCACAGGGTGCCCAGAGAAGCTGTGGCTGCCTCATCCCTGGGAGTGTCCAAGGCCAGGTTGGACAGGGCTTGGAGCAACCTGGGATAGGGAAAGGTGTCCCTGCCCATGGCAGGGGGTGGAATGAGTTGGTCTTCAAAGTCCCTTCCAACCAGGGTTCTGTGATTCTGTGTGTCCAAAAGGACAGTGAGTGGAATATCTTACTCTCTTTCCATTGTCTATGCAGGACATGAGCTCAGTGCAAGAATGTGCCAGTGCAGGTTATGCACCATCAGCTTTTCACTTCTTGATTATTTCCCTTCATTTCTTCAGGCTTGTCCAATTATGGTTGCTTTATTAAATTGTTCATTATTACAACTTCTGCCTTTGAGCCTACCAAAAGAAGTGATAAGCCTCTTGTTCACATCCATAAACCTTCAAACAAGGCTCTGTGTTGCAAGAATTTCTTGGCCCCTCAGCCATTCTGGGTATACTATAACTAATTTTAACTGGTCCCCAGCACTTGTAGCTGTCACATTTTTCCAGGACCTTTATATCCAGCTGTGTATTCCCCATCCCTGGAAGTGTCCAAGGCCAGGTTGGATGGGCTTGGAGCAACCTGGGCTGGTGGGAGGTATCCCTGCCCATGGCAGGGGGTGGGATGAGATGAGTTTAAGGTCCCTTCCAACCCAAACCATTCTGGGATTCTCCAGTTGCATTTGTGCCATTAAGAAGCCCAAGACAGTGGAGAATTTTCCTGCAAAGAGGACTGGCCAAATACTGCTGGTTTATAGCCAAAGGTCTGGCAAGGCAAGTGTTGAGGCAACGAATAACCTCCTCCCCATGCAAACACAGAAATGTTTTCTCATTTAGCACAGATTCAATATGCTTTTTTTTGCTGCTTTGTAGAAGAAAATCCAGTTTCATAAAAGTTCCAGTTTAATATCAGCTGCAGGCCTCCAGGAGCTATTAGCTGATAATTCTCTGAGCTTTTGCTGTGCAGTCCCTGACCAGCAGCACTGAAATTATCAACTCGTAGCAATATGATGGAAACCCTTTGCTGCAGCAATGAATTTCTCTTTGAATGGAGCTGGACACAGTTCCTTACCTTCAGTATTCACATATATATGAGAAATCCTATCAGATAAATAAAATGCCTGAGTCTCTTTTTTATATTATTACAAAATAACCAACATCTGGGGGCTGACAGTCCTTAAGATTCTTTAAAATTTTAGCATTTCTTTAAAAAACCTTTCTCACAAAACACCTAAAGTGCAAATATTTATGTTGTTTAGCCTGTGCATTGATTTTCAAGCTCCTTGTTGCCAGGTGGAGGTACCAACCTTGATGTGGAGGTACCAACCTTTGGTGTCCTGTGGCCATTCAGAGGGGTCTTCTGGACTCAAACAGAAGATCACAGACTTCTGTCCGACCATCCTGACCCAGGGGGCTGGAACTGGATGGTCTTTGAGATCCCTCCCAACCCAAACCATTCTGGGATGCTCTGAAATCCTGCAAAACCATCATGGCACACTTGCCCAAGATAGTGCAGGATGATTTGGAAAAGGTGCTGCTGCCAGAATGGTAGAAAACTAGTAAAAAAAATCACTTAAAAAATGAAAGAAAAAAAGCATCAGAAATGCCCTTTCTGGGAGCAGAGTCTGAGCTCAACAGGGCAAATAAGTGCCCTGGTCTGAACTGTCTTGTTGGTCCCTGTTTTGCTTTTCAGGACTGAAATTATAGAATGCTTTTAATCAAGATGTTTGCATAAAATAAATCCTCAGGAAAAAAAAAATCAAATGCCTGGAAAATGAAGAAGATATTTAATTGAAATCATTCTTTATTGGCCCAAAATTTTACAGACAGGTTAAATTCATGGAGTTTTACCAACACAAAGGAAGAGCTGGTAAGTGAAAAGTGGGTTAATTGTGTAGGATGAAATCAGCTCAAATACTTTTCAATCTAAAAATTTAAACTAATTGTTATTTCCAGCTAGTCAACCTCCAGGAATTTGCCAGCCTGAAATAAAGACTATGTTTAGACAGAGAGGAGCAAAGGTGTAAGTTAAGCAAGAAAAGCAAACCCTCAGTGCTTTCTATTCATCCTCCAAGATGTTAAAAATATATTTTCCGTTCTTAATTTTGAGATTCAATCCTTAGGAGGCTCTGCAAACTGCAAATCAAATTTCCAATGTTATTTCTGCAGGCAGCAGACAGGCTCTCTTGGCTCTTGCAGAGGGTTTGTTAGCACTGGACCAGCTGCCCTGTTTGCTGGTTCAAGGAGCACGTGGAGAGCTGAGGGATCCTGTGCCACAAGGATTGGGAAAGGGAGACTTTGGGGAGACTTGGAAGCCAGGCAAGTATTGAACCTGGACCTGGTTCAAGGAGCACGTGGAGAGCTGAGGGATCCTGTGCCACAAGGATTGGGAAAGGGAGACTTTGGGGAGACTTTGAAGCCAGGCAAATATTGAACCTGGGCTTCAGAAAGTCCTGGAACTGGAAGTTGTGGCTGTGAACTATGTGATCTGAAAATAAAACAGGTGGGTAATTGCAGAAGCAAGACATGCTTTCTAAGGCCATTTCCCAGGCTGATCCCATCTGACACTGGGACTGGCAAAGCTGAATGTCCTGAGTGCCAGAGCTGTGCCACAGGACTTGCCCTATCCACAGATCTGTTGGATCTCCCTGTGGGCACTCACAGAAAGCTCTCAGTGAAGTAAGAGCTGCTTTGCCCTGATTGCTCAGCTTATTTGGGATTAAGATTATTGATTCCTTGTTACTATTTCTGCATGTTTCCATGTGCTTCCTGAGTAGATTTTGCTCACTGCTGCAATGCCAAGGCTTTGCTGAAATAAAACCCCTCAGTGAAAGTGGTGTAGAGCAACGAGGCTGGAGAAGGGACTGGAGCACAAGTGCTGTGGGGAGAGGCTGAGGGAGCTGGGGGTGTTCAGCCTGGAGAAGAGGAGGCTCAGAGGTGACCTCAGCACTGTCTGGAACTGCCTGAAGGGAAGTTCTGGCCAGGTGGGGGTTGGTCTCTTCTCCCAGGCACTCAGCAATAGGACAAGGGGGCACGATGGGCTCAAGCTCTGCCAGGGGAAATTGAAGTTGGAGATCAGAAAAAAATTCTTTGCAGAGAGAGTGCTCAGGCATTGGAATGGGCTGCCCAGAGAGGGGGTGGATTCCCCATCCCTGGAGGTTTTTCAACTGAGCTTAGCCGTGGCACTGAGTGCCATGATCTGGTAAATGGACTGGAGTTGGACCGAGGGTTGGACTTGATGATCTTGGAGGTCTTTTCCAACCCAATCAATTCTGTGATTCTACAAGAGATTCTCACCCACAGGAAATCCTGTATTTTCAACATGGAAGAGGCTGTGTCACACATCCCCTCAGAATGCTGCAGCTCTCTGAAACACAGTTTATAATGCATAATATATAACAGTTTGCAACAGCATCAATAAATACACATGTCTATGACACAGGTGCTTTTGTCTGGTTTGGGTTTTTATGGGGTACACAGAAGTTTTGGGGGCTGAAGGAAGGACGAGCTATGAAAAGGAAAGCAAACACTAAATCCTATTTCTCTTTTGCCATTGCTGTCCTTTGGATGCCCTTTTGCCAGGATGGCACCGGGGGCAGAATCTGACAACTCCCTCAGCCCTGGAGCAGGGAGGGTTTGCCAAACCAGCCATCCCTCTGGAACAGCTGGTTGTGGATTGGGGGAGTTAAGGCTGTTTGAGCCCTATAAGCACAGAATCACAGATTGGTTTGGGTTGGAAGGGAACTTGAAGACCATTTAGTTCCACCCCCCCGCCATGGGCAGGGACACCTTCCACTAGAACAGGTTGGTCAGAGCCCCATCCAACTTGGCCTTGGACAGAGGATGTCAAGACTTATGTTTCGTGACAGATGGCACCTCATTCAGCACAAAACCTGACTTTACAAGGTTAACTCATTAAAAGAAAGTGTAAAAACACCCAGCCCTGGAGGCAGATGTTGCGAGTGTGGAACTCTGTTTTTTCCAGAGCTGCTCATCAAGCCTTGATGTCCTGCCTGAGATCACCTCCATCCTGCACAAGCACATCTCCAACTTCAAACAAGGTAAAGCAATCTTTAAATTAGTATAAAGAGGGCCAGCAAGTCCTCCTGAGCAAGTCTGAAATAGGTAAGCTTGGGCAGGAGGAAGATGTTTGCTGGGTCTAAGTTTCCCATCTTTTCCTACATACCAAGTTCAGATTTAAACTGTGCCTCTGGCCTGCTGCTTGTCCCTCCTCCTTAGACTGACACTGGATATTTGGATATATATGTATATATTATGTATTCTGGAGTATATGGCCTATGAGGAGGGGCTGAGGGAGCTGAGGGGGCTCAGCCTGGAGAAAAGGAGGCTCAGGAGGGACATTCTCACTCTCTGCAGCAACTCCCTGAAAGTTGTAGCCAGGTGGGGGTCAGGCTTTTCTCCCAAGTAACAAATGACAGGACAAGAGGAAACAACCTAAAGTTCTATCAGGGGAGATTCAAGTTGGGTAAGTGGATTCAAGTGGTCAAGCATTGACACAGGCTGCCCAGAAAAGTGGTGGAGTCCCCATCCCTGGAAGTGTTCAAAAAACAAGGAGATGTGGCAATTTGGGATATGGTTTAATGGGCATGGTGCTGCTTAGTCAAGGATTGCCTGTGATGGTCTTGGAGGTCTTTTCCAATCTTAATGATTCCATGATCTACGTAACTCTCTACACAGATAAACAGAACCAGTTCCTAACATGGGAGTTACATGCATTTATTTTGGAATGCATACAATACATAGAGGTAGATATGACTGATAAGAACAACAAAAACAACAAAATCAAGCTTAGTCACAAATTCTAACAACAGTGTTGCCAACCACCAGCATTTCAGAGTCACAAGTCAGCCCTCACAAAAGCATGAGATGTCATCCTTCAGAAAAATAATGTGTTATTTATCTTCTGCTTTTCTGAGTCTTTCAAATTAATTTAAACCATATTTTCAAGTCTTTCTTCTTAACCATGAAGTAGAAACTTAACTTCTGGAGGGGTATAAAAAAAAGCTGAATGTCTCATCCTGGCAGAACTCCAGGAACCAGGACTTGAAGGGAAAAAAAGCCCAAACAAATATAACCTGTGAACTGTATTAAAACGGTGAGAGTTGGCAACACTTTGTCACAATAGAGTATTTTTATGCCAAAACAACTGTGTGTGACAGGGATAAGCTTGGCCACCATCACATTGCACTGCTCACATTAACTCTTTGCTGAAGCCCCTGCCTTTGAACAGCTCTTGGTAGATGTGTTTTCCAAAGAAGAAGCTCTCAGAGCGCTCAGGGTCAGAGTCTGCCCTTGAGCAAAGTCTGCAGAGCCAAATTTACAGATTGTGCTAACGAGATATCAAAGCCCCAACCCCAGAGATAGCTGAAAGTAATATGAAAAAAAAGTCTCTTGCTGGAAGAAAACTCATGTAGAAGGGCAGAGGGAAAATTCATTAGCTGGTAGTGGAAAGAATAGTGGGTTTAGAGCTGATTCTTTAGGTCTCTTCCAACACCAGCCGCTTCAGTAAATGGAAGTTGCAATATTTAGGAAAGAGTAATTCCCCTGGGAAACATTTCCCAGTTCTCAAATCTGCACATCAGTAGCTGCACCCGGCTGCCTCCAGGTGTATTCCCTGCCTCCCTCCATCAGGATGTGGGATTTGATCTCACCAGAGTCCCTGGAGTGTAATTAAAATGCTGAATTCCTGCTCCTTTCTCAGCTGCTAAATGCAGGTTGTGTGTGCAGAGTGAGGAACACACTCCTCGAGAAGGACTTGGAAATGATGAAAAGGAACATGCCCAGGGCCTGGGGTTTTACTGACTCCCATCCCACCTGCCCCTTGGTGGGACACCCCTGACCAGCAGGAGGCAAACAGGGTCACATCCCTTCCCCGCTCCTCCTTCCTCCAGTCCTGCTGCTGTGTATCTGCCCCAGTGCCAGGCTGGCACTTGGTGCCCCCGAGCGCTGCCTGCTCTGGGGGTTTGGGCATTTCATTTGGAGTGTCTGAGCTTGGAGGTGACAGCACAGCCCTGCTCTCCCCCAGAAGGTTCCTATCCTGACAGCATCCAAATGATAGAGAATTTTCAATGAGCTGAGCCTCAGAAGAGGGAGCAAATAAAAGCATGAAAATATGGTGTAAAAATTAACTTTTTTCTAAGTCACTTGGGTTGTCTGGGTTTTATAACTTCTAAAGGGTGTGAGGTTGATAATTCTGTATCATGGGATTTTTTTTTTTTTTTTGCAGAGACAGAATAACTGGCAAGTAAAAAAACTCGTAGCAGCCTCCACAAAGCACCAGCTAAGGTTTTCTTTGCTCTTTTACAATAAGCTAATGCAGAGAAACAAAGGCAAAAAACCCCCCAAACCCTGTTTGGTCAAATAATTCCCTTGCTTGCAACACAATTTTTTATTTTTTTTTTAAAAAGAAAATCCAATGCTGTAAGTAACTAGAGTCATTTATCAGGAGATTAAAGAAAACAAGCTCACTTCCTCCCCTGAAAGAAAATGAGCTAAAATATCATTGACAGATGGCAATCTGAGGCTGGAGTAC
This sequence comes from Pithys albifrons albifrons, assembly GCF_047495875.1. Classification (NCBI taxonomy): domain Eukaryota; kingdom Metazoa; phylum Chordata; class Aves; order Passeriformes; family Thamnophilidae; genus Pithys; species Pithys albifrons. Next base: position 12,277,848 of record NC_092475.1, read on the forward strand.
TTTATTACAGGCTGATGACACCATTTTCTCTCTCGTATTTACAAGTGTGGCAGGTACTTTTACACAGCTGAATGGAAAGAACCTGTTTAGCTGAATGCTGAGGTTTGGCTCCTTCTCCCCCCTCTCAGCCAAGAGAAAAATCCTGGCTGTAATGTCACAATAAATCTGGTAGTTATGAAAATGAGCACAAGAGCCCCAGCCAGGCCAGGCACAGCTTTTCCTGAGGAAATTTAATCTCCCTGCACATCTCTCTCTGCTGGTGTCTCTGTCCAGCAAAGCCCTGCAGCCCTTTCCCAGCACAGCCTGACGATTCTGCTGCCTCATTCGGGGTTTAAGTATCTTGTGAGAGACAAATAAACTGCTTTTTAACAGGGAAAGAGCAGCAATTGCTGCTGGGGTGTGAGGACAGCAGAGAGCCAGGATGGCCCGTGGCACTGCTGTGGCTACAGAAGTTTTCTTTCAAAGAAAAGTTCTTGCTTTCATTCTTTCCACTCATTTTAGCTCTGGAAATATAGCTCTGTTACAGATAGAGGAGTGATGAGAATACAAGGGAGAAAAGCTTGTTTTTAGCTGAGTTTCCTAAGCAAACAAGCTCTTAATGATCCTTTTGTCCAACAGTGGTTCTTTCCCTACACCCAATCTTTGAAGGTCTAGGACTATTTCACCTTCAGCTTCCAAGATACTATTTCCTAAATCATACATTAAAATAGGGAGTCAGGGTTAGGAAATGCATCCCAGCAGCAGCTTCGCTGAGGCTGAAGCATCTTGAGTTCAATTCCTATCAGGCATCAAGAAATCCAAACCAGCAGAGTCTGGTAGGAAGTCAGGCTGCCTTCATAACCCTGCTCACAAGTCCACACAGGGACTGGAGAGACTGAAGGGACACTGTAACACCTGGGGGAGTGTTTAGGCACCAAGAAAAACTCATTTGACTTCTCAACTTCAAAAGGAAAGGAATATTTTGTGTTAAAAATAGTTCAGGGGGTAAATTAATCTGGTTGGGAACAAATAACAAACAACATTCGTCAGCTCTACATTTTGTTGTGCAAGAATCATAGAGGTATAGAATCCCAGACTGATTTGGGTTGGAAGGGACCTTAAAGATCAATTAATTCCATTCCCCTGCCATGGGCAGGGACACCTTCCACCAGCCCAGGCTGCTCCAAGCCCTGTCCAACCTGGCCTTGGACACTTCCAGGGATGGGGCAGCCACAGCTTCTCTGGGCACCTGTGCCAGGGCCTGCCCACCCTCACAGGGAAGAATTTTTTCCTAATTTCTAATCTAAATCCATCCTCATGAAGTAAATCTGAAGTAATTCAACTCTAATTCCACAGGAGTTCCTGCAGACAATTTGAACTACTTTGCTGGAAGGGATATGGTTGAACTAACAAGCACAGCTTTATACCCAACCAGGGAAGTCTGTAAGTCTCAATTAAATCCATGAAAAACTCCTGGCTCTGTGGGATATCACCTCCCTGGATCCTCACACACAGCCACCCCTGGGGTGCCTCACACTCCCTGCTGCACCAAGCCATGTTGTGCAGGAGATGTTCCCAGCAGGAGATAATAGTGAGCAATTGAGGGCAAAAATAGGGTGGTATATATGGGAAAAAAAAAACAAAAAGAGTTGCAGCTCTTCACTGATCAGACAGAAAAGGCTGGGAGGAAAGAGGGCAAGTCATTAAATCCAAATCTTGGCTGATAGAAGAAGATAGCTGTGTCTTCTCTTGCAGGATTTTTGAGGAAGGAAGGAAGTCAGTAAAACACATTTTCAGCACTGCTGCTGTGCCCCATTACTGCAATTATTTAGCAAAGAGATGCTTGAGCCTAAATAAATACTGTGGCTTTGAGAAAGGTTCTTTTCATTTGTGCAGGTTCGGCGGCGCATTAAGGGCTGTGGGCACCATTATTTTCAAAGAATAGATTCTCTTTCATGAGACCATATACGGGATTTCTTTTGCTTTCTTCCCAAGGATAATAGAGAATAGCAGAAACTTGACATCATAATAGAGTTCAAGTGCCTTAGCAGTGTATCTACCCTCCAAGAATTATAAAGAAGCTGAGGCTAATGTACTTTTGTGAGTGTGTGGCACAGGCAGCCCCATTTGTAGCTCTGGCAAACCAACAGACTGTTGCCTCTTGTCCATGCACTGAGGCAGCTTTGGGGATGATCTAACACTGCTGATTCCAGCCTGATCAGCTGCTATTGCCTAATTATACAAGCAAAACAAATCCAGACTGTTTAAGGTAGAAGGGGGAGGTGGGAGGGGGAGTTGCCATAAAACACTGAGGGAGAACTGTCTCCTCTTTTCAAACATGTGGTAAAACCCAAGAGTTGTTTTCCCCTTAAACAGGAATGCTGCAGCCACGGATCCACAGACCAATTTACTTCTCTTTTCATAATGTGCCAGTCTGCATGCAATAAAGCTGTCAGGCACAGCTCGAGAGCAATAAAGATGGGAAAAACTGGTATTTAACAGGCCAGGCATCATCTGCACTGTGTCACTGTGCATTCAGAGGGGTGCTCGAGTAAAAGGCCATTTTGCAGAATGACAATTTGTGTGGCATCTCTTTTCGTCTCTCCTCTCATTCCCATTCCCATTCCCTGGGTTTCCTCGGCAGGAGTGGGGAGATTCCTGCCTCCCTGGCAGGCACTGAGGCTGCCCAGGGCACCCACACAGGGAGGGCAAAAGCAAAGGGCAGGACGTGGCACTGAGTGCCATGGTCTAGTAAATGGACTAGAGTTGGACCAAGGGTTGGACTCGATGATCTTGGAGGTCTTTTCCAACCCAATCCATTCTATGATCCTATGATTCTATGAAGCTCTGAAGAAAACAGGATGGGGAAGCTACTCTGTTTTAGCAGTCTCAGAGCAGATATGGAAAGCTAAAGATCACCTACATTCATAGATAAAGGGAATGAAAGACAAAACCCTGATACACAAGAAGCTGAAGATGTGTCTGCTTCAGCTACAACTCACAGGTGTTGGGTACAGTGTCCCAGCCTGGAAAAATAGGAATACTCTAAAATCTTGGACTTTTATACCCCAGCACCACCATGGCCTGTACACTCAAACACTCACTGGGTCTTCAGAACAAATAACAGAAGGGACAGTCTTTAAGAAATACATATTAAATGCAGTCCCAGGTATAAAAACCTCATCAAGCCCTGCAACAGCAGCATCTAAATATATGATTCTTATTTTAAACAGCTGCTCTGAAAACACATCTCCACCTTCCAAGATGTTCATCTCGCAACTCAGAGGCAAAACTTTGCAAACCATTCTGATGTAACGACTTGCCTTCAGAAACTGCAACTCCACATGGAAATGCAGGGAAGGATCCAGGAGGTACCAGGTCACTCTGAGCCAAAACACCCCAAGGGACAGGAATGGTGACCAGAAGGATGCACAAAAGAAATGAACTTCTGGACTTTGTAGTCTCATAAATGTGGTTTGTCAAAAGGAATAGGAATAAAATAATTAGAGGGCTTTGATCTTCTGTCATGCTCCACCACCCCCAAGTGATTTGCTCTTTTGAGCATCTCCAGAAGGTTAAAACACAGAGTAGCATCTGGCCAACCCCCTCTCAGGAAAAGAAATGGATTCCTGCAAAATCCCATTGAATCATAATAGGTTTAACAATGATATATGGGGGAAACAACCAGGCAGTGCACAGATCTGAAACCAACCACCAGCACTGCTGGGTTCAGGAATCATATTTATTTATGTACTGCCATCATCAAGTGATAGAATGACTGGGTGGATTGTGTTCTATCTGCAGTCACAGACAGCCAAATGGGCTGCAGATACATGACATTTGATTCAGGACTTTTACAGCTACTTGGCAGGACTGTTTTGTTCTGGGAGCATCAGCAGCCCTATAAATAAGTTATTGATTTTAATTTGTGGGCAGAATATTGTTTAATCTCTGCAAATCACCTCCTGTTCCTCTGTATAAAGTCAGCAGAAGGAAATAAAAGTATTGAATATCTGCTAAATTGCACTGGGTTAAAAATCTGCCATCAGTGACATTTTACCCTTCAAAACCAACATTCTACTAAATTGAGTTTCTTCTGGTGGTAACAGACGTCCCCTCCACAGAATGGCCCTAGAAAATTGGTGGGATTTCAATGAGATACAGTAAACCAAGTAGTTTTGGCTTCACTGTGGCTCCTTTTGGGGTGTGGGGCTGCAGACAGGCTCACCATCACTGTGGGTGGTCCCTGCAACTGCAGAGGGGTTTTTGGAGGAACCAGCTGGGTTCTGCTCAAGGAAACAGTCAGGACAAAGGTTCTCTCTCACTTGTGGGTCTTTTTTCACTCCCCTGATCCTACACAGTAAATTACTGTGTCTCAAGGGATCAATTATCTGCCAGTCCCAGAGCACTGCAGTCCAGGAAACATCCCAAATTCACCTTGATTCAAACACAGAATTTTAGCTGAGCCATGTTCACATCTGATTTTGCTGCTCATTTGCAGTTTGGCCATTAACAGCTGGTGTCTTGAAGTCATTGCCCTGGGGAAGCTGAAGGGGCTTGTGATGGAGCTGTTAGTGCTGCCTGCAGGGGACAAGGTTCACCTCCTGAGAATGATAGGGTTGGAAGTGACCTTCAAGATCATGGATTTCCAAGCTCTTGCCATGGGCAGGGACACCTTCCACTAGACCAGGTTTCTTAGAGCTCCATCCAGCTACTTAATGGATTTAAAAATGACATAAGCCAGGCACTGAACCCACTCTCTTTGGGGTTAAAACACTCATCCAGTCCATTCTAGTAGGTACTTTATAGTAGTTTTAGTAGAAAACTGCAGTTGGGTGCTGAGCTTTTGGTCTACACTACACACTGACATTGCATGTAGGGAATAGAATGAATGTATCACTTTTTCTTACTGCATTTATTTATTATTGCATTTTCCTTGAAGTCAAGATGGAATTGCATACTGATCCCTGGAAGTTCCCCCTTGAAATTCCCCAGCCCACTTTTTCCAGCCATAGTATCAGCTATTACAACACCACATTTTCAAGTAACCTTGCAATTCAGAAAAGTCCTGTTGAGAAAAGTGTTTGCAAATTAACCTTTGAAATTATGGCCACTCACAGCCCTTCCACAACTTGACTCCTGGAGCAAAGCCTGTCTCCCTGGAAATCCTGTTCAAAATGCCAGCCAAATAAACCCATTAGAGCCATAACAGCTCAAATTAATGTCAACATGTCAGGACATATGTCTAATTTCAGTTTGGAGACTTGAAGATTGGAACCCTCATTACAGGCACCATCAGCTGTTTCCAAACAGCCTTCAGGTCTAGAGAGATTCATTTTAAATGAGGAGCATCAAGGTGAAGCTCACAGAGCTGTTCAGATGCTGCATTAATTCCAGTCACTTTGCCACATCTGTGATTATCATCACCGTGGCTTCAATCACTTGCTCAGACTTGCTGCTGGTGTAGTTTCCTCGGCCTTTCCACACATCTTTCTTCTCAATGGGACACAGCAAGGGAAAACATTCCCTGTGACCTTCAGGTGGGATTGATGGGCACGAGGACCTGAGCTCAATGAAACAGGGCACCTGCTCTGCTCTGCCCAGACGTGCCAGAGCTGTGAGGAATCCATGCCCATCTCCTGATCAGGCTGGCTCAGCACCTCTGACAATCATAGAATCACAGAATCATAGAATGGATTGGGTTGGAAAAGACCTCCGAGATCATCAAGTCCAACCCTTGGGCCAACTCCAGTCCCTTTACCAGATCATGGCACTCAGTGCCACGGCCAAGCTCACCTTAAAAACCTCCAGGGATGGTGAATCCACCCCCTCTCTGGGCAGCCCATTCCAATGCCTGAGCACTCTCTCTGCAAAGAAGTTTTTTCTGCTCTCCAACTTCAATTTGCCCTGGCAGAGCTTGAGCCCATTATGCCCCCTTGTCCTATTGCTGAGTGCCTGGGAGAAGAGACCAACCCCCACCTGGCCAGAACTTCCCTTCAGGCACTTCCAGACAGTGCTGAGGTCACCTCTGAGCCTCCTCTTCTCCAGGCTAAACACCCCCAGCTCCCTCAGCCTCTCCCCACAGCACTTGTGCTCCAGTCCCTTCTCCAGCCTCGTTGCTCTTCTCTGGCCCCGCTCCAGCCCCTCAATCTCTTTCCTCAACTGAGGGGCCCAGAACTGAACACAACACTCAAGGTGTGGCCTCCCCAAGGCAGAGTCCAGGGGAAGGGTCACTGCCCTGGCCCTGCTGGCCACGCTAGTTTGGATCCAGGCCAGGATCCCCTTGGCCTTCTTGGCCACCTGGGCACACTGGTGGCTCCTGTTGAGCTTCCTGTCCCTCAGTCCCCCCAGGTCCCTCTGCCTGGCTGCTCTCCAGCCACTCTGTGCCCAGCCTGGAGCGCTGCAGGGGTTGGGGTGGCCAAAGGGCAGGACCTGCACTTGGCCTTGTTGAACTTCATCCCATTGGAATCAGCCCATCTCTCAAAGGCCTGAAATGGCCCTGAACACTGAACTGAAAGCATTAAATCACTCAAACTTGAATGTACTGTAGTGAAAAAGCAGAACACTAACCTGTGTGCATATTGACTCTGGTGCATAGAAAAGGAGAGTTGAGCTTGGATTTACAGCAGTATTGAGAAACTCCAGGCAGTATTGAAACCCTTTGCATTGGGTGATATAAAAAGGCAAAGCAGCAGACAGGCCTTTTCACAGATTTCCTGCCATTTTGCTTCAGATGACACGAGGGAGTGGAACAAACAGGAGGGGAGATGGATGGGAGTGATGTGAGATCACAGAGCTGTGCATAACCTAAGCATATGCACGACCTGATTCTTCGACAGCATGTTTATAATCACTGCTTAATCTCTCCTCTTCTGTTTTGAATTTTATAAGTATTTATAGATAATTTCACCCTCTTGTTATGCAACTTCCAAAATAGAAAAGAAAAAAACTCCCACTTGTCCTCTGATCCCATTGTCTCTCACTGCTTTCAGGAGAATCCTTGTTTTTTTCCAGGTTATACACATCTGATGCTTCTGAATGTGGGGTTTAAAATTTCTTACAGCTGAGCCTCTCTGTTCCAAACAAAACAGCACTGCTCAGTTCCTGTCAATAAAAGAAAGAAAAATTGAAGATGACCTTTTGACACAACTGAGACACGAGGGTGGACTCCACTGTGTGCAAAACTTCCAGGACTCTGTCAAAACTAATACTTGTTGTTCTCAGCAACATTTCAGTTATTCAACCAAACCTGAGAAATGCTGATGATGCAAAATCGAATCTCAGTTGAAGCTTCTCACAGTGAAGAAAAGCTTCTGTACAAATTCTGGAATAAAAACTACCAATATCCCTTCTGAACTCATGCTAGAGGAAGGAATAATATACTATATATTAGGAAAAAAGGGACTACCTACAGCTGTCTATCCCATTAATTGTGCTGGAAAGCTGCTTAGTTATGAACATGGAGTTTGCTTGGGAGCAGAACAAGAGACCACAGAATCATGGAATGGTTTAGGCTGGAAGGGACCTTAAAGATGATCTTGTTCCACCCCCTGCCATGGGCAGGGACACCTCCCACCAGCCCAGGTTGCTTCAAGCCCTGTCCAACATGGCCTTGGACACTTCCAGGGATGGGGCAGCCACAGCTTCTCTGGGCAACCTGTTCCCACCAAAACTGGCAAACCACCAGGAGCAGCTCCAAGCCCTGCAGTGTGTAGGCACATACACACCTGTACACACCTGCACACATAGACAAGAATGGTCAATGGAAGGCAAAGAAATTTCCAATCCACTTAAGTCTTAATTTTCCCTCTTGCATTTATTGGATTAGTTGGCTCAAGTCTGAACTGCTGACTGCTGCTGTTTGCCCCTGGGCAGCCCATGCCCAAGGGAACATTCCCAGCACTCCAATCACATTGAGCTGCATTCCCTGCACTTGCCACCACAGCTCTGTGGGCAGTGCATGGAACAGACTGACAAGATTTAATTGAGTTTTAAGGAGAAATTACCCAGAATGTCTGGCTTGAAAAACATTTTCTGAATCAGCTCCAAAAGTTTCTGGAGAGCAAGTCAGGCCATCAGAGACAAATTAATGGGGAAATTTCATGTGAGATGGTCAAAGTACATGATAAATGCAATTAATAAGACACTAGATTAGATTTTGACATTCAATCCTATTCAGTAGATAAAGTGGGAAACTGCTCTTGTGTGCCAGGAGCAGACCAGGGGCACTTGTGGTGCTTTCCTTCACTTGGCTCCGGAGTTTTCTCCAGGCTAAGGACAGCCTGGCCTGGCCAGGTCCCTGGGCAGTGGCTTCAGAGGAAACTGTAGCCCTGCCTACTCCTGCTCTTCTCCAAGCCTTTTCCACTTTCCAGCCAAGTTCTCCACAGCTGGAGGAAGCAAAACAGTAACTGTTCTTCCCATGCACACTCTGTACCAAGTTACCCCAAACCTGAACCTTTCAAAAGTTTTCCCCCTCTTGGGCTTTTCCCTCATGTCCTTTCTTTCCTTCATGGATTCCAATCAACCTCATAGGGATAATTTCAACTGAACATGACCCAAAGCAGGACTATTTTATTTATTACCATCAGCAAATACTCATCAGGTGCAAAGTAGGCTGAGGAGGAAAATTAGGTGGGGGAGTGAGTAAAAGTAGGCTGGAGGTGAAAAAATGGACCATCTGCCCAATTTTATGTTCTCTGCAAGGTAACCAGGAGTGTTGCATGTGTGGTACAGGATCGGGGAAAAATGGGCTGTACTGGATAGAAACATGCCCTGAACACTTCAGCTCTGCACAGATGCAGCATTTCTCTTCCAAACATTGCCCAGACTTGGCAGGGGAGTGAAGGAAAGGCATAGGCAGGTTCTTCATCAGGGGATTGACAAACGTGAGCTCCTCAAGCTGGTACTGCACCAGTCAGTGCCTGCTGGAGAGGGGTGGGCAGCTCCCATCACAGACTGTGCCAGAAGCCCTGTGTCTGCTCTCCATTAATATCTGAAGCATAAATACACTTTCCATGGTTCAGCATGAGATAAAATCCTGCAAACAGCACTTCAAATCTGCATTCCAAAATGTCCCAACATTTCAAAGCTCACGAAAGTCGCTGTCGTGTTTTGACACATCCCTGTAAACACTGTGGCCATTTCACAGCTACCTCAGGCTCTCTTTTCATCTCCAACATGTTTCAGCCCTTTAATGCAATATTTAGAGCAATGTTGTTATTAGATTTTCCCCGGATGAAAGGATCTATAAATGTAAATGCCAGTTGCTAATTCTTGGTAGTACAAAATAATAGTATTAGTACATCACACAATAAGAAAAAAATTAAGCTGGTAATTTATACTTCTGAATTAGATACAGCAACAAAAGAGAGAGACAATTATACACCACAGTAAAATCTTCAGTGCACAGATTTAAGCATTCCTGTCTTTAGTGTTCAATTAGGGTGAAATTTACTTTCAATACAAGACATAATGCCAAGGGCTCTCACCCTCTGCAAAAATATAGGATTTCATCTCATCTGCCTCCACGCAAAGTCTTTTTTATTCTGGCAAAGCTGAAGGTTTAGCTCTGAAGAACAATTTGATTTGCATTACACATTGCACTAACAGGCTGCAGTGAGCAGATTTATCTGCTGAATGAATGTGTTCTAATAGGCCTGATGATCTGTCTTTATAGTATCATTTGATTAACAACAAATTTATTCTCTTGGCAGCTGTATTCCTTAATCAGGTATTCATTAAGCAATAGCATATAAATATGTATAAATGTCAGATTTATGGATCAGAGACTACAATAATTCCATTTGAGAAAGGTGGATTGTCTATACTTCTAATTAGTTTCCCTTTAAATAGGCTCATCATATCTATATATTTGTACACACTCAGGGCCTGATTTTTCAGAGCCAAGGGTGCCTGTCCAATTGGACACATTCCCTTCATCTGGAGCCTCACTGGACTCCTCTGACCAGCCCTCCCAGCCCTGCTGCTCAATTACATTGGGCACCACACCAACCTTCTCTGGTTTTATAGGGGGTTCATTTCCAAAACTGAGTAACTCATTGTCCCAGTTGAGCAGGTGGGACCAGCTTATCCCTGTGTGGGTGTGACCAAAGCTGTGCATTCTAAACCCTCTCTGCCATTGCCCAGCAACTGTTCCCAATGGCCCATTGGCAGCAGCTGCCCAGGGCACAGCTGAGCCCTCAGGCTGGGAGCTGGCTGGGAAAGAAGCCTGGCAGAGGAGCTGGGAGAACTGCCCTGCAGGGAGTCCTTGGCACCTCCACACCCACCTGAGGGCTCAGCTCTGCCCATGGGCCAGCAACGATTCCAAAATCCCCCCTGACTGCCAGAGTCAGATCCCCCAGTGTGGAACTCCCTGCCCTGGGGGAGGCACTGGGGGCTCCCACCCAAACCTGAGGGGAAAGAATCTTGGGCTTTGGGGACTCCTGGGACCACTCATAGGATCGAGAGGAGGAGCAGATCCTGGACAGGAGGAGCCCACCACTCTCCACCAGACTGTGCCATCATCTGTACCAACAGGTTTTTCACCTCCTTTTCCTTTGGACTCGGAGGAACCACGTGGGGCTCAGCACAGGGGCCACCAAACCCCCCTGTGTTTGTGCCCCAGGGGGCTGGGTTACACTGCTGGGGTTTGGGGGTTAAACCCAATTTCTCTTTGTGGCATTGTATTTATTGTAATATTGTTATTAAATTGTAACTGACTTATAATCTCTTTTGTGTTGGGTTCATTTCTCCTGCTGGTTTACCTTTAAACCAACACACTCTTTTATTTGCACATACACATACCTTGCACCTGTCCAATCTCTGCTTGTCACTCCATAACCTGGACACACAAAAATAGATGCTGGCAATGCATATGTACTGGCAAATGGGAGAAAAAGTAATTACTCAGGAGAATATCTTCAGTTAAACTGATCCTGGTTGTGATGATAATGAAAAACTGTCATACTTAGCAGGGAGAAATATTCTGTCTGTGGAATTCGACTGAGTCTTTTATGGTAGGTTATAGAGTAAGTTGATGAAAGTGCTTTTACCTTTCTTTTTTGAGCAGATTCTCTGGCAGCCACTTTTACAATTCATGGGAGGCTGGAAGAAAAAAAATTTAAAAAGTGGATGTGAAATAATCCTTAGTTTATTAGGGATAAGTACTGTTACTTTGATATCTGTACAGGAGGGAACGGGACTGGAGCTGTCAGACCCCTGTTGAAGTAAAAACTGAACTGGCTGTGAAAACACAGGTAGTTTGAACAGTGTTAGTGGCCTCTACTTCAGTGCACTACAAGCTGAAATTTAGAGCATCTACATTCAGAAGATAAAATTGTCAGCCAAGAACTGCAGATACCTGCAGAGAACTGTCCAGTGTAGCTACATTAAAAACCTAAAGAGGGTGAGTGTCCTCCAAATCACCCAGATCACTTGGCTTGGTCAAAATAACTGTTGCATTTGATTTAAAATTTTCTGAGAAGAAACCTGGTGACTGGAAAGGAACATCAACCCTGTGTAAGTCTTTCCATGGAAGAGGAACCCATCTCATGTTGCAGGTGCTCAGCCCCAGCTCTCCCTGTGCAATCCCAACACCTCCACAGCTACTCTCTAACCCAGCAGCTGAATGACACCTCTTGGCTCTCCAGATCACCAGGAATCAGGGTACATGGAGAACTGCAAAGACAAGGATGTGTCCTCCCCAGGGGTGGGATCCCTGAGAGGCACATTTTGTTCCCCTGAGACCGGATCGACGCCGTCACTGCTGCCTCCATCCCTGTGCATGGTGGAGGTGACAGGCTGACACAAACCCTGCAGATTTATGCCACATATTTTATTTTAATGAAGTACCAGACACAAAAACCTGGTAAGAACAAAGCTGCCTTCCCTGCTGCTCCAAAGCCTTACTGGAGTGTGTTAAACTCCCGACCCTGCGTGTTGTAAACGCTGTAGGTGCCAAAGCTGCATCTTTGCATCTTAACTGAGCCATTTTTCCATATTCTTTTCTGTAGTTCAGCATATCACACACACACTGGTTCCTTACACATCATCTGCATGGACTGCCATGAACCTGAAGCAAATCTCCACAAACAGAAGGAGTTTGAGTCCCAGCAGGATGTTCACTGGAACTGTGTAGAACCGACCTGTGGTTTTGGAGCAGAAGGGGTTAAAGGTCTAGTGCAGATTCCAGAGTGTGCTGTCCAGAATTGTAACAGGTGGAGACCACTCTCTAATCCTGCTTCTATTCCTAGCTGGAATAATTTAAATAAAATATGAAAAATTGCATGCAAATCTCAGAGATCCAAACCATGTTTCTGCACTGTTCTGGTATATCCAGCTCTGGCTCTGTTGCACTCATGGAGGGGCAGAAAATTTTGCTACACAGAAATAATGTGCAAGTAAATTAATAGCTAGAAATTATCCTTCATCATGCAGTTCCAGTTGGACTGCTTTTTTATTTATTTTATTAAGTTACTGCTCTGTTGTCTTTCAAATATGCAACAGGCATGGGGAGACTGATCCATGGCCATTTAATATCCAGCACATTGTTTTGTCTTGAGAAGGATATGAGAGTAATAGTTCCTTGCAATATTTAAGTCTACTGAGCCCTGCAGATCTCTTCTAATATCACTTGATTTATCAAATGTGATTTGGGGCTTATAGCCTATATAGAGGGAGTTCTCAAATTCCTAATCCATTTGGCAGTAAGTATCCTCTCTGCTTTACTACTTCATCTTACTTACTCACTGATCTGAAGGGTTGAAGTTTTAAACTCATTTATCAAGGACAAAAAAAAAAAAGGGATTTTATGATGAGTTTTGACAATTATATATGTCCCATTCCAGAGAGTAAATAAAATATGAGTGCCTATTTGCTGTGCCACTTAATGCAGGCCACCAAAGTGATGCCCTGTGATGGAAGATGTACAAGCTTTGCTGCTGAGAATACAGAATTGGAGCCACTTTGGAAGTCATCATGAAAATCAGAGTTTCCAGCCTAGTTTTTCCCACCCTGTGCTTTTCTGCAACAGAGAGTTCAGTGCTACAAGTGGCTCCCAGGCTCAGTAGGAGCCCCATTAGGTTTGAGTCCATGCCCTTGAGTGTTCTCAATCCAAGACTCTCCTGCTGCCATGTCCTGCCTGGTTCAACCACACCGAGTCCTGCTGCTCATTCTGCCTTCCTTGAGACACTCTCCCATCATCCAAGTGCTTTTTAAAAGCAGTATTCTAGGGCTGATTCACTTTTTCATTTGTAATGGACTGGTTTTGAGTGAGTAGATGTCTGGCCCTCTGTCTTTCACTTAATGACTTACAAAATTCAATAAGCAGAGCAAGCTAAATTACAGATACAGAATAAAAAGCACCAGGCCCTTTATTTCTTGCTCAGAGGCAAGTTGTGCAACTTTAATTTAACAGAAAATGATCAGCTTTATGACTGGATGTGTTGCAAATAAACTGACAACCTTTATACAATACAATTACTTTATTTTATGTGATATTATTATTATCTGAGCCATCTGACACTCTTATGGCTCATATAAAAATTCCTATTTTAGTGCAACTCTGTGTTTAAATAGATCTCTTTGTACTGCATGAAATAACCCCCTCATCTCACCTTAACATTTCCAGCCTCCAAAATATACAGAGCTCCATCATACCCTTCCTCTTCAAAGAGCTGGATTTAACATCTTGGTCCAAGAAAGGGTTTCCACTGGTTTGAATAACTATTAGATCATCCCAAAAGTGTGTCTATGGAATCAATTCAGCCCTGTGGGACTGGAAAGAAGGTTTTCCTTAAGCTAACTGACAATTTTGACCAAAAAAGAGGGATGTTTCTGGATGGAGAATCATGACCATTCAGCTATTTTGCTTCTGTTCCCTAAATAAATTCATTCAAGTGGCTGGCACTGAGCAGCACAGGCAGATATACCCATTCATTATCATCTTTCCTCGCTCCATGTCATGTATTTAATTCTTCTGATCCTTCCTCTCAAATCTCTCCTCAACCCTGGGATCCTGTGAGCAGCTTTTCCCCTTGTTCAGTGCAAATCCCCCCCAGAAAACAGGCAGGTAACTGCCATTACCTTTGACAATTACTTCAAAGCAGGAAAATTTTACCTGCTGTGTTAATTCACTCTCTGCCACTTGGCCAAAGGTGGCCTTGCCCTCCCTCTCCTGAGGTCTGAGCTCAGCCCAAGGGGACAAGGTCAGCTCTGATGTGAGGTGGCACAAGGGGCACAAGTGCCCCCAATTCCCAGCCCCTGCCCCAAGCAGCATCTCCCCCTCCATGCGTGGCCTGAGCACGGAGCTGGCTCTCTCTGCAGCTGCAGCCCACCCCGAGCACACAAAGGTACCTTTATACTCCTCTTCCTTTCATCTTTGCTCTGACAATGAATCTTTCAGAGCACGAGGAAGGGAGATGGGCAGAGCCAAGAGAGTTGCATTCAAGCCAAGCTCCCAATTCGGTGACACCATTCCCGGCACCAGGATCACATGCACCTGCTTTGAGAGCCCTGCACTGGATTCCCAGCACTGCTGGTGGTGTGGCCTGCCCTGTCAAGGGACACACCTCTGGAGCTGATGCTTTTCCAGGCACGGGGGAAGATTGAGGGCCTGGAGCAGGCCCAGAGAAGAGCAACGAGGCTGAAGAAGGGACTGGAGCACAAGTGCTGTGGGGAGAGGCTGAGGGAGCTGGGAGTGTTTAGCCTGGAGAAGAGGAGGCTCAGAGGTGACCTCAGCACTGTCTAGAACTACCTGAAAGGATGTTGTAGCCAGGTGGGGGTTGCTCTCTTCTCTCAGGCACCCAGCAGTAGGACAAGAGGGCACAGACTCAAGCTCTACCAGTAGAGGTTTAGGTTGGATATCAGAAAGAAATTCTTTGCAGAGAGAGTGCTCAGGCATTGGAATGGGCTGCCCAGAGAGGGGGTGGATTCACCATCCTTGGAGGGTTTTAAGGTGAGATTTGATGTGGCACTCAGTGCCATGATCTGGTGATCACAGTGGGGCTGGATCAAGTGTTGGTCTTGATGATCCCAGAGGTGTCTTCAAACCCAACTGATTTTATGATTCTAGGATTCTGTGTATGACATCTGCCTATTAACTCTTCCATCCCACGACTGCCCAGGGCAGTGGTCACAGCACCAAGTCTGACAGAGTTCTAGAAACACTTTGACAATACTCTCAGACACATGGTGTGACTCTTGGGGATGGTCCTGGCCAGGAGTTGGACTCAATGATCCTTGTGGGTCCCTTCCAACTCAGCATACTCTGTGATTCTGTAGTCACAGAACGGTTAGTGTTGGAAGGGACCACAGTGGGTCATCTGATCCCACCTCCATGCCCCAGCAGGGTCATCCCAGAGCACATGGCACAGGATTGTGTGCAGGTGGCTCTGAAATATCCCCAGTGATGGAGACTCCACCCCCTCTCTGGTCTCTGTTCAGTGCTGGGTCACTGCACAGCCAAGAAATTCTTACCCATGTTCAGGTGGAACTCGCTGGGCATCAGTTCCTGCCCGTTCCTCTTGTGTCATTGCTGGGCAACACCTCCCTATGCCCCACAGCCTGATCTGATGCTGGGGTTGGATGTAGAGGAATCAGGAAATACAGGTCAGATGCAAAGTTCCACCTCCAGGAGATGTGGTGGGCTCTGGGAGAGGCATTGGGGGACTGGGGCCCCCAACAGAGACCCCTGCCAGTCTGGGTGGAAGAAACATGGTCTAGGGAAGGTGTCCCTGCCCATGGCATGGGGGTGGAACAAGATAATCTTTAGTGTCATTTCCAACCCAGGCCATTCTAGGATTCCAAGTTAAACCCATCCCCATGAGTTCATCAAATTATTGGCAGGAGGCTGTGACCAGAGCAGCCCTTTCCTGACTGCACACACTTCTCTCATGTGTGTCAAGATGAGCAGTCACCTCTTCTGTATAAGCAGGGCTGAAAATTCCTGTGTTCTTTACAGCATTTATCTCTTTCCAGCTGCTGCCAGAGTGTGATCCAAGTCATTTAGCCGTGTATCTAAATCCTGTTTTCTCCTGAGAATGTGTGGAAAATACTTCGTTTTTTTAGCAATAAGTGCACTGTTGATGTAAACAAGATTTTTTCTGAGCTTTTTTAAGTGAGATAATTAAGAATACATGATAAAACAGATTATTAGTAGGAAACAGCAAGTAGTAAACCCCATCTATGTGATGTTGGAATATTATCAGGTTTCTTCTACAAGAACTGCAGACACAAACACCCTGGACATTCCCTTAACAGCACAAAGTCTTGGTATTCAGTCACAATTCTTTAAAAAATGTCATGAAAAGAACTAAGATTTAAGAACAATAAATGCTATTTATTCTTCATAGAATTATGGAGTATCCAGAGCTGGAAGGGACCCACAAGGACCATCCAGTCCAACCCCAGGCCCTGCACAGACATCCCAACAATCCCACCCTGTCCCTCAGAGTGTTGTCCAAACCCTCCTGGAGCTCTGGCAGCCTTGGGGCTGTGCCCACTGCCCTGGGGAGCCTGGTCAGTGCCCACCACCCTCTGGGGGAAGAGCCTTTTCCTGAGATCCAACCTAACCCTGCCCTGGCACAACTTCAGCCATTCCGTGGGTCCTGTCACTGGTCTCAGAGAGCAGAAATTGGTGCTTGCTCCTCCCCTGCCCCTCATGAGGAAGATGTGAACTGCTATGAGGTCTCCTCTCAGTCTCATCTTCTCCAAACTTAAATAGAACTGATGAAAAGGTAAACAAACATTTGCCAATATTTAATGTGTTAAAATGAAGAAAAAAAAGAAGGTGGAAAAAGTGGTTTCAGAAAAACTATAGAAGCCATTAGCATTTGGGGATCTTTTAAAATACAATTAATAAATACAATAAAAGGAAAGTGATCAAGTATTGTGACATTGGATAGCAAGCTATGAAGAGGAAAAACTGCATTTACCATAACAGCAAATCTTATTATTTCCTGGATCCCTGATGCTCTTGCGACTTCATGTGATCCTGTAAAGCATCTTGGCTGATTCAGAGAAATTACATCTCTGGCACCAACACATGACTCAAGCCCGAAGCCACCCTCAGAAAGGAGCTCTGGTTCCTGCTCTCACCACTTGCCATATGTCTCCTCTTTCTTCCTCCACCTTCTCAGCCTCATTTACTATGGAAACAAGGCTCATGTGATCCTGCTGCTTTTCCCATTCCTTTCACCTCACACACAACTCCTAAGCCGGGAGGTCTGTCCTGATCCAACTTGACAGGACAGCAGGAAGCTCAAAGGCAACAGGATATCAGAAAGAAATTCTTTCCAGAGAGAGTAATCAGGCATTGGAATGGGCTGCCCAGGGAGGGGGTGGACTCACCATCCCTGGAGGTGTTTAAGATGAAACTGGACATGGCACTGAGTGCCATGATCTGGTGATCCCAGTGGGGTTGGATCAAGGGTTGGACTTGATGATCTCAGAGGTCTCTTCCAACCCAACTGATTCCATGTTTCTGTGATCCTCACAAGTGGTGATGGGCAGCTGGAGAAGGGGAAGGAGAAACAGAAACACATTAATGCCCCCTAAGTGCCCAGCAGGGCACTAAGGGCAGCATTATGAGTTAATTACAGTGGCCACAAGGGAGCTGTAAGGCCACAGAATGGTTTGGGTTAGAAGGGACCTTAAAGACCATCCGACTCCACATGGGACACTTTCTACTAGACCAAGTTACTCCAGCCCAAAGAGAAGGGTCTTAAACATGCAAGGATTGCACTGTAATCCCAGGCAGGAAATTCAGTCAGCCAGTGGACACACATCCATAGAAAATGAGGCTTCAGCAATTTTTACTCTCATAGATCTACTTGTATTTTCTGTTTTGCTGTTCTATCTTCTTCTCCTATTAGAACAAAAAAAGACAGGGTCAGCCAGGCAAGACTTCACTATCTCTTTGCAGCACTGCTGTTTTGCTGCTGCAAGTGAAGCTAAAAGCAAAGTTTCAGTCTCCCCACCTGAGTGCTGATCAGATCACAGGCTCTCTCTGCTGCTCTACTCGTATGACTGCCAGGAAAAGTGTTCCACAGAAGGCAGAGGATGCATCTTTCCTTTGCTAATCTCTTCTTCCTCCTGTTGTGAGTGTCTTGGGTTTTTTTTCTTTCTTCTTTTTTTTTCCTCTAGGCATCAGAATTAGATTTCAACAGGAACAGAAGCAACAGCAGTAACATCAGCTCCACTGTCTCTACTAACTGCTCTTTCCTCCCAAATATTTTTTTCCACACCACCAGAAAGTATCCAAACCTCAGTTTTCCTCAGAAAAAGATCTCTCAATAGCTAAAGGACAAAGGATTAAGGGATATTGTTAAAATTAAAACCCTCCTTAATGCCTAACATCTTCAATTCTTTTAACTATTTTTTTTTCTTTTCCTGTATTTCTAATGACAGGTTAGAAAGATTTTTAAGGCTGATTGTTGCCATGGGATTAAGCACCCTGGAGTCTATTAATTGAAATCCCAAGAGTTTCTTTAACTAGTTAGTGTGCAACATGAGCAGGGTCATGCTGACATCCTTATTTCAGCCCTCTTTCAAGGAAAATAATTGGGCTACTCCCAACAACTTACAATTAAACTTAAGCTGAAGGTACCAAGTAAAATCTCTGCCTATTAGCCTGTGTCAAAATGGCTGGTGTTCTGAATGCTAAAATTTAAAATGAAAGAGAAATGAGAACACAAAATGTCTCATGATGAGCTCAGACTTCTGGTAGTTTGGGCCTTGATCAATTTTTTTTTTCAGCACTGAAGACTGACATTATTCCTTTCCTTGGGTATTGGGGGAAGGTGGAGCGGAGTGTTAGGTCTGGAATTCCATCACACTTTGCTTCTTAGAGTGACAAGTGACTCCTTCTGCTTTCTCAAGGTGTGCATTGATATGGTGGGAATGGCTTCAAACAGACAGAGAGCAGACTTAGATTAGATATAATGAAGAAATTCTCCCCTGTGAGGGTGGGCAGGCCCTGGCACAGGGTGCCCAGAGAAGCTGTGGCTGCCCCATCCCTGGGAGTGTCCAAGGCCAGGTTGGACAGGGCTTGGAGCAACCTGGGCTGGTGGGAGGTGTCCCTGGCAGGGGCTGGTACTGGATGATCTTTAAAGTCATAGAATCATAGAATGGATTGGGTTGGAAAAGACTTCCGAGATCATCAAGTCCAAGCCTTGGTCCAACTCCAGTCCCTTTACCAGATCATGGCACTCAGTGCCACGGCCAAGCTCAGTTCAAAAACCTCCAGGAAGGGGGAATCCACCCCCTCTCTGGGCAGCCCATTCCAATGCCTGAGCACTCTCTCTGCAAAGAATTTTTTTCTGCTCTCCAACTTCAATTTCCCCTGGCAGAGCTTGAGCCCATCGTGCCCCCTTGTCCTATTGCTGAGTGCCTGGGAGAAGAGACCAACCCCCACCTGGCCAGAACTTCCCTTCAGGCAGTTCCAGACAGTGCTGAGGTCACCTCTGAGCCTCCTCTTCTCCAGACTAAACACCCCCAGCTCCCTCAGCCTCTCCCCACAGCACTTGTGCTCCAGTCCCTTCTCCAGCCTCGTTGCTCTTCTCTGGCCCCGCTCCAGCCCCTCAATCTCTTTCCTCAACTGAGGGGCCCAGAACTGAACACAACACTCAAGGTGTGGCCTCCCCAAGGCAGAGTCCAGGGGAAGGGTCACTGCCCTGGGCCTGCTGGCCACGCTACTTTGGATCCAGGCCAGGATCCCCTTGGCCTTCTTGGCCACCTGGGCACACTGGTGGCTCCTGTTGAGCTTCCTGTCCCTCAGTCCCCCCAGGTCCCTCTGCCTGGCTGCTCTCCAGCCACTCTGTGCCCAGCCTGTAGGTCCTTCCAACCCAAACCATTCCATGACTCCACAACACTGGATTCACCAATGACCTACTGAGGAGACTTAAATGATAAATAAATTGATAAACTATCAGATGATAGATAAATTCAGTGTTGCAGTTCAGCTGTACAAGCTAAAACCAACCTACTTGTGTAGATCTACTCTGTGCTACCACAAGTGACAAGAAGCAAAATTGCCTTTATGTAGAGGTTGACAACTGAATATCTTCCACATGGGAGATGTGCATATCAGGAATATATAGGCACCTGGAAGTGCCAAATTCTGTCACTATAAATCTTTATTTGATTTGTAACTGCTGGGCTGGAAACTTATTCTAAATTAGGGCTCTTGGGGGAAGGAGTTACTTGTTGGGTTTTAATTTTCTGCAGTTGTTCAACCTTTGCAACTTCAGAAAGAAATCACAGATAGCTGAAATATTTCATAAGAACTGTGTATGTACCCTGTATGCAAACTGGGTAGCAAACAGCTGTAATTAACTCTGGCCTTGTAAATAACTCATGAAAATGAAGTTAAATACATGTAGCTGTCAACAACTGCATAACCAGGAGCCAAACAATGCGATCGTTCATTTGGAAAAGTACCATAAATGTCAGCCATGGAAAAGTAAGTCACTTCTGTAGGCACAGGAAAGGATATTAGAACCAAGCAATGCTCAACTTCATAACACTGCAAAACTTAAATGAAAGTCCCAGCGTGAAGGGCTGAGTAGAGTCAATAACCCAAAGCTGAGCTCCCAGTCCTTCCAGCCTTCCCAGAGCTCTCCCTGCTCCACAGGGGCTTCTTCTACAAAGGGATCAAACAATTAACTCCCATTTTAAACCAAACCAGAGAACAGGCAGAATTTCAGCGAGGATCCTGCACAACAGACCTCCCCTGTGTGATTAATGAAGTGTTGAGGAGGATGAATGCACACAGCAAAGCCCTGAGCAAGGCAGCACCACCTTGGAGAAAGCTGAGAGGAAATACTCTGGTTTAAGAGCTCTTTGGGAGCCAAGGCAGAGACAAAAGTTCCATTCAGTTCTGCTCACTGTCTTCCCAACTTTAAACTGCTGAAAATGGCTGAACAGGAAGACTTCACACTCTTGAGACTCCATAATTTGCTTGATGAATGCTTTAAAAAGAGATGGGCTGGAAAAGAAGATCATTGAATTTAAGCAAAATATAGTAGTCCCATCACTTCTGGTGTCAAGAGGCAAGGCAGATGATTCACAGATGAGAAAGGAGCTCAGCTGTAAAGGTGGGAAGATGGAATAAGAATGAGCAAGTGTTTCATGAGGAACAGGTAGAAAGAACACTACCTGTCTGGGAGAACCAGAAAGAATTCCAGTATTGGTTATTAGAGAGCCAATTGCATCAGGTATTTTCAAGGCAAGGGGAAGAAATTAAGATGAATAATCTTTCTCAAGGCAGGGTGATGAAAACCACTCCAACTGGTGCCCTTGGATCCAGAGGCTGACACAGAATTTGTTGTTACTCCCTGTTCTTCTTGTATTAAGGTTTGGTCCCTGCAGATGCCACTCCCTCCCCTCACTTCTCTCTGGAAATTTCTGAATTCTGAGCACTGGCTGCTGTGATAAAGCCATTTTTACCACCCAGTGTTCAGCACAGGGTTTGCTGTGAGGGTGGCAGCCCATGGAAGCAATCTTTGCAATTCCTGTTTTGGAATTACTGCTGAACCCTTTTTTCCCCCCTTTAGTTCTGTTTTAAATCAAGCCTGAAATTTTCTTCCTTTACAGAAACCTTTAAAATCTTCTCATTTTCTCTGGATAATACAGCTCTGAACCACATTGTTATACTGTAAGAAAAGGACTCTTTTCTGTCACTTGGAAACCCACGCCTCGTTTTGAACTGAAATAAACCCACTAATAAAATTAATCAGAACTACTATTCCTCTGGAGAGAACCAGGGAAAATATGATGGGCTATAAACTGAACCACAGGTTTCCAATAATACAGCACAGTCAATACCAAGGAACAAGCCCTTTGCTAGCTGGGACACAGCAGACCTCAGCACAAGGTCAGGAAATTACTGCAGGAAAACAGCACAGATAAGGATAAAAAAAAAACCTGAAGAAGGCCAGATAATAAAAAACTTGTAAGCACATTGAAATTCCTCCAGAGGGTCTGCAAGGATAAATCCTTGTCCATTGTCCAAGACAGAAGCTTCAGTTTTGAAATGGGCTAAAATTGCTGTTGCTGGCACATCATTTTGGGGCATCCTTCCTGCAATGCCTCATTTCCAGGAGAATAAAGCACACACATCTCCTGTTCGGGTTGATTATTTAACAGCAGTGAAATTCAGGCTGAAGTGCTGAGAGCACAACTAACAAGACACCTAAATTACCTGCCCTGGACGAAAATTGGGGTATCACTTCTGTCTGAGTGTCCTTTTAAGCTTTTCTGTAAAATAGAGATAGTTATGGCAATTTCCTAAGCGTGAAGGGAGGGTCAGGTACTGTCAGCAAGGTATTCTAGATTTGTAAACCACTATCTGTGCCAAAAGTTAATGTCAGATGCCTGCAATGAAAGTGCAGGGCATGGCTAATGGAAGGAATATTAGACAACAGACAGTAGACTTTGTTTTAAAATTTTTATGACTGAGAGATGAACTGACAGAAGCTGACAGTGATGAAAAAAAGGTACTGCTGTGGCAGCTGGCCAGGTTTTCTGAAGCTGCCATCAACAGAAAGGTAACAGATGCATTATTTCAGTCCCAGGCCATGAGGAAATAAGAAACCATCCCTTGTTTAACCTCTCTCAGAGCACTGAAAATTACAAAATACGAGTTATGCTACAGAAAGAGGCCTAACTTGGTGTTGGTGATCAGCAGTAACTACTTCTTTTTGTTAACTGCTGGCATGGGCAGTTAGTGGCAGGGGAGAGAATTTACATAATAATCCCAAACTACAACTCTTGGTGATCACGATAAACCAATACTTACCAAGTAAGTGGAGGGAGTTTCTGCTGTGAATTCCACTCGACTTTGGTGGATTTTTAGGTGTGTGTGTGCAGTTAACTAAGCCATAAACAAGTCCTGCTGCTGTAACCAGCCTGACAGAATTGCTGCTGGGGGGAACCCTTTGGAAGTTTATGACACATGCCATAACAAAAAGGAGCACAACTCATGGCTTGACCCTGAGATCAGCTCAGTTGGTTAAAACTTGGTTGTAACAATGCCAAGGTCATGGGTTCAATCCCCTGTGTGGGCCATTGACTTAAGAGTTGGACTCGATGATCCTTGTGGGTCCCTTCCAACTCAGAACAGTCTGTGATATAAGGAAAACCTCTAAATTCACCCCTCCTAGTCCACAGGGTTGTTTCTCTCACTGAGGAATTGGATAAGCCACAGTCCTCTGGCACTCCAGGACCTGAGAGTCCATCCAACACGAGGGCCAAGTACATGATGACGTGATTTACTTTGAACCACCAAAGGGTCACCAGGCCTCTCACTCAATGTTTTCCCACATGAGAGGCTCTGCAGGAGTGCCAGGCACTGAGTGGTTTGGGACTGAGTGCTGGGAGGCGCTGGAAGAAGTTTCCTTTTTGTTATAAGCCAACACCTCCTTCATTTGCCAGACATGAGAAAGGATAGGAGGACTCTTCTTTAGTGACTCTTGACACTGATGACCTTACAAATTCTAACTACTTATTTTCACTTTCCAGTAGATGGCACCTTTATCTGGGTACCCAGACTGTTTAGAGCACACTTTCAACCACATGAGTAGCTGAATTTTCCTTCCTTCATCTTTTCTTCTGCTGGTTGGTTGGTATCTTCTCCACTTTCCTTTGGTCTCCATGCCCCAAACCCTGTTTTTCCTTCAGTCCCCAGAGGTGTCTTTTTCCCTGAATGCCACCTTTACATCCCCACTGCATGATTATGCTCTCACAACCCAAGTCCTGGGCAGAGCCCTGAGGAATAGGGTGTTTTGTTATTATTTTCTGTCTTAGCATGGATTTCAAGCAGCTTCTTTCAAAAGCCTCTTCAAAAGCTTAAAGAATTGG
The DNA here is from genome assembly GCF_047495875.1 of Pithys albifrons albifrons. Classification (NCBI taxonomy): domain Eukaryota; kingdom Metazoa; phylum Chordata; class Aves; order Passeriformes; family Thamnophilidae; genus Pithys; species Pithys albifrons. The sequence continues at coordinate 12,301,683 of NC_092475.1, forward strand.
ATGACACAATAGAAACAATCTTTATGTTTTATAGAGTCAAGGCTGCAAAGGAGAACAGACTCAAAAGTTCAGCTTTCCTGTGGAAAGGAGAGCTGAAAAGCAAGTTGTATAGATATATTGAGAGGACCTGGTTTATCTCTAGTACAGGTGTGAGAGGATGACTATTCAAATTGTTGCATGTTCAGAAAGGAAATATTTGAGTGGACCTTTTAATCCTGTTTGCACTCCATGACACAAACTCTAGTGATGGTAACCGAACTAACTGGCCAGGCTTAACAGGGCTTTGAGCAGCCTGGTCTAGTAGATGTCCCTGCCCATGGAAGTGGGGTTGGAACTTGTCTTTATGGTCCCTTCCAACCCAAACCATTCTGTGATTTTCACTTTTCAGTAGAATGACACCTTTCTCTGGCACCCAGAGTGTGTTTGTAACAGCCTCAACCACATGAATTTTCCTTTCTTCATCGTTCCTTCTCCTGGTTGGTGGCATCTGCTACAAGTTTCTCTGGCATTTTGCTCCATGCCCCAACTTCTCCTTTAGAATTTGCCCCATCTGGGCAAAGACACTCATGTCTATTTGATTCAAGACAATTAATTTCAACCAATTCAGTTTATTTATCTGACTTCCCCTGGTACCACTGGAAGCACAGATCTCCTGCTGGGACATCAGCATCCCAGAAGAGTCCTGGGCTATTCCAAGGCCACACCTTCTCAGCCTATTTCCTGTACATGTCCTGTGATGGGCACCACAAATTCTGTTGTGCTCCTCTACAGCCCAATTTCCAATATAAGGAGGCATTTGCCTCCCCATGGAGTCACTCACTTTGAACTCTGTGCCACAGCAACTGAGCTAACAAATAGACAATAAACTACTTTGGGTACCAACTCATCTAATTTCCTAAGCAGGATCCTGATACTTAAACACAGTGACTGAAATACTGCAGAGATTTCGGTACTGCCATTTCTGGGAGTGCATTAAAACACTTTGAGCTGGTGCATTTCTTCATAGCTCAGCTCTGGCAGGGAAATGATTAATTAAAAAAAATCCTTAAATCCTTTTTTTATGTTAAATCCTGACATTTATGGGGGGAAATGCAAAAGGGTATAAGTTGCAATTATACATAGCAATATTTTTTATCTACAAATACATTTTTAAAAAAGCTAAAGAAAGAGAATGAATGAAAACTAAGGTGTTAGTGAAATATCTGGATTGAATTTAATGTTAGTAAGAATTTGTGGACTATGTCACTATTGCAGGGTTTATTGTTTTATAAGGTGATTTATTTTAACAGCACATTTTTGGGGTTACTTCTACTTTATTACCATGTTGGAAAGTCTCCTTCAGAACCATGGCCTAGGCAGAGGAGGGCAATGGGGTGGGGTAGGGATTTGTTTTTGAGACTTAGAACAACAGAAGTGAGGAACTCCAGAACAAAAGGACAGAAAACATGAAGGTCCAGAGCAAACCTCTCATTTCCAGCATGGGGTGGTTCTGGCCCACAAGGAACATCGAAACTGTGGCTTGCCTGTTGTATATTGGTTTCTTGATTTGCTCATGATGAGCTCTTTGATGATGTGCCTAAATAAGATTATGATCAAGAAAAGGAAAATACCTCCCCCTTGGTTTGTCATCACTGAGTTGGTGCCCAACTGTAACTCCCCTGCCCTGGGGGATCAGGCAGTGACCCAAGGGCAGGGCTGGCAGTGCTTGACCTCCCCAAAACGCTCCCTGAGAGCAGCCAGGCTTTGACACCCACTCTGAGCCATCACCTCCCCCTTGTTCCTTCCTGCCTGCTTTGACTGACATGGAAACATTGCTACACTGGCCAGAGGCACAGGATCAATAAAGCAGGGGAGGAAAGAGCTGCATTCCCACCTGCATCGTCCATCACTGGCAACTCTGGCAGCCGAGTTCTGCTGCCTGAATTCCATTTTTTCACTTGACAGAAAGCTCTCTTGGAGAGCTCTGGTGGAAAGACCCAAAGCCTTATATACATTAAGGCAAGTGAATTGATACCCTGTCAGATGAAGAGAATCTCTCTTCATCTGCTGAGAGTTAATGATGATTTATTAGGCAGAACAGACAGGTCCCAGGACATGTTTGCAAGGACTTGCCAATCAGGACAAATTCCTCCAGAGATTTGGACTAAGCTTATTTCATACTTTTTACTTAGAAGACATGAGAGGACAGCAAGATTCAGTTTGAAATACTTCTCAGATAACATGAAACTTTAGAAAGATAAAAGGCTAGATGAAAAAGGACCTCTTAAGACCTCAGTACAATCCCATGTCATCCCAGAAATGCCACTAAGGAAACATGTATAAGTGAATAGGATTTGGGTGGCGGTAAAATAAACATGACAGCTTGTAGGAAAGATTCCCAATGAAAAGGAAAGTGTGAAATTAAATCAATTCCTGCCATACTGCCTTAGATCTCAATACAAAACATACCAAAGCTCCTTCAAATGACTGAATTCACAATCTCACCATGTAGACTTCTGACATTCAGAGAGCAGACTCAGGGATCTGTTGATTCACCAGGATCAGACTCTTTGCCCAAAAGTAAAGGTCTCCACTTCAGCCAGTCACCTTAATGCCATGGGAAAGAAATAAGTATTTTTAGGGTGAGTTTCTCACTGTGTTAGCACAGCAGAGAGGTGAATCACCCAGTAAAAGCACCCACCCCTCTACTGGTCACTCAGTCCAGCCTACACCATGGTCCTCTAAGGCTTTCTCTCAGGAACCCTCCTCAAGTGACCATTACACTTCTGCCAAAGGCTGGTCCATGAGAAGCTGCACAGGAGGTGGGAGAGGTTAAACAAGCCACTCTGAGTTTTCAAACTCCCTTACCAGTACTTTAGTTTTCATCTTTCTACATCCATGACTGTTGTTGAAAGGGGCTTGGAAGGACAGAGGAGCCAAACCAGAGCCATCCTCCTGAAAAACAGGGGCTGAGATGTGCTTCAGGATGTGCAGCAGATACAACAGCAGAGAACTGTCTCCATTTAGACTTTGATTAGAAAGCACATGCAGGTAGGTCCATCTTCTCTGACTGTGTCCAGACCAACCCTTAAGAAAGCCCAACAGACCAGAAGTGTATAGGAAACGCTTCCCACATCCAGAAACCTCTCTGAAGGATCACTTGTCATATTTATTGTGACTGATCAGTACCTACCCAGAGGGCTGTGGCAGAAGGGCAGACAGAGCAGTCTGCCTGCAGCAGCAGCAGCAGCATTTAAAGCTCTTAACTGACCGTCTCAGCAGGAGAAGAAACCATCAGATATTTAACTGGGACACCTCCAGCTCTCTGCCACAGGAAGATGCTCTGTGTTCACTCCCTTAGGAAACCCTTCTCCTGCTCTCCTACAGCCCTTCCTCTGAAACAAGCCTTGCAGACTGTGAATGTGTGGCTGCTCTGGGTGTGGGAGAGCAACATTAATCACCTTTAAAAAAATCCTTGTATGTTTGTGTGACAAAAGTCTGCGCAAAGCCAGAGCTGTGGCTGCACTTCCCTGTTTGCTGAGACAGAGCAGAGCAGCAGGAACCTGCTTTGGGCTGCTGCAAGGCCTCTCTCACACAGTGCTTCTGCCTGAGAAACACAGAGCAGGATCTCTGCTGGAATTGTAAGTATAAGCTTTCTCTCTGTACTCCCTTATACTGAAGAGAGAGCCAACATTTAGAGGAGGTGAACCCTGCCTTGGTCAGAGACACATGCAATAGGATTTGAAGTGAAAATTAAAAAATTAGGGTGTTGTACCAAAGGGACTGTGTGTGTTCTGCAATCTGCAACCATCCAAGATCTCTCTCTCAGCAGTGAGACAGGATCCAACTCCCACAACAGCCCAAGTCACGAGAGAAAACTGCTTTACAGTGACTTTGTTATCTTTGCAGTGTTTCCTTGACTGTTCCCCCCAGAGCCACCTCCACAGACAGCCCCAGGGACAGCAGTTCTGATCTTCCCTGCACCCATGGGCAGCTCAACCCTCCACTTGCAAACCAGAGCTCAGCACTGGCTCACATTCCCATTGGGAAGTTATGGAATCCCACCATTGGATCTTGAGATCAGATGCCAACCATTAGTTCTTGGGCCAAGCTCCTCCAAAAATGAAAATAATCGTAGAATCAGTTGGGTTGGAAGAGACCTCTGAGATCATCAAGTCCAACCCTTAATCCAACCCCACTGTGGTTACCAGATCATGGCACTCAGTCCATCCAGTCTCACCTTAAAAACCTCCAGGGTCAGAGAATCCACCACCTCTCTGGGCAGCCCATTCCAATGCCTGAGCACTCCCTATGTAAAGAACTTCTTTCTGATATCCAACCTAAACCTCCCCTGGCAGAGCTTAAGCCCCTGCCCTCTTGTCCTGCTGTTGGTTGCCTGGGAGAAGAGACCAATCCCCACGTCGCTACATCATCCTTTCAGGGAGTTCCAGACAGTGCTGAGGTCACCTCTGAGCCTCCTCTTCTCCAGACTAAACACCCCCAGCTCCCTCAGCCTCTCCCCACAGCACTTGTGCTCCAGTCCCTTCTCCAGCCTCGTTGCTCTTCTCTGGCCCCGCTCCAGCCCCTCAATCTCTTGCCTCAACTGAGGGGCCCAGAACTGAACACAACACTCAAGGTGTGGCCTCACCAGCTCAGAGTCCAGGGGAAGGGTCACTGCCCTGGGCCTGCTGGCCACACTATTCTCATTTGTACTCAAACCTCAATCTTGATGTGTCCACACTATGCTACAAGCTAATGAAAAATCCTGAGAAATCAGTAAAGGATGAAACAAGGCACATGCTTCCTTCCATGATCTGGTGGACAGAGAGATTCTGCTGTGTGTTTCTCTCCTCTAACTGGATTTACCTGCACAACCTTAACATTTTTGTGCCTGCAAAAGAGATTTTCTTCTCTCCTTGCTCCTTGCACTTCCCCAGCCCATTTCTCATTGTCATTTGAGCAGAACCATATGGAAAAGTCTCCATGGATAGTCTGTCATCACAGAAAAGGCAAGGAGGAGAAACACCCACTGTTCAAACTAATGGCTCAGCTGATGGATGCCAGACTGCAGCATTAGCTTAGTTTGGTTGCTTCAGTGTTTGCTGTGACTGGGCAGAAAGTTCTCCCACTCCAGATAAACCCACATTCCTTCCAGCTTCCCACCAGTGGGCACTAAGGGGTTCTCATGGGAGCAGTAGTCATGCAGTGTTAAAATATGAAAGCAATCTGTTCACATCTGTCTAACCTGTAACCACCAAAGGTGAGACCAAGCTCCAGGAAAACAACCCCCTTTGCATCTGGGCCACATCTCTTTGCCTGCAGTGCCTGTAGTGAGTGGCTATTATTGCACTGCCACATCATTGGTAACAGCACCTTGTGGGGAAATCCCTTCTGAGCTCTATCACTTTTATAGACCCTCAGTGCCTATTTCAAGGGAAATCTGCAGGGGGGAAATCCCACTCCAGCCAGCTCTGACTGATGCTGTGGAGGAGGAGGAGGAGGAGATGCAGAGAACCAGCCTTGAGGCAGCAGAGTTAGAGCTGGCTGGCTTTGCTGGACCAGAAAGAATGAAATTACCATGTATATGTAACATCTTATGGCCAGAGAAGCTGCTCCCATATGTTTAATCACTTCAAGGGAAGACAAATTAGCCCCTGTGACAGTATTACACAGGATGATCCTTGCAAAGAGGGAGAGCTACACTACTGCTCTTTAAAAGTCTACAGGATTGTAAAACAACAACAAAAACTATAGAAAAGCTGGTAAATCTTGCATAGAGAAGATACTGCTGCTGATCCAGGTATAATAAACAGCCTCTTTCTTGCCTGGATAGATCCTCGTCTTCATAATCTACACTACTTTTTACTTAATCTTTTTTTTATTTTTTATTTAAATTAGTGCTTGTTACAAATACCATGCAAAGAAGGGGGGTGTGAGCACAGAGATTTAAAACCATCAGTGCTATGGCAGCTCTGCCATGCAGGAGTGGAAAGGGACAAAGTCAGGTATTGTGTGGCACATTTGCTTTTCTCTCCCTTTTTTGTTTAAATTAAACTCTTTGTATAAATAGTAATTCTGTCTGATTATATAATCTCCCACATTTAGATCGTCTGTGTTGCAACCATGGCAACTCCCAGAGCTGAGCACATTCAGTTCAAATTTCTTTCTAAATTTGCTGATGAGGGTGAAGAAACAGCTTTGGAAGCCCTTCTCAGACAACCTACATTTGTTCTTTGCATGTGGAGTTCAGTCCAGCTGGGACTGGCAGGATCCAGAGCTGTGAATAAGTTCAGAGCAAGTGTCCATCCCGTTCCAGCTTAACTGATTGCATCTCTGATATCAGCTATGGATAACAGCAATGTCATCAAGGGAAATAAATACCTGTGTTTTGTTTAATTGAAACAAAGCAGAAGGACTGAGCAGTGGTGGAGCTGGAGAATGGCACCCCCCATGTGCAGAGCAGGCAGCACCCGCAGGAGCTGGGCAGATTTCCTCTCCTTGCCTCCCCAGTGTGCTTTGTCTGTGGTTTGAAAAACAGTATTGAAGAGGAAAGGTTCCAAAATTACCTTCTTGTGTGGCTAATAAGCCACCTGGGGGTGATTCTGGCTGTCTTGAGAACTGATATTTGGTCTTAACTCTCCCACTGCAGAGTGTGACTCAGTGGTTGGATGAAGGGGAGCAGCTCAGGCACAGAATTGTGGAGACTTTGGGCAAACTGCAGCAACACTGCAAGAATTGTTGTGTGAGAGTGACCCCCCAAGTCTGCCAGCCCCCAAATCTGCCCTGCATACAGTTGGCAAAGGGAAAGCAAAGCAAGGCCCCAGATTATGTGCAAAGCAGGAGATTTTAAATAAGTTTAAAAAGAAAAGTGTAATTAGGAAACTTTTCTAATCAACCATCATGACCACCTACTGGATTTTTCTATTTATATTGTAATTCTTGTTATTATCTTCAAAAGGGCGAATCAGCACAATCAGGTCTTTCTTTTTCTTATGGCATAAATACCCCAGATGGGACACAGAGTCAGATTTTCAAGCAACAAGACTGAAAATGCTCAATTCTGATCACAGCTGCCAAAACGTGCCATGAGCAACAATCAAATGCAGCGATTTTGCACCTGGAGCTCTTCCAAATGAACTGGGACTGAAATGCTGCTGTGTTGGATAAATCCTGGGGTCAACTTGGAGAATTTATGCAAGAAGTTAAACTGTGCATATGCAGATGCCCATCTGTCATGCAGAATTGGCCTCTTCTGAAGCAGAGCAGGCTGGTGGACACTGCCAGGTATGACCTGGGGGACTGCAGACCTGTTTTTGGTCTGGTTGTGGAGCTGCCTCACAGTCTAGAGATTGTTATCCTCAGACAAATCTGACAAGGGCTGTAATGCAGTGGAGGGAACTGAAAAATATTCCTTCATACTCTATTTAAATCTTCACTGCAATAAACCAAGGCAAAGGCTTCACACTTATTTCAGACACTTTGGAGCTTGTACAGAATTTAATCTCTTGCTTCAGTGGGATATTTGCAGCAATAAAAGGCCCAGCCATGCACAGACAATTCATGCTACAATTACACTTACAAAAGCAAGTGACAATCAATAGCTCCTGGAGACACTGATTTTGATTATACTTCATCGATGGTGATGCTAATAACTTCTATCAATTAATTTATTTCCAATTATGTCCTAATTACTAGTCTGGCTATGCCAAAGAGGCCTAGAAATCGTACAACAAAAATCTAAATATTTCTTTGTCTTAGGCTGATATGAGTTTTGACACCATCAAGTGCTGGTCCAGACCAGAGATTAAAATGCAATAATTAATTATGTACATTTAAAATTGAATAGAAGAAAATGTAAAAAAAATATGGTTGCTGAGCTTACACATTAACAGCAACTTGTTGCATTAATTTGGCATCTCAGTGATGATTTCTAATTCCTGTTTCATTATGTGGGGAGAAGGAATACATTTAGCCAGAGCTAAATACTTCTGGGGAGATGCTGCACTCATTTGAAACGTGTTTATTCTCCTACCTGTAGACAATGGATCTCTTTGTTCTCGTCTTCCTTGCCTGATAACCCCACGGAGAACTGAATAAACTCAGACAGTCAAGGGAGTTACAGTCACAGAGTCAGTCTGACACATTCAAAAACACACCAGGACTCAGCACAAGGAGAGGAAGGTGTTTAAATAAGCAAATAAAAAGCCACCTGAGCCTCCTTTGCAGGATAATGTGGCAGGAGCTTCTCTGGGGTCCAAGTAAACAAATGAATTGATGGGAGTTGTGATTTCTCCTTGGGTTTTAGTCATGCTCCTTTGTGAGTTTGCTCCCTGGAAACCTGGGGAAACTTGGGCTGTGGCTTTCTTTTTGATCTTTGTGCCCAAAGCATCTGCTTTAATGTCGTCCTGGAAACCTTGTGAGGAGTCTCTATTCACAGGCTGGTCTGGACTTACTTCCATGTGAAGGGGCTGCTGGTGCCAGCCCTGGTGGGGCAGCTTGGTGGGGTGGCTGAGGCTGCTCTGAGCTGCCAGCCTGAAGGGGCACAAAGGGAAGAGATGGGAGGGTTTGTATCAAGCTAAAAGTGCCTTCCAGGTATCCAGGCTGGTGAAGAGTGAAGAGAGAACTGCTCTCTCCTGAGCTGTACCCATTGGCACCACCTTGCCCTGCCCAGATAGCCATGACCCCCTGGGAGAAACCTGTCCCACCACTCTGGGAGAAACCTGTCCCACCACCCTGAGAGTAACCTGTCCCACCACCCTGAGAGAAACCTGTCCCACCACTCTGGGGGAAACCTGTCTCACCACCCTGAGAGAAACCTGTCCCACCACCCTGAGTGAAACCTGTCCCACCACCCTGAGAGAAACCTGTCCCACCACTCTGGGGGAAACCTGTCCCATCACCCTGGGAGAAACCTGTCCCACTGCCCTGGGGGAAACCTGTCCCACCACCCTGAGAGAAACCTGTCCCACCACTCTGGGGGAAACCTGTCCCACCACTCTGGGAAAAACCTGTCCCATCACCCTGGGAGAAACCTGTCCCACTGCCCTGGCAGAAAGCTGTCCCACCACCCTGGGAGAAACCTGTCCCTTCACCCTGGGGGAATGTCCCTCCACCTTGGGAGAAACCTGTCCCACCGCCCTGGGGGAAACCTGTCCCACTGCCCTGGGGGATACCTGTCCCACCACTCTGGGAGAAACCTGTCCCACCACTCTGGGAGAAACCTGTCCCATCACCCTGGGAGAAACCTGTCCCATCACCCTGGGGGAAAGCTGTCCCACTGCCCTGGGGGAAACCTGTCCCATCACCCTGGGAGAAACCTGTCCCACCACCCTGGGAGAAACCTGTCCCACCACTCTGGGAGAAACCTGTCCCATCACCCTGGGAGAAACCTGTCCCATCACCCTGGGGGAAAGCTGTCCCACTGCCCTGGGGGAAACCTGTCCCATCACCCTGGGAGAAACCTGTCCCACCACCCTGGGGGAAACCTGTCCCACTGCCCTGGGAGAAACCTGTCCCACCACCCTGGAGCTCTGCTTTGCTGCTGCTGCAGGATAAGCAAGCAAATCCTGCTGAGGTTGGGGCCATTTGCTGGTGATGTCTCCAGTAGAAATTAAACAATATCAAGTCACTTTGCCCTGTTGCTGATGGCATTTTCCAGACATATTTTCAAGCCTGTATCCTTCTCCTTCCTCACTGCAGGTAAAACATTTTCCAGTCACAAATGATCCAGGGGTGTTTAAGAGCAATAGTAACAGCACCTGTTCACGAGTGCTCTGAATGTACATCTACACCATTTGTTTAGCCAAGTCACAGCCACTATTTGAAATATATATAAATACCATCTGTCTGGATTCATTTGTGTTCTTTGCCTTGGAACTCCACTAGCCTGACACCTGCCCTTTTTTGGAGAAATTCAATTATAAGACAGTATTATAACAATGGGTTTGATATTCATGTTATTTTTTCCTTTTTTTCTTACACCTTTTGCTGTTGCACATGCAGTGCCTTCGTAGTGAAAGGTTCTGTGAATGAGGCAGTTTGTACAGCACTTTGTCATCTGCTCTGAAGGTAATTAAGGAGGCAAATAATATGCATAAGCCTGAGTGTCCAAACCTAATGTAGTCTTTTAGCAAAATTGGTATTTTTCTATACACAAGTCATGATTAACTGCAGAAGAACACGCTCATTAATGTCCCTTGGGAACCTCCCCATGAGACAGCTCCCTCCTCTTTACAGCTTCACTAGGGAAGAGCATTTCCCTGTGAAATATTTCCATGGGGCTGCATTCTGCTGAGTTTGGATGGCTTTAGTTGCCTCAGTCAGGCTGGCAAGGATGCTCAGGTGAGCACAGCTCAGGCACAGAGTGAAGCCAATGGCTGCTGGGGAGGCAAAGCAGAGGATGCTGCAGGACTTGGATGCTGAATTGCCTCAGTACCCTGATGAAGGAATCACAGCCCCCAAATCCACCTGTAAACAAATTACCCAAGACATCAGTGTGGTAAATACTGACCTCTTCCCATTGCTTTTCACTCTGGGAGTAGGAACAGAAAGAACAAATACAATTACTGTGGTAATTTCCTATTTTCTAACTACACAGAGGCTATTTGGATATGCTGCTATCACAATAGTTGGTAATTTTTGAGTTTTTAATGGCTACTGTAAGGCTGGCCCAATAACTGCCAAAATCAGTAGGCAAAGAGTGTAACTGTTTTGATATTCCTCGCTATTATGAGTGGACCTTGCAAAAGGGATTAGTTTATGTAACTCATATGTCATAAAGGCAAATGAAATCTCAAATGTCCTGTAATTATAATAATTATTTCTGCTCAACATTTAATTACTCTACTTAATGAGCCAGCAGTACTATAATAGACAGGTAGAGCTCGCATGAAATTGTCTCTCTCATGTAATTTGGTTTCTAAAGGAGGACAAAGGTTCTGGTGTTTACAGCAGCACCTGATTAAGTAATGTTGCAATTTCCATGATTTACAAAATGTGATTAGTCATGGCTGTCCTGCTTCTGCAAATCACTGGTGGTGTCCCGGAAACGTGAGCTGGGCTGTGCAATAAACTCTTGCTTCTGAAAGCACTTGTGTTGATGTTGAGTAAAGCACAAGTAAATGATCACTGATGTGATGGGTGACTATAATGAGAGATCTGGGGGAAAAAGGAACAGTCCATTAAGATCTCCTGGAAACAGCATCTAAAGCAAAATCTATGCTGATGACACCAAGTTGGGAGGGAGTGTCGATCTGCTGGAAGGCAGGAGGGCTCTGCAGAGGGATCTGGATAGACTGGAGAGATGGGCTGATTCCAATGGGATGAAGTTCAACAAGGCCAAGTGCCGGGTCCTGCACTTTGGCCACCCCAACCCCCTGCAGCGCTCCAGGCTGGGCACAGAGTGGCTGGAGAGCAGCCAGGCAGAGGGACCTGGGGGGACTGAGGGACAGGAAGCTCAACAGGAGCCAACAGTGTGCCCAGGTGGCCAAGAGGGCCAATGGGATCCTGGCCTGGATCAAAAATAGCATGACCAGCAGGACCAGGGAAGTGATTCTTCCCCTGGACTCTGCCTTGGGGAGGCCACACCTTGAGTGTTGTGTTCAGTTCTGGGCCCCTCAGTTCAGAAAGGATATTGAGGGGCTGGAGCGGGGCCAGAGAAGAGCAACAAGGCTGGAGAAGGGACTGGAGCACAAGTGCTGTGGGGAGAGGCTGAGGGAGCTGGGGGTGTTCAGCCTGGAGAAGAGGAGGCTCAGAGGTGACCTCAGCACTGTCTGGAACTGCCTGAAGGGAAGTTCTGGTCAGGTGGGGGTTGGTCTCTTCTCCCAGGCACTCAGCAATAGGACAAGGGGGCACGATGGGCTCAAGCTCTGCCAGGGGAAATTTAAGTTGGAGATCAGAAAGAAATTCTTTGCAGAGAGAGTGCTCAGGCATTGGAATGGGCTGCCCAGAGAGGGGGTGGATTCCCCATCCCTGGAGGTTTTTAAACACAGATTGGCCGTGGCACTGAGTGCCATGATCTGGTAAATGGACTAGAGTTGGCCCAAGGGTTGGACTCGATGATCTCAGAGGTCTTTTCCAACCCAATCAATTCTATGATTCTATGATTCTATGATTCTATGAATATGTGAAAGCACAGTTTAAATTAAACAAAACATGTTGCTTTGATTTTGGTACTCTAAAAAGTGAAGGATCAATAGGAGAGTGCTGGATCTAGAAAAGGACTGCCACCATTTACAAGGCAGCAGGAGAGGCAGAATGCAACTCTTCTGGTCTTATATAACAAGTGTTAAAGGCTCATCCAGTATTATGGAAATTCAGGTACAAATCCTCCATCACATCAACTCAGGGTGGCAATTTCACCAAAATACTCCTGCTTTTTATGACAGTACCTCAGTCATGAGGCTGGCAAACCTTCTGCCACAGTTCTGTGCCTCTTGCCATCCATGTCTCCGGCCTGGGGGCTGGGCACTCACATACAGAGAGTTGGTTTGATTTCTGTTCAACCAAAGAACATCTAACTCAGCTTTTATCCTCCAGCCAGAGTCCAGTCATGCTCATAACCTCATGCAAAGACACAGAGCAAGAGAGATGATGAATTCCCAGCTCCCCACCCTGATGCTTCCATGAAAGCAAAGCTTAGTTGATGTTTGCAGACCCAGCTGTTTTGGTGTAGGAGCCAGAACTGTTGTTAACTATGTGATCTCATTCCAGCCAGGTGAGAATGTGCAGAGAGCACCAAGATTCCTAAAACAAAACTGGTATTGGAGGACTGCAGATGTTGATTTGTTGTGATCCTAATTAAAAGTTAATCACGGAAACATAGAGTCCTAGAATGGTTTGGGTTGGAAGGGACCTTAAAGACCATCTTGTTCCACCCCCTGCCATGGGCAGGGACACCTCCCATTGGACCAGGTTACTCCAAGCCCTGTCCAGCCTGGCCTTGGCCACTTCCAGGGAAGCAAAGCACAGGAAGTCTGGAGTCAGAGAACATGAAGGCTAAGTGTGAGAGAAAGCAACAGCAAAAGTAGAGCATTTCTCAAAGTTTCTGTTCTAATACTGGGGGCAACACTGAGGTTAAAACTCATTAACACATTGTGTATAAGTCTGGTGATAATTAAAGCCTAATGTAAATATGAAATATGGTGGGTACATCTTTTTTTCAGAAACCTGTCCTGAAGCCCATGGAGCTGTGGAAGGGCCAAGGACCACACAGCCAACATGAGCTGGGAAGACACTCTCCCTGTGCTCCAGCACTGGAGAAACTATTGTTTAAGAGAAATAAATAGACCCTATTGAGGACTTGCTGCTGTGTTGCCCAGACCTGGAAGGAAACAACCTGTTTATGCAGAATTTATCCTTGCAACTGGCTGGTATTTTAGCAATCCAGGACTCTAATTTTAATACCATCAGAATTCTCCCAGGCTGCAGGTGAATCTAAGCTGCACAAATGGAGCCAGGTTTCATTTTAGGCTGAAGTATCAAAACTGCTGACAATTAAACTTAATTGTATGAATAAGCTCCTTAACGGAATGCACTGCTGGGCTTTCATCCAGCCTGGTGCTGGCAGGAAGAGAGAAATCTATATGCAGGGAGTGTGCCAACATCCCCCAACCTGGGAGAGCAGGGCTTTATCAGCCTTTAATAGAAACATAGAAGGATCCTGATCTCCCTGCCTTTCCAAGAACTTCATTTTTCTTTCCCAGGAAGAGTCGCATTAATAGTCCTTATCCTCAACAACCTGTTTTTCCCTTGTCACATTTTCTTGAAGGTAAATTTCTATTAAAAAAAAAAAGCATTAAATCTTTTCAGAAGGTGTAATTACTGGCTTTGGCTCTACCTGCCCTAACAACAGGCTTGAAAAGTCTGAACAAAAAAGTCCTATATATTTTTTCTGGAGATATCCTTTCTGAAATGTTAATGTTGTTCCCTCTGGGTGGCACATTTTTTGCTGTTTCTTATACAACCAGTTTGTTATTGTACCTGCCTCTGCAACCAGGATTGTGGTGAGCAAAGATGTTCTTGGGGCCCAAGGGTTAGTTCTTTTCAATTTCATTTTTCTTTGGTTTAATTTTCATTTATTTTCCTTTATTCTATCACTTATGGAGATCTGAAGGCAGCTACTCAGGTTGAATAAATCTAAATACCATTACCAATAGCTGGATACAGCCTTTTCATGGACTTCTGGAACACGACAAACCCACCTATTTTCATGCTACATAAAGCAGGTTTAAGGAAGGCACAGCTGCCCAACACTGCATTGGGAAGCTCAGAATTTCTGATCCATGAATCAACAGATTTTGTCTCCCTGTCTTTTCATATACTGTGATTTTATCACATTTTTATAATTACTAATGGGACAAGTCCAAACCCCAGACCAAATGCCACAAGATTGTGCAAGATTCTCGTGTTAATCAGTGATTTGTTTCTAACCCTTATGGTGAGAAATGCCCAAAATACCTATTTCCTATCTGTGAACTGTGGCAGAAGTGAAGCCCTTTCCACCTCAACAAGGCATCTAAGAGCCCTCACCCAACAAGACGGAGATCTTGGTTGGAATATGGGATAAAATATGGTCTAGAGGAGAGTCTGAGGAGCCAAGAGAGTGCTTGGATACTGTGGGTGCTACAGAGAGCATTAAATACTCCAGAAAGAAGAGGTGAATTCCAAAGCAAAACAAAACCCACAAAGATGAAAACTGAAGCCTTTAACCCAAGACTCAGATTGGTCAGTGACAAAGCACAAAAAAATGCAAGCCTGGGAATGGAACTGCTGCTGAAGCAAGATAGGAAACCCATAGATACTTATGTCTAATTTATTTCCTTTATATGAGTGTAGAATGGAAGGAGCTGGGGACAGTTCACAACCCTGATATTCCACTGGCACAGGCAAGGAGGGTCTGGAGGCAAATAGATCCACTGTGCCTTCAGTGGAGAAAAATGACTGTGTTACAAGATCCTCACAGGAGCAGAAGCCAAAGACAAAGCAGCAACAAATTCAAAAGCCATCAGAGCACAAGTACCTGAACAGTGTCCTAGTTGAGCAGGTGGGACCAGCTTATCCCTGTGTGGGTGTGCCCAAAGCTGTGCATTCTAAACCCTCTCTGCCATTGCCCAGCAACTGTTCCCAATGGCCCATTGGCAGCAGCTGCCCAGGGCACAGCTGAGCCCTCAGGCTGGGAGCTGGCTGGGAAAGAAGCCTGGCAGAGGAGCTGGGAGAACTGCCCTGCAGGGAGTCCTTGGCACCTCCACACCCACCTGAGGGCTCAGCTCTGCCCATGGGCCAGCAACGATTCCAAAATCCCCCCTGACTTTATCCCAGAGTCAGATCCCCCAGTGTGGAACTCCCTGCCCTGGGGGAGGCACTGGGGGCTCCCACCCAAACCTGAGGGGAGAGAATCTTGGGCTTTGGGGATCTCTGGGACCACTCATAGGATCCAGAGGAGGAGCAGAGCCTGGACAGGAGGAGCCCCCCACTCTCCACCAGACTGTGCCATCATCTGCACCAACAGGTTTTTCACCTCCTTTTCCTTTGGACTCGGGGGAACCACGTGGGGCTCAGCACAGGGGCCACCAAACCCCCCTGTGTTTGTGCCCCAGGGGGCTGGGTTGGACTGCTGGGGTTGTGGGTTAAACCCAATTTCTCTCTGTGCCATTGCATTTCTTGTAATATTGTTATTAAATTGTAACTCTGACTTATAATCTCTTTTGTGTTGGGTTCGTTTCTCCTGCTGGTTTCCCTTTAAACCAGCACACACAGAGAGTTGTCTCACTGCTGTTTTGGGCAGCCCAGAACTATGGTCCCTGTGTTCAGCATAAATCTTGTTCCTCCAATCCAGCCCCACCCCTGCACAGCCTTCCCGGGGTGGAGTTATCTTCCCTTTGCTTTCCACCTGTGTGTGTGTCACCTGGAATTTTAGGGAGCTTTCAGCTTTATTTTAATGTGTTTTCGAACAAATCAAACCCCTCTAAATTGATTAATGAGGATTTACAGCACTTTAATTACAGAGTGTGGTTTTGAATGATTTAGTGTGTGATACGAGCTTGAAGCAGCCCAAGATTCTGCAAGGAAATGAGAAACATGACATTTTGAAAAGGAAACCAATTTCCCTTAACTTAAACTGTTGCTCATATAAACCAAATTATAAATATCCTCTGTGACTGTAATGCTACAGAGGACAGCTTACGAAAATATGATTAGTAGTGCAATTTTCTGAGGTTTCAGATCCTTTCTTCTTTTCTTTGCTGGCTTTAATGCAGGAAAAATCAACATCCTCCCTCCTCACCCACCCATCTTGCTCAATGAAAATAAAGCAACAAATCAAATTGTGCAGGATAGCTTGGGGATAGCCTGATAAAACTCTGCTGTACAGAGACAACCTGGGACAAGGGGGGTGTAAAAGAAATATAAGTATATAAAGGGTAAAGTAATGTGAACATGGCTATGGGCCCAAGATTATGCCTCATCTGGTGCCACAGTTCAGCTTGGATTGACACCCACAGTTCTAAGAGAAGCAAAGAGAGACATGTGGCAAAATTATCTGGTTTTTTTCACTCCATATCTTCACAGTCAGAGGGGCATCAAAAGAGCCAAACACACAGAATCACAGAATCATAGAATGGATTGGGTTGGAAAAGACCTCTGAGATCATCATGTCCAACCCTTGGTCCAACTCCAGTCCCTTTACCAGATCATGGCACTCAGTGCCACGGCCAATCTCAGTTGAAAAACCTCCAGGGATGGGGAATCCACACCCTCTCTGGGCAGCCCATTCCAATGCCTGAACACTCTCTCTGCAAAGAATCTTTTTCTGCTCTCACCCTTCAATTTCCCCTGGCAGAGCTTGAGCCCATCGTGCCCCCTTGTCCTATTGCTGAGTGCCTGGGAGAAGAGACCAGCCCCCACCTGAAGATATCAAGAACTCACCTTCTGGTGGGTCAGGCACATCATCAACAAGAACAGCACTAAAAGGACAACTAATAAAACCTATTCTGAACTGAAGGATACTTTGGTACATCAATACATTGGGTGATATTGGGCTGGGTGGGATCTGCAGGGCACCTGATGAATTGGCAGCACTTCCTTGGGTCAGTGATCTACTCCAAAAGCTTTGTTGTTTCAGTATTAGAATATTAAGCACTGCTTTATTTCAAGTAAAAAATAGAAAAATAATCTGGCTTGCCTCATCTAGCTATTGGAGATCTGATGCTGCCTCTAGTGAGAAATTGGGCTTTATTCTTGTGCTAGTAAAGGAAGAAAGAATGAGTCACTGGCATTCTCCTTGCACAAATAACATGTGTAGCACTTCACAAAGGCACCAGATAAAAGTTATGTTATTTTATTTATCAGCAATGATGGGAAGGAAAATGCAAGGGAAGTACTTGCTTGAAAGTGTGTGGTAAGATGACATTGTGTGTGAAATATTAGTTTTTTGGAGTTTGGCAGCCTTTTATTAGAGAACTACCTTCTTCTGAGAGCTATTTCCAATGAAACATGACTGTCAGTGACACACATAAGGATTCAGGAAATTCTTTTGGGAGCATCTTCATTAAGGATCTCTAGAACCAGTCCCTGCATATGCAAGGCAGACAGTGGACCTACGTCCTCCTGGCATATGCATTTTGTCTTTACACAAAAATACATAATGCTGAGAGCATCGAGGACACACTAAATAAAGGGAATCACTATCCTTTTAAGTATTTGGGGTTTTTTTCTCCACCATTTCTTCTTGCTACTTCTTTTCTCCCATAGTGCAATCCTGAAGGAAACAGGGTGTAAATCACCCCGTGCTTGGTTTCTGGGGTGTGTTTAATCTGCCTGCATTCAAATGGTAATAGATAGTTACAGGTATACCTTCCCACAGGTGCCTGGTGTGTATAATACCTCTTCATTACACCACTGAGTCGACTGGAGCTGGGCTTTTTTAATATTAATCTCTTTAGGTTTTCAGAGCAGTGGCACACATCATAATTTTGAGCTCCCTGCTGATGACTCCCTCTTTTACTCCCAAGCCCATGCAGAGCAAAGCAAGAGACTGTCTGGCTCTCCAGCTCTGCTGGATAAAACAGCACACGGAACCAGAGCTTTGTGAGGATTCGGAGGCGGACACAGTTGCCAGGGGTAAAGGTTTGGTAAGGCACAAACAAGGCAGCTGAGATGGAGAGAACATTGTGTCTCCATCCCTGGGAGTGTCCACGGCCAGGCTGGATGGGGCTTGGAGCCACCTGGTCTAGCAGAAGGCATCCCTGCCCGTGTCAGTGTTGGAAAGAGATGAACTTTAAGGTATCCCTCAATTCCAACCATTCTGTGATTCTGTGAATCTGTGAATCTTCTCCTCCCTCCACCCTCTGCCTGGATTCACCAACCCCATGGCAACTACATGCTGCTCACTCCCAGTGCACAGATATAGAAGTTATGGTTGTAATTCAGTTGGGTTTCATCCCAGGATCTCAAAACCTGATCAATAATCTCCTCTCTGTGGTGACCAGTGACAGGACCTGAAGCATTGGCCTGAAGTTATGTCAGAGGAAGTTTTGGTTGGATATTAGAGAAAGGTTCTTCCCCCAGAGGGTAGTGGGCACTGACCAGGCTCCCCAGGGCAGTGGGCATGGCCCCAAGGCTGCCAGAGCTCCAGGAGGGTTTGGACAACTCTCTGAGGGACAGGGTGGGATTGTTGGGGTGTCTGTGCAGGGCCAGGAGCTGGAATGATGATCCTTGTGTGTCCCTTCCAGCTCAGCCTGTTCTCTGATCCTCTGAGTGGCACAGCTCCATTCCCAGCAGTGCTCTATTTGCCCTTGCAGAGCAGAGAAGCTTCATGGGGAGGGTGCAGGGAATAAAGCCAAGCTGTCCCTCTCAGGAAGCTGCAGAGGGGAGAAGGCACAAGGGGTCTGTGCCCTGAGAAAGTATATTTGTACTCTCTTCTAATTGTCTCTTCCTTTCTGTTATGGGTTCACCCAGGTGGACCTAGATTTGGGCTCTGAAGTGTGGACTAGGCCGAAGCTGTCAGCTGACTTGAGCTGGGCTGAGCCAACAGCTGACCTCTGCTAGCCAGTAATTTTGTATTCCATACCACATCATGGCATCATCTCCAGGGCAGCAGGAACCAGTGTGGGAGTGGTTAAGGCAGTCGCTTCTCAGCCTCCTCTTGGGAGGACACACGATGCTGTCCCAGGGGGGATGGAGAGGACCAGTCCCACCACTGGCTCACAGGGTACCTCAGGAAAGTAAAATGTGTTGTTCTGGGTCTCTCCTTTCTGCTTGGGTTTGTCTCCCTGGGGAATAAGCTTCTTCTTAAGTAATGTGTAGTTAGGACAGTAGAATTTGTGTGTTCGTTAAGAAGTTGAGGTGGGGAACTTGTTGTTGTAGACTTCTGTGAGTGTATATTTGTACTCTCTTCTAATTGTCTCTTTCTTTCTGTGAAAAATATATGTAGATTTAGTATAAATGCAGTTTGAAGTGTTTTTTCCCTTTCCCCTCTCTTTTCCTCCCTTTCCCTGGTGTTAGGAGGGAGGCTTTTCTCTCTGTGCTTGGGGGGGTTGGCAGTTGCTTATCTCAAACCAAGACACTTTCTGTAAAAATATATGTAGTTTTAGTATAGACGTGGTTTGAAGGGTTTTTTTTTCTTTCCCCTCTCTTTTGCTCCCTTTCCCTGGTGTTAGGAGGGAGGCTTTTCTCTCTGTACTTGGGGGGGTTAGCAGTTGCTTATCTCAAACCAAGACAGCCCTTGTCCAGAGCAGTCAGGTATTGAGCAGCACTTCTCACTGCCTGTTATGTGTTCCAGCCCTCTGAGTTGTCCTGGGGACCACAGCAAGCCCCAGGGAAGCTGTTGAGGCTGGACCTGCAGCTCCTCTGCACCAGAAGGGCATCAATGCAATGGAGATTTGCAGCCTGGCCACTCCATGGCCAACATCTCCTGCCCAGCTGCTCCTGGAGGTGTCACACACAGTTCAGCAGGACATTCAGCTGATTTATGTAGGATAGATTGAGCAGTTCCCATTGCCTCAGTGAACCTCTGTGGATGGAGGGATAAGGCACCAGTCTGGTGCCTACAAAATTTATACCTGAGCTAAAATGACCCTGAGACTAAAGAATTTTATGGCTTTTTGTTCCCCCCAGGAGACCCTTAAGAAGAGCTCACCATCATCAAAATGGAAAAAGGCAATTATTAAAGGCAATAATTACAGCACTGGGGACTGTAACTAAGAAAGGTTCTCAGAAACAGGGATTTGGAGCATGACATGGAAGAAATTCATGCTCATTTAAACACAAGCAGTTGCAAGTGTGACAGTGCATACAGACAATATGTTTTAAGTGTTTGGGACCCTGAGAGGTTATTGAATAGTGCACACCACCAGGTGTGAAGAGAAATTGAAGAAAATATCCCAGATGGAAGATGGGAGCCCCAGAAAAGTTTCAGCAGAGCTGAAATGATCTGAAAATAAGGAAGAGAACTAGAGGGGATTTGTGTAGCTCTTCAAAAGTGTGAAGAATGCTGTAAGTGGAAGGGAAAGCAGAGTACACATTTCTGACAGGAACAAGTCCTTACAAACTCCAAGTGTAAGAGTTTCCTGTTTTTTCCCACCACGTGTTTTCAGCTGTAAAAGAAAACTAAAAGCAGGACCAGAAATGCTGTAAAGGACTCAAGAGTTGTCCCATACTCCATAAGCACGGACCATGTCAACCTGTGGTGGAAACACAGGATGGATTGTTTCCATTCCTTTTCCTTAAACAACTCAGCCCTTTTTGTTTAAATGAAATAAAATTAAATATATTTATATTCTTGGACACACTTCCTTGGAAAACCTGATCCAGACTTATTGATGGGTCAAATGTGGAGCATTAAGAGGAAACTGGGAACCTGAATGTTTAAAGCTTCAAAGTCTGGAGAGAGAACAGAGAGAATTTGTAGAAATGCAAAATGACACAGAAAACTTAGTGTTGGAAAAGCTTCCACATCTTGACTGATCATAATGACTTGGAGTTTAATCCTTTTTATTTGCTAAGCAAAGTTCTGGCTGGGAAAACAAAGATGTATTATTAGGCTTTTTCCTTGAAAAGGTTCTGTTTCCAAGATACTGGAAGTATGGAGAGACTTCCAAAGGCAAATCTCAGCTAAGCACAGAAAATTAAAGCTGGAAAAAAAAGGATAAAAAGTCTCCTTGGGTCACTTTTGGCCCTGGTGGTAGATGAACACTATATAATTAGCAGCAGGTTGGCAACTGTCCTTGGAATATGTGACAGAGAAAAGTGCTCCCTCCCCTGGAATCTCTTCTGCCAGCCCTGGCCTGCACTGCCCATTCCTGGTTGTTGTAGGAACAAGAGGGAAGGGAAGGGAAGGGAAGGGAAGGGAAGGGAAGGGAAGGGAAGGGAAGGGAAGGGAAGGGAAGGGAAGGGAAGGGAAGGGAAGGGAAGGGAAGGGAAGGGAAGGGAAGGGAAGGGAAGGGAAGGGAAGGGAAGGGAAGGGAAGGGAAGGGAAGGGAAGGGAAGGGAAGGGAAGGGAAGGGAAGGGAAGGGAAGGGAAGGGAAGGGAAGGGAAGGGAAGGGAAGGGAAGGGAAGGGAAGGGAAGGGAAGGGAAGGGAAGGGAAGGGAAGGGAAGGGAAGGGAAGGGAAGGGAGGGGAGGGGAAGGGAAGGGAGGGGAGGGGAGGGGAGGGGAAGGGAGGGGAGGGGAGGGGAGGGGAAGGCAAGGCAAGGCAAGGCAAGGCAAGGCAAGAAGATTTTGCTTCCTACACCTCATGTCCTTTCTGGAAGGATCATGGGAGCATTGTCTGCTCTGCCATGGGCAACCTTCATGCCACTCTCCTGCCCAGGCAGTGATGGGTGGCAAAGCTCTCCAGAAAGCCTGAGCAATCACTTGAGGCCCCTGGATAGCAATCAGCTATGCAAAGTGACAATCATCTCTCACTTTGTGATGCCTTCGGGAGAGAAGTGAGAAAAACACAAGCTTTGGTATTTTGGTAAAGACACCACACGATAAACAAATCTCTGCAGTTCTGCACAGCATAACCTGGCAGCAGAAATTCCATATAGCAGGCTCCAAACTTCATCTGGAGCAGCCTGCATTGTGAAAACAAATCTGGGGAGAGTTACTATACACTGGAACATCCCCAAAACCCTGAAAAAAAAGAGTGAAGTTACCAGGAAAATAGCTGCTTTCTTCAAGTCTGTGCATAATGTAAGAGCTTTCCAGTATCACAGCACTTCCACCCAGCAGGAAAAGGAGTGGATGAATGAAAAATCATCTCCCTTATCTTTGGAAGGTGAAAAAACACTTACTTTTAAAATAGATGTTTCCTTGGCAATGTTCAAGGCCAGGTTGGATGGGGCATTGAGCAATCTGGTCTAGTGGAAGGTGTCCCTGCCCATGGTAGGGGATGGAACAAGATGAGCTTTAAGACCCCTTCAAATCCAAACCATTCTATGACTTTATAACACTGCAGCCAATACACACTTTTGTAGTGCTCTAGTCACTGATCATTTCCAAAGGGAAAATTGTAATGTGACAAACTGGATTTCTGGTATTGGAATGAATCTGGCTGGAAGAAATGGGTAAATCAATAAACCAGCAAAACTCCTGTGTGTGAATAGCCAGAAACCACCTACAGACAAATCATTCTTGGGTCTGCTGGTTCCAACCATGGCAGCTCCCAGTGAGCAGCACTGGAGTGAGGGGTGGGAAGGGTTAGGGGGGTGGAGGGAGTGCAGTTTACACTGGGATGGGAATTTACACTTTGCTGTCTTCTCTGTGGTTGCTTAAGAATTTGCCTGCACACACAGAACTATAAAATGGTTTGAGTTGGAAGGGATCTTAAAACCCATCCTATTCCACCCCCTGCCATGGGCAGGGACACCTTCCACCAGCCCAGGTTGCTCCAAGCCCTTTCCAACCTGGCCTTGGACACTCCCAGGGATGGGGCAGCCACAGCTCCTCTGGGCACCTGTGCCAGGGCCTGCCCACCCTCACAGGGAAGAATCTCTAATCCCATGGTTTTCCCCAAAGTAATTTCAGACATATTACTCAACAGTTACATAAAAAAAAAGGTGAGCTCCCTTGCATTTAGGAGAGGTTAAAAGCAGATCCAAGGGCACTTCCAAGAGAGGAGGTAACAAATTGCAGGGCTGCACCAGGCTCCTCCACAGTGACACCTCCAGGTGCTCAGGCTCCCTGGAAAAGGATAGAACATTTCCCTTAAGTACAGCACTAATGGCAGTAATTGGAAGATCCCCTCCTGAATGCTGAGCCAGCAAAACCCCGAGCTGGCCACAGGAACATCTCCTAATGTTCAATTAAGATAAGGCTCAGTGTATTGTTCAGTCTGCAGTGTCAATTTTTTTTTCCTTTTGCTGGCTGGAAGCTTTTGAGATCGATAGAAAATGAAACAAATATTAATCTAGCCCATGGTTTCAGTGACATTGGAGCCCCATTAAACATCTGCTCTCCACTGGTGCCTAATTGCTGTCTCTTTGCACGTCACTTCTTGAAACCTTTTATGCTCTTTCATTTCTCCTCAACGCTGTTGACTGGAAGAGTCTGTTGGACACAACACATGGCATTGGCTGCCAGGCAGCAGTGCCATGTCCCAGGACATGGAAATGGGCTTTCCATAGGGTTGGCTGCCACAGGATTGGGGACAACTGTGCCATGGGCAGGTGCTGACCCGGGCAAGGCTTGGAGACAACCACCAGCAAGGGCTGGGCTGGGCTTTAGTGCTCTTAATGCATGGAAAATTCACAGATGCCTTGAAACATTCCATGAATTTGGGTTTTACATTGGAAAAGTGGCCAGAATTAAAAAATAATAAAATAAAAAAAAAAAGCAGAGCAAACCAATCAGAAACTACTGGCTCAGTTAGATATTAGTAGTGACAGGTTTAGCAGTTTTTAAACATACACTCAAAATGACATTTAATCTCCACATTAATTTCAATTTTCTTTCAAAATATGAAGGGAAACTTGGCACTTAAATTAATCTTCTAGCCCAAAGTGGTGGGGGTTTTTTCTCCACTCTCATTCAGTGAGAACATTGGCACACCTTTAATTACAGTTTCACCCTAGATGATTATTCTGCTCCACTTTGCAAACTCAGCCAAGAAATCATCTCCTTATCCAGGCTTTGTTTCTTTAACCATCTCAGGGCACCTGAAGAGCAGAGCCAGGTCTGCTGAGTCCCCTCCTGCTCCCCCGCCTGCTGTCCCCACACAGGGACAGCCACAGCCTTCACCTTGGAGTCTCTGGAGAGCGGTGGGATCCCGGTGAAGGTCCAGGCAGGACACGATGGTGTTTCCTTGCTGCCCTCCCGTGGCCATGCCATGACTGCAATCGCTCTGGTCCTTAACTAAAAATGCCTCTTTCCACATGAAGATGTTGGACTTGGCTCTCCACCTGGATTGTTCTCTCTGCTCAAATAGAGGTGCATTTACCAAGGCAATCGGTGTTTTTATGTGAAGGGAGCACGAAGATGTTTCTGGATCATAAATTTTAATCCGAAATCTCTCTGGTACCCGAAGATTAATATTTAATGGTTGTTCTATAATGTAATTTCTACAGGCCAATCTTTCATCTTCAAAACCTGATCATCATAGACCTACAAAAGTTAGACTTCAATATGGTAACAATCCTTGATGAACACAGTGATTCCAGAATTCCCTGGCTGTCTCCTATAGGCAATGATGCTGTTCGTGAGAGTCTTAAAATAACGACCTAACACTTTTAATTGTCTGTTTTCTATCCAGCTTATATTCAGTACTGTTGAGCATCAAGTGTGAAGTGCTGGGAGGAGCCAGATCAGTGCCAGGACAAGATGAGAAGCAATACCTTTGCAATTGAGGTCATCATGCCAGGATTAAAAAGAGACTGTGATCTAATTCCGTCTGTAAGGTGTCTTGGGACTCCCTGTCTAGTGCAGGAAAATGTGGAGATGTCCTTAGAATAAGAATTTTGGAAAGATCTTCAAGAAATATATCAACTTTCCGTTTGTTAATGAAATTTTTTAAAATGTCAGTCAAATACTTCACATGCTCAGTGTCTTGGATTACCTACAACAGGCAGAGGCAAGTGCCCAGGGACCAGATTTCCCCCCTGCTTTACAGCTGCTGTAATTTATATTTCCCAACAAATCACAAAATTGTCTTTCCTCCTTCTGCCTTTGGCAGTGAAGGAAGGGAGGACATGACCCCTCCAGGCTGACCAGAGAAAAGAGGGACCAAATGCTAAAGTGACTCATTGTGAAAATGCCACGTTACCCCTGGTGCAACAGTGTCCTTGGAAAGCAGAGGTGGAAAGAGGCAGCTCCAGATGTTGGCTAGTTCTTCTTCCCTAGGGGAAGGTACCACCAGCTACTGTTCTCTAGGGGTTGAGAGCCCTCCATCTACAGCCTTTGCAGTTTATTCTGATTTCCAGAACAAGCCTGACTGGATTGCTTGTCTCTCTCCACCTTACTCCACTTACTCCCCTGAAAACTTACATGTGCTGGTTTAAAGGTAAACCACCTGGAGAAATAAACTCTACACAAAAGAAATTATAAGTCAGAGCTACAATTTAATAATAATAATATTACAATAAATACAATGGCACAAGGAGAAATTGGTTTTAACCCACAAAACCCAGTAGGACCCACCACCATAGGGTTCAAACCCCATGTGGTTCCTCCAAGTCCAAAACAGAAAGAAGCAAGAGACTTGTTGGTGCAAATGACAGTCCCAGACTGGTGAGAGTGGTAGTTGCAAGCTGGTTGAAAGTGATGGTGTCCTCCTGTTGAGGTCCTGCTGCTTCTCTGAATCCAATGAGTGGTTCCTGAGGTCTTCTTGCCCCCTGCTTATGTACCCTCAGGGAGCACCCAGTCCCTCCCCCTGGGCAGGGACTCACACAATGGGTGATTAACTCTGGGAGCCAGGGGGTGTTGAACTGTTGATGGCCCATTGGCAGCCCAGGCTGGGTGTGAAGGTGCCAAGGACTCCCTGAGCAGCTGCTACAAATGGTCCATTGTTCTTGGGAAATGAATAGAGGGGGTAGAATACACAGCTTTGATCACCCCCACACAGTGTTAACTGGTCCCACCTGCTGAACTAGGACATTACAACATTTAAGTTTCCTTGACCAGAGTTAGAGCAGGAAGATGTGGATCCTTGTCTTCTGTGCAACTTCAGGGACATTTGCCAATTTTACACAGCTCAGACCATGGACAGATGGGAAGAATCGTGGCATTTTATTCCTGACTGTATTTGCAATGCACAGCTTTAATACAGTTGTATAAAAGAGCTGCTCCCCTGAGTGTCATCAAGAACAAAGGACATTGTACCTGAGCTGAGCACACAGGACTTTCACACCAGGAGTGATGCTGATGCCTGTTCCTGTCCAGAAAGCCAATAGCAACCTCACTCTTGGAAATATGCTGACAAAGACTGTTACATTTGTTTAAATTATGATTTTGTTTCCTTCTAGGTTAATTACCTGGTGGGAGCCATATTTTGGCTAATTGTTCTTTCAATGACATCATAACTGCACGAGCTGCCTGTGGCCCTCCAGGACCACAAGTTGCATGAAGAATGATCCTTTCTTTAACAGCCATGTCCTCTGGCTCCTTGTTTCCCAGACTACCCCAGAAGCAGGAAGGCATTTCCAAAACTCAGGAGCTTTGTTTACTGCCAGAGCATTATCCCTCCCAGCTGCTTCCCTGGCTGAGGAGGGACCACAGGAACAGCCAAGGCACGTGCTGCACTCCCCAGGCTGCCTGAGAACGATGACATGGCAGTTTGCAAGTCACCTCCTTTTCAATATTTGAGGTTTTTTCATTGTCCCAAGGCAGATGCTGAAGCTCATTTTAGCTCTTGGAGCATCCCAAGAGCTTTTGGAGATGGAAAGCAGAGCAAAGGGGCAGGAACTGCTCCTTCTCCATGAGGGCTGATGCTCAGGGTTTCAGAAAGAGAAGGTAAGATGACAGAATAAGGAAACATCTCTCAAGAGTCACTTAAAAAAATTCCTCCTCCTTATTAATCCGTTTTTATGACAACTAATTGTGTCCCAAAGCCAATGACAATTTGATCAACCCCACCCTGAATGAGCCCAGTTGGGGCCAGAGGCTCACCCAGTGATTTCCCTTTGGCTCCTGCAGATTTCTCTGGGATGTGTTTTTCTGTAATGTCTGTCTGATGTTATTTTTTTTTTGCTGTGTGCATAATATTCTTTTCATCCCCCAGATTTAATTTTCTAACTTGTTGGCTTTATTGCTTAAAATTTTAGTGGAGGTTTTGGGTGTGCTGCCGACAAAATAATAATTTATATTGTATCAGTCAGTACCACTCCATTGTCTTAATCTTTCATAATGGTTTTTCTGCAGCTTCCAATTTTCCTCCGAATAAAACAAATTACTTAGCAAGTGGAATATCTTCTTGTCATAATAATTTAATATTAAAATGTCAATAAGATTTGGTACACACAGCAGAGGGCACAGAGGTACAGAGGCAGAGCAGAAATGAAGTAAACTTAATAAAGTGAGTGAGAAGGTACAATAGGGATTGAGGTTGGCTCCTGCACTGGATATGAAAGAACCTTTTTATCCTGCGGTGCAGTACAATCATTGTGTAAGAAATAATATGATTGCAGGAGCCCTTCTCCCCTCTGCCTGCCCACTGCCACTTAGTGCAGTGCCAGCCTGTGGCCCCAGGGCTGTGTGCCCTCTCCAGGGGGGGATGGAGCAGCCCTGGATGGTGACAGAACATGGCACAGAATGGCAGATGGGGTGGGACATGGTGGGTAAGGAGAGGATGGGCAGAGGCTGGGGATACACCCTGCCCTCTGCAAGGCAGTCCCATGTGGGTTGTGGGTTGTGGGTGGTTGGAGGCACCAGGCTGTGGTTCAGTGCCCTGATCCAGGCACTGGGGCAGGATTCCTGATGGGAAATCTGGTCAGACCTTAGCACTCCTTTTGGAATGCTCTCCTGAGCAGCACATGTGAAACTCACAGTGTGGCACAGTCCTGGAAGGCCAAACACTCCTTGTGGTGCAAAATTTAGAGTTTGCACTGGTGAGTGCCAAATGCTGAGGATTTATCTAGAGCATAAAGAGTTTCCTGAAAATGTCTGGAAGTCCCAGGAGCAGCTTGGTCCTTTCCCTTAGTATGAGATGATCAGCAGGACATGGTTTGGGAGCTGTCCTGATCTCCTTTGGGCAACCACACGTCTTTGCAAAATGAAAGTGCAGAACTATGATCACAAAAGCAAAATAATTCAGGTTGGAAAAGCCAGTCCAACCCACTGCTCTGAGCTTCAAAGTAGCATCCATTCAAAAAGAAGCAAATTTGCATGAGCTTCAGGAGCTTATTATCTGTCTCTGTTCAGTCCCAGACTATAGGAAAGCCATTCCTATATCCAACCACGCTTTTCTCTCCTGCAGCTCTGGAAGTGGGTGTTGCATTCATTCCTGGCTGACTCTTTCCACACAATTATCTCACTGTTTGAAGTCCCCATTTTCAGCACCCAATGTCTCCTCCTGCAGAAACAGGACACAGGGTTTGCTTTAAGTGCTCAGTTGTTCCTAATTCCTGGGAGGAAAGAAAAGAAGAGCTAGAAAAACCCAAAGGCTCCACTCGCCTGATTTCTCCCTGTTCACAAAGGAATATCTTATGCCATAATTTTGCTCTGCATAGCAAGTAGGCACTGCTTTTATGTCATTTGAACCAAAGGCTAAAAAGAATTAGAGGAAATATGTCTTGCTTTGTCCTACAGCTTTCCACAAGCAAGCACAAGGGTGCCTGGGCCACAAGGGAGGGCAGAGGGACACCAGGGAGCTGCAAAAAGGTTCCCACCAACTGAGGGCATCAAAAAGTTTGATGGAAGTTGGTGGAGTCTTCTTCAGCTCACACATTTTACAAGGGATAACTGAGAGGTCCTTTATCCACTCTGAGAGGCTTTTTCCTTATTAACTGCTGCCCTCCTATGTGTAAAAATAAAAGTGGTAAACAGCAAAGTCCTTCTCACAGTGACAATATTGAATGTC
Source organism: Pithys albifrons albifrons (assembly GCF_047495875.1). Classification (NCBI taxonomy): domain Eukaryota; kingdom Metazoa; phylum Chordata; class Aves; order Passeriformes; family Thamnophilidae; genus Pithys; species Pithys albifrons. Next base: position 12,330,649 of record NC_092475.1, read on the forward strand.
AGGATGACTTCACTGTCAAGAGCTATAAAAAAAGCTTCCAGAAAAGGAGGGACTTTTTGGATCCCTGTGGCAGTGGAAGGCTGTTTTCTGCTGTATGGTTTGTTCCCCAGTTCTCAGCCTGTACCAGTTTAAAAGCACTCAGCACTTTCCTTGAGAGCTCATTCCACAGGACTAATTGCTCGGATAATAGGAAACTGATGCTGATGTTCAGCCAATATTTTCCTATCCTCCCTAGTGAGCACTTTCAGGCTGCCACCAGGAATCCCTGCCTCTTTTTCTATCTACATGTTAATGCTTCTATCTACATCTTTTATACTTGTTGATGCTTACTACAGTTCTCCTTCCTCCATTCAAATTTTAGCTCAGCAAAACTGCCATAATACAGCTTTAATTTATCAGATAACTCTCTGCCACTCCTCCTTAATTGCTTTTCATTTGTGAGCTTCTTCCTGGTGCTGAAGTGGTCATAACTGAATGCAATTTTCTACATGTGCTCAGCTGCTGGTTTATGGCCAATATTCTCATCCTTTCTCCCTCCTATGCCTCAGTTTTTTCAGATATAGCTGCTTGATAGATTTACTTGCAGCCCTGCTGCATTTGCCATAAATATATTCTAAAATATCAGATATTTAGGTGTTTCTTATTGCCACTCCCTGCTGGGTGTGTCCCACCTACCAATACCAATCAATACCACCTCCCAACCCATCCATCCTTTGGTTTCATCTCATGGTGTCTTGCCTCATTTCTTCTCTCTTGTGGTCTATTAGTACTTTTGCCCAGAATGGTTTTCCCACTGTTGTTTGCTGTGCCTTCCAGTTTAGGTATCAGCTGGGAATTTAATCAATGTGCTTTTTTACCTGCTTTTCCAGGTCATAAATGAGGATTCAGAGCAAGACTGGACACAACAGCAGTCCCTGAGGTAGCCTCAGTGCATCTTCCTCTAACCAGGCACAGCCAACATCTTCCCAGGTACTGCTCCATCCCTAGGGAATGACTTACCTCCAAGGAATTAGTGAGACAGTTTTCTGTGTTTGTGAGTCACTGTATTTACTGGAGCACAAAGGGACCAAATACTGTGAGAGCCTGACATGTCTGAATCACCAAATTTAAGACAGCAACTAACCCAGAAAGTTCCTTTCAGTAAGAAATAACACCCACCCTGCCTTTTATATCCCTCCTGTCCCCTGGGATTGTACAGGTCCCCTTATCCACAGTAAATCATTAACCTGAATGAATCACAGAACGAGTTGGGTTGGAAGGGACCTTAAAGATCAAGTTCCAACCCCCTGCCAGGGGGGAAATGCCAGCTTCCTTTTCAAGGTTCCTCCTTCCTGGCTGCATCCTGCCCTGCCAGAGCCTGTCTGGGAGCAGCAGCACTTGTGACTGAAGGGCACGATGGGTTTCTCCTTCAGAGCCACCACCTCGAGCCTCTGGTCCTTGAGAGCAAAGCACACCATGTGCCAAACCCACCCCAATGGTCCTTTGAGCATCCACACCATCAAATTGGGTTCAGTCATTGTGGGCAATAAAAGTAAATATAGAATGAACCTTACGTCCCACTCCCCAACAAACTGCTCATTAAAAAGACTTCTTTTTTTTTCCAAATTTAAAACTCCCAAAGCAGAGCTATGTCTAAAACCTTTGCATTGTGTAGTTTTGTTCATTTTCCAAGAATTGTCCTTTTTGTGAATAAATTCTCCTTAGTCCCTCACTCTTTCTGCAAAGAACTGTGGGAAAAAAAAAAAAAACAAAAACAAAAAAACCAGAACAACCCAGAAATTTGGAGGACTGTTTAGAAAAATCCTTTCAGAATATGAAGGGAGCTGGAAATTACTTTAAAGCTCCGTAGAGCAAGATTGTAAAATAAAGTATAAATTATGCACTATTATCTACCTATCACACAGAGTGTGAGACATCCTCCTTCCTGCATCCTACAGGGCACTGCATGCTCATCCATGGGCCAAGACAGCTTGTAGATGAAGCTATCACCAACTTACAGCAAAGCCTAATGAAGCAGTATTTGTAAAGCACTTGGGATCTTCAATTAAAACTATTACTTTTTATTATTTTCCATATTACAACACCTGAGGGGAAAAAAAAAAAAGAAGCCAGGCTGGTAACAGAACAATTAAATCCAAGTGTGTGTCCACACAGCAGCAGCAGAGGTGGGTAATTATGCATTGCTGACGGGAGGAACGTGAGCTGGGGCTGCTGCACCACTGCCTGGGCTCTGTGGCAATCCCAAATGGCATTCAGAAAACATTTCAAGGGGATCAAAGCTGCCTCAGGGGCACTATACAAATTCACCATCATAAACACTGAATAATACATTACACTAATCTGATTGCTATTGACTGTTACAGTCGCATGTGTGACCTTGGGCATACATTAATCAAAGGGAGCTGTTCGTATTTCCATCCTGTATCCTGCAGCGATGAGCAAAACTCAGCTCAAATCTCTTCTTGTCCCTGGATCTCTCTCTCTTCTGTCTGATGGCCCTTGGAAATGGAGGCTGGGGTTTGGAGGGAAGTGGCTTTTTTTTCTATCCTCCCCTCTTTGTCTGAACACACACACAAACACTGCGATAAAGAATAATCAAAACATGAGCCTTTTTGTCCACCCAGTGCTTTCTGAACCCAATTTAGCAAAGTGTCACAATGTGAAAGAGCATTTGAACTTCAGAGTAATTGGTTTGCCAGCTGAGACTATAACTAATGCGAGACCTCTTTGGAATTTCACCAAATGTGCTTATTATTTACTCCAAAAATGAGGCGGTGTGGAAATGAAAGGTCCCGTTGCTGTGTGTGAAATATTTGCTCAGGTGAGGTGCAGCAAGGCTCAAAGCTGAGAAACCAACCTCTCATCATTCCCTTTCCCTTTGTCAGTGGCAGAAAGCACTGAATGCAAGGAAGAGCTGACAGTGTGTTGACAACAAATTGAAAAGCCATTGCTTTGCCTGCATTGATTCCCTTCTCCTTCCCCAAGGCCATGGGATGATACTTAATGGATGACATTGCAAGGATCTCCTGCATGTGCTGCCACCTGACCCCAGGTTGGTCTTGGAGTGTGGACACCCTTCCCCCAGGGCTCTCTCAAAGCCTGGTGTAACAAATATAAAATCAGACACAACTTCAAAATAATCTAATGAGCTGGGTTTGATATGGTCTCAGACCATTGGCATGCCAATGAATTTCTTTTAACAGCCTTATTCCTTCACTTGAGGGCTAAGCAAGGCAGTCAATAATTTAAAGGTAAAGGACTAAAAGAGGCTGAGATTATTCCCCAAGCCAGTGTTGTAAATGCAGACCATTTATATTCAAATTAAATTTAAACAAGTTATGGTAATACTAATATTATATGAATAATTGGCTCTACACCCACAGGGACCTGCTTTTTAAATGTTTGATTTAAAAATAAATAATATTTTAAAAAATCTTTCCATGATTTTATACAAATTTCCCTCTGTGCCTTGTCAGAGAGTGCCGAGAGGGAGATGCTGAAGAATACCTGGGCACAAAGGAGAAATAAAGAGGAGCAGGTTGTATGTCTTCTCCTGACAGTCCAGCACTCCTGGCAATGCAAAAAGAAAAAAAAAAACAGAGAACTTAATTAAGTGGGTCCATTTTCTCTACAAAGCCTTTTATGGTCCGTGGCCTTTGCTCAGGTACACTTACACTTTCCATCAGTCACAGCTCTACCTCCTGCTTGCTGCCAGGGGACCCCTGGAAGCTTTCTCCTTTATAAATATTTCACACCAGTTCTATTACCTGGAGTGGACTCTCACTCCATGAGGAAGGAGCCTGATCCCTCCAGACCCTTCTCAACCCTCAGTGCATCTGCCACGATGAAGAATTACAGTGCTTGCAGACCATCTTCCCCCTTTTCCTGTTACTCAGCAGCTCTTCAACACATAACAGAGGGTTTCAGGATAAATTAATGGATATTTTAGGACATCTGCAGAGTGGTCTTTGAAAGATGCACCAGATTTTGTAAAGAACATCTCCAGGCCATATCAATCGCTTGAATACAACCATGAATGGCCACTGAAGGCTCCCTTGGAAATGAAAACTTGATTGCAGAGTTCTGGTGTCTTTGTGGGTTTTTATCCAAATGACTCAACAGGAAATGGTCAAGCACTGGAAATCACACTGCAAAAGTATTTTTCTTGTCCCTCCTAACTTTCCTCCTCACATCCCACAAGGAAAATTTCATTCAGCTCCCACATGGAGGTCCAAAAGGGAGGATTGCTGGCTATTGCAGACAAGGATGTTTCAAACCTAACTCTAAGAGAGAGAATCTGGGAATTTATTCCCCTGAAATCCAGGTTCAGGAAATAATTTAATGGAATGGCTGAAGGCTGCATCCTACAATGACTGGCCATTTTGTACTCCCCTGAGTCAGGCAGCTGAACTCTTTAAAATCTGCTCTCCTTTTTCACCAGAAAATCCTGGAGTTAAGAACCTCAATCTCACTTACACAAGTTTAAAGCCAGCACAACTTCTGACTCTTGTGGGCATTACTTTTGATTTATGCTCATGATGCCAAGCAGAAAATCAGATCAAGGCAATATAAATCAAACCGAGATCAATACTGAGCATCAAGGTACTAATTCTGTCTCCTGAAACAGCCCTTACAAGCTACAGGAGGCAGGGAGACAATTCCCCTGGCACAGGCATGGCAGATTTATGCTGAGCTCTGGTCCTGGTGCAGGGGAGATGCTGGAGGTGGAAGGGGATGGGGCTGCACTGAACACTGTTAAGAATCTCTGTCTGTCTGGGCTGTCAAACAGTCTGTGGGCAGCTCTGGGAGGTTGTCATAAATCAGTGCACCCTTGCACTGGAGACCAAGCCAACCAAGTTGGCTTAAAATTATTTTTCACTGTGTTTTTTTCCTTCAGGAACCACTGCAGAACCTCAGCCTCACACTTCTCCTAAAGGAAGGACCACAGGATAAATATATGGTTGCTGAGAGCCCTTCCCCAAAACCAAACCCTCCCTAATGGCACAGCCTTGTTCTGGTCACCTTCCTCCAGTGACACAACAAGAGTAAAGCTGGGCTTAAAGTGTGCTGAATATTCCATGAGCTGAGCAAAGGTGCACTGGGTGGAAGGGGCTGGGCCATCAGTCCATAGGAGGACACGGTCCAGGGGTTCAGAGTGCTCTGCAAGCAGATGTTCACACGAGCCAACAGCTTGTCTGGTGGAGCCTTAATCTGTTTTTAGGAGGTGTAGTAAAAAGGATGAGGTGATTTGGCTGCTTTATGCCAGTGCTGGTAAATGTGACTACATCTATTATCCCAGCCTGAAATCAAAGGGCTGGGAAGGAGGAGTGGGAGAGGCAGAGAAGATGGGTGAGGGTTTTGTGGGTTAGAAAATTTTACAGCTTGTTGATCCAAGTACAAATTCAGTAGTTCTTTGCTCTGTGGAGATTTGCACACAAGTGTGACTGAAAGGGCAAGTTTGGTTGGGGAGTGTGGGGCTGGGAGGAGGGATTGATGGCATGTGAAATCACAATAGCTGATAGAATAATTAAGGAATAAAACTCTCCAAGGAGTAATTACAGGACATGTCAAACCGAGTTACAAGGCAGGAGGCCAAAGGCCAGGGGATTAACCACTGGAGAAGTGTAACAGCTCCCTGGAAATGCCCAGCCAGGAGTGCTGCTGGTGCAGTGGAATGTACTTCAATAAACACCAAAGGGCATGACCAGCTTTGCATCTCAGCTCTGAGCTGATGGCAGCACCTCCCATCAGTGTCCCACCTCTCTTTGGACATGAAAAAGAGTCAGAGGAGCTGCCCAGGGCCTGGTGATGAGGCTGGGCACAGGATTTCTATTGAGACTGTGGAGTCCAGGCTTCTCCTGGGAGCTGGGCTGTGGTACCTGCTGTGACAACAGCTCACCCCTCCAGCACTGGCTGAACTGCTCCTTGTGAACCATTTGATTTTGCTGGGAGTGCTTTGGAAAGCTGCTCTTCATCATCCTGTAGCACTTACAACATCTCCTGGCAAAGGTGTGGTGTCTGTCCTGAACTATCCCCGATACCTCCTGACACAAACACTGAGGATAATTCTTGTTGCTGCACATTTCACACAGAGAAGTTTCTACTTCATTAATCCCAAAGAAATAAAGAGAGAGAAAAAGCAACTCTGAACTTTCTGTGCAGAAATACATAAAATTGTGTTTTTCTCTGAAAGTCATTCTTCCTGCTGCTTCAGGAGCAGAGGCAGTAAATCCATTAATGAGCTAAGACACCTTATAATCGTTCAGACATCAAGAACTGAGGTTGGGCTGAGCTCAGGCCTGGGATGGTTTTCACCTGTTGCATGTTGCTTTTACTGATGAACACCTGGACACATCTATACAGACACCAACCTTCTGTTGAGCATCATTACTCTGCTGTGAGTATACATAAAAGGTTGAAACTAGTTCCTTTTTAATTTCATTTTATGTGCCTCCTGCTCAAGGAATAGTTCTTGACTTACCTTCTTTAAAAACTTTGCTATTTTTTATATGTCTCTATCATCATCCCTTATTCCTCTAACATCTAAGATATATAGTTCTAATCTTTTAATCTCTCCACTCACTGCAGCTTTCTCTTCCCTTAATCATTTTCACTGCCTTCCCCAGACCTTTTTATTTCTGCTCTCTCCTCCTGCAAGACTGAGAGCCAGGCTGAGCACAGTATCCATGGTGTGGTGTCACTTCATATTAAAGAGACATCATAATTCTGTGCTTTCCTGGAGCTTTTTCTTAATGCAAATGAACCTTTTGGTTGCTTTTCTGGCCACTCTTTCTCACTGAATAGATGTCTTGTCAGCAATGCCTCCTTGTTCCTCTCCTGACTACCTACAGTTAATTTAACTCCAGCCCCACAGATGAGCACTTTAAATTGTTTCCTTTTCACAGAATCACAGAAAATCGATTGGGTTGGAAAAGACCTTGGAGATCATCGAGTCCAACCCTTGGTCCAACTCCAGTCCCTTTACCAGATCATGGCACTCAGTGCCACGGCCAAGCTCAGTTGAAAAACCTCCAGGGATGGGGAATCCACCCCCTCTCTGGGCAGCTCATTCCAATGCCTGAGCACTCTCTCAGCAAAGAATTTCTACCTGATCTCCAACTTCAATTTCCCCTGGCAGAGCTTGAGCCCATCGTGCCCCCTTGTCCTATTGCTGAGTGCCTGGGAGAAGAGACCAACCCCCACCTGGCCAGAACTTCCCTTCAGGCAGTTCCAGACAGTGCTGAGGTCACCTCTGAGCCTCCTCTTCTCCAGGCTGAACACCCCCAGCTCCCTCAGCCTCTCCCCACAGCACTTGTGCTCCAGTCCCTTCTCCAGCCTCGTTGCTCTTCTCTGGCCCCGCTCCAGCCCCTCAATCTCTTGCCTCAACTGAGGGGCCCAGAACTGAACACAACACTCCAGGTGTGGCCTCCCCAAGGCAGAGTCCAGGGGAAGGGTCACTGCCCTGGGCCTGCTGGCCACGCTAGTTTGGATCCAGGCCAGGATCCCATTGGCCTTCTTGGCCACCTGGGCACACTGGTGGCTCCTGTTGAGCTTCCTGTCCCTCAGTCCCCCCAGGTCCCTCTGCCTGGCTGCTCTCCAGCCACTCTGTGCCCAGCCTGGAGCGCTGCAGGGGGTTGGGGTGGCCAAAGGGCAGGACCTGCACTTGGCCTTGTTGAACTTCATCCCACTGGAATCAGCCCATCTCTCCAGTCTCTCCAGATCCCTCTGCAGAGCCCTCCTGCCTTCCAGCAGGTCGACACTCCCTCCCAACTTGGTGTCATCAGCAAATTTGCTGATGATGGACTCAATCCCCTCATCTAAATCCTCAATAAAGATGTTAAGCAGGACTGGACCCAAAACAGACCCCTGGGGAACACCACTGTATCTCACCTTATGCTTCTTTGACCTGAGCTGTTCCCTGAAATACTGTTTAAGAGAATCCTGAAGTGATTTACAGCTTTCCTGATGCTTTTGGCAGCCCAAATCCTTCTTTTTGCTCCCCAATAGGGCTGGTGCTGGAGCATCCCACCACTCCCCTTGCCCTGGCACTGCCACCCTTCCCTTCCTCTGGAACCCAGGCCTGTGAAGCTGGTTATTCCCCCAAGAAATGTTTGTATGAAGCTATTTAAAACCTCATTGCAGATGGAAATTTTTGAAAGCTCCTGCTTTCTCCTCTCTGCTGCAGGAACACAAAGAAGTGCAATAGACTGGAGAGAAATGATGATTATTTTTTACAGCACAGTGCAGTTTTGTCCATGGGATAACATTAAAGCAGCATTTTATAACTTCCATATTTTTAGCTCATTTATTTGATTAAAGTGAGTATCTTTTCTCTTTGCTTTCCAGGTATTTCTTGATGAGATCTTTATACCTATGATGTACCTGACACACCACATGCCTGACACTTCATTGTGTACTTGCCACTGACTCATGATCTAACCCCCAAAAGTAGCACATTTTGGTTCTGTTTTCATGTTTGGATAATGCAGATCATGATATGAATATTTTTGTTAAGTACATTAAACCCATTCACATAAATCTGATATAAAGATCTTCTCTAACCAGAAGTGCTCCCAAATCTTTCTGTTTTTCCATAAAATCCATTTTTAAATCATCATGGCACCAATTTCCCATTAGCCTTGCTGACTGTAAATAAAAAATCAGTGGTAGAAGGACACATAATTTTATTTTCCATTTGGAAACTTTAATAAACACAGACCTGTTGGCATTCAGGGGACTGCCAAGGAAGTGTTAAAAAACTGTGCAGAAAAACTTGGGGCAGGGTTTAGTGAGAACTTGGCAGTTCTGGGTTAACAGTTGGACTCCATGGTCTTAGGGAGCTTTTCCCACCAAAATATTTGATGATTCTGTAATGCCAAAGGCCCCAGAATTCATGACCTGTGTAATCCAATATCTGCTATTGAGGCTGCTCATTGTAATCTCATTTCTGGAGTGCCACAGATTAACATTCAAAATAACCAGTTATGCAAATAAGTGAAATGTATTACTCGTTTCAATTAACTCCTCACTTTCACAGGCAGTGTCTGCCTTCCTCTCCCTTCACCCACACTCTCCCTCAGCCTCACCTGTGAATCCCTTCTTTGCTCCAGCAAAGTGCAAACTGCTGTGCTATTTCCTTACCCTGTGTATGGGGGGTATGAGGATAAAAACCCTTTTTCTCCTTCTCTGGCCCCTCTTGGGCCTTTTAAACATGGCCTGAGTTGTGGGCAAGGCTGGAGAGCTGCTGGGGCTGCCCAAGAGCTCTGGGGCAGAGCTGGTGGTGCCAAAAGGCAGGAGCTGTTCCTGGCACGGCATTGGGGTGTGTATGGAGGTGATTCTGCTCTGTGAGAATGAGGAAAGGATTCTTTAATAATGCACAGATTAAAGGAAGCATCAACATCATTGCCTGCTAATAACATTACAGCACACCTGTTCTGGAGTGTGGGCATATATCACATTTCCAGCTGAAAAACAGAAGTATAAACACCATTAAGTAGGAATTTAATTATATAAAACTGTTTAATGGCTGGGTTTATGTTTTGGCTGTGTGTTAAGCAATGTTCTGAAGTCCCTATCTTTGCAAGTACAGGAAAAATTAAACCATTAAATCGATTTCACAAATGTTTACTGTGCAAACATGACAAAAACTCTGCAAATACAGAGAATTTATTGTGGGGGCCAAGTTGGGGTGGACACACTAAATATTCTCTTTTAAGTCTCAAACCTGTTTCAGGAGGTACCTTTGCAAACAGGAAAGTTTGCTGAGCTGGTCCTCAAAGATTAGGCAAACAAACAACTTAATATAAATGCAAAGGTTTGTTGAAATAAATTTCCAACTGTAGAGCTGGGAGTAAACTAAAAAAAAAGGCATTTAATAGAAACAGGCTTCAAAAACACAGCTTCAAAATTCAGCATTTCTTTGTTGTTGAGGGTACTGAGACTTGCTGAAAGTGCTCCTATTTTCCAGAGTGACTCACCCTGTGGTCCTGGAACTTAGAAAATACCACGCGGCATTTTTGGTTTCTGGGAAATGGTGAACTCTTCAGGACAAATGGGGTTTTTGAGAAGAGAAGTGGTCATTTCAGGTGCACTGTGCAGGCACCTTCAGCTGTTTGTACTCAGTCCTTGGCTCCTGCTGTGACAGTCTAAGTGCTCCCCCGTGTGTTTGCTCTCATCTTCTTACTGTGATTTTGGCCAGAAATTCCCTACGAGCTAAAAAGAAAATAAAATAAAGCTGGAGGGGGGAAATCAGCAGGTTTCAGCAACATTTCTAGCTCATCTTTATTAATACCACCACACTAAAAAAAGCCCCTAGGTATTTAGGGTTCTTAGTCATGGCCACACTTCTGTCTCTCTGGTCTTTCAGGCATCAGCCTGAATTGCTCCAGGGGATGATTGATGTGGTTTAATTTCAACATCAGGTCTGTGTGGGATGGGAGAGGTGGGAATGGGGTTGTCACCTCCAGCTCGATGCCCCCAGGACTCCCTGGTGACTGGAAAGAGCCCAGAGGAGTGAGGGCACAAGGGGCATTTCAGCCTTGCCTTGGGGCTCACAGGGAAGATCCTTTGAAGAATAAAAACCTTCCTGCCAAGGAGCTGGTCCAACATGCTGAGCAGCAGCAAAGAAATCATCATCAATTGCCCAGGCTGATCGTTTGTGTCACAACCAGTTGTCTCAGTAATCCATCAAAAATTAAGCCGTAGCTGATAAACTTTTTTTAATTTTATTTTTGTTTGTTTGTTTGCTGTTCATTATTAATTATGGCTTCAGAGGAACCAACGTGCATTCAGATAACAGGAGTGGAAAGTTTCCCAGTGGTGCTGCAGTGTCTGTGCTGGAGGAGCAGCAGCAGTTCCCAAGCCAGGCTGAAACCCTTGCTGGGAATTACCTGGTGAAGCCGAAGGGGAGAGGGAGATATGTCTGAATTTTCCTGCTGATGTTCTCCATTGATTTTCCTGAGACAGCCCAGGCAAATAATTTAAACTCAGTGCCTGAGTTTACTCATGCCTTCGCTGAGCAATGGATGATATAAAGTGGCTGCCTCCCACAGACCCCACGAGCCTTTAATTTATGTCTCTGAGGTGCTGGAGCTGCTCCGCTCCCGAGTCTGGAACTGCAGGACGTTGCTAATAATTCAACAGCAACAAGTGGCGTGAATGAGCCTTGTACCTGGGGAGAAACGCTTAGATTTGTAGCAGGCATTTTTCACCCATGAAAATAAAAGGAAAATTTGCAACTCCAAGTCTCTCCACCTTGGAAATGTCTTTCAGGGTCTCTGTCTCTCCAGCTCTCCTTCTGTCCTGCAGATTGCAGCTTCCCATCCCCTAGCACAGCTCTGTAGGACTAATCCTTTCCCTCTGCATGGAATTACTTGGGTAATTGTGCTAATGCTATATGTCTTTGAGCAGATTTACTGGGATCCCTCTCACCACTGTACAGCAGATCCCTTTATTTAAATCTTCATCTGACTCACTTAAGCGAATTCCTAAGCAAACGCAGCAATGCATTTGAGCTGAATTTCAGGGGATACTTATTGCATGTTAAATACCACTAGGCAATTATTTAATGAGGTTTAACAAGTGTGTAATAGATAGATTACTTATGACCTAGATGTGAAACCTCAATGAATATGTTTAATCAATTGGCATTCAATTAACATACATTAGGCTTTTCCTGCAGCGCGGTGCTTTATTTCAGCTGTCTGGCTAACAGGCCACACTCCTTAACCCCTTTCTGTTCAGCATTTAGGTCCAATATGGTACCCAGAATGAAAAAAAATCCCCCCAAAATTAACTCCAAACTTGTTCTTGGGGAGTTTATTGACCCATAATTACCCATTTAGGAATGTAAATCCCATTTGGGGCATCAGTAAACTCACTTATCTTCTGCATTCCCAACTGTAGGGAGCTTGCTGTGCCCCAGGCTGTTGTGGCCATCCCTGTTTTCTGATTCTGCAAAGGAAACTGGCTAGTTCTTCCTCTGGAATGTCAAGGTTTTCACTGTCTCTCAAAAGGTAATATGGGATTAAAGTGGAATATAAATAAGAACTGCTGATGGATGTCCTAGGGTGGAATTACTCTCTTGAAAAATCACAAACAAACCAGAAACTCCTCTGCCTCTCCGTTGTGCTACAGTTTAATTAAAGCTTAATAAGGAACAACTGGGTCTTTGTCCAGCTGTATTCATTAATTTCAGCAGAGCTTGTGCCTTTTGTTCCCATCAGCAGTAGAAAAAAGGTCTCTCTCCAAAAGTTGTCAGAAATACATAAAGCACTATTAAATAATGTTGAAAGCCAGAGGAATGATGAGAAAGGAATTAATTTGCAGCCCCACTCCGAAGGTGCCGCAGGGGCTGTGCAGCCTGTGGTGTCTCCAGCTGCCTGGGGAGGTTTGGGAACACCCTCAGCCTGCCCCCAGGAGTACAGGCACATAAACCATTTGCTTCATGTGGATTAAAAGTGCAAAGGAAGGGAAAACCCACAGGCAATGTTGAATAATGTTGCTGTAACCTGGTTGGTGTTGCTGCAGAGAGCTGTACCTACAGTTAGTCACCCAAGAGCTCTGCAGTGCTGTCTCTCAACTCTGTCCTTTGACCCCACCATCATTCCCCATCTGACTTTACATCACATCACCATGGGCTGCACAAGGGAAAAAGCAGAATTTTTGGGAAAGGGAAAATGGGTTTGTGAAGACAGTGGGAGAAGTGAGAAAACGACCCAAATCTCAGCATACTGCCTGGAGAATATTGAAATACTTGGGTTAAGAATACATAAAATACCAATTTTGGTACAACTTCCCATCTTTGAGACAGACAAAGCCTCAGTGCATTCTCAGGGAAGAAGAGCAGAGCTTAAAATATTGCGGATCCTCACACATACTCTTGGAACACCAATGAACACAGGCCACAGGCAGAAGAATAGTTGTGTGCCTTTGTCCAAGTTTAATTAATATCTTTATCTTGAGTAGGTTTCTTTGTAGAAATTCTGTGCCTGGCTAATTTACCATGTTCTGTACTTGCTTCTACCACCAAATCTCACAGTTCCAGGCAAAGTTTGGTGTCAAGATCTGAAGGGCTACAAAGCAAGAAGATACATTTTGTTCTTTTCTTCTGCAGAAAGGACACCCTGGAAGATTAAAGTAACTGGATTTTGATCAGCATTTCCCATTTGCACTGGGCTCTTTACGAATTGAAATGTAAAAGGTCAAAGCTCCAAAAGCATTTTTCATTTCTAAAGAGGTTTGTTCACCACAGTAATTTAATAGCCATGCCAAAGCTGATAAGATTTTGGAATCTGTCCATGGCATGTATTGATGTCACAGGTCAAAAATAAAGGCTTCAATGTAATTTATTTCTCCAAGCACAGTGAAGATAATAACTCAAGCACAGAGCAATATGTTAAAACTAAATTATATTCAATAAAGATGACTTATGCCAGTCTTCTAAAAACTAAATACACTTGGCTCAATTGGAATGTGCTCATGACTGTGGTTTGGTGGCCTCCAAGAGGTTCTTGGCCATGACTCAGTGGCCAGTGGAGGGTTCTGGCTCCAGGCTGTGGGCTGTGAGGGCACTGCAAGGGACAGGAGGTTGGTCCTCCTTTCTCCCTTGAAAATCTGACTTGAGGGAGCATTTTCCTGCATCGGTTTCTCCTTCTGTTTTGCTTTCTGCTGGATGGAATGATGCATAAGAACAGAGATCGGTGCCTGCTATAAATAGAGGCTGTGCATGTGATCCAAGGGGGAGCAGAGCAGATGCTGCTCATGCAGCTTCCACTGGAATGGCAGGATTTGGGGATGGGGGAAGGGGGCACTCCCAAAGCCCTGGGAAAGAATAAGGACAGCAGAGGTGACCAGGGAAAATCTTTCTGCTGCTACACAAGCTGTTATTTCAAACATCCAACACTGAGGTTCAGCAGCTGGTCCACTCTTGGTCTCTCATCCAGTGGTCTGGGGGAGGAGACTGGAAGTGATGCTGTTTTGCCCTGTGGATATTTACAGGATGCAGGAAATCCAACAACGTCATCAGTGGAGTGTGGAACTTCACTCTCACAGGAAAACACAAGTTGTGAAGCCTGAGTGTCAACCCCAACACAACCTCCACCTTTCACCCTTCTCTATGGCTTTATTTTAGCACATTGCTTCTGCTTTATAAGTCATTTTACACGACTCAGAGTTTCTCTGCACACCACAAAGAGGGAAAGTGACTTTCTACATGGATGGATAGTAATAGAACAAGGGGGAATGGCTTTAAATGAAAAGAGGGGAGATTTAGATTGGATGTTAGGAAGAAATTCTTCCCTGTGAGGGTGAGCAGGCCCTGGCACAGGTTGCCCAGAGAAGCTGTGGCTGCCCCATCCCTGGAAGTGTCCCAGGCCAGGTTGGAGCAACCTGGGACAGTGGAAAGGGGTCCCTGCCCATGGCAGGGGGTGGGACTGGGTGATTTTTAATGTCCCCTCCAACCCAAACCATTCAATGATTCATTCTATGCCTCTGCTTTGAGGCAATGAGACTTGATTTGTCCTACTTGCTTCTGGCTGGATGCCACTGGATTATTTCAGGCAGCAATTCTTCCCGAGAATTTGTAAAGTAATAAAAAGGTTGTATTTGATTTCAGAGAATTTCATGGGTTTATGTTATCAGCCTATGGGATCAGCCCTTGAAACTGGAGAGGCAAACCAAACCTCCCAGATTTGAGGTTTCCCAAGCCCTGGAGACACCATCAAGAAGAACAGAAGCTGAGACACATCCAGGGAGAGGCAGAATTCCTGTGATCCCAGCACGCAGCAAATACCAAGGAAGCTGCACTGGATCAACCTATAGGATCCATGTTGAACTCTAGGATCCATAAAACAATAAATACACATAAAAATAAAAAATTAACATAAATAAATAATAAATAAAATAAAAAATAAACTATAAAAGAATCAGCTGGTGTGCTTCTCCAGAGCTGCTCTTCCTGCTGGGAGCAGCAATACCTCTGCACCAGTTTGCATTGAGTTTTAAATATTTAGGTTGTGTGGATGATTTGGTTTTAGTGCAGTGCCTACACAACCAGTAATTTTCAGTAATTTGCATGTCAGAAGAATTGCTTATGCACAGGGATCCAGGTAGCTGATTGTAATTTATCCAACATCCCACACTGACAAAGAGCCACAGGGAGGAGAGGAAGGGTCAGGGCTGTAGCTGTCTCCAGACTCTAATGAAAATCCAGGCATGACTTCCTTTAAACAACAGGGGATTTCAGCTGGGGAAAATCAGCCCCTGTGAGGAAAAGCAATCAAATAACAGTCTTGATGATGAAACTCAAAATAGTAAACGATTGGTGACATTTACCCTGCCATCCCTGCTGCAGAATGGCCACTGGTACAGACTGAGTGAGGTTAGAAGGAGTCATAATTTGCATGGAAAGGCAGAGGATTAAAGTAAGAAAGCAAATAAAATCCTCATTCATTAACAAAACAGAGTGAAAGGCTGTAAGACAAGCACAGAATCAATTTCAATTTGAACTGCAGAATAAATCAGGTACAACAAGGCTTTGATTTACAGGTCACACATCTTCCTGCAGGATGTTATCAAGCAGCACCAGCCACTGCCAGTTTACAGGCAGGTGAAGCTCGAGGCAGGGCAGCTGAGGTCACCTGGAGAATGTGTGGAAGGATTGAAACAGCCAAATCAGCTTTTCCAAAAGGTCCTCACAAAAGCAGGAGAAGTTCATCATAAAAGAATAACCGATGCTGCAAAAATGCCATGAGAGTCAAGCCAAGAGGAAGGAGATGGATCAGAAAGCCAAAACAGCTTCCTAAAGAAGTGACAGGGAAACAATCCACTCACCAAGGTTTGTATGGTCAGGTTAAAGCAGCTGGAGCCCCTCTTAGAGTTTAACAAAGGAAGAATTTAAACAGCAAAAGGTAAATGGACAAACTACTTTTAAAAAGCAACAGACAGAAATGACATGAAACTGTTGGCTTTGGCAAATAAACTTCCAGCATTAAGAGGAACAGCAGTGAAACACTACACAGAAAACTCATCAGCAGTTTTCCCAAGGTTGAAATCCACCAGTGTTAGAATCATAGAATCATAGAATTGATTGGGTTGGAAAAGACCTCCCAGATCATCAAGTCCAACCCTTGGTCCAACTCCAGTCCCTTTACCAGATCATGGCACTCAGTGCCACGGCCAAGCTCAGCTGAAAAACCTCCAGGGATGGGGAATCCACCCCCACTCTGGGCAGCCCATTCCAATGCCTGAGCACTCTCTCTGCAAAGAAGTTTTTTCTGCTCTCCAGCTTCAATTTCCCCTGGCAGAACTTGAGCCCATCGTGCCCCCTTGTCCTATTGCTGAGTGCCTGGGAGAAGAGACCAACCCCCACCTGGCCAGAACTTCCCTTCAGGCAGTTCCAGACAGTGCTGAGGTCACCTCTGAGCCTCCTCTTCTCCAGGCTGAACACCCCCAGCTCCCTCAGCCTCTCCCCACAGCACTTGTGCTCCAGTTCCTTCTCCAGCCTTGTTGCTCTTCTCTGCTCTTCATCATCAAATAGCTTCTGGATTGCAGAAAGCACTTGACAATGCCCACTGCAGAACACCTGGGCTGTCCAGAGTTGTCAGGCAACACAGACAAAGATGTGCCATCCCAAGCTCAGGGTGACCAGTGACAGCTTGTCTGCCTGATGCTGCAGCAGTGCTGAAGTCACAGGGGAGTTTGCCCACACCTCTGACTTGGCAGTCCCACCAATTGACTGCAAGAAATAAATAGCAAGATTCCTTATGAAGCACACAAGGTGTTTTCAATGACAGCTCCACTAAAAAATGTATCCAACATTGTAATGACAGCATCACTCTGGTAAATGACAGCTCAGCCAACACTGAAGAGAGGACCAGAAGGAAGAGCAGAACTGTGGGGAAAATACTGATAATGTTCACAGTGACAACAAGCTTAGCAACCAATCACTACAGTGGTTTCCACCTCAACAACAGCTTTGCAAGGTAGGGATGACAATTAACAAACTTCTTTGCAAGTGTTGGCAGCAACAATCTCCTGTGCTGTCAAGATTTCAGAGAGGAAATAATGCTGTGAAGGAGAAGATGGTCATTGCCTGTATCATCTTAGAAAAAATATTTGGTTATTGAAACTCTGCATCTTGGAATCAAAAAGGGCCCTTTCTCTTCTTTCATTTCTGTCAGAAAGTATGAATGTGAAAACTGAAAATCCTTTGTGGATACAGGCAGATATGAAACTGCTTTGAGAGCAAATGCCACAGGAAACTCTTGATAGCAAATAAAATTTATTTCTAACTATTCAGGGAATTACCAGGTCTCTGAAGATATCCAAAAGACACAGTCTGATGTATCTGCTAAGAAAAAGGTCAACACTTCTACCCATATCTGGACAGCAGAAAGAAGATGTGAGGGATCTGTCTGAAAGGTCCCTTTCTAACTCTCTTCACCCTCTATTCAGAAGAGAATATTTAATATGTTTAACTGTATAAGCCACATGCAAATGTAGGCTGGAAGGTAGGATGTCTTTTAAAAATTGCTGGGGAAGGCTGAAATGAATCCATGGTGTGAGAACAGCCCTGTTGTGGTGAGTTTAAAAATAAAGGGATGGATAGGACAGGGAGCATCTGGAAGTAACAGAGGAGAAAGGAAACAGCCCACCAAGGAAGAAACAAGAAGTGAAAGCTGATGAAAACAAAAGGCCTGAGGAAGGCTGGGTGCAAAGGGAAGCAATTGGGAAAGCAATCCTAGGAAAGGCAGCTCTGTGGGAAACCAGTCAGGTGAGACATTTCTGAGGTGTCTGTACACACAGGCAAGAGAATGGGACAAAGGGAATGGAGAAGCAATAATGCTCTGCAGAAAAGGAGGAGGCTGAGGCAGAGGAACAGCCTCAGGGCACAAAGCAGGGACAGGAGTCAGAGCAGGGAATCCTGAGATCTCAATAATCTAAGCAGGATAATCTGGACACAAGGCTGAGGACAGATCTGGCTCCCAGCCTGCAGGGTGGGGTCATCTGACAGGATCAGGAGGAAGCAGAATGTTGGATCACATTCCCATTATTAATGCCCATAAAGCCTTTTGGCTGCTTTCCTAGATCCAGGACAGATGATCTACAGGTAGATCTGAGTGACAAGTTTTCCTGGTTTGCCCATTGTGCTTGTTTAAAGGTAAACTGGCAGGAGAAACACAACACAAGAGACTATAAGTCAGAGTTACAATTTAATAACAATATTACAAGAAATGCAATGGCACAAAGAGAAATTGGGTTTAACCCACTAACCCAGCAGTCTAACCCAGCCCCCTGGGGCACAAACACAGGGGGGTTTGGTGGCCCCTGTGCTGAGCCCCACGTGGTTCCCCCGAGTCCAAAGGAAAAGGAGGTGAAAAACCTGTTGGTGCAGATGATGGCACAGTCTGGTGGAGAGTGGGGGGCTCTTCCTGTCCAGGGTCTGCTCCTCCTCTGGATCCAATGAGTGGTTCCCCAAGTCCCCAAAGCCCAAGATTGTCTCCCCTCAGGTTTGGGTGGGAGCCCCCAGTGCCTCCCCCAGGGCAGGGAGTTCCACACTGGGGGATCTGACTCTGGCAGTCAGGGGGGATTTTGGAATGGTTGCTGGCCCATGGGCAGAGCTGAGCCCTCAGGTGGGTGTGGAGGTGCCAAGGACTCCCTGCAGGGCAGTTCTCCCAGCTCCTCTGCCAGGCTTCTTTCCCAGCCAGCTCCCAGCCTGAGGGCTCAGCTGTGCCCTGGGCAGCTGCTGCCAATGGGCCATTGGGAACAGTTGCTGGGCAATGGCAGAGAGGGTTTAGAATGCACAGCTTTGGTCACACCCACACAGGGATAAACTGGTCCCAGCTTGCTGAACTAGGACACCCATTGATATTACAAGACTTTTTGCCCCTCCTGCAAAATCCTGCTGGGGTTCTGTCACTGCAGAAGGGATGCCAGACTCTCTTACATCCCATCATCACCAGGAATGTGTGTTCCCCTCTGGTCTTACTGCTCTGCAGCTGCACAGCCTTGGAGCAGCTCCAGCCACAAGCTGGTACAAATTTGCTGTTACTCAGCATATTTCTAATAAAAAAATAACAACAGCACTCCTGGGTCAGACCAACTGTCCATCTGGTCATTTAAAAAACTAATTGGTAGAGTTGCTTGGTACAAAGGGAGTGGAGGTGGGTGAATACATGCAGTAGATTTTCGTAGGTCTCAAGCCATTTACTTGCAGGTAGAATAACTTTCTGTTGCCTCTCATGATCTGCAGCAGGTTCAGGTGTATCCAGCAACTAAACAGTCAGATTAAGGCTAGTGAAAGGTTACTAAAGATATGGGGTTTGTTTGCTAGTCAACCAACACCTGGGCAAATGCTTCCATTATGTGGAAAGTGAACAGAACCACTCAAGATTCTAACACAGAGACCTCAGGAAGGAGGAGAAAGGGCTAATTTTGGAGGAATTACAGAGCTCCGTGAGATTGAGGTTGTCTTTGACAGGACAATGGCAAACACCAACAGAGAGCTAAGCTCTTTTGTCCCCTCATTTTCTAGGTGCAGTTAATTGCGGTTGTGTGGAAAGTTTTTCTGACCCTGGACCATACTTTTAAGAAGGAATGGACATTAGTGAGACTAATATGAGGGCAGCAATTAGTGTTCTCTGTGGCTTAAAGCCCCAGCCTTAAATCTGGGAGAATACTCTGCTTTTACCCAGTCAGTGTTTGGGTGCCACTGTTCTTGCCCTCTGCCATCAAGCAGGTTTGCAGACAGTGAAGAAATCTTGAAAACCTCATTCTGTTCCAGGAAACTGCAACAGATGTGAGCTCAGCCTGTGGTTCCCTTCTCCGCACACAGCCCAGTCGTGGTGGGAATGAGGATTTCATCAGCACTGCTCAAATCAAAGCTCCTGCAATGAGCTCAGCACCCACAGATGCTGAGCAGAGCCCAGTAAAGGCTGTGCACCAGCTGCTGCCAGCCAGGATGGTCCCAGCAGACCAACACCCCCTGCCCTGACCACCGAGGGGCTGGTGCCAGGCTAATGGGGACACAGCACAGGGCAGCAAGAGCAGGGCACCCTTCCCACTGCAAGCAGCTCATTGCAGCTCTGACCTATGGGCATCTGGGCTTGTTTCTGTAGCTGGTGGAACTAGTGGTTTACATATCAATTATCTGATGAATGTAGCCTTGTTTGCTGTTCATGAATCATTCATGACCCGAGTCCAGTTTTGGCAAAAAACGTGTGTTTTCTGTGAGCATCCCCTGAGTCGTGCTGAGCTCAGGGTGTGCACAGACTGCCCAGCAGGGCTCTTGGCTACACAGAGCTCATCATCAGGCAGGTAACTCTGATGTTCCAATTTCTGCCTCCATCACTGCACTGCTTAAAGGCTTAAAACCAGGTGTAAAATGTTAATGTCAAATAGTAGTTTTCTTCAGACATGAATCCCCTTGTTTACCTTCAAAGCTGTATGTTTTATGAGCTGCGTCTGTTCTTCAAACTTCCCTATACATCAAGATTTTCCTTACATGCACCTGGCCTGCCATTCCACAGCACATCCCAGCCACAGCACCCAGTCCTTCCCAAAAAACATCCCACAGGAATATATCCCAGGTCCTGACACCCAGGCCCTGTTGCAGCTCTGTTAAAGCCTTTCTAATACACAGTTCATGCTTCACCTTACAAGGTAGTTAAAGGGGTTTTGCTCCCACTTCTTACTATATCAACTTTCCTCTGATTTCAAGCCTAGATTAACTCCTGGCTTATTTAAGCCACTTGTCCTCATGCCCATCACCTGTTATTTGTTTTCAGCAGTAACTTTTACCTTTGAGTGTTTGTCTCCCCATACATTCCACTGTCAGTCTTTACCTAAGCCAACCAAGTGCTTTTTTCCCCACTCAGCTGGGCAGTCCCTGAACTACTTGGATTGTCCTAAATCCCCTCATTACTTGAATTCTTCCCTCTCACTCTTGGGGGAAGAGAACTGTGCACACTATTCTGATGAGGTCAGACCAACCTTTGTAAAATTGAATTAGTGCTTTCCAAGACTTCCAGCCTTAAAAGGGGAATTGGGTATATCTGATATTTTTTTCTTGAGACTATATAATTGCCACTAATAATTAACCTGCAAAGTCCAAGTACACTCAGATCTTCCTCATCCTCAATAATTTCTAACAATTACTGCTCCCTAAGTACTTGTCCATACATTCTATATTGTTGTATTTTATCCCTTTTCTATTAGTACAGTTGTCAAGGTCAGTCCTCAGTTCAGAGCCCCATCGTGTTTGCATTGAGGATTCTCCTTCCATCGCGTGAGTTCCAAGTGTCATTGTCACTCATTGCTCCCTTCCAAGGTCAGTGCAGAAATGAAGTATGTTCAATCCCACTCCTGATCCTTGGGGTTGTTTACTGGTAGCCTCACTTCAGAGTGATAATTCCCCTTTTGCTGCTCCCTGTCACGGGCTCCCCTTTAGCGAGTGCTGTCCCCACTCACAGTTCCCATATAAATTCTCGGTGCTTTCAGCTGAGCTGATAATTTCCCATGTGGCACTATATCAAATGATATCTTCGGTCCAGATAGATGAAATATCTTGCATTTCCTTTGTGTAGAAAAATCATTTATCTTATCAAATTTATCA
This sequence comes from Pithys albifrons albifrons, assembly GCF_047495875.1. Classification (NCBI taxonomy): domain Eukaryota; kingdom Metazoa; phylum Chordata; class Aves; order Passeriformes; family Thamnophilidae; genus Pithys; species Pithys albifrons. The sequence continues at coordinate 12,352,262 of NC_092475.1, forward strand.
CCAACAGCCAGGGTTTGCCCAGAAGAATTTAATCATCACCAGGACGATGGTGACTGAGGGCAGGCTGTGCTCCCCTCAGCTCTGCTGGACACACACACTTGTCGAGGGAACCCTAATTTCAGACACAGTAGTTCTTACCCTATCCCCCCTGAAATGACCCCCTTTGCCACGGGAGGCTGTGAAGAGCTGGTGACTCTCATTTCCAGCAGGGAGCTCAAGTCATACAGTGACGTATTTTCATGCAGCAGTTCCAGCCCAGCACTCTGAGCAGAGGAGCTGAAACATTCCCCTGTTTTATTTTGGCTGCTGTTATATATCTATTTGTTTATTACAAGGGAAGAGGTGCACGTTTTTTACACAAAACTGATATGTTTAGTGCTTTCATTTTATGTTTTGAGCAGTTAAGCTATTCAGTGTTTAAAGGTAGTATTGGTTCTTTATAACTCCATGCCGACAATAGGAGTCTCAGATAATGGAGTCTAAAGAGGGAGATTTTTCCATTCCCACATTGTTTCTGAAATATGGAGCAATCAAATGCACTCAGTAGATGGTTTCTATCAGTAAATCTTCAGTAAAAGTGTCTTTAAAAGTTAGGTAGAAAGATTGCAGAAGGGAAAATGGCTCTCAAAAGTTTTGTGGAAATCCCTTAAAGACCCTGGAGCAGGTTTGCTCCAATCGGGATATCAAAATGCCTCTCCCATCCTGGTCATTAAGGTGCTTTGGACCCATTTCAGCCAAGCTCTTAAGTAATCAGCATTTGTATTAATTGGAAGAGAAAACAAACATGCTTAAGCACAGGTTTAATTCTCTGCAGACTCTGCTCTCTGCTGGGGAGGGAGAAGCAGATTTCTGCAGAGGTTGAGGGAGGGGATGCTTGTCCAAATGTCATCCTTCCTGCAAAGTGATTAAGGGGTGCTAATTAAGAAAGGAGTATTTGACTTTTCCTTGTGTCCTGTCAGAGGAATGAAGGGTTAATGTGATCCATGCCTTCAAAGCACAGCAATCCCTATCTGGGTTGGCAGGAGGTTGTGCTCTCCCCTCTGGTGCTACAGGATATCCTGAACATCCATCACAAATATTTATTCCATTTCTCAGGTTCCTAATCTTCACGAAATCCTGCCTGCTGATTACAGCCCCAACAGTCATTGTTTCCAGACCACTAAGAAGTCCCCATCCCTCTTGGGTGTCTGGTTTTAAATTCCTGCTTGTGCACATTTCCTGAAGTGAATAGAAATGTGGGACTTATCAGCACATGCAGTTGATATGATCTCCTGCAAAACCTGCCCACGGGCAATTATGCATTGAAAGGCCAATTACACACACACAGTGACCCAATTTGCATACAAAATCTCGATTATTGCCAGGAATTGCATGTATATTTTTGTGCAATATTCAGAAAATTGGGCCCCAAAGACATAAACCCTTTCTTCTGCCATCAAATCACTTTTTACTTAAAACGAGAAATGGAATACATATGAGTCATATTAGAAAAAATATTATTATCAGAAAATGAGTACAGTTCCATTGGGTCAGAGTGTAGGTCTGGTCTGTTCCCACTGTCATCATATCTCTGCCAGATGAAGGATGAAGAAGATGACCAGCATGTCCCAAGCCTTGCTCAGCACAGTTCACCAGCCTCCAGAACTCTGTGGCTCAGTGACTTTCAGAGTCAAAGAAGGGGGTTTACTATTTAATGGCTTGAATTATTCACTAATAAATGGATTATTGCTGCAGATAAAAATTCAAATATAGCATAAACCAATTTGGTTTGCTCACATTTGTCCCCATCAATACAGCATCTGATGAGTGAATATGCTGCAGTGAGCAGGTTCCCAGCTCTGCCTCAGCAGGTCAGCAGTGAGAGGGGAAGGAGCGATGCCAACACGGGTGTCACTGCTGTGCCCTGTGCTGTGTGCCCACCGAGACCTCTGCCAGCACAGCAGCCTGGGAGAGACAGGGCACAGCCCTGCAAACTCCTGGGGCACCTTTGGCCTTGGCTACAATAAGGACCCAAGGCAGAAACCTCTGGGCTCAAGGTATTTCTGTGCAGGGCTAATGGGAATTGCTGGTGGTCCCTGCTGGACTATTGGCAGGGCAAGGGAGAACAGCTTCAAACTGGCAGAGGGCAGGGTCAGATTGGATATCAGGAAGAAATTCTTCCCTGTGAGGGTGGGCAGGCCCTGGCACAGGTTGCCCAGAGAAGCTGTGGCTGCCCCATCCCTGGGAGTGTCCAAGGCCAGGCTGGACAGGGCTTGGAGCAACCTGGGCTGGTGGGAGGTGTCCCTGCCCATGGCAGGGAGTGGAAGAAGATGATCTTTAAGGCCCCTTCCAATCCAAGATTCTATAAAATCACCATCCCACCTACTTCAGAGTTCAAAACATGACATTTGAGACAAGCTTATTTCCTCATGTACAAAGACACAACAGTGAAATTTTTAGTGCCCTGAAACGCTTAGCAGAACTTCCTAAGAGACAAAAAAAGTCTGGGGTGAAGCAAGGAAACCAGGCAGCAAGAAAATGTTTATTTGCTTCATAAACTCCCTGTTAGCAAGGCTGGGAGTGCCTTCCTGCATGACAGCCCACAAAACACCCAGCGAGCTCTGCGGTGCCACCGAGATGTGCCCAATAAACCTGGCACTGGTAAATGTTCTCATTTAACAGGTCTATCTGGATAACCCCCACTTCCCACTGTCACAGGTATTCAGATTCAAAAAATAAAGCCACCCTTCCTGAAAGTACATTTAATGAGGGTTTAATGTAGGCGCAGTAAATTTGCAGGCAGCTGGATGTGGGTTTAAGTTGCCTTGACGGCTTTTATTTGTTTAATACATGGGTCCATAAAAGCCGTTTCTCTGAGCCTGCTAATGAGCAATAGGGGACTCACAGCTCTTTAAAACCTGGAACGAGGCATCAAAATGAGGGATGCAGTAAGACTGCTGGAGCAGAGAACTCCAGATGTGACAAGCAGTGCTTTATGGGGCAGGGAGATGGAGCAGCAGGCACGTGGCTGAGGTGTCACACCAGGTACGGGTTTGCTTACAGGAACCCACAGCCCTTCTTGGCATCAAGGGGACAGAGCTAAGGAATGTGCTTTACATTAAGAGGACAGAGATAAGGAACGTGCTTTCCATCAGTAGGACAGAGCTAAGGAACGTGCTTTCCATCAGTAGGACAGAGCTAAGGAATGTGCTTTTCATCAGTAGGACACAGCTAAGGAATGTGCTTTACATTAAGAGGACAGAGCTAAGGAATGTGCTTTTCATCAAGGGGACACAGCTAAGGAACATGCTTTTCATCAAGAGGACAGAGCTAATGAATGATGTGGAATCACTGAATCCTGGAATGGTTTGGGTTCAAAGAGACATTAAAGCTCATTTAGTTCCAACCCCTTGCCATGGGGCAGGGACATCTTCCACTAGACCACGTTGCTCCAACTCTCATCCAGCCTGGCCTTGGACACTTGCAGGGGTGTGGTGGCAACAGCAATGAGTTCAGCTTTAGTCCATGGTGCAGGGGGAGCCTCAGCATAGAAGGCTGGCATGGGAGAACGCTGGGGTGGGAAGAGAGAAGACCTCTGTGAAGGTCCCAAGAACTAGAAGCAGACTTCCATGGCTACAGCCAGGCTCTGAAACATCTCCAGAGGGGAGCTCCCTTTATGGTGAACCTCTGAAGCCTCTCTGCATCATGCAGCTCATCCAGAATGAGGAATGACCCCCAAAAGGGTCAGTGACAATGTCAGCACCCCAAACCCTTGTTTCTGGAGGAGGTGCTGCTGTGGAGAGCACCTGGGGGGTCACCACCACCTGCCCCTGCCATCCTGACCCTCCTCAGAGCTGAGGATGATGATGCTGTACACCAGAAACAGCTGTGAGGAGGCAGTGCCCAGACATCTACATCATGTTGTACAAAGGAATACAAGCCCCTGGGAGCATCCAGAACCAGCCAAAGTTGGGGAGAACTTTTCTTTGAACATTTCCCATCAGAAAGATGAAGCTATTAATCAAAGTAAAAGTTTTTTTGGATAAATTTTGGGTTGAGAAACTGCTTTGGAAAAAGAAATCCTTTGGAGAAATATCTAAACTAGGGTATTTTTTCTCAATGTCTTTGAACAAAGCAATTTTTTCCATTATATAACAACAAGACATCTATTTTACTTTAAATTAATTAAAAATGGAAAATGAAAGTCTTTGGTTTCATGAGATAGATTTTTTTACTTTAATTTCCCTGAATGAATTTTATAAATCACTTCAGCCTGACATGAAATGATTTCTTTTTACATTTCTTCATTTGGGTTGTGCAGCTGACAGAAAAATCAGTTCCTTGCACGTCTTTAGTCTTGAATATATTGAATTCCTCTGTGAAGATGGAATGGATGGGAACCCTTGTGAACTAATTCAGATGAATAGTGTCTTCAAAGCCAATTGCCACTGTGCAGAGATGAGATCTACTTCTGTCTCATCTGGACTCTCCAGCTCAATTTTTGCAATGCCCAGAATTTTCTGAAGGTACTTTTTTCCCAAGCAAACTACCAAGAGATCCCTGTGTTGTGCTTATGGATTAATTTGAGCAAGGAGGTCTATGGCAAGTCCCAAATTCCAGGCACTGCACTGTAAGGTGACTCACCAATGCCTCTTCTCACCTTGGTCCATACATCTTCTTTATGAACAGCTCTACTCCCACTCACTTTGGACTCACCAATAGTTCAGTTTTCCCCAAAACCAGATGGTTGAGGGACCATCCAGCCCCAAGACACAACAGGGCACCTATTCCTTGGGGTTTCCTAAAGTGTTCTTGCAGGCTGGATCAAATAAAGGGGAAACACCCAAAACTGTGTTAATACCACAAATATCGTGTACATGACAGCTTGTGAAAGACCAGCATCTGACTTTCCTGTGTGGGTTTTGGATCAGAACAGGAGAGCTGACTCACTGCTGGTCCCTGCCTGCCCAAGGTACCTCTGAGTAAGCAAAGCCATGAATTTAAAGCACCCTCCCTGCTCTGAATGTCCACCACGGGCAGCAACCTCTATATTACTCCTGTCCCAACATTCATATCCATTATATGCCTTCCTGTTCAGTCTGGCAAAGTGCCACTGCAATTCCTACTCTCTCTTGCTGGGGAGATAATAAATAAGGGCAATTATTCTTATCAGAGTTGCTATAAGAAAGACAACTTCCTCCAGTGCCATGTAAATGCCACTTTTCATTCTTACTTTTATGATTCTTTAGCCAGTTATGGATCCATGTAGCTGTGCTTATATCAAAGCCAGTTTTAATTTATTTTGAGATTAAAATTTTATGAGAGATTGCATCAGATGCTTTTCTAAAATTCAAATAGACTACACCCACCACATCCCCTTCAGCTAGTAACTGTAATTCTATTTTAATAAGATATTGAATTTGTCTGCAAGTTTATTATTTTTTTCCTGAACTAACCCACCCTCAAAGAAATATTTATCTCCTAATAATTGCTTCAGATTTATAAATTCAATCTATGGTAAATGACTGTGTAATCCTTTCTCTGATTTTCTGATGAGTAGGACAATATTTGTATTTCTCCCTTCTTCTGGTGCTCCTCAGATATCTCCCAATCTGAAGGGGTCCTACAAAAAAGCTGGAGAGAGGCTCTTCATCAGGGACTGTAGTGACCAGACAAGGGGGAATGGGTTCAAATGGAAAGAGAGTAGGGTTAGATTTGATATTAGGAAAATATTCTTCCCTGTGCAGGTGCTGAGGCCCTGGCAGAGGGTGCCCAGAGAAGCTGTGGCTGCTCCATCCCTGGAAGTGTCCAAGGCCAGGTTGGACAGGACTTGGAGAGCTTTAGTGGGAGGTGTTCCTGCTTATGGCAGGGGGGTGGAACTAGATGGTCTTTGAGGTCCCTTTCAGCCCAAATCATCCTGGGATTCTGTGATTCTACCTGCATTTTCTCAGAAATACATAAGAACAAGTAAGTGACTCCATCTGGTTGGTCCTTTATCATCCTGGGATGCACTCAGCTTCTTTTAGTTGGTCTCTCTGCAGTTTAAATTTTCACAGAATTATAGAATGGTTTAGGTTGGTTGAGACCTCAGAGATCGCCCACACCCCCTGCCATGGGCAGGGACACCTTCCACTAGGCCAGGTTGGTCCAAGCCTCATCCAAGGAGTTCCTGAATTTGCCTTGTATACTTTACTTTATATTTTATATTATTCTATGCTATTATTTTATTTTGGCTATTTGATTTTCTTTACTGCTCTCTTTTCCTTTGTGTTTAAAACCAGCTCTGGATCTACACAGACACACAAATCCCATATTCCACCACATGCCCTCGACTAAACCCGGGTACTTGCTCAGGGACTTTCATCAGAACACAGACACAGCTTTGTTCAGCAGAAGGGCTGTCCCTTGAGCTGTGCCCCCTGCCAGATGGAATTCCCTGAACTGGCTGGGCCACCTCCATCTCAAATGGGAGCTCTTAGAAAGACATGGACCAGGAATGTTACTCTGTGTGTGCTGGTTTAAAGGTAAACCAGCAGGAGAAACAAACCCAACACGAGAGAGATTATAAGTCAGAGTTACAACTTAATAACAATATTACAAGAAATGCAGTGGCACAAAGAGAAATTGGGTTTAACCCACAAACCCAGCAGTCTAACCCAGCCCCCTGGGGCACAAACACAGGGGGGTTTGGTGGTCCCTGTGCTGAGCCCCACGTGGTTCCCCCGAGTCCAAAGGAAAAGGAGGTGAAAAACCTGTTGGTGCAGATGATGGCACAGTCTGGTGGAGAGTGGGGGGGCTCCTCCTATCCAGGGTCTGCTCCTCCTCTCGATCCAACCAGTGGTCCCCAAGTCCCAACCCCCAAGATTCCAACCCCTCAGGTTTGGGTGGGAGCCCCCAGTGCCTCCCCCAGGGCAGGGAGTTCCACACTGGGGGATCCGACTCTGGCAGTCGGGGGATTTTGGAATGGTTGCTGGCCCATGGGCAGAGCTGAGCCCTCAGGTGGGTGTGGAGGTGCCAAGGACTCCCTGCAGGGCAGTCCTCCCAGCTCCTCTGCCAGGCTTCTTTCCCAGCCAGCTCCCAGCCTGAGGGCTCAGCTGTGCCCTGGGCAGCTGCTGCCAATGGGCCATTGGGAACAGTTGCTGGGCAATGGCAGAGAGGGTTTAGAATGCACAGCTTTGGGCACACCCACACAGGGAGAAACTGGTCCCACCTGCTGAACTAGGACACCGTGACAGCTTCTTACTGCACAAAAAGGGGCTGTTTTAGGTGTCCTGTGTAGTCTGAGGCTGGATGTACATACCCTGTGCTGTAACACTTCCCTGCAGGAGCTGAACCTCCTCTTTCCAGAGGCCGAGTATTCACCAGTGCAGAAGAACATCCACAGCCCAGCCTGTGGCCACTTCATACCCAATCCCCTGCTGCCTTGATTACAGCAACATCTGCCCCAGCTTCGTGTGTTCTCCTCTCAGGTGGCCAAGTTGCTTCTGTCAATAATAAAAATAAGTAGCCGAGTATCCAATGTATTATTGATCAGGTAATAAATATTTTACTGTTTTTCAATAATTCAACATTGTCTTAAAAAAAAAACAACAAACCAAACCAAACAACCCAAAGCCCCATGAAAACAGGAGAAAATTCCCCAAGTCCTGAGAGGGCTTTGGGAAGAATATAAAAGGGATAAAACCTGTGTTAAAAGCAGACGTGCCTCTCTCATTTAAAAAAATGTTTTCAGGTTCGATAAAACAGTGGAGGGTTTGATGCACTTAATGATTTGCCTGAGCTGGTCAGCAGGGTGAAATATCTTTCCTATCTCAATAATTTATCAGAAATAATGTTGCAGTGGGAAGCATACACAGGCTTGCACCCTGATGGAGCAAAGCAGCACGTCCCTGCTTCCATACCTGGTTATTTTATGCACCACCTCTTTCTTCCCCTACAGAAACCCTCAGCTCCCTCTCTTAAGTAGAGTTTGTGTCAAATTTGCTTATTTTTATCCCTAGGTGAAAAAAAAATACCACTTTCCTTTTGATTTCAGTGAGCTGTAAAAGCAAACACCTGGTTTGCTGAACATTAAATACTCGCCGGGCTTTCCTTGGGAGCCTTTCCTGGCAGAGTCTCATGCAAGCAGAGCAGCTCTTCAAAACCATCGAGATCACAGGAAGTACATTCCTGCTCTGAAATGCTGCTTTGTGAAAAATGGCACCAAGGAATCCCATAATTGCTGTCTTTTATCATATTTGCCCCACTTACAGCTCCAGAGGGATGGTTTTTTGAGCACTCAGTGCTGCACTGTCACCCACACCTGATAATGAAGCTCTTTGGCTTGGAACCAGGAATCAGTCAAACCTTCAGCACCAAACTCCTTTAAGTGATGCCTGTGCTAGGGCAGGATTTTGTTTACCCCCTGAATTTCCACCACCAGTTGTGAAATGATGGAAATACTCCTTTTCCCCCTTCTTTTTCTGCAAGAATTGTTTGCCTCAGCAATATACACACTGCCACAAAATCATAAAAAGCAGATAAAGATATTCAGGCAGAGGTTTCTTTCCCGAGGTGCTTTCTCTGCTCTCCCCTGCTGTTCACACTGCAATAAATTTTGCTGTCATGAATCCAATCCATGCCCATTTCCAGGGGGAGAGAAGCTGTGTGTGTGGATTAAGAGCCTCTCAGACTCCGGGTTGGATGAAGTTTCCAGCTGTACTGTGGTCTGGGCTCCACAGCACCCTTGGGAAGGCTGAAAGCACCATCAGGGGACAGGGCTGAAGCTGCTGAGCTTCACCTGAGCCTGAATCACCAAAAAAGGGCTTGTCCCTGTGCCAAGGGTGTATTCCTGGCTGCTGGTGGTACTTTTCTGTGTATTGATGATATGGTGCTAATCCCTTACACAAGTGAGAGGCTCCATCACAGGAGGATGAATTCAGATCATTGTGACAAGAAAGGGGGAGATTTCCAGGGATTGTTCTCTTCAGGTTCCTCACCCATCACTTCTCTTTCCATGTTCACAGTAAACACTTGTGTAGCTCCAAGAAAACACCTTGACCCTGGGGGATGTTACAGAACATGGGCCCAGCTCAGCCCAACACAGTTCTGCTCCAACAAGGGTGCAAATGGAAAACCTGTGACAGTGTGGCCACCTTCCTTGTCCCTGTCACCTCCTGCTTGCCTGCTCTGCTGCCTCTCAGCAAGAACAAAGTCAGCTCTGCTCTGCCCAGACATCTCCAGAACTGAAGATGCAATTTAGAACAGAATCATAGAATTGATTGGGTTGGAAAAGACCTCCCAGATCATCAAGTCCAACCCTTGGTCCAACTCCAGTCCCTTTACCAGATCATGGCACTCAGTGCCATGGCCAAGCTCAGTTGAAAAACCTCCAGGGATGGGGAATCCACCCCCTCTCTGGGCAGCCCATTCCAATGCCTGAGCACTCTCTCTGCAAAGAATTTCTTTCTGATCTCCAACTTCAATTTCCCCTGGCAGAGCTTGAGCCCATCGTGCCCCCTTGTCCTATTGCTGAGTGCCTGGGAGAAGAGACCAACCCCCACCTGGCCAGAACTTCCCTTCAGGGAGTTCTAGACAGTGCTGAGGTCACCTCTGAGCCTCCTCTTCTCCAGGCTAAACACCCCCAGCCCTCTCAGCCTCTCCCAATTTGATTTTGGTTTAGATGCAGACATTGCATTTATTAATAATTATGTGAACTCCAGAGCAAGGACTACTCCTAATTCCCATGCATGGCAAGCTCATTGTTAAAAAATGGCCCAGTTTGGGCCTGAATCACCTTTTCTGTATCAGTGAGGAGGTTCAGACGAAACGTGTTACTGATGCTGATTCTGTCCTCGCTGAGCTCCAGTTCCTAATGCAGATCAAAGATCCCATTAGACAGATTTGATGGAGAGACAGCCCCTCATTAGAGACTTTGAACAAGCTGAACAAACCCCATAAATAAAACCCAGGTCCTGCTCTTTCTCTTGGCACAGAACCCGCCTCTTCCTCCGGCACGGCGTGTGCTCATCTGAAACATCCCAAGGAAAGGATTTATAAACTCATCTCCAGAATTCACTGCAGTTGTAACAAATCTGTCCTGCTCTCTGGTGTGGAAGAAGGAATGGAGGAACAGCCCATTAGTTTAAATTAAAAATAAACACATGCAAAGAAACTGCTCTGAGAAGGAGTCAACAAGGCATTAAGGCTGTAAATGTAATTTAAATAACAAAGTTCTATGGGACAAATGTGAGAATTCAGGTGTTGGAAGAACTTGGGCTTTGGTGGGTTTTGGGACATCACTTGTGCTGTGCCAGGAGAAAGACACACTTGGAAAGGAGCAGGAGCAAAGCACGGGTCAGGGTGGGTGGGACAGGGTGGGTGCTCATTAGAGGCTCCTGCTTAAGGAAGTTCTGTTGCCACTGACTTCCAGAACAAATTCTACACCAGTTGCCATCCAGGCAGCTCAATCATCTTCCCAGCAGCATTAGAGCAGCCCACAGAAACTGGGAAAACTCTGCTAGCCAAAGACTTCATCTCTGCTACTTTTCCTGTCCTTTTTGGCCTCTCTATAGATATGTCAATATTCTGCCTTGCCTCGAGGTCTCGTAACACTGAGATCCCTTCAGGTTAAATGAACATGCACCACACACCAGACAAGCTAAAAATCAAGATTTACATTCCCATGGCAAACATATTTCAAAACTTGGAGTCCTTTGCTTTGCAGCTCTCTTCACCTTCCCCCCATTTAATCCATATTCCTGAGGGGGGCCTGGGGGGAGGAAGCATATTTTAAAATTCAGCTTCAACTTATTGGTTGAAATCTCATCCACAGGAGTTTAGCCTGATGCACTTGAGAGCTTTAATCTGTGGGGTGTTTCAGCTGTCTGCAGGCTTTGTCTCCTCTTGATGACTGAAGATGTCTTTCCCTGGAGAGGAAAGTCCTTGCCATTTCCTGGCTCCTGCTGTTCTGTTCCTACCTGGAGAGAGGGAAACAGAGAAATTCAGGGCAAAGCACCTCCAATTTGTTCCCCTGGTACAGCCCTGTGGCTGCAGCCTCAATCAGCTTCACGCTAAACACTTTAGTTAATTGGCAACAAATTGGGAGCTATGAGCTGATTGCAATAAATATTTTATTAATTTTAAAAAACAAAAGGTTGCATCCCCTCTCGCCCAGTTTGATTGTGCACAGTCACACATATTAATGTGTAATTGCCACATCAATTGGCAATTGTGGGCTCAGAAGGAGCTCATTATGAGAAATACTTATGCATGTATCCTCAGCAGGTGTCAATCAGCATCGTGCCACTGAGATCAGTGGAGCCAGGCTTATTTATAGAGCTGAAGCTCCAGCAGCTCACCTGGAAAATAAACCCTGGAGTATGTCCTCAAATATAAGCTGGGCACAGGAAGAACATTTTTTTCCTTGCAATTTTTATTTACATAAAAATGCAATTTTATCTATATCTTGCCTACATTCAGAAACAAGTTATTTATTTATTTATTTATTTATTTTTGGCAGTAAAGCCCTCGACAGAAACGCAAATATTCCAACCCAAGCACATTACAGTTCTCCACAACCCACGTTTGCCTGCTTGGTTTGGGGGGATAGACTGCAGGTGTAATGCCAGCAGGGTCAGCTCATTCCCACCCCACCCCGACACAGTACAGGGAATGCTTCAGAACAGTTTGGGAACTCGTGTTCTCCTCTTTCCATCCCTGTTTGGAGGTGTCAATGATCAAATCAAACAGGCGGTCCCGTGGTGTAATGGTGAGCACTCCGGACTCTGATCACAAGGTCGTGAGTTCGAGTCTCAGTGGAGACCCTACCGGGCAGTTCAAGCCTCCCTGCCATCCCATCCCGTCAGATCTCAGATGCTCAGCAGGGTCAGCCCTGGTTAGTACCGGGTGCTGTGACAGTCCCGAGGACTTCCCTGTCACTGTCCAAGGTTGCTCAGCTGTGGCAGATGGACCTCAGGACTGTACCGGGTGCTGTGACAGTCCCGAGGACTTCACTGTCCCTGTCCAAGCTCACTCGGCCGTGGCAGATGAACCTCAGGACATAAACGGTGGGGCCAGTTCTGCACACGCTGAGCCTCACCTAAAATCCACTGCGCAGGCTGGAGGGGCACACCCACGTGGGGACAGCCCTTCCCAAATCTTCATTCTTTCGGCCATACATATGGCCTCAAATATAAGGTGGGCAAAGGAAAAACATTTTTTTCCTTGCAATTTTTATTTACATAAAAATGCAATTTTATCTATATCTTGCCTACATTCAGAAACAAGTTATTTATTTATTTATTTATTTTTGGCAGTAAAGCCCTCAACAGAAATGCAAATATTCCAACCCAAGCACGTTACAGTTCTCCACAACTCACGTTTGCCTGCTTGGTTTGGGGGGATAGACTGCAGGTGTAATGCCAGCAGGGTCAGCTCATTCCCACCCCTCCCCGACACAGTACAGGGAATGCTTCAGAACAGTTTGGGAACTCGTGTTCTCCTCTTTCCATCCCTGTTTGGAGGTGTCAATGATCAAATCAAACAGGGTGTAGGACAGAAATGACAAAGCAATGGCAAGGTGTGGTTGAATTACTCATGGAGAATAAATGAGGGATGAGCAGGAAGACTCTGTGAGGTGTCTCCAAGCTGATGGAGCCTTGTGGAGGCCCAGAGTATGTTGGTGTCCCTCTGATGAGGAGAAACTGGTGCCAGGAGCAGGCCCATGGCTTGCAGGCAGCCACTACAGCCAGTGCCAGGGTGGTATTTCATTAGCAAATGTGGTTTCCCTTTTCAGCAAATTGTTGCACAGGAAATCACTGATTTCCATAACATTTTTCATGGGGAAAAGTCAAAATGAAGCACTTCTCTATCATTTTTTAAGGAAAAAAATCATGTCCTTAGCTGACTCAATTCAATTCTTTACTTTTCTGCATGATTCTGGCATCCCCACATTTTAGAAGCAAAGAACCACAATAATATTAAAGATTTTATTTTGGTTTTTGTAACATTCTTATTCTATGGAAAGGTAAACAGTTTTTTTTCTCTTTGCTTTTTAATTCAAGGGTTTCCTGTAAAACAGAAATTCTTTTTTTTCTGACCAATTCATTGTGTGGACAGAATGAATAATTTTTCAGGCTGCACTTTCATCACAAGTTGTTTACTTTGATTACTTACTAGTCATTCTGTGGGATATCTGAGCTGTCACTGAAGTCATTTTGTCTTTCCTTCTGCTCACAGAACAGAGGAGGACAAACTGCTTAAACAGAAAAAGAACAAATGATGAAGAGCAACTACAGAAATGTAAATAATTCTTAAATGCTGGTTTCTGGTCGTCCTGGGGTCTGTGCATGGCTGTTCTCAAGCAGCTCCACAAACAGAAACCTGTTGGTGCAATGATGTTCCCATCCCCTTGTCCATCCCTATTTGCAGAGCAAACAGTTGCAAGCAGAGGCAAGACCCAGCACAGCAATAAACATCTTGCCATCCCAAAGAAATGAGATTAGTCCAATCTCATTAGTATTTTAGATGAAAGAGAGATCAGTGCGAGGCCTCAGGACTTGCAGTGTGATGATCTCCCTGTTCAGTCTTAAAGCTTTAAGCTTTAGGCAATGGCATGGGGATTTATGAATTTAAATTCATCAGCTTGCTTCAAAATTTGGTGGTTTCTCTTGGTTTTTTCAGCTCTGCAGGTGGGATGTGTGTTTATTTAGTACAGCTTGGGATGCCAGGATACCTGAGCCACAGGTGAGGAGAGAATTTATATTTATTGTTTATAAGGGGCTTGACCGAAGGCAAAAGAGTAGCTGGAGATGATGAAAGAAAATAATGAAAAATCTTCAGTTAAGCCACAGAGGTGACAAAAACATCCATTGAAGCATTCTGACATTTAAAGAGAGGGTGAATAAAGCATCTCCTGGGGGCAGGAGGCTCTGAAGGAGGAGTGGAGCCAGCTGGGTCCATGGATATGTGGCTCCCTGGAGTGTGAGGCCAGAGAGGAGCAAGTTGGACTCCTGGCAAAGATCCCTGTGGGACTGGGAGAAATGCTCAGCTTGTGCCAGGGAAAGGCAAGTCAACTCAACCACCTGTAATGGTTTTGACCCATGGCTTCCTCAGTAACTAGGTGTAACTAAGGAAGCAGACATCACAAGTATTCCACACGTGTTTTCCACGTAACAGAGGAGGAGTTTAGTTTTCCTGCTTCCAGGGAGCTGGGTGTGGGAGAAGCCTGGATGGTCTGTTCTGTTCTTGTGGTGTTCCTGGCCTGGGACGTGGGTGAGACCATTTCATGCTTGCTCTCCTTTAATTGCATTTGTCTGTTTCATTTATTTAGGTTTGGTTTTGTTTCTTCCTCTTTTCTGGTTAACAAGTTGTTTGGTTTGTTTTTTTTCCCTTTTTCCCTTTTCCCTGGGGGTGGGGGTCCTACGTGGTGTGTACACATTGTATATATGTGTTTGCAAATGTCAGGAAAATATAATTTCTTTTTAATTCAGTTCAGTTTCTTTTGAGTTCTTCTCTTTTCAGTTTTTTTTTTCAGTTTTTTTTTCCTTTGCTACGGAGACTAGGAGGGAGGGAGAGGGCAGTCCAGGTTTGGTAAGAAGCTAAGCCAAACCTGTGACACCACCACACTATCCAACATGTGTCTGGGAGATTAATGCCATCAACCATGGCAAATGTTTCCCAGGGCTGCATGTCTCCATCTGAATTTCCAGGAGCGTTGAATTTGTCCAAGACATAGAGCGAGACCTTTCTCTTGGCAGCTCCTCCACCTTTCCCACGGTGCTTTGGTGCCTGTGAAGCACAGATAAGTCATTGCACAATCACCCACAAGCCATGGCTGCTCCAGGCTCCCAGGACCCCATCCCTGCCTGCTCAGATCCAGCTCCAGGCACAAAGAAGGGTCTCCTGATGGTGGGGCATGTGGTCCACCAAAAAGTTGCTCCCCTCCAGCCCGTGCCAATGGATGGCTCCAAGAGGTGTGTGTGGAGCCCTCAACCTTTCATTTAAAGGCATCTTTGAGTAAATAAAGAATAAAGTATTTTAGGCCTTTCAGTTTGACAAGGGGCTGTTTCTCCCACCACTGCAATCTCTGAAAAAAGTAGGCACTGACAGCTGGATGAGAGTGGATAAATTTGGGTAACCCACTGGTGCCAGCTCCCCAAGTGACCACAGATTAATTATTTACTGCCCAGAAAGTACAAGTTTACTATTGGCTCCCTCCTGACTCTTTTCTCCCTTCATTTTTCTTTTTTCCACAGGCAGCCACTGTACTTTTCTTCTCCTAAGCAAAGGGCCATTATTTATATAAACAAGAAGGGGAAGAGAAATGGGTGGCAGGACTTTCCCATACTATAAGTCTAACTCTCTGCAGTGTTTTATGGTAGGACAGAAAAAAAACACAAACCAAAACAAATCATGAGCAAACATCCTACTGCATTGCTTTACTTTTCCAGCAGAGGAAATTTCCAGGGTCAAAGCCATGTGGATGAGCTTTTCCAGCAGCCCCTGACGTCACCTTGCAGAGAGAAGCCAAGTCCCCTCTCTCTTCAATCCCTCTTTGTGTTTCACCCAGGCTGATTAAGTTACTTAATTCCATTTGGTGGATACACTGGGGCAGCAAAACTCTGTTCCAACAATGTTAACGAGCCTGGGTTAGAAGTTAAACCTCCCACTAAATGTGTGTTTTGGTGATGGTGGGACAGGGCAGGGTCAGCCCCAGGTTAGGGTCCCTCTTCCCACACCTCAATGCTCCATCTGAGCTCCTAACACAGATCACACTCTGACAAGACCACCTGAAGGAGCTGAAGGAGCTTTGTCTTTTGGAATACTTTTGAACATCAATGATTTTGGGTTTTCCTAAAATGATCCTGCTTGGACCACGTCCCCATCTCTGGGGGAGAAGGGAGTTCATTGCAGCCGATCTCTGTCCTCCTGCCAAGAAATCCTCTTGGTGCCCAGCAGCTCCTTCACCCCCCAGGATCAATTCTGCAGATAGAATTGATGGCTCCTTCATGGAGTCTTTCTTCCCTCAGTTAATTCACTTCCTCACAGGCAGCATTAGCATGGTCAAGTGAACCCTTTCCGATCAATGGTCGAGGGTGAGGAAGTTTTCCTGAGAAAATGACTGTGTTAGCAAACTTGCTGCTGGGGCAGAGAGGGAGGGCTGAAAGGAGCAGCATTTGCCTTCTCTCGGGCTGTTTTATTCCTATACTTTTTGTGTACTTTGCATAATAATGCAATAGAGCTGACAAAAGATTTATTCCTGGCGCCTATAAAATGACACAATACGATGAGTTTTAAATGGAGAGGAGAAAAAAAATCCAAGAGAAAAGGTAAATAAGCGGGCTCTTCTTAAACTCTGTAAATGTTATGGACAGAAATTCAATTAGTGCCCAGGAAGCTGCAGAAGCATTCATTTTTCCTTTTTTTTCTTTTTTTTTTTCTTTTTTTTTTTTCGTCCCCAGCCTTTTAATGTCCAGGCAACGAGGCTTATTTAAAAGATGCCAGTTGTGCCTGTGCACAGACATGAAGGCACATCCAGGCCACACACATCTGTGTGTGTATAATCACTGCCATCCTTCCCTTTGTACCCAGGCACAGCTGTTCCCTTTGATGATGGAGCACCACTTGTTGAAGTAGAAATATTTTTATGGATTATGTGTAATCTTAAACTGGTGGTGCTCAACCATGGGCTATAGAGGGTGAATATAGTTTATATAAATCAATAACTCTCACAGAGCACATTTTGGGTTGAAGTACATGTTTGGACTGAAAAGGAGTTGTTTAAATGAGTGCTGGGCACCCAAACCATTTACAGCAGGCCCTGCATTTTAAGGCCTTCTCAAACTCTCACCCTGAACTGTAAATCCCCAGAGGAGACTTCACACAGGTGTTTATCCTTTTGGAAAGCATTTTTGAGGCTCTACCTTGCCTACTGCTGATGGATCCTCTCAGGTATGGGGGTTATGAGCCACCACTCAGCCCTTTGTGGAAGCAAAACCTAAACATGGAAACTGGGATTGCTCGGATTTAAAATGTGCAGCTGGACAAAGCAGAGTGGCAGAGCTGCCACCTCCCCCAGAACTGGTGGAGAGCCCTGTCCCTGCACCTTCTGCCTGTGCTGGGGATGTGCTGTCTCAGTGGTGGGCGTGTGTTTCACCCCCACATCAAGCTTGCCCAGACCCATCTCTACAGGCTTTCCACTTCCTACAAAGAGGGCACAGTAAACCAGAAATCTTGCTTTGTTCTTTCTGTCACCAGGATGAACTGGCTGGAGCCAAGAAGGGCTTTGCAGAGCTGCAGCCACTGTGCTGGTTGACCCAGGAGAGCTCCTTCACCCCTGGGAGATGCCACACCAGCCCCCAGACACATCCAAGCACTGATGTGTCTTCTTGAGGTTTCTGTTTCATAGAATCATAGAATTGATTTGGTTGGAAAAGCCCTCCGAGATCATCAAGTCCAACCCTTGGTTCAACTCCAGTCCCTTTACCAGATCATGGCACTCAGTGCCACGGCCAAGCTCAGCTGAAAAACCTCCAGGGATGGGGAATCCACCCCCTCTCTGGGCAGCCCATTCCAATACCTGATTACTCTCTCTGCAAAGAATTAATCCCTTCTGCAGAGGGACCTCTCCAGGAGATGGTGCTTTCTAGGATTGCAAGGATTACATGGAAGAGCTGGCTTGTTGCCTACATTGCAGAATCACAGTATGGTTTGGTTTGGAAGGCACTTTAAAGCTCATTTAGTCCAACCCCCCTGCCATGGACAACACCTTCCACTAGACCAGGTCACCCCAAGCCCTGGCCAACCTTGGAACACTTCAAGGGATGTGGCAGCCACAGCTTCTCTGGGTAACACAAATACATATTTAGCCATGACACTCTCATGAAGGACATGCCAGTGCACTGTACACATGGTGGTCTGGTGGCTGTGGCCATCAGGAGACTCACCAAGGCCAATAAAACGCTCAGGCATCACAGGAGTCGCTTTCTGCGGGATCGTTTCACTGGGAACAGGGCTGGGAGCAGGGAATCTGCTCGTGCTGTGTGTGCAGGCAGCAAAAGCAAACCAAGAGCACCATCTACTGCCGTGCTTGGCAGGATTGTCTGTTCCTGACAGGTCTGGGACTCAATAAAGGGGCTGTTCCACAGGCAGGTTTCTCGACTGTTGCACTGAGTGTTGGTCAATAGCTTATTAGAGTTTACTAATAAGGAAAGCTCATGGAGAAATGGATTTTTCTCTTCAGCACTTACACCACAAGCAAAACTCAGCACTTAAAGGGGCACAGCGAGCCCTCTGAATCACACATGGTGGAACACCACAATAAACTTAATTTCCAGGGTACAATAATACACACAATGGACTGTGTAACTGATTAAAAGGATCATGAAACAAAACATAGGCTTGCATTTTTGTTGAAGCAACTCATCTGAGTTGCAGCAGAGAAGGAAAGAGTTATCTATGTCAGCTGCAGAAAAAGGAGCTTTTAAAAAAGCAGAGTATGAAGCCCATGGCCTGAGGGCTGGGTCTGTCATCAGCAGGCTGTGCAGAGTGACCTGCCCTGAGCCCAGGAGCAGAAGCACTTCCTGCCATAGCTGCTCCTTCCCAGGTACTTTCCACAGATCACCCAATTTCCCAGAAAACCCAACCTTTCTCCAAAGCACAGAAGCAGCATGAAGGCAAGAAGAGGTTCTGAAATTCTCAGAGGTGGGCAGGCCCTGGCACAGGGTGCCCAGAGAAGCTGTGGCTGCCCCATGCCTGAAAATGTCCAAGACCAGGTTGGATGGGGCTTGGAGCAACATGATCTAGTGGAAGGTGTCCCTGCCCATGGCAGGGGGGTGGAATTGGATTGACTTTAAAGGCTCTTCCAACCCAAACCAGTCTGGGATTCTCTGTGGTTGGGCAGTCAGGGGCAGGATAGTGGTCAGCAGGACATGGAGGTTGTTTGTCCTCCCTCACCAACACCCACCCCCAGGGGGCTGCACGGGGGCAAAGTGAGCCCAAGCAGAGTCAGGCTGAAGCCTTCCCCATTTGGGAAAAAAATCCATGAGCAATGACTTTTGACTACTTTAGACAATAGTTTCACTTATCTGACAACTCCTTTGTGGGTCTTTAATGCATGACATCAGCTTTGCAGGGCAGGGGATCCCAAGCAATTTTGGGGAGAAGGTGGTGATTAATTTGTTTGTTCTGTTATCTGCTGTTCTGTTCTTAGTTTGATATTTTTGCTCTGATTTGCTTGGGGGGCAATAGGCTATTTATCTATTTATGGGGTGGGGACCTGTGTGTTTGTTTATAGTTGGGAGGGGATTTGATCTCAAGTCCAGATTGGTACTTTTAATTATTCCTGGTGTCTCCCAGGGTTTTTTGCAGCACAGTGGGCAGGGAAGTGTCAGGACAGCCCTATCATGTAGGGGAGGATGGAGAGAGGTTGTCTGGCACAAGACCCTTCTCCATTTAATTTATTTATTATTGACCTGAAAAACCCCTGTAAGAGCCCTGGCTGGGTGTCCCTGCTGTGGCCACAGGAGCAAATCAAAGGAAGAACTTTTCCCTTTCTGGTCATCATCAGACATATCTGCAACCCATTTGGGACCACCCAGCAGAAGATAAACTTCAGCACAGACATGAGCATCAGGGCACTGATCAGAAGAGCTCTGCAGCTGGTAGCAAGTATTGCCATTTGGAATCAGTAGCATTTTGTACACACTTTGATTTTGTGGAATAAACAGCCAAGGCACAGATCAACTGGCCTCATTTTTACAGAGAGGCTTTTAAACCCTTCCCTGCCAGATCATAAAATGCATCATTTGCAGTCAGAGTTATCTAAAAGTTTGATGCAAGATCTGACAACAATGGTGGAGGCTGAATCACAAATGTGATTTTGTTTATTTTCTGGTTTTTCCCTTTCTTTTCCACGTCATCCCAAGTTTCAGCAGAAAGGTAAGTGCTGGTGCCAGGCTGCTGTTATGGGCATTTTCCTCTCAGTGCCATGGAATCACAGACTGGTTTGTGTTGGAATCATAGAAAGGTTTGGGTTGGAAGGGACCTTAAAGATCATCCAATCCCACCCCCTGCCATGGGCAGGGACACCTCCCACCAGCCCAGGTTGCTCCAAGACCCATCCAACCTGGCCCTGGACACTCCCAGGGATGGGGCAGCCACAGCTTCTCTGGGCACCTGTGCCAGGGCCTGCCCACCCTCACAGGGAAGAATTTCTTCCTAATATCCAACATCAATCTATCTTCTTTCAGCCTAAACCCATTCCCCCTTGTCCCACCACTGCTTGTCCTTGCAAAAAGTCTCTCTCCAGCCTCCCTGCAGGCCCTCTTTAGGTTCTGGAAGGCTGACCCAGAACACTGTCCATGGTGTTTCACTGTTCCTGCCATCACTCCCACATTCCTTGTGGACACAGAGATGTCACCAGGGAGATGGACACCACAGGGCCTGGGCTGGGCTCACCA
This sequence comes from Pithys albifrons albifrons, assembly GCF_047495875.1. Taxonomy (NCBI): domain Eukaryota; kingdom Metazoa; phylum Chordata; class Aves; order Passeriformes; family Thamnophilidae; genus Pithys; species Pithys albifrons. The sequence continues at coordinate 12,372,682 of NC_092475.1, forward strand.
GCTCCATGTGCACAATGACAGGTACCTGCAGCAGGAAGAGACACCCCAGAAAGCCATCGATTCTCTTTTAATGTGTTCTTAGAAAATAATTACCACCAGGAGTAATGAATGCTCTTCTAATTATACCCTCGCTGTCTCACCCCCTCCCAGTCAGGAACTCCTTCAGTAAGCAAAGAGCATTCAGGAGCAAAAAGGGTTTAATTCAGTGGTGAAGGATTGCACACCTGGATTGTCCTGGGGGATGTCCACAGTGAACAGGGCAGATGTTGTGCAGGGCTGAGGGTGCAGATCCTGCAGCTCAGGTGAGCCCCCAGAACACCTCTTTGTGATTGGCACATTGGAGGTGCCACCTCATCCTGTAGTGCTGTCACTCATGGGGGTATTTTGGGTGGTGCAGCATTTGGATGTGCTTTTTTTTGCTTTCACTTCCAAAATTTTATTTTTTTATGAGGACATTGGGTGACAGCACAAGGGGGAATGGCTTCAAACTGCCAGAGAGAAGGGTTAGATGGGATATTGGGAAGAAATTCTTCCCTGTGAGGGTGGGCAGGCCCTGGCACGGGTGCCCAGAGAAGCTGTGGCTGCCCCAGCCCTGGGAGTGTCCAAGGCCAGGTTGGATGGGTCTTGGAGCAACCTGGGCTGGTGGGAGGTGTCCCTGTCCATGGCAGGGGAATGGAATTAGCTGATCTTTAAGGTCCCTTCCAACCCAAACCATTCAGTAACCATGAAAAGTTGCTCCTCTCTCAAGCAGAGAGGCTCCTGTACTGTGATACAGAGGAGACAAACTCATGTGACATTCTAAAGTGAACCACTTACCTGTGGTTTTTTCAGATAACAGTTTCTGAGAGAAGGGTGAAATGCACCTTTTGGCCTTTATCTTCTCAGGTAACACCAGTTAACTGAGGCTCACTGGTGTTTGTGGAGGAAACCTGAGCTGGTACCCACTAAGGAAAACAAGTCTCTGCTTCATTCTGACTTGTAGATTTGTTAAACAGTTCCAGAAAGACGACAAAACCATGTGTTTTTCGATGAGATCACCACTCCAACCACCTGTCCCAGCTGCCAACCTGACAGCAAACAACTCCACAAAGGAACAGCTCAGTCCTGGTTTCCTTCCAAATCCCCGCAAGGATTTGCATCCAGCTCATTTTAATTGGCCTTTGCTGGGCCTGTCCTTAGTTTCTGTTCTCTCTTCTCACTTCATCTACATAATTTGCATTTCCTAAAGGTGCTCAGTGCTGCTCTGGCATGGCAGAGGCTGCACCACCAGCCTGGCTCACGTGCAGCGACTGAATCAGCTCGCTATTGTCTCAAAGCACTTCTCTCCTCCTCCCTCTGAAAGCCTTTGAGAGACACATAATACCCTCTTTAAAAGGGCTTCTCGTGGTTGTATCACCTGAGGATCTATTTCTAACAGCGAATCGCATTATCCTGGGTGGAATTCTTCCTGCACTGGATTGGAAGCAAGCACTGATCAATGCCAGTTAAAACAACACCGAGCTACATAAACACAGAGCTCTGGTTTGTAATTATTTGCAATACTCGACTATAAGCTTGAAAATAACATTTATTTAGCTGAGTGTGACCCTCTCCATGTGCTGTTATATGGTGATTTCAGAAGTCCCTGTGAACAGGGAGAGCCCAGGCAGTCTGAGAGAGGACCAGAGAAAAGTCACTTTCTGATGTGGGAAGGCAGAAGAAATGGCAACTGGAGCTACCCAAACCTTTAAGAATATGGGTGCACAAAATAAATTTAAAGTGGGTTAATGTCTAGTTTGCTAAATGCCAGCAAATAAAGTGAGCTTCTCCTGAGCTTCAGGAAGGGACACAGAGCAAGGCAAGGTGGGATGTGATCAGAGACTGCTGTAAAACAGGATAATTTTAAATCTATTATCTAAACTACGTAGCTCAGTGTCTTTTAGTCTGTAATTGAGACTTCTCTTTTCCTCTGTGGATTTATTTTGTTCTCTGCTTGGCTCATGGCAATCAGATAGATTGCTCCATCTTCCCTGGAAAACTTCCAGTTCCTCAGAAGCTTCCTTTATCTTTTTTCCTTTCCTTTTTTTTTATCCTTTTCCCCCTTGCAATTAATGTGAATCACAGAATATTTTATATTTGGAATCGTGTTATTTGTAGACAGTAGTCAAACATGTTTGGTTAGCAGCCAGATGCTGAGCATATGCAGCAGAGGAGGGAGATGAAAGGCTGGAGGTAAACAGAGAAGGCACATGGTGATGGAGAGAGAGACCCCCACCCCTCCCTGCGCTGCTGCACCTGCTAAAATAGAAGCCAGTCAGAAAGGTAAATGAAACCCAAATTCAGATGGAAACCAGAAGTAATTTGGAGGATAAATTTTTAATTAAAAAAGCAGGATGGGATAGCAGGGTTAGAAAGATTGCTTCAAAAAGCTTAAGGCTCTGTTTCTCTGCCCTCGATCTTTAGCTTTTTTTATTGATATGGAATGAGAAAAGAGCTTTTTCTTGGTGCATGGCAGGAAAGCACAATTCAGGCCATAAGCACCTTTCTCATTTCCATCCAAGATTACTGTTATACCCCTTGAAAGGTTGCAAAAAGATACAAATAGAGAAGAAAGGGGCTGTGTGCTTCCAAATTATTCATTTCAAGCAGGGGGCACGTGGATCCAGAGCTGTAACAGCTTCTAATTGTCTTACAAGGATAATTTAAATGCTTTCAACTCTTATTTATGAGTGTGACATTTATTTCTTTGTATTACAGCCATTCTTAAATGTCTTAGTGAGGGATCAATAGAACTCTGTACCAGCCAGACCTACACAATGTGCAGCTCCCCAGAAAGGATTTGTTTTGCTGTCCAGGGCTGTTTTCATAGAATCATAGAATCATAGAATCACAGAATCATAGAATCATAGAATCATAGAATCATAGAATGGATTGGGTTGGAAAAGACCTCCAAGATTATCGAGTCCAACCCTTGGTCCAGCTCCAGTCCCTTTACCAGATCATGGCACTCAGTGCCACGGCCAAGCTCAGCTTAAAAACCTCCAGGGATGGGGAATCCACCCCCTCTCTGGGCAGCCCATTCCAATGCCTGAGCACTCTCTCTGCAAAGAAGTTTTTTCTCATCTCCAAGTTCAATTTCCCCTGGCAGAGCTTGAGCCCATCGTGCCCCCTTGTCCTATTGCTGAGTGCCTGGGAGAAGAGACCAACCCCCACCTGGCCAGAACTTCCCTTCAGGCAGTTCCAGACAGTGCTGAGGTCACCTCTGAGCCTCCTCTTCTCCAGGCTGAACACCCCCAGCTCCCTCAGCCTCTCCCCATAGGGCTTGTGCTCCAGAAGCCCTTTGCCACCCAAGATGTGCAGGATGGGGCTCTGCAAGGTGTTTTTTTTTTGCTTCCTGTCTCACAACTCCTTCACTCTGTAGCTCCTGGTGTCCAGCCAGGCATTTTTGCAGTGATGCCACCAACTCACCAAGCTCATGTGGCCTGGGTGGACATAAATAAGAGAGGAAGAGAGGACATGAGTGTTACCAATGTATCAGCTTGGGGGAAATGTGGAGCTGGAAATCTCACTGTATATAAACCAAAATAATCTCACTCTACACACTCATTGCAAATTCACAATGTATGTGACAGGGAATATGCTTTGAGCCCTTTCTTTCCCTTTATCTTGCTGTTCCTATAATCCAGTCTGGTAGATATAATCAGCCAAGAAGCATCTACTTCTCCAGATTTTATCCCTGGAGAGCTGATGGCAGGTGAATGTGCAGCTCCCCACATCACATCTGCCTGTGGTTTGGGAAGTTTAAGCTTTTATTTGCTTCCCGTAGCCACAAATGGATGAGTTTAGTAAAATAAATTATTTTTATGCCATCACATGATACAGACAGTGCATCACAGCAGAGGCCAGAGGAAAGTATAAGGAATTGTTATGGCAGGAGAAAAATCTGAGATCCATTCTTGACAAAGGTATGTGGTGCTGGAGCCTGGGAACTGTTGTGTGTGAGAGAGATCAACTTAATAGAATTTCTGAGATGACAGAGCCCCTTGCAAAATGTAATGTTCACAAATCTACAAGGTCTGGTGCAGCAGTGATATTTTTAATTACTGACTTCTCTCAGATAAAATAACTGGGGTCTACCCACCTTGAAAGAAAGAAAGGATAGAGCTCCATCCATTTTCCACCTCATAAGATGCACAATTGGGTAAATACATCACCATTCACCTCATTTTTCTGGGTCATAAATCCTAGAATGGTCTGGGTCGAAAGGAACCTTAAAGATCATCTTGATCCAGCTTGGTCATCAATCTCTGATTCAGTTCATGGTGAGTTATCCACGTGCACACAAAAGGTTTTGGTCCAAATTCACACTAAGGGAGCTCCATGAGCTTCAGGATGGTTGGGTCAGAAGAGAAGTCAGGGAATTTTGCAGCAGACACTCAAATCAAGGCCTCTGACTTGATGAAAATGTGTAAATGTACTTGATACGGAACAGAACATGTATAGCCCTCCTGGACTGAGGTTACAGGGACAAGTGTGGGGGGTGGATGTGCTGCAGCCCCTGGTAGCTCCAGCACAGGGGTCCCTCAGTGATGCTGACACTTCCTGAAGTTCTAAAGATCATCAGGTGACCTCCTGAATTCCACAGAATCTCCTGAGCTGAAAGGGATCCACAGGAATCATCAAATTCTGGGTGGGACCCAACTCCAAACAGCACTAGTCATGAAGGCAAGTACAGAGGAAGGAATAAAGCAATTGTGACCTCTTCTTGAAAAGGATGAAATAAGAAATAAAAAAAGTTATTACATAAATCTGATGCACCTGGAGTTGATATATAACTTTAAAAATCCACTCTCTTTACAAAGCCAGAGACCTGTATCATCTACCCTGGCCTCCTCTCCCAGTGCTAATTCCAGTTACACTGATGGAAATGTCCCTGCAACTACACATCTATCCTGCCTGCAAGAATAGATCTTCTTCTTCAGAAACTTTGGGGCAGATAAATCAAGTGAGGGAGGCAAAAGCAGTGCTCAGGTCTGATTTGGTTATAACAGGTAAAAATCAGAGCAACATCACTGAAATCAGAGGAGCAAGTTGGAGGGCATCAAGTCCAGAAAGGACATTCCACAAGGCCCCTGATTCCACCTCCCAACCTTAGCCTCAAAATCCCTACAGTAACATCCCTTCTGGCACAGGGATCTGAGTGAGTGTGGTTGGCCAACACCAACTGTCTGGTCTCAATATTCCCCCTCATTCGGTGGCCTCAGAGGACAGCTGATACATCCAGCACATGATTAGACACAACAAGCTGAGCCTCAGAGGTGAACAAGCTTGTTGATAAAGGACAAGCCAGCATTATATTTTAATGATGCCAGCAATTTGCATATCAAAATCTTGTTCTTTCTTTCCTTAGCCCGTATTTCTGGAGCAGGAGGAAGGAGCTGTGAAACAAAGGGTTCCTTTGCATTGCAACACATGTTTGTGTCTCTGTTGAGCCCATTGAAGTTCTTCATCACAGGACTTGATTTGAATGCACAAGCAGCTGCAGCAGAAGAAGGGGTAACAGTAGGGGTGGTTTGAGTTTGAGGATGCCAACCTCATACAAGGCCTCCCTTTCCCTTTTAATTGCAAGGCACACACACAGCAGAGGCCACTCACCCTCAAGATGAAACAAGACATTATCAATTCCTCCTCAATATCACTGCTGAACCAGCTCAGACACCTCTGGCTGTGGCTGTTTCAGGAGAGGAGCAACCTCTGTCACTGCAGTCCCGGGGCATAAAGCAAAGGCTGCTGCAAACAAACCAAACCTGCCCGCAAATATTTTTGCAACTATCACCTTTGTTTTCAAATCCCACATGGAATTAATTATTTGCCCATAAAAATGGCATGTACAGAGCAAAGGAGCCCCAATGAGGATTTGCTCTTTGTTTTATGACTCCAGATGGTTTCACAGCTCCAGGTAAGTTGTAAAGGACAGGCAGGAAGAGAAAAATTCTTGCTGTTGTGAGTTCTGCCTGCAAGAGCCTGTAGGGAGGGGGTGAGTGGGTGGATGGAAGTTACCATTAACTAATCTGCCCCAAACTACCTCTATTATATGTATTTTTTACCCTCTCACCTACTCAGCACACAAACTACAAAGCGTGGCTGGTACAAGCTCGTGTCTCTCCAGCCTGCCTTGACAATAAGCAGCCTTGACATCCTGCAAGTAATTTTAAAAATTGTTTAGAGCTAAGATTGGGAGTTATTTTTTTTTTTAATGTATTTTTAGGTTATCCATTTAAAAGAAAACAACTGTGAATTCATTGTGTTCCCCAGGAAAGAAAGCAATCCATTTCCAAGGTTAGGTTTCTGAGAACTTCGCTTTCGCTGCATCCTAACGATGTTTTTTAATAAGAAAGGGACACTTCAAAGCTTGAGATAGAGGCATTGTTTGAGTTACAGCCCAGCAGCTATTGCTACCCAAAATTAATTAATCCTATCCACTTTCAGAGGAAATAGGGATGCCCATCCCAGCAGCAATTTGAGAAATTTGCATTATCTGCCCACTGGCTCCCTACATAAAGGTAAGTTGTGATATTTTAGATCTGTTTATTTAGAGGAATGCATAAAGACAGACATTAAGAAAGAGGAACTACACACAAAGCCTGAATGGCAGCTTGGGCTGCAGTGATACAGTGGCACCATTGCTGCCTGAAGAGTGAGGCAATTTTTGGCAAGGTATAATACATCTTCTGTTAGACAAACCTACATTGATATAAGTGAATTAGAAAGCTGGAGACACACAAATTACAAGCAAAAGGTGCTATGTGGAAATCACCTTCCTTTCTAGAAAATTTACAAAGACAAATGGATGCACAAACACTCTGGTGTTTCATTCCAAGGTAACCCTTTTCTTACTTTCTACGAAGAATCTGCTGAATTTCTCTGCCAGTGGATGCTTTACCCTGCTGCTTGCTCCAGGCAGAGCTGGGGTGGCAGGGACTTGCACTTTAAAGCATTAATATTGCTCTCTGATATGCTGATGGAGTTGCAAAAGGAAAAAAAAGAAGGATTCTGGTGAAGACTAAGTGCTATCTGCTCAGAATTTAAACGTGGGAATCAAATGCACAGTGGGATGCACCAGCCACAAGAGCTACAGACAAATCTTCCAGGTCTTCCCTTAAACATGCTGGGGACATTTTTCCACTCAGCCTTGAAAGAGTCAGGATTGTTCCAAGTCATCAAAGTAAAGCTAAATTGTTGTTCAGCATCCAGAGCAGACCTGCCTGGTCGAGGCTGTGAAAGAAAAATGGCTTTATTAGGGGCTGTCAAGGCACAAACCTGGTCCCACGCTGAAGACGCCACTCAGTGTCTGTGATAAAGGACCTCTGTGCAGTGAGAGGCTCAACCCAGCAGGGAGATAAATTGGGCAGCACAGCCCCTCTGGTGGGACCACTGCTCTGGGTGTGTCCTTATCAGGGAAGGCAGGAGTTTCAGCTCTCAAAGCAGCACCTCAGCTGGGATTTGAAATGTCCATGAACTCCTCCAGCTTTAATTTTGCCTTTATCCACCAACCCCTTCTTACCTGACTTGCTTTCATGAAACAACTCCAGGGCATTTCAGCACAGGGGAGAGGTGCACCCACAGAGTTGTCCCCACTCAGGAGGGACAGGCAGTGCCTCCAGAGTAAGAACCTGCAGGATTCAGCCAGAGGCATGGCCAACACCAAGCCAGACTCCTGAGAAGAAATGATTCTCCTCTTCACATCCAAGGGGAAATGCACACAAACCCCCTGGAAACACCACTGGCCTACAGAGAGTAAGTTGCCTTCCCCAGGACTGCTGCTTTTTGGTCCTATAAGTTCCTCTCCCAAACAGTTTTTCTTCAACTAAATCAAGCATTTGAGGGCATGGGGAAGCACTCTCCTAGAAACACATCAACTTCTGCTATTCTTGTAACTTATGAGGAAGGAAAAATTTAAAAAGCACAAATTTAGAGTTGACAGAAATGCCAAAACTCTCAAAGCCTCAGCTTTTTTCTACTGGCCACCAAGGCTGTGTAAGGAGAGGTGTGAGCTGTAACATCATCATTGTTTCCATCTGCCAGGGTGCTTGGTCCACTCAGAGCCCAATTCTGCAAAACTGAGAGGCAGGAAAGTTCTGCTCAGTGCCAGGTGTGTCCAACACACAAACTGTTTGATGTGTGTCTACCAAACCAAAACCAGGGTCAGAATCTGCTCCCTGGAGGGCAACTCTGCCCTGTATCCTGTGCTCTTGGTGCTTCAGCAGGGAGTGCTCCCTGGTTTTGGCAGGTAGGAATCACTCAGCAAGGTACCCCAGGACCCAAAGTGGGGTCAGGGATGCTGGCACACTCCAAGCCATCAGCATGGACAGAGACAGCTGCCTGTTGTCACCATCTCTTCTCCAAAGTAGACAGACAGGAGACAACTGGAGCCCAGATATTCCCAATAGTCATGTTAGCATGGCACAGAGCCCAAAGGAACATGCCAAGCCTCTCAGTTTATTCCTACACTGTTTATACATGTTTATAATCTTTAAATCATAGCTCTCTCTCATACTGAAAGATCCCAAACAGCTGCAACAATAAACTGAAATTCAAGACAAACAGATTGGGAGGCAGAGCAGATTCGTTTGTGGTGAATCACAAATACTGAAACAAAATAAATGAATCAGTTCTAAAGAGTCTAATTAATAAAGGTTAATTTATTTATCATCCTGGCTAACCTGATATTTCTGAGCTCATCTAAATTAATGCAAAATGAACAAAGCACAAAAAGGGCAGCAGTAATTGGAAAACCTGAGTAGATACATTTTCCATGAGATTCTTTTTCTGCTACATGAAAAGCATCCCAGGTTCATCTGGTCAGGTGAACAGAAAGGCTGGTTGGCAGCAGCATAATTAAAGGATGTTAATGGATTAACTCTTTCTGAGTCAGAGACACATCTTTTCTTCTGTTTTCTTTATCATGAAAGGCATCAGAGGGGATCACCAAGAGCAGCCCTTCCCACACATAAAGCCATGCCTGCACCTCACCCCAGGCAATCTTCACAGAGGAAGACTTCTTTGCTCCCAACAAATCCAGCCTGGGACACTGACACACTGAAAAAGAATCATTTAATGAGCCCAAGCATAAAGTCATTCCCCCCAGCTGATGAAATTCAGCAACTGGATTAGTGCAAAACTCACTGTAATTGTCCCCCAACTCTGATGTCTTCTAAAACAGCCACAGAATTCTTCTGTAAGTCTCAACACTTAGAGAAAAAGGATTTTCCTGGCTCACGAGGATGAAATGGAAGCCCCACACTTGGGGTGGGCAGCAGGAGTGCTGGGGGCAGCTGTAGGTGCCCCTTTCCTCCCACCACCCCCTGAGCTGCCCTACATGCAGTTCATGCAACAGAACTCATTGCCTGATGTTTCAGTGGCACAAAGAATATCTACCTTTGGTGCTTTCTGTTGCACCATGAAACCCTTCAGTCTGCACTTGGTAATTTCAGGGTTTCCACAAAGCCAGCACTAGTTTTTAATGTGGAGGCTCACTGGGTTCTCTCCTTCTGTTTTGGCTCCTCAGTGTGTGAGATATAAGGCTGATTTCTAACACAATTAAACATGGAAAAAATGCCTAAAAGGTCTACAAAGGTCAACATTTCATGTTGATTTCCAAGTTTGTTGGGGATATCTTGATATCAGCCTTTTCATTCCCCTTCACATCCACATACTGAGTTGCATCCCCAGGAGGTATTTCTGCCTTCCATCAGGAGGGAAAGATGTGGCCACCACTGAAAAGCTTCAAACACAACCTCAAAACATGGCTTGAAACATGGAGTAAAGAAACAAGGATAAAAAGTAGAATCTGAGGTCATACAGCAGAGCTATGGTCATAAATATACTAATTTTATTGTCTTCTTTATCTTTCTTCTGCATTATTGTGTCCTGTGCCCTGTCAGTGCCTGTGTTTCATTTCTAAAGGTGTCACAAAGAGAAATACCTGTGGGAAGTGGCAGGAGGTCATGCCAAGCATTCAGTGCAGATGGGCAGGGGTATCTTTTGTTACTTCTCTCCTTGGCAATTCTGCAGATGTTAAGGAGTGCTTTCCTCTCCCAGAAGATAGAATAAAAAAGGCACTCAGGACTGTATTTTTCCTGGTTTGCAAGAGCTAAGTGCAGGTTTTGGAAGCGAAGGCAGGTTCCCAGTCTGTCTGAGCAGAGCTGGGAGCTGTGATGTGTCACTGGAGGGAACAGCAGAGCAGTTCTGGGAGGTTTTAAAGGGCACTGAACCATGATGGACTTTCTCACATTTATCCATCATTATTAGCTTCTGTTTAAAAATCAAAGGATGTTTAATTTAGACTTATTTTGCTGCTTGCAGGGGCCAGAGACCCTCTTTGACTCCCCTAAATATGATCATTCCACCAAAGCAAAGAAACTTTTGAGAAGCTTCTCTTCTAGGAATCCTGTCTTCTTGTTCTCACTCCAGACTTAATGTCACCATATCCAAATGCCTGTGGAGATTTCTCTTAAACTCTAGAGCAGCATCTACTTGGCTTAATTGCTTCATTAACATGGATACTACTCATTAATGCCTTCCAGCTTTCCAGTGTAGAAGGCAACCCTGGTTTCAAGCTCTAGATATGGTCAGCAAGATCCTTCAGAAGAATTTCCACACTGAAAACACCCAACTTTTCCTAACATGGTTCCTAGAGGTGAAACAGCTCCTTTTTTTTTTTGTTTTCTATGTTAGTAGGTGGTGTCTGAAACACTCCATCAAAAGGGTGGAAACTCTTTCCCATTTAATTGCCACCAGTCCAGAAGACTCTATTGCTGACATCTTGAAAGAACAGACCCAAACCTGATCACCTGTTAGAATTCATTTTCAGTTGCTTACTCATTCACTGTTGTAGGAGAAATCTCCAGATATTTCATTTGATGAACATAATTTAGACCTTTCCCCCCCCAGTTATCAGTAAATAAGAAAACAGACAGTTTAAAAATTGTGTATGACTCCATTATTACCAGACTTTCTTGGAACAGAGGTGTGATTATTAGTCCCAATTCTCATTTTAGCCTGAGACTGACAAAGTCAATGTCTCCCTAACTAAGTCTTGCAAGAAATCCATTCAGTTTCCTTGACCCCCTGAGGTTTGAGTCTTTAGGATGTTAAGTTTTCATAACAACAATTATAGTGATATAAACTTCAATTTCCCTTTTTAAAAGCAATGATTTTCATATAAGCACAAGACTCCACCTGGGACTTGAATAAAATGATTCAATTCTGCAGAAGAAAAGCCATGAGCCACAGGGATTGACTAGAGGAAGGGTGTGAAGCTCCTGGGACATTATTTTATAAAAATACAGCCAGGTATTGAGCATAACTGGCATTAATGTGTTAGTCCCCAGTGCAGGGACTAGTTTTGTTGGATTTTTTTTCATGTTAATCAGCACAAAAAAGGTCCTGGACCTGAGGCACAACAGTAGTATAAATGATATAAATAATTTGGGCACTGACCATATGGGAGCAGACCCAAAGCCACAGCAAGGCAAGTTGATCTGCTGCAGAGGATGGAACTGTGCCAGCCTGTGCTGAGGAAATGGCCCAAGATCTGATCCTGTTTGTGGCAACCAGATGGTGGATTATGGTTTTTTTTCCCCTTTTAAAGTTCCTCAGACTGGCAAGAGAAAAAGGAGGAGAGGAGTGGTGTGTTGCAGCAGGTTGGTGGGTGGTGGTGTGGAAGGGAGAGGAACCAGGAGCATTTCCCTACATTTGTGGGGTATGACGTAGAATGAAACAGCATTGCAGAGTTAGTCTTGGACATGAATATATCCCTGTTATTGGATAGAAACTTTTTCCTCTTCTGTTCCACTGAATCCAGCAAAGGATCTGGCTGATTTACTCCAGCTATGGGTCAAGTCCAAGTCTCCTACACATCCCTCCTGTGTCCCTCCTCACTGGAGCTACGAGGAGAGTGCCAACAAACCATGTTGCTCCACTCTACCCACACTTCCCACATGGAAAGAGTGAGTAAACTACCACACTACTTTACTCCTATCCTTTTCCTTTAAAAGGAATTTTACTGAAGTTGAAACGTTGAAGGGCAACAACTCCACAAAGTGCAATGAGGAGGTCAAGAAGATATTTAAGACCTTTCCGGTATCTTCAGCTTTTGGAGAGAATTAAAAAGCTACTCAGCAGGCAGGAGCACATAGCAGGGAGTTTTCAGGAGAGAAAAGCTCAGTGGCAGCTCTGCCTTGCTCTGCCAGGCAGGAGCTCCCCTGGAGAGCTCAATGGCAGGAGCCAGGGCAGGTCACCCACAGTCCCAGCACGAGAGCTCACGTGGGATTGTGCCTTTCTCTCTCTATAGGAGTCTGTGCAGCTCTGTGTGTGCCTATACAGGCACAGAGTCAGAAAACTCAGTCATTGTTGTGGGTTAGGGGTGTTTAGACCTCGTATTCAACAGTGTTGCAATAAAATGAAGAACAGTCAGTCCAGTCAGGATTTGCCAAGTCTCCTGAATGGGTGCTGGGAAGGCACAGATGTGAGAAGAGAAGGCTCTGGAGAGACCTTGGAGCGTCTTTCAGTGCCTGAAGGGCCTCCAAGAGAGCTGAAGAGACTGAAGACTTTGGACAAGAGCCTGGAGTTACAGGACAAGTGGGAATGGATTCAAACTCACAAAGAGTAGGGTAAGATGGGATATTAGGGGAAAATTGTCCCCTGTGAGGGTGGGCAGGCCCTGGCACAGGTGCCCAGAGAAGCTGTGGCTGCCCCACCCCTGAAAGTGTCCAAGGCCAGGTGGGACAGGGCTTAGAGCACTTTGGGCTGGTGGAAGGTGTCCCTGCCTATGGCAGGGGATGGAATGAGATGGTCTTTAAGGTCCCTTCCAACACAAACCACAGCAGGATTCTGTATCTCTTGCAGGATAGCCTGTGCACATTGTCATTCCTGACCCATCTTGCACTAGAAAAGCAGGCAGAGCAAGCAGAAGTTACACCAAGACACCCCATATGGTCACACAACCAGAACATGGTGACCATGATCATCCCCTTAATGACAGGAACCAAATGATCCTCCAAACCATTTGATTTTCAGTGCTGGACTGGGGGTAGCTCCCACCCCCTTCCTCAGCTGAGGCCTGCAGGGACCAGACCTGACTTGCACATTGGCACCCCCAGAGCCCATTTCCAGCTGCAGAGAGATCTGCTGGGTGGTGGAATCACAGTGGGAGCTGCTTATTCAAAGGCAGGCAATGGCATCAATAAATTCAGCCAGAGCCTCTGTGCTTGCAGGGGCACACTGCAGAGGCAGTGATGAAACCTCTGATACTGCTTCTAATTGCAGCCCTTGCCCCACGGGAGCTGCTGTCTTTATTAATGCAATTATGATGTAGCCAAAGGCAGCAAATGCTTCTGCTGACCTTGCTTGGGGAACGGAGGCCTTTTGTCTCCACGGGAAATTGCTTCCTCCCCTGGCAAATGGCACGTCACCCACTGTGTTCCTGTCCCTGCAGAGGCACCATCTTGCCATCTGACCAGACAGGATGCAAATTGCTGTTTGATGCCACCTCCCTCGCTCTTGCAAATCAGAAATAAAACCCAATGGTGTTCAAGTCAGTCTCTCTCTAAAGGAAAATCAACAGTAAAACTAAGCATTACACCAGAAGGCACTCTAACATTGTGATTTACAAAAAATAGTAATAATAATCCTTAAGAAGCCCTAATTACAAGCATTTTTGAGCTCTGATTTAATTGTAATTTGAAGGCTCAGTTCAATTAGCCTGAAGGCATTCAATGTGAAGACCTGGTCTCAAAAAAAAAAAAAGTCCATAAATTGAAATTCTGTATCATGGCAAGAAGTTTCCATTAGCAATAATCATAGAATCATAGAATGGATTGGGTTGGAAAAGACCTCTGAGATCATCAAGTCCAACCCTTGGTCCAACTCCAGTCCCTTTACCAGATCATGGCACTCAGTGCCACGGCCAAGCTCAGTTTAAAAATCTCCAGGGATGGTGAATCCACCCCCTCTCTGGGCAGCCCATTCCAATGCCTGAGCACTCTCTCTGCAAAGAAGTTTTTTCTGATATCCAACTTCAATTTCCCCTGGCAGAGCTTGAGCCCATCGTGCCCCCTTGTCCTATTGCTGAGTGCCTGGGAGAAGAGACCAACCCCCACCTGGCCAGAACTTCCCTTCAGGCAGTTCTAGACAGTGCTGAGGTCACCTCTGAACCTCCTCTTCTCCAGGCTAAACACCCCCAGCTCCCTCAGCCTCTCCCCACAGCACTTGTGCTCCAGTCCCTTCACAATAATGGGGTGTTGGGGGAACGTGTCTTAGTGATTCAAGAATGAAATTTCTAATCACACACTACAGAGTTACAGCCAAAGCAGATTCCAAACTCAGAGCAACATCTACAACTACTTCTAGTCTAAAGAGTATTTCCTAAGGTTATGGTATATCCTTTGTAAATACAAATTTGACAGAGAATTAACATCTGTTCTTGGATTTTAGAGGGCTAAAAACCTCTACTTCAAACATTAGTCCCAGCACTTTTCCCCCAGTAGCTCTAAAATTGCACTGACTGCCACCAAGATTTGAGATTCCCCAGAGATCAGTCACTGAAAGAAGTAAAGAACATCCCACAATTGCACATCTCAATTTGACTGCTCAGGGCAGAGAGTGAGTGAAAAAATTACAACTGTTGCTTTACAGAACAATATCCTGAGACCTGGAGGGGCTGGATGGTTAAACTGAGGTCATTCAAGAAATTGCCAACAGAATTATGGAATATTCTGGTGTCATTGGACCCACCTTTCCTGGTGGTGGCCCACAAGGGTTTTGGCTGGACTTCACTGCAGAGGAAAGTACAGCTTCCACCTTCAGCACTTGCCATCCCTGAAGACTTTATTGGGGTTTTGGGGGTCATCTAAGTCAAGAAGACCTGCAAGATCATTTTTCAAAGCACCTGCAGAAAGGACAAAAAGACCTACAAGGTCATTTTGCAAAGCAGAGGACTGAGAATTAAGAAAAACAAAGGAGGGTGTGGAGAGGCGTGGAAGGCAGGTTGGACAGGAGGACTGATACTGTGACAAGGCCCTGGGGAGCCCTTTGTCACCAGCTGAAGGCACAGAGAACCAAAGACCCTTCCCACAGGGTGAGGGAATAGGACATGGACAGATGCTTTCAGTCAGATGACTCATCCTCAAGAAGCCTGAGGGCCAGAGTTTTAAAAGACATTATAATGCATTAGTCAACCTTAAAGTAAAGGCTTCTGTGGACCTCAATATCTCAAAATAATTATGCCTTAGAGACATGCCCAGGGTGGCACAGACCCTGTGACAGCACAGCAGGGAAACAGCCCCTGCCCACCAAACTGCTCCTGCCTGGGACAACCACAAACACCCTTTAACCAGCAAAGGGGGGTTGTGTGAATTTCCCTGTGCTGCTCTCAGCTCGTGAGAGCTTTCCATTTTGCATGATGCCATAGTTTAGTCTCCTACTGTTCAGCATGAGAAAGTGCCATCCAGCAGCAGCTGCTGCTCAGTCCCCAACACCACCCAGCATGTACCAGTGCTGAATATTGATGCAACTCCAAGCTTATTGCTAAGAGCACAGTATGTTCCTTGCCTATACATCCCCTTCATTCAGGGGGGGAAATGCAAAATGAGGATCCAGGGCAGGTCCTGTTTAAAAGAAAAACAACACTTTAAGCCAAGGGTTTGGGAAAGCCCTGTGGGTCTTGCTTGGCTCTAAGAAGTGCTTCCTACTGCAGGAGTCTAACCCAGCTGTGCATGAACCCAGTGTTGGGGGTGTCAGGTCTTGATCCATCTCCACTTAAGAACACACTTGGATCCAACCTGCTGTCCTGTGTGTCGAGGATAAAGGCAAATTAACCACTTCAGAGCAGCAAGCACTTCCACACACAGCAAATTGTGTTCTCTCCACAGAAGCCAAAATTAAAATCCCTGTTTGCCAAAATCAGTTTTTCATCTTGTTGTATTTCAAGTTCAAAACTGGAAATGAAAAGAAGTGTTGCATGAGCTGTATCAGTTCAGAAATAGAAACACAAATGATAAGACAACGCTATTCCAGATACAGATAAATTCTGAAGGAGTTTTACTTCTGGGAATTCAGTGAACTTAGATCTGTGCATCACTGATTCATCCTTTGGTAGTGTTCCAAATTACACAAGATCCACATTATTAACTCGTGTAGTTGATAAAGCACATTATGAATTCCCACATTCACCCCCTCAACCAAAGAAATTTGGAGAAACAGCAAAAGCAGTTTTAAATACTCTGGTGGTCTGCAAGATGCTCTGCAAAAAGAAGGAAAGATCTGAAAGGCAGGGCCAGGAGAACATGCACGTTATTGCCTTCCTGCACCCACAGTCAGGGCTGGTTCCTGAGGGTGGGTGTGATCCCAGACAGCATTACAGGAACCTTCTCCTGCCTTACAGAGCAGGAACAAGGAGGGAAGAGACCTCAACAGGCCAACCCTCTGCACTGGGGGAGATTCACCTTCACACAACCCATATCTTCATTTCCTTTCCCTACATCGTGCTTGTGCTGAAGCTTTCACAGTGCCCTGAGGCCAGTGATGCCAGTCCTGGATTATCCTTCCTATTGGGAAGTCTCACTCAGTGGTCTAAATATCTGCACTTAAACTCATGACTTCTCCTCCCATGAACAGTGGGCACAGAGAGAATTTTATTCCTCACCTTTTTGTTCAAAACAGTTTTGTATTCTAACCCTTCTCTGGCATATTTGCACCTGAGACCTTCTGTTTGGCCTAATTTGCAAATTTAGTAAGAACAATATCTGGTCATTGAGATAATTAATGTAAACACTGATGGGCAGCAAACTCAAGCCCAAACTTTGCAGAACCTCACTTTGCAAAATCTTCTCTTTTGACAAGAAACAACTTCCTAGCATGGCATTCCAATGGGTTTGGCAGTTAGCAAGTGAAAACTTTCTTCTAATAAGGTTTCTTTACCTTGATTATGAAAACATAATTGGAGAAAACCAAAAAGCTTTATTAATGTCAGGTTATACAATACACACTGCTTTTCTTTTGCCCATAAAACTGGATTATTCTGTCACAGGAGAAAAATCAGAATGTTTTGAAAGCCATCTGTTCCAGACAAAGCCCATGGGACGCCGCTGACCTCCTTGTTCTGCGCTAACATTTCCATGATTTGCTCCAATATTTTGCAGGCAGAAAAAATTTCAACTGCTGGTCTGTACACGGAGCTTCCTTAACCCCATTTGAAAGAGGATTATTTTTGTTTTATCTTTGCCAGGAGACATTACCCACACTTTGTAACGTCTCAAAACCAGCGATGAACAGCTCCAGGTTTGCTCCAGTTTTTCCCCTACGATGATTTTCCACAGCACCAACACGATTTTGCACCGCACCCACATGATTTGAGAACAACAATACACAGATTTTTACTCCATTTTTCCTGTGTTGGTTGCCTGGTGGCAGCTGCACATTTTAGTTGAATCTGAAGCAGTTCAACATGAAACTAATAAGTTGGGCATTGCTCCTCCACATCATTCCCTCTTCACCAGTGGCCAGACCAACACTGCCCCAACTGCCTCTTGCCTTTAATACACTTGTGCAGAGCATCTCCCTCTATTTCCTTCCTTGCTCCCTCCTCATTTTGTGCCTTGGCCTCTTTGTTCTGCCCTCCCAGGCTCACACACTAGGCTTTTGTACTCCCCCTTAGTAATGTGACCCAGTTTCCCCAAGTCTGGGCTGTTCTGCTTTGCATTTGTGGTGACCAAAGGCACCGTGACTTCGCACTAATAACCAAAGGCTGGGAGCAGCACAGACAAAGCTCCCCACAGAGATCTGGGCCACCATCACCCCTGTCCAGTGCACCAATTTACTCTCTGCATGCTGATCCCAGAGACTTGTGCCTGCAGGAAAACAGGATAGACAGCTCTGGGATGTAATTAGAAATTATTTACACAAGTGTCTGTAGGAGCTGCTATGACTCAGTTGTTCCAGGCAGTGTGCAGAGCAAAGTCTCTTCCTTAGCAGATGAAGGGATCCCATGTGAAGCTGGTGGGATGCAGAGGGAACTGGGAGCAGATCTCCAGACCCTGGGCTGGCAACAGCAAGAAGGAAAGGGCAGGGAGCTGGTGGGACCTTCTGCACTTCTCAGGAAGGACATCAGCCCAATGGAGAGAGTCCACAGGAGGCCACTGAGATGATGAGAGGGATGGAGCAAAGACTGTGAGCAAAGACTGAGAGAACTGGGATTGTTCAACCTGCAGAAAAGAAGGCTTTGGGCTGACCTAATCTTGGCCTTCCACAACCTGAAGATTTGGACAAGAAAAATGGAGAGACACCATTTACAGGGGCCTGGAGTGAGAGGACAAGGGGGAATGGCTTCAGACTGACAGAGGGCAGGGTCACAGCAGATATTAGGAGGAAATTCTTCCCTGTGGGTGTGGCAGGCCCTGGTACAGGTTGCCCAGAGAAGCTGTGGCTGCCCCATCCCTGGAAGTGTCCAAGGTCAGGTTGGATGGGGCTTGGAGCAACCTGAGCTGGTGGAAGGTGTCCCTGCCTGTGGCAGGAGGTTGGAGGAAGGTGACTTTTAAGTCCCTTTCAACCCAAACCATCCTGTGATTCTGTGACCACTCATTCCCTCTACTGCTGCTTTCAGTGAGAGGAGAGAAGCAATAAGGAACAGGGGAGGCTGCTCCAAACATTCCCATGGACAAAAATCCCATGTTTGTGCCTCCTTGGTGTCAAGATTTGAAGAAGCAAAACAGATCTTAAAGGAAGGAAAGAAAAAAAAAGGCCCATCATGAGCAATCTAGGAAGGGTTTATAGGCAGTTTGTCCAGCTGTGGGAGGCTGAAAAGATGCTTGTGAAGATTGGCATCAGGGAAGGCAACACTTGAGATTTTCAGAGTGAAGGCAACAGCTCTGCTGGCATGTTGGGGCTCTGACAGGGAAGGGGAACAGCAGGGATGCAGGCAGAGGAGAGGTGGTCACAGCAAAATTGTTAAAATAAGATTCCCAGGGAAGTCTAAACTGAGCAGAGTGGGGCAGGACTGCATTTGCTGAGGGAAGAGCAGTGCAGTAGCAGAGATGAAATCACATCCCCAGGTTTCTGGCATGTCTGGATTTATATCCTTGTGGGAGCTTTATCCATCTGAATGAAAACGTTTTGCTGAGGGAAAGAAAACAGAATTCATGGCATTTTGCATTTCTCTGGAAATTCATTAAGAGAAATAATTAAAGCTGCATTAAGGGTGTCCACAAACCTACCCCCACACAAAGAAAGTCTCCAAACCTGCAAGAAGTTGGCCAAGCCCCGGACCCACTGTGGCCATGGAAGTTTTGAATCCCTTCCCTGCACTGGGTATCCCTGGTAACACCAGAAGAAACACAGGATCCCTGGAAAAGCTCAGGGACACACACACAGCCTACCTGCACAGATGGATCAGAGGGTCTGAATTATAGAAATGTTAGGCAGAAAGCCTGTAAAATTTAGAAGGAGCTTCAACATCAGGACCCAGAGGGAAATCTGAGTCCAAGAAAGCAACAGGGAACTGACCTGAATGATAATCATGGTATTGGCAGCAGATCAAGGAGGGAAGGGCATGGGGGAGAGGCTGAGGTCTCTCTGCCACATGGAGACTGAGCTGATGGTTGGATCTCCAGAGGACACTGGAGAGACAGGAGGAGATTTTTGTAGGGACAGAGGAGAGTGGAGTGGAGTGGCCGGGCAGAGACACTGCAAAAAATCAGAAGCTGAATCTCAGAATCACAGAATGGTTTGGGTTGGAAGGGACCTGAAAGTTCATTTCACTCCACTCCCTGCCATGGGCAGGGACACCTTCCACTGGACCAGGTGGCCCCAAGCCCTGTCCAACCTGGCCACCTTTGCAGCAAGTAATGAGTCTGTGTAGCCTTAGAGCAGAGTTACATTATATGACACAACAGTTCAGGTGGCCAAGAAGGCCAAGGGGATCCTGGCCTGGATCAAAACTAGCGTGGCCAGCAGGCCCAGGGCAGTGACCCTTCCCCTGGACTCTGCCTTGGGGAGGCCACACCTTGAGTGTTGTGTTCAGTTCTGGGCCCATCAGTTGAGGCAAGAGATTGAGGGGCTGGAGCGGGGCCAGAGAAGAGCAACGAGGCTGGAGAAGGGACTGGAGCACAAGTGCTGTGGGGAGAGGCTGAGGGAGCTGGGGGTGTTTAGCCTGGAGAAGAGGAGGCTCAGAGGTGACCTCAGCACTGTCTGGAACTGCCTGAAGGGAAGTTCTGGCCAGGTGGGGGTTGGTCTCTTCTCCCAGGCACTCAGCAATAGGACAAGGGAGCACGATGGGCTCAAGCTCTGCCAGGGGAAATTGAAGTTGGAGATCAGAAAAAAATTCTTTTCAGAGAGAGTGCTCAGGCATTGGAATGGGCTGCCCAGAGAGGGGGTGGATTCCCCACCCCTGGAGGTTTTTCAACTGAGCTTGGCCGTGGCACTGAGTGCCATGATCTGGTAAAGGGACTGGAGTTGGACCAAGGGTTGGACTTGATGATCTTGGAGGTCTTTTCCAACCCAATTGATTCTATGATTCTGTGATTCTATGATTAAAGAAAGATGTGGGGGAAGATCACCCCTGAGTGACTGGGTGAGATAAACTAACATGAGCAAACACTTATTGGTGAAAAGTACAACTGATTCTCTTTCTTACTGATGTAAAGCAAAGCTTAAAGTCATTGTTTGGACTGCAGTGAAGGGTCCTGCTGATCAACAGTAGCAGGAGAAAAACCCCAAACAGGATTGTTTTGGTTTCATCATGTTGTGGGGATAGGTTACAATTTGTGTTATACTTGTTACCTGGCTGACCTATTTCTCAGAATAAAAACAAGCAAAAAAGGCAAATTCAAGTGACTGAATTATCTAATTACACCAGTCCAGCCCAGTGAAAGCACATTGCCTCCAGCAGAGCCCCATAACTCCCCTGGGTGCTGGGACAGACAGTGCTGGGGGAGAGCACAGAGCTCTGCTCAATTATCTACACCTGACAGGACAAATCCCACACCACCCCCATGGTGGGAAGAAGAGAAGCTGCCACAGAGGGCTGAAGGACCCAGACACTCTGGCAGTGGCTCAGCCAGTGCACTGGAAGGCGAGGAGATCTCTGTATTCATGGGCATCTCAGTGCCCCCTTTGGCTGCCAGCATGTTTGGGTGGCAAACACACAGCACTGGCAATTCCCACCTAAATTATTCAGCCTCTCTCAGGCCAGTATTAACTGTTACTGAGGCACTTGGAGGAAAAAATCTTCCTTTGGCTTCAGAGACTCTGGATCAAACTCCAGCAATACTTTAATTTCTAGATGGAGAAGCTCTGAAGTTAAAAAATAAAAACACAGATTGACATGCAATTCCTGGGTGGTTTTGTGTGTTCTATGATATATTTTTTTTCAATTGGAATAAACCAGGTGTTTGCTTGAAAAGAAGGCTGGAATCATGTGGCAAATGCTTGTCCATCCATTCCCTTTCTTTAAATTTCTTTGTAAAATACTAAATTTTCTAAGAACTGTTCACATTTTTTCCATGGCACTGATCAAAGGTATCATTATTAATAAAGAACATCACTGGACAGGGCATGTTCAAACAAACATTTTCTCCTAGCAAGACTCTCAAACCAGGAGCTGAGCATCAAAAATGCCTAAAAAAAATAAAAATCCATGCTGTGTTGGAAACACTGTAACTGGAGGGGAAAGGCACCAAAAGGGCTGTGGGGCAGAAAGCCCACGTGGCCAGGGCAGCCACACAGCCCAAAATACAGCACTGCCACCACCAGCAGCAGGGTACAAGCTCTGTGCCAAGCTTGCCTGAGCCCAGCACTGTCACAGAGCCCTGGCACAGAGCAGTGTGGGGTGGCAGGAGCTGGCACTGGGCACCCCACAACTGTGAACGGCTCAGTAAAGGTCAGGTGAAGAAATGCAGACCTGGAGCAGGGCAGGGTTGGGTTTAGGAGTGACAGAGAAGGTGGAATCAGCAACTAATACATGAAAAGGCTCCAGCTTGTTATAAATTCAGCCATAACTCAGCTGCAGCCCATGGAGAAGGCAGCAGTGCTGGAAAGGCTCAGTGGAGGAAGAGCAAAGGTGTAAAGGTGTGTTAGCAAACAAAGACATGACCCAGACCAAGCAAACCAAACTCACCACGGTTCTTAGCAGAGGATTCAGGCACTGACAACTTGCTGTAACATCCCTCACTGCCACCAGAGTGAAACCACCAACCTCAACAGCCAGGGGAGCAAGGCAGAGGTGAGTATAAGACTCCCCAAAAATGGGGTGAAAGCCAATTGCATGTATAAATATTGGAATTGCATTATTTTTTTTCTAACAACCTATCTTGTCTAATACTCATTAAACTCTCAAGATATTGTAAATACCAGCAATGTGTGGCTTTGCTTACACAGAAGGTGTGTTTCCTTTTGCCCAGACAGATTTTAAGCACAGCATTAATTTCTGAGTGCAAAGAGGCTCAGTACAAGGTGTCATTTGTGGGGTTTTTTATGGAGTTTTGTGACTACTTTCCCTCTGACTGGGTTTTCCTATGGAAGGGACTCTCCCAGCTGCAGCTGGTGTTGCTTACACCTCATTTTTCTCCCTGAAGAGACCTTTGAAAAGACACTGTTAGAAATCCTCAGGTCCTCCCAAAGCTACAAATTAATCTTCTGTTGCCTCCAAGCCTCACTGAGTGCCTGCAGTCCCTTCTCAGTGGCAGTGTCCTCTATCCCACAGCACCATCTCGTGGGAAACTGCAGGTTGAAAAATCCCTTCAGCAAAACCACCAACCTGGATTAAAATCAACTTCCAAGAATGCCACAGCTCTCCCCACAGCTCCAAAGCTGCCATGGCACAGCAGGACCAGCGGTGAAGCCTCACAGGGCTGGGAGTGCCTCCTGAGGGCAACCAAAACATGGAGCAGTGACAGGGAGCATCCCCATGGCACGACCCTATTGTGAGTTTGTCTTTCCAGGAAGAAGCAAAACCTCCTACACCACATTGCCAAAGCCACATCCTTTAATGTGCTGGGAAGCAACAATGCCCAGAGCAGGAGAAGTGTCTTTTCTCCCAGGTAAGAACTGAAAACTTGGTTGTAATAATGCCAAGGTCATGAGTTCAATCTCCTGTGTGGGCCATTGACTTAAGAGTTGGACTCGATGATCCTTGTGGGTCCCTTCCAACTCAGAATCGTCTGGGATTCTGGGATTCTGTGATAGGATGAGAGGACATGACCTCATGATGAGCCAGGGGAGGCTTAAATTGGATATTAGGAAAAATGTCTTCACTGAAAGGGTGGTCAGGGTTTGGGACAGGCTGCCCAGGAATCACCAAGCCTGGAAGTGCTCAATAAACATGTATAGGTGGTGCTCAGGGACGTGGTTTGGTGGTGGCTTTGGCAGTGCTGGGTTAATGGTTGGACTCAATCTTAGGGGGCTTTTCCAACCTACACTGGTTCTATGATTCTATGAACTGTTTAGCCCACCTTTGAAGAGCCCTATTGCAATTCCATCCCTCATAGATGACCTCAAGTGCTGCCTGCTGAGCTCTCAGAACACAAACAAGGGGAGGAAGAGCCCCTGCAAGCCCCTCTCATGTGCTCATGTCCAACAGTTGGCAAAGCCTCCCTCCACCTCCTCACCTTCCTCAAGGTCAAACAAATATCCCTCGAAAGCCTTCCCAGATAAAGCCATAAAGAGGTTTAATAAAACCTCTCTTTGGGCAGTCTGGGAGATCTTACAGTGGGCCCAAAATCATCTCAAGTAAATAGAATCATAGAATCAATTGGGTTGGAAAAGACTTCTGAGATCATCAAGTCCAACCCTTGGTCCAGCTCCAGTCCATTTACTATATAAGAAGTGTAGATCAGAGAAAGTTTTCATCTTCTCAAAAAGATGTTTATATTTGTGGTTCCAATCTTTTGGAGATCAGGATTGAAGGGGACCAGCTATTGCTGGGATGGTTTCATCTGGATTTTCAAGGCTTCCCCCAACAGCACTGCTGTGTGCCAGGGAAGAGAGGGACCAGACTTGGTGGGTACAGACAAGGCTTGTGCTCAGAAGCTGTGCCAGGCTGAGATTTGGAGCCTCTCCTTCCTCCTGGGGTTTCCCAGGGAGCATGTTGGAGGGTGGAATTACCACGTTAAAAAAAAATAGAGCTGCATCCAGCTGACGGCCGGCCACCAGTGGTGTCCCCCAGGGATCAGTGTTGGGCCCAGCTTTGTCTGACATCCTTATTGATGATTTAGATGAGGGGATTGAGTCCATCATTAGCAAGTTTGCAGATGACACCAAGTTGGGAGGGAGTGTCGACCTGCTGGAAGGCAGGAGGGCTCTGCAGAGGGATCTGGAGAGACTGGAGAGATGGGCTGATTCCAATGGGATGAAGTTCAACAAGGCCAAGTGCAGGTCCTGCCCTTTGGCCACCCCAACCCCTGCAGCGCTCCAGGCTGGGCACAGAGTGGCTGGAGAGCAGCCAGGCAGAGGGACCTGGGGGGACTGAGGGACAGGAAGCTCAACAGGAGCCACCAGTGTGCCCAGGTGGCCAAGAAGGCCAAGGGGATCCTGGCCTGGATCCAAACTAGCGTGGCCAGCAGGACCAGGGCAGTGACCCTTCCCCTGGACTCTGCCTTGGGGAGGCCCCACCTTGAGTGTTGTGTTCAGTTCTGGGCCCCTCAGTTCAGGCAAGAGATTGAGGGGCTGGAGTGGGGCCAGAGAAGAGCAACGAGGCTGGAGAAGGGACTGGGGCACAAGTGCTGTGGGGAGAGGCTGAGGGAGCTGGAGGTGTTCAGCCTGGAGAAGAGGAGGCTCAGAGGTGACCTCAGCACTGTCTGGAACTGCCTGAAGGGAAGTTCTGGCCAGGTGGGGGTTGGTCTCTTCTCTCAGGCAACCAACAGTAGAACAAGAGGGCACAGGCTTAAGCTCTGCCAGGGGAGGCTTAGGTTGGATATCAGGAAGAAATTCTTTGCAGAGAGAGTGCTCAGGCATTGGAATGGGCTGCCCAGAGAGGGGGTGGATTCACCATCCCTGGACGTTTTTAAGATGAGATTGGATGTGGCACTGAGTGCCATGATGTGGTAATCAGAGTGGGGTTGGATTAAGGGTTGGACTTGATGATCTCAGAGGTCTCTTCCAACCCAACTGATTCTATGATTCTGTATTTTTTAAATTAAATTTGACTCATTTTCTACACAGATTAGGGAAAAATCGTGAGTTCTCTCTCAGCAGCCTGCCTGCAGCTGTAGATTTTGTGGGATACAGGGAAAACCGGAGGAAACACCAGCTGGGTCCCACATGGGTCACAGACACACCCAATGCCTTCCACCTTCCAGAAAAGCATCACCTGAGCCCATTTTGATAGAGCTGCTTTTCCTGATGGGCATCCACACTAATTTCCCACAAAAACAACTTCTGCTGCCTTTTAAAGAAATTATCCCTCTTCTTAGAACCTCTCCCCATTCTTAGCCAGCCCTGCAATGAGACAACAGTGGGAGTAGCAAACAGCTGTTCTCTGCTACAAACATTTAACATAAAGCACATCAAATTAGCTGCTAATGCCTCACACCTACACATCCCACAGCCCTGGAATCCTGTTTGGGAGCAGCAGCCTGCACACAAAGGCAGGAGCCCTGGATATTCTGCTCAGTCTCCCACCCCCATACCCAAAAGTAGAGTTTTGCCTCCAGCTCGTAACTGTAGGAGCTCCGATGTTCCGAATCCTTCAGACACCAGCCCTGGGGGGTTATTAATGTGCTCGATTTATACCAGCACATTGGAAATGTGGTGTGTCAGGCATCCATTAGGCTTCCAGGTGTCCTGCTGAGCTAACATCCAGCATGATTTATTTTTCCAAACAGAGCCAGTGAGATGGTGGGGAAGGGGAGTGCCCTGTGCAGGCTGGTCCCACAGCCAGTGCCAGGCACAGGGGGCAGAGCAAAACCCCTGTCTGTCCATTCAGACACGAGGTGGGAGCCAGCAGACAGGATTTTGCAGTGGTTTTATCCATCCTCACCTTCTTTACCAGCTGTTCTTTGCCCTCAAGCACTCTGGGTCCAGTCCTGCAGAGCTCAACAGGGCAGAATCCAGGGGTCACCCTGCTCCTTTCTCCAGCCCCTCAATTAACCAGCCCAGGCAGTGAAATTCTATAATTCCATATCCTGGAGCCTGTTTTGCACAGACTTTTGACTCAGCCACGAGTGTTTCATGCTCTCTGCCATCCATGAAAGGCTGACCTGCAAGCTGAAACTTCCCAAAAGATCCTCAGACTGCTGTCCCATGGTCTGCCTCCAACTCTTATAAACCCATTTATTGTACTCTCCACCCATCAGCTCCCCAGCTCTTCCACCCCTCAAACTCAGTATAATCAAGCCTGGCTTATGCTTTGTTTCTTAGGAAAAGTGGCTAAGAGACAAAGATAGAAAGGATTTCTGTTGGCATCCAGACTTTTGGGAATTCAAGAATTCAAGCCCAACATGGAACACCTTTCATCCCATTTCAAATTCTGCTGGGATCGGGTGGGAGACAGAAGGTCCTACCTGGACTTCAAGACTTGCTTGGAGCTTTATAGCAGAGGAAAGATCAGAGAGCAGACCCTCTATTCCAGACACACAAACTTTCAGCAATTAAATTGAAATGGGATTCCCATTAATGAGCAGTAATTAGGGCTTCTGCTCAGAGCCAAGCAACTCCAGTTCTATCTGAAGGAGGTAGCTGTGCCCTTGTGCGCTGGCCAGCTCATTACAGGGGCTTTATTTGGCATCTTCAGTGCAGGCAGCACTGAGGGACCTAATCCCAGGCTGTGCCCTGTCACTGACATCAACGTGGCACTTGCCACACTGCACAGAACAGGTGTCAGGTGGACAGGATGGGGTAACAGAGCTGAGACAGGCAATCCAGGGTTTAGGCTACAAGTCAACTGGGAATCTACCTTATATTAACTACTTGTTTCTTATTCAATATGATTCTGTTTCTTAAAAGCAGGTTTGATTTTACTACATTCTCTGAAGGCTCTACAATGTCTAAAACTTGTAAAAATCCCATTTTGTTCAAGCTCTTAAGAAAAAGTGAAGCCTTTTTTAAGTTTTATTTCAGAATAGGCACTCCTCCTAAGAAATCTCAACTTCCCTGACACGAAGCTGTTGAGGTTGGCAGAGAGAAGCTGAGAGGCCAGAGAGGTGCAGCCACATTTCCACCTCTGCTCCTACAGGGATGCAGGACCCAGCTACTACAGGGGAGGGAGAAGAGGCACAACTCAAATTGATGAAGAGCCTTCCTCATATTCTGAAAGCACTTTGGGGCACTGGGACTGATCAAAACTCAAATTCAGGGGGATTTTGTAACCATTCCGTTCATTTGTGGCTGGACTCAACCCCCTTGAACTCGGAGGGTTTGGTCTCTGCACTGATTCTCTTCTGGACTGTGCTGTCTGAGCTCTGCTCTGCTAATTAGAAATAGTCTTTAAACAGCATATGAAACAGATCTGAAGGATGAAGAGGAAATGGTAAATCCAGGGCATAGGGAATGGAGTGGTGAAAGTCCCTCTCACTTGACCAAAGAGCCCTTCCAACTGTATTTGTAATTTGAAACTCAAAGGTGTTGGCTTGCATTTCACATTTAGCCAATATTCTTCCTCACAGGTGGTCCATCCTCTCTTCTCTTCTTCATTACAGGAACCTGCTTCTCCAGCCTTCACTGCCAGCCCTTTTCCCTTCCCACTTGGGCACAGAAAGTTTCTTCATTGAGCCTGATCAGCAGCAGCAACTGAGCAAACAGCTTTACACAGGGATGTGTGAGCAGAGGCAACAGGAGGCTCAAACTGCAGGATTTGCAGCTTCTTCTGACCCTTAGCACTTTTATCCAGGTTTTCCCTTGAGGAAGGGCAGGCTGAGCAAGATCTCTGGTCATCGGAGTTAACACCAAGCCAAAGTAGTCAGGATGAGCTGCCAAGGATGTGCATCACAGCCAGGGGGAACAGACCCAGCCCTTCACAGGGCTCACTAAACAGGGAAGCAGCTGCACTGCAACCACAACAAATCCCCCATCCAGGGCTTTATCTCCCACTTGGAAAAATGCTCCTTGCAACCATACTCTTCTTTAGTGCTTTCCCCACAAGTTTCACTGGCACACAGCTCTGTTAGGGCTGGCAGCCACACACAGCAGCTGCAAACACTCCCTTTGTGTGCAAAGGTGGCTGCTCACAAACCAGCTACCAAAGCCATTGCAACACTCAGGATCTTCTGGGAAAACAGCAGAGAGGGCTGCAGAAAAATTCCCTAACAGCACCATCTTCCAGCAGATGCAGGAGAGAAGCTGTTCCAGGGAGTGCCACAGGTGAAAGCAAAGAGAGGGCCTCAGATCTGCACTTAAATGAAGCTCCAGGACCAAGTGGAGAGTGGGACTGGGGTTCCAGGCGAGGTGCATGGGAGTTCAGGCTTCCAGTGCCCTCAGGACACCCTGGTGGTTGTGTGGAGGCAGAGAGGTGTGTGGATTGAGCCCTCATGATGTGCTCCTGTTGGTTCAGATGGAGAAGGCTGAGGTGTCTTGGGAGACACAAGGAAGATTAAGCATGGGGTTTTTTCTTTTATATTCACTTGTTGTCTCTGTCCACCTACTAAGTGTTCATATTGTTTATTTTTAAAGCTGCAAAGTGTAGGTTTTGCCTTTCTTAGAAGACCATCCCTAGGCAAAGAATTAATGGTTTCTCTAACTCTGTTCCTTCTCACTGCTCAAGGCCCGCCCTGGGCTTCTGACTACAGAGTGAATGCAAATGTATCTGGGCTTGCACTGGGGTCAGAGCTTTACCCTCTGAAAACTGTTACGGCTTCAGAATGCTGCTAAAGCTTCAGGCTTTGCTGGGTTTAGTTTCCTTTATGATGGATATATATATTTTTAAAATCTTGTTATGCATACTGCAGACTTCTTAAAAGCCAGTGTGTGCTCGGCACATCAGTGTAACTGTCCAACCCTCAAAACTTTCTTTAGCTGGAAGTTATAGTTTCTCAGTAGTCAGGTTAAGAAAATGGAAGAACTTGTTTAGGTTTTTTCTGATGTATCCTTAAGCCTTTGGTTGAGTTGTTGCCCTCCATTCCCAGCTTGGATCCCTGGCTGAACATCCTCAGTTGTCTTTGATAGCTGTAGGGGAGATTGACACCTGTGCTCTCAGTTCAGCCTTTGGGCTGCCTTGGCTGAGTTTTACATTTGTAATGTTAAAATGTTCTAC
The DNA here is from genome assembly GCF_047495875.1 of Pithys albifrons albifrons. Lineage (NCBI taxonomy): Eukaryota > Metazoa > Chordata > Aves > Passeriformes > Thamnophilidae > Pithys > Pithys albifrons. Next base: position 12,401,897 of record NC_092475.1, read on the forward strand.
TGGTAAAATGTTCTACTGAGTATCCAGAAAATAAAATGATAATAATAAAAAACAATTGTATCCTTTAACTATGAGCCCAGTCTTTACAGTGTCCGTTTCCCTACCACATCCCCACCAGAGATGAGAACAAAAGGAAGGTGTTTTGTCCTGCTAACATGTTGCTGGTAGCACCCAAAATGGGATGGCTGGTAGCGCTCTGAGTGGGGCTGCAGCAGAGCTGTGGTTTCTGCTCCCCGGGGAAAGGCACAAAACCACTGAAAGTATCAGACAGAGGGATACAAAAGTTAAATTAAAAACTGGATGAAGTCTGAAGCAACATTGTATCACTCATATATTTAACGGCAAACATAATACCGCTTATGTGCAAAATGATGTATAAGCATACTCGTACAATACTCCTGTTGTTGAAAAGTTGGGGGGTTTTTTCCTCCTTTTCCTCCTTTTCCTCTCGTTCCCGGAGCAGCGCGGAGGTGGCTGCGCTACCCCAGGCGGCCACCAGGTGGCGATGCAGCCCCGCCGCTCCCGCCGGCAGAGATGGGGCAGAAAGCGCCGGGTTGGAGGTTTATTGCAGAACTTTGTGTTAAGGACCTTTCTTTGCTTTCGGCTTTTGGGGTGCGGGGCCAGGAGAGGACTCATGGGTGGGAGGGCTCGCCTGGGCCCTGGTGATGCCCTTGTCCCTGACCCAAACAGAGCAGCCTGTGACACTGAGCTGGGGGAGCATGGCTGAGCTTGGCATCTCAGAGGGGCACTTTGATACCCTCAATTCCTGTGGTCATTCCTGGACCAAGGTAGCCTTCTCCATCCTACTGAGGTGCTGGAGCAGGTCCAGAGAAGAGCAACGAGGCTGGAGAAGGGACTGGAGCACAAGTGCTGTGGGGAGAGGCTGAGGGAGCTGGGGGTGTTTAGCCTGGAGAAGAGGAGGCTCAGAGGTGACCTCAGCACTGTCTGGAACTGCCTGAAGGGAAGTTCTGGCCAGGTGGGGGTTGGTCTCTTCTCCCAGGCACTCAGCAATAGGACAAGGGGGCACGATGGGCTCAAGCTCTGCCAGGGGAAATTGAAGTTGGAGATCAGGAATAAATTCTTTGCAGAGAGAGTGCTCAGGCATTGGAATGGGCTGCCCAGAGAGGGGGTGGATTCCCCATCCCTGGAGGTTTTTAAAGTGAGATTGGCTGTGGCACTGAGTGCCATGATCTGGTAAAGGGATTGGAGTTGGACCAAGGGTTGGACTTGATGATCTTGGAAGTCTTTTCCAATCCAATCAATTCTGTGATTCTATGATTATATGATCCTGGGAGAGCCAGGCTGCCTGCCAGGCTCCTGGAAGTGCAGTGGCACTTCCATAGTGTCCATGGGGTAAACATGGATGGCACATGTTGAGTGCTGTGCTGTGTTTCTGGAGCAAAATTTCTTCTCATGAACACCCCCATCCTGCCACACTGCAGGGTCACTGGTGTTGGGGACAGCCAGGCTGGGGGGCTCCTGCACCTGGCCCAAGACCTGAGCTTGCACTCCAGCACTGCTGCCCTTGCAGAGCCCGAGGACTCGGCATGTGGGAGAGGAGAGCAGGGCAAGGAGAGTGCAGTGGTCTTGGACTCCAGAATCAAGGGCTGTCTTCTCTTCTTCCTCCCCAGAGCAGGTCCCAGGAGCGTTGAGCAGCAGCAAACAGCCCAGAGCCCCCCTGGGCAACAGCTTAAAGGGAGGGCAGCAGAGCCTGGGGGGTTCTATGCAGCTTTGGGACATGCACTGAGAACAAGGTGGAGAACCAAGGGGAGCACCTGTGATGACAGGAGAGAATGAGCTGCAAAATCCAAAGTGCTGGGAGGTGAGACTGGTTCAGGGAGAGGCTGTGGGGCTCATGGGCAAGTTCAGCTGGTGCTGGACCATTGGGTGCCACAGCTGCAGCAGCCCTGACACCAGCTGGCACAGAAGAGGGTGCAGCTCAGGGCCAGGGAAGGAAGCCAGGGGTGTGTCTCATTTTGCTCCTCTTTGCATTTTTTAATACCTTACTACTGGTCAGTAAGATGCTTGTGCTGTGCTATGGAAACTGGGTGCTGCTCTGATCCCAGGGTGCCCTCAGCTGCTCTGACATTCTAAATCCCCGTGACTATTCCTGGACCCAGGCCCTCCATCTCCAAATCCCCTATTTCAATGGGCAATGCCATCATGCTCTGTTGCACAATGCTGAGTTGGCACTGCTGTCTGCTCACAGGTTGCTGCTGAGCCCACAGATGTTGGGGTGCTTGGCTCTTCTTCCTCCATGTTGTGGGATCCAAGCTGTTGGGGCAGAAAGGCAGTGATTGCCACCCTGCTGCTGCTGGATGGAGAGAGCCAGGGTTTGGGATGCAGCTCGGGGGTTCTGGGGAGGCTCAGACTGGTGGAGGTGGGACTGCCTGGACCTTCTGGAGCTCCCACTGGGTCCAACTCCAGAGTCCTCACCTGACAGGGGTCAGCAGAGCCTAGATCTGAGTACCCTCCCAGGGGCACATCAGCTCCTCTCTCCTGCCTGGCCAGAGGTTTTTGCTGTCATCTCTCAGGCAACAGCAACTTTGGGAGAAATCAGTGCAATTTTTGCTGGAAGGGTGGAAAACCAAGGCAGCCCTGTTGCTATGGTTGCTGCAGACCGTCCTTGATGCAACATCATGTCAAGCAGCTCTGCAAGCAGATGTGCCACAGCTGGCAAGCAAAGCAATTCCTGCAGATGTGAACATGGCACAGCAGGCCACACAGGGTCCTCTCTGCTCCCACAGCCTCCTTTGGGGTGCTGGCAGTACCTTTGGCTGTGTGTCCCTATCCAGGACCCTCCCTGGCAGCAGAAACCCCATCAATGGAAGCAGCACTAGGGGAAAGGAAACATGGCTCTGACAATAAGCAATGCATGTAGGTGTTTAAAAATAACACAGTTTGAATATTTGTCATTCAAATTGTGTGTGTGTGTGTAAAGTGCTCGAGAGCAGATGCAAACGCTGTTTGAACAAGGGGGATGCTGAATATTGGCAGAGCATGACAACTATTTCTAAATCTTTTTTTCCCTAAGAATTGTAGAATCATCAATGTAAGGGCGTTTTCAGCTTTGCCTGGGCCACTTCCACTGGGTCCTACTGCACCTTTGGAGACTGAGGCCTCAGGATCTGCCTCTTGCCACTCTCCAGGGCTCGCTGGTCTGTGCTACAAGGTTTTTAGCATCTTAAACTAAAATGCACCTGACAGTCTCATCAGAGGGCTGGAGAGAAGCCAGCACTGCTACTGGGAGCCAGAGTGGGAGCAGAGAGTGTGCAGAGCCCAGGGCCTGATCCAGAAAGGTGTTCAAGTGCAAAGACCTGCTGCTGATTGCTGGTGCTCACCTGGACTCTGCCTTTTGCACTTGGGACACACATTTATTTTTGGATCTGTCCCCCTGAACCCTTGGAGTTCTCCTGCCCTCTTCCACATCAAGAGTGGTGCCATTGACTCCAGGGCTCTGAGCTGGTGGCTCCAGGATTTGCAGGGTTGGTGTCTCTGTGCCAGGAACAAGCACCTTCCAAGGAACCTTTGCAGTGCAGTGGAGTGATGTTCCCTCTGTGCCCCCCAGGATGGCCCAAGCCCCACCTCCAGAGGCCCAGGTACCAGGGAACAGACCTTTCTCTCTGTGCTTCTCAGGGATGCACCAGCTTCTGGCTCCTGCTGGCTGCCAGCCAGACCTCCCAAGGGCCCAGGGGGCTGGTTAAGCTCATTGCTTTTCTTTCAGAGGCTTCAGAAAGCCGCCTGCCCGCATTTAATTCAAATTTATTGAATAATTCTCCTGGGAACAACTAGTTCAAGACCAACCACTACCACAGACCATCAATGAGATCAGTTGGCATGGCCCCAGCCCTGGAGTTCTCTGTCCCCTCCAGCACATCTCCATGGAGGTGCCAAGGGGACGGTGAGCGCAGGACCAGGCGCCTGGCCCAGGGCAGCCTTGGCTCAGCTCTAAGCCAGGCTGTCTGCTTTGCCTCCAGCCCCAGGGGATGTTTTGAGGTCTGTTCAACCCTCCCACTTTTAACCCTGAACCTGTTTCTGCCTTTGAGCCTGGTCCCTGGGCAGCAGTCCCAGAAAAGGGCTGGCTCAGCCTTCACCTGCCTCCCAAACCTGTTGCCAGCTCACTGTGCTGCACAGGTGGGGAGATGCCATGAGCCTGTTGGGATGCACAGGTACTGCTGGATGCACCCCCTGCTGTGCTGGGATTCCTGTCTGCCACTGGATGCAACAATCTGAAGCCACAGGGACAGGAGTGGGGACAAGCCAGAGCCAGGCTGGGAGTGCAAAAATGAGTCCCCAGCTCCATCAAGTGGGCAGTGAGTGATGAGGTCATCCAGATCCCAGGGGATGGGCATTCTGGAGAGAGGCTGCTCTCTGGGACAGCAGTTTTATTTTGCTCACCCTGAGCGGTTTTAGGGGTATGGCCTATACCACATCCTTATGACATCCCAGGGGCTGTCCCTGAGAACAAGGCTGGGGACAGGCTGCCTTCATCCCTGGCTCCCCTGCAGCTGTGTGGCTCCAGCAGGGCAGCCCAAGGTGTGCCTCGTGTTATGCAATTAGCCACTGCTCAGAGGAAAACTAATGATCTTCATTAATGAGCGCAGCACTTGTCGGTCAGGGCCTGATGTCCTGCTCGGGGGCATGTGCAATCATGCAGCAGGACTGAGTCACAGCTCTGGAAATGATGCTGTGGGGAGAACAGCCTTCATTAGTTAGCTCTGGGCACGGGTTGCTCTGCAGCACGTACAGAAAGGCAGGTCCTTGCCACCCTCCCTCCAACCCTCATGTCCTGGGCTGTGGGACAGGAACTGTGACTGCTCAACCTGTTTTCCCTCAAGGTGTAGGTTCAGGCAGTGTGCCAGAACCTGGAAAACAGCACCTGTGGCTGTGATTCATCCTGGAAGGGGCAGGAGTGCCCAGGGACCTTCCCCCCAGTGCATGGGGATGGGACACCAAACCCCCCTTGCCTTCCTGGGGTCCCTTATTCCACCCACATCCCCCTTGTGCCCATTGGCTGCTGACAAGCTGGGGCCACCACGGAGCCACAGGAGGTGCTTAGCAGGCTGTGGCCAGGGGCACCCACCTGATTTGTAGCCCTTGCCCAGGCCAAGAGCAGGAGAGAGTGATACCTGCAATGAAAGCCTGAATTAGTTGTACAGTCCTGTGGTTTTGTGCTGGATGTACAGCTGGTTTAGGGCAGAATGGGGGTGCAATCCCACTTGTGTCCCAGAGAGTGTCTGGTGCTTGGGGAGGATCCCAGAGGGGTCAGGGGGCTGTGTGCTGAGCAGAGAGGGGTGTTGGGCAAAGCCTAATAAACCTCACGTGTGTTTATTTTGGGCATAATCTGATTGAGACACGTCGTGGGCTCTGTCCCTCGGCCAGGGTCAACTTTGCCCCTGGAGGAAAGAAGCCACTGCCTTGGGGTTGTGTTACCCAGCATTAAAACCCAAATCTGAGCAGCCAGGGGGCCCAGGGGTCTGTCTGTGTGACACGGCAGAGCATCACTTCCCATGGCAGGGCCACGGCTGTGCTGCCGCGCGGGAAAGCACAGAGGAGCATTTTACAAACACAGCTGAGGAGCATTTTTCAAACTCAGCCTTTCGGATGTTCGCACTGGGTTTGAGGCCGGTTGGTAACGTAGGAGGGACGCGGCGGGTGGGTGGGAGCAGACTTGAAGAGGCACTCGTTGCTGCTGCTGCTGCTGCTTTCCCCCTGGAGAGGCACTGTGGGCGCTCCGACTGCTCACAGGCAGCCGGGGCTGGCCCTGGGCAGCGTGGCAGGGGGGCCCAGGGGACGCCCACCCATGGGAATGCCTCAGGTCATCGTCACCCAGAGCGACCCCAGGGGACCCCCACCCACGGAGTACATGGGGCACTTCCATCTCCGAGGATGCCCTGCACTTACAGTGCTGCCCCCGGGGACCTCCACCCACCGATGTGCCCTGGGGGATTCCCACCCACCGAGGTACCCTGGGGGATTCCCACCCACCGAGGTGCCCCTGGGATCCTCAGCTCCGAGACTGCCCCGGAGGACCTGCACTTACAGGGACTCCCAGGAGACTCGAACTGCTAAGGACACCCTGGGGACCTCCTTCTCCAGACCTCTCCTGGGGGACTCTTACTCTTAGGACTGTCCCACCCCCCGGAATGTCCCGGGATGACTCTCCCCCGCAGGGAAACCCCAGTGACCTGCTCTGCAGAGGACACGCGAAGGGACCCCTGTCCCCAGGGATGCTTCAGGGACCCACAGCGGCGCGCTGGGGGCAGCTGTCATGACATGGCTCTCCTAAGGACATGCATTGGTGAAGATGTCCGGGGGAGATCCCTCACCCGGGGGATGCCCTATCCATCGTTTATGTCCCCATCCATTCTGGATGCTCCCATCTATCGAGGATGCCCTCATCCATCATATAAGCCCCAATCCATGGCTCTACCCCATCCATGGGGGATGCCCCTATCCATGGAGGATGCCCCCATCCATCGGGAATGCCCTCATCCATCATATATGCCCCAATCCATGGGGGATGCCCCCGTCCATGGGGAATGCCCCTATCCATCCTGGATGCCCCCGTCCATGGGGAATGCCCCTATCCATGCGGGATGCCCCCGTTCATGGGGAATGCCCCCGTCCATGGGGAATGCCCCTATCCATGCGGGATGCCCCCGTTCATGGGGAATGCCCCCATCCATCGGGGATGCCGGGGCTCCAGGTTGGCGGCGGCAGGGTGGGACGGTGCGGCGCGGCTCCGGGCGGGCGGAGGGGTCGCTGTTGCCACCAGCACGGCCACCCCCCACTCCCCCTTCACTCCCTCCGCCGCCTCTTGTTCGCCGCCCGCGCTCGTCCCCGCCCGACGGCGGCGGGCGGAGCCGGGGCCGAGCCGGGGCCGCAGCCGCAGCCGCAGCCAGGGCCGAGCCCAGCGCAGCGCAGCGGGACATGGAGGAGGCCGCGCCGGCAGAGCCGGGTCCGCCCGCTCCGCCGCCGCCGCCGCTGCTCCCGGAGAAGAAGAAGAAGCCGCAGCGGGCGCCGTCCCCCGCCCGCCCCAAGGAGGTGCCCGGCTGGTCGCTGGCCAAGAGCCGGCGCGGCGGCGGAGCGGGACACCCGGGCGCGGCCCCGCGGCTGGCGGCGAGCGGCGCGCACTCGCACCCGCACCCGCACCCTCGGCGGGCGGGCGGCAAGGACGGGCGGCCGGAGAAGCGGGGCCCGGCGGGGGCGCGCACAGGCGGCAAGGGGCCGGCGGGGCGCGGCGCGGCGCGGCCGAAGGGCCGGCGGTACGGAGCGGACACGGCGGCCCCCGCGGCGCGCAGGACCGGCTCGGCACCGGCATCCGTGCCGGCCGCCCCGCCGGGCTCCGGGCTGACCGACAGCAGCTCGGAGGTGTCGGACTGCAGCGCCTCGGAGGAGGCGAAGCTGCTCTCGCTGGAGCTGGGGATGAGCGGCAGCGATGGCGAGTCCCCGGGCAGCGCCCCGCCGCCGCCGCCCTCGGCCGGGGAGGCGTCGCCTCTGCCCGAGGAACCCTCGGCCGCCTCCGTGGCCAGCAGCCGCCTTCAGCTCAGCACCTCGCTCGCCTTCTCCGACCTCACCGAGGAGCTGCTGGACGCCGGCACCGACGGGCTGCTCCGCGAGCTGGAGGACCTGCGCTCCGAGAACGACTATCTCAAGGTGGGCACGGCGAGACATCCCTGGGCATGGCTCGGTGCGATAATGGTATCTCTGGGCAAAGTGTGGCATCCCAGGGCGTGGGTCAGCCAGGGTCAGCATCCCTGCCCTTAGCGTGGCTCAACGTCCTGGAGCTTTGCAGGGCATCTGAGGGCATGGCTCAGCATGTCACAGCATCCCTGGCCATAGCATGGCATGGCATGGCATCCCTGTGCACGGCTCAGCATGGCACAGCATTCCTTTGGGAATGGCATGGCATGGCATGGCATGGCATCCCTGTGCACAGCTCAGCATGGCACAGCATCCCTCTGGGAATGGCATGGCATGGCATCCCAAAGTGTAGCTCAGCGTGGCACAGCATCCTTAGGTACAGTGTGGTGCAGTTTACTCCAGGGCATGCCTGGGCACAGGGCACAGCTCGACTCAGCCCAGGGGGCCTGGCTCACTTTGGCATGACATCATCCAGCACAGCCTAGCCTGACTCAGTTGAGCAGCCCAGCACAGCCTGGCTGGGTGCAGGACTTGGCATGGCTCAGCCCAGCATGGCTGGGTGCAGGACTTGGCATGGCTCAGCCCAGCATGGCACACTGAATATGGCACAGCCAGGGATTACCTGGCATGCTGTGTCTGGGCCTGGCTTGGTTTGACTTGGCACAGCATGGCAAGACTGGATGTAGGGCTTGGCTTGTCTAAGCCTGGCATGGCCGCACTGGATATAGGGCAGAGCTCTATGGCTGTGGCACAGCATGACCCAGCTGGGCATGGTCCAGCCTGGTGTGGCGTGGCTGGGCATGGCTTGGCACAGAGCAGGCACTGGCACAACAGGGGCCAGCTTAGCCTGGCATTACCCAGATGGGCATGGCTTGTCCTGGCACAGCACAGATGGGTGTAGCATGGCCAAGCCTAGCATGGCCTCAGCTCAGCATGGAGAAGCTCAGCACAGCCTGAGCTGGCAGAGGTTAGCAAGGCACAGCTCAGCATGGCACAGTTTGGCTCAGCCTGGTTTGGCATGGCTGAACATGACAAGGGTTGGCTTAGCCTAGTTTGGTATCCTGGGACACAGTATGGCACAATCTGACCCCGTGCAGCTGGGCATGGTCTGGCCTGGCACAGGGTAGGATGCTCCCTGCTGCTCTCCCTGCCTGCTGCCAGACCCTGGGGAGATTTTCCAGCTCTTCTTCCCGCTGGTTCCTGTGCTCCCTGGGGCCTTTTTCCAGGCGTACAGAGTGGCTGGCTGGTTCATGGGTGCGTGATGAAGCCAGGGCAGACTTGCTGTGAGGGGACAGGGGTACAGAGCCATTCTGCCTCTGGTCACACATTGGCCTGATGCACCCTGGCACACTGCCTGCTGCAGGGTGGGCACCAGCACCCCCCAGGTGCCCATCCTGGAGGGCTGAGACATTTTGCACCCTCTGCCCTCCTTCAGGGTAGAGCTGTGGACAAGATGCTTGTGCAGTCACCTGCTGCAGGGGTCAGGGATGAGTACCAGGTCTCCCTGGCTGCTTTTCAGATGCCACAGGTTGGAAGTCAGGCCAGCTCTCATCTGCTGGTGCCCAAGTTTGCCTGTGTGTCAGGATTGCAGCTCCGAGATGGGAGCTGGGCACTGGTGACATGCTGGAAGATGCTCAATCAAGCCCTTTGTCCGTTAGCAACGCCCCAGTTCACAGCTGGTGTCCCAACTCCTGCCAGAATTAGCAGCAACAGCTTAAGGGCTTTGATTTACTGGGAGCTGGAAAAATACAGATGAGGCCCCTCTGGTTTCCAAGAACACGCGTGCGAGCGCTGCCATTCCTGTGGACAGAGCGATTGCTTCCTCTGTTTCCACAGGATCTCCTTCCTGGCAAGCTGCAGGCGTGTGGGGTGTGAGTGTTTTACCTGCCATGACGACTGGCAGCTCAAATCCCCTGGCCAGGAGCAGTGGAAAAGTGGAGAGCTGCTGGAGGCATGCACCAGGAATGACCATGGGAGTGCTGGTGGCATCCTCCCTCCTGTGCCAGTGTGTGTGTCTCCTCCCTGCCATGTGCATCCTGCTTATATCCATGTTTCCTGATTGTAGCTTGCCTCTCCTGACACTCGAGCAGGAGATGGCTGGGGTGGTACCCTGGCTCCAGCTGGGCAGAAGCCCAGAGCACACTCCCCTTGTGCTCCAAAAAATGTTGGAAGATTTGCCTAGTTCCTCCAACAAGGAGCAGAAAACTGGGCTGGGCTGCAGCAGAGTGTTGGCTTGTGCTGTCTGTGCTAAAAATTCAGGGATTTGAGGACTTAGGGCAAAAATAAAGCCCTAACCCAAGCAATTGGCATTACCAGTCTTGCCATGCAGCTCCTTTCCCCTCGGGTGTGGATGAATCAGACTTACCCAAGGTGACTTATTTCACCCAAATAGCTGCAAATGAATATTTTTAATGTATTCATCAAAACCAGCTAAAACCCAGTGCGTATTGAAAGCGAGATGAGGATTTTTGGGGGTGGGAGGGTTTTGGTGACGTTTTGGCACGAGCCAGGCGTGTGTGGTGCTACTACACCCGTGTGCTGCATGCTGGGTTTGGGAGCTTCCCAGCACAGCTCGTTGCAGCTCCCCAGCAGTGCCAGCTCACGTCCCAGCTTTCTTCGGCTGCCATAATAAAACATACATGTTTAAACACACTTCACCCATTTCCCTTTGCAACCCAGATTTGTGCAAGGCTCTGCGTTCCTCCTCCTGCTCTGGGAGTACCAGACAGGCTGATGTCTACTCCTGCCCCTGCTCTCAGGCTGCTGCACCTGCTGTGACCCTCCCTAAATGGGTTATTCCAAGTGTTGCCCCAAAAAGGGGCTGTTTCTCACATGCAGGTTGGCAGCCTGGTGAGGGAGGAGGTGTCTTGGGTGTCCTTGTCCCGTCTCGCTGTCGCTGAGCCGTGCGATGGAGAGCAGCTCCCAGCCCTGCTCAGCGGGCTGGAAAATGTGAGATGTGATATGGCAGCAGCTGCAGAGGGACAGGCAGACAAAGAGTGGGCACGGGAGAGGGTTTGGAGCGAGGGGAGGGGATGCCTGCAAACCCCTTCCTCTCCTCTCTGCGGGAGGGGGTTTAGGCAAGAGCCATCTAACACTGGGAGCACAGTTCTGCCTGCGCCTTCCCACTGCTCGTCCCCCTCCTGCTCCCTGCCCTGAGTCATCCCACATCCCCTGGGGTTTGCATGCATTTCCCAGCCCTGTGGAGAAACATGTGAGTGCCTTGTTTCCCCCAAAGCAGTCAGGGACCTGCACATGCCACCAGTGAGGGCTCACACAGCATCCTGAAGGGGCACTGGGGGCTGTGCCTGGGCAGCCTGGTTGGCTCTGGGTCCCTGCTCTGCTGCTGCTCAGATTCTGCCTAGCCACAGGGGTAGGGACCATTCCCAGCGATCCTGGTAACCACCTGCAGAGCCAGATTGTGGGGCTCTGCCGTGTATTACCCCACAACAGCCACCCAGGAAGGGGCTTTGCAACCTCTTGCCTTTTCAGATGGTGCATGACACGGGTTGGGCTGCAGAGAGCCCCCAGCTGTTTGCTTGTTAATTTATGGGGGCAGGTGTAAAGCTGAGAAATGTTGATTTTTCCCTCGCTCCCAGTGCCAAGCAGGAGCTGGTGTGCTGGCCAGGGGCAGGAATCAGTGCACAGGCTGCTGCACTGAGCTCCATCCAGCATGACATGGAGGGAAGGATGGCCAGTGTTTGCTGTCAGAGATGGACTAGAGCTGCTGTTAAGGCACCTAAAGAAATCCCTGTGTGTGATATGGGTGTGCCTTGCCCATCCTTCCACCCACTGCAGGGCTGAGCTGCATTTGCTGGGGTCCCCTTGCTGGTGGGGGACATGCCTGAGCACCCTGGGCAGTTTCCTTTAAAAATCCCCTCTGATTTTATTTTCTCCCGAGCAAATTCTAGCATAATTCCCTCTCCTGCCTGACGGGTGCTCCGAGTTAATTGAAAGCTGCTGCTTTTGTCCTGTAATCCGGGAGGCAGCGGTGCTTGTTGCTCCTGCACGGTAATCCCTGTCTTTGCACGAGTGAGCCTGCTGCCAGCAGGGCCCAGGGATTTGCACAAAGGCATCGCTGCAAAACATCCAGGCAGCTTCTTCCAGCCTTTCTCCTCCTCTGCATCCCGCGCCGACGTTTGTGGGTGCAGCGGGAGGGTGCGGGCAGGGCTGTGGCCCCTGAAGGGCTGTGTCACCCAAAGGGCTGCCCGTGCCCCCCCAAGGGCTGTGTCCCCCAAAGGGCTGTGTCCTCCGAAAGGCTGTGCCCCCTGAAGGGCTGTGTGCCCCAAAGGACTGTGTCCCCCAAAGGGCTGCCCGTGCCCCCCCAAAGGGCTGCCCGTGCCCCCCAAAGGGCTGTGCCTCCCGAAGGACTGTGTCCCCCAAAGGACTGCCCGTAACCCCGAAAGGGCTGTGCCCCCCAAAGGGCTTCCCGTGCCCCCCGAAGGGCTGTGCCCCGCAAAGGGCTTCCCGTGCCCCCCGAAGGGCTGTGCCCCCCAAAGGGCTGCCTGTGCCCCACGGGCAAGCGGCTGCTGCTTGCCTGTGCCCCAGAGCCTGGGGCTGCCAGAGGGAGGGTGTGTGTGCTGGCAGCGGTTCCACAGCCAGCCATGGCGGCATTTGCATCAGCCTGTTTTGTATCCCTTGCTGCTTTCTGCTTCCCAGAGATAGCGGGTCCTGCTGAGGAGCCGCTGGTGTGGCACAGACGCCCCTGCTCTGCATTCTTGCACTCACTGAAGCCAGCGTGTAACTCCCCTTGGGGAGGAGGTTCAAGGGTTTCACTCTTTTTCTTCAACCTTTGATGGGCCTGGTCTGCATTTTGAGGTATTCTCTGCTGGTCCCTCTCCTGCTCTGACATGTCTCAGGGCCATCACTCTAAAACTCAGCCCTTTCCAGGTCTTGCCCTTGCTGGAGAGCTGATGTTCTGCATGTGAATGTGTGGACACAGCTGTTACCTTCTCCTGCTCTGAAAATGCATGGTTCCTTTTTCCTGAACTGGAACCAGGCAGTTTGCATCCCACCTTTCCGCTTCTTAGTTTCCTTAATCATCTCCCCAGGGAGAGACAGTGTCTCCGAGGTTTGTGCGGAGGAGGTTGAAGGTAGGTTGTCTCTTGGGCTCCTCCATCGAGGGTAACCTGGCTCCTGCAGACACAAAATGGGCTGTTTGCTCCTGCACACAATCCCTTGGGCATTCAAATGAGTCTCCCTGGACTGCAGATTCCCCGCATCTTTTCCAAGACAGGTGATTTCTAGTGCAAAAACACCACGAAATCTTTGCTGTTGTGGAGAGAGGATGAGCAGGATGCAGCAGTGGGCAATCCTGGAGGATGAAGGGGGTGAGCACTCCATGAGTGTTTGGAGGCTGTGACTGCACCTAGGGATGGGCACCCTGTTGTTTACACAAGTGGCCAAGCAAGGCAGCCCTCATGGGCAGTTGTGTTGGAGAGAAGTCATTTATCTCATCCCCAGTGTTGCCCACCTCATCTCCATTTCACACGTCATTTAGCATTGCTTACAGTGCTCCAGGCTTGCAATGCCACCTCCTGAATCTGTGGTGTTTCTGTGGGGTTCCTCCCTCCTCTTGGGTCTGCTCTCACCTTAATCCAAATGGATTTTTTGCTGAGTTGAGCATCAACTCCAGAAAATGTACAATGCAAAGGGTGAGGCACAGTGGCTGTGACACACCCCTGAAGCCGTAAGGAGCCCTCTGTGCACCCCACATGTTGCCTCCAGACCCCACAGGACTGTTCTGCCATGGCATGGCCATGAAGGGGGTCAGCTCTGCTCTCCTAAGCTCTCTTCCAGTTAGCTGGCATTTTTCCACTCTCCAGTCCTAATCCTTTTACTGTGGCTTAGTGGCATGGCTTGCCTCGTGGGGCAAGCTGAGACTCCCAGGCTTCAGCTGCTCTGAGGATTTATTGGTGATATAGGATGTAGGTGAATTCCTACAGCTGGAGTGAAGGGAGGCACTGCTTTCCCAGCCCTCCCAGTGCCAGCCCTGCTGCAAACCCCCAGCCCCACTCCACAGGGAGGCACAGGCTGTGCCTCCAGGCTTTGCCCAGGCCATGGGTCACACTACACATGGTCACCCCTAAAATAACGGTTGCTACAACCCAAGGCATAAACAAGCTGGAGCTCTTAGCAAGGCAAGCTCAGGCTTCCTTCCAAGGTTTGATTGGGTTTTTTCCAAGGTCCCTGCTCCCTGCCCTGCTCAGCTGCTGCCTGGGGAAGCCGCACAGCAAACGGGAGCTGGAATGGTCAGTGCTGGAGTGGGATGGTAATTGTATTCAAGCCACGATTCGCCCGACTTTGGTGGTGAAAGGCTGTTTTCCACCACTCGTTGTAATGCGCCTGCTCACCTGCAATCCATGAGGCTTTTTTTCCCTATGAAAGCTCCCGAGGAATAGATGCCATAAACCAGCTCCCTGGGCTGGTTTGGCTTACAGGGGTTTTGCTGGTGTCCCCAGGGCTGTGGCACTGCTGTGGGGGATGGTGGTGCTGGTTGTGGGTTCCCATCATGTTTGTCACCCCAGGGTGCGTCACAGCCATTGTAGGCCTGTTTGCTGACACATGGTGGTTTGTCTCTGGGGGGGTTCACACCTGAGGTGTCTCCAGGGGGTTTCCAAAACGTGTCTGCAGTGATGCCCGTTCACAGGATAGTCTCTGGCTGTTCCTGGAACAGCCTGGCCAGGTGTCCCTGGGGCCTCCCGCAGCCCATCTCAGAGCCTCAGGGCTGTTTCTGCTTTGCTGTTGTTCTCATGACCCCCCAGCAAGAAGCAGAGCAGTGGAGGGTGGCTGGACACTGGTGGCCGTGGTGCCACCGGGCTCCACCAGCCCAGGCCAGGAGATAATCCGGGATTGTCTAATTGATGTTCCTTCTTTGTCTTGAAGAGTTTAAAGCCAACAGTGAGTGACTGTGACTTGTCCCTGCAGCTGCCAGCCCCCTCCCCGGGCTCAGCTTTGCCTTTTGGGGAGTTCTTGCAGCTGGGGCTTTGTCTGGGCTGGGCGAACGCGGCAGCCGCTGTGCCAGCGCCTGGCAGAGCCAGCACAGAGCTGTGGTCTCAGGCTCTAGGACACTGTCACAGGCAGTGTGGGGAGCAGAAGTGTGCTGTCCCACTCTGCCCAGGGTTAATCAGGTCGGAACATCCCCACTGCCTGTGCTGGATCCTCTTGTCCCTTCCCTGGCCATACCATGGTGAAGGCAGCAGCGTGAGCCCCTCACCTGTCAAGTAGCAGTTGCATCTGGCAGTCATGGGTGGTGTTTAGTGGTGGGGTTTTTGGCAGGAAAGCAGATGCTTGATCCCTTCCCAGGAGCATGCCAGGTCCCCAGGTCTTGTCGAGGAGAACAGCCAGTGTGATGGCTGGAGCGTTTGCTTGGAGGATTTGGGTTGAAATGCACCATGTTCATGGTGATGGAAAAGAGCTTTGGGCAGTGCAGCCTGTGTGGATCTGTGGGGACCAGAGGGGACAGTCCTTGAGCGTTTCCAGTGGACACAGCCCTGGAGACTCCTCTGTAGCCCTGGAGGAGGCTTTGGGTTGGCACTGGTGCCAACAGGATGTCACCCCTGGCCCTGCTGTGACAGAGATGCAAACGCTTCATGCCAGAGGCTGTGCTGGAGGAAGTTTGTTCCTGGGAGAACTGATGGGACTGGGAAGGGGTGGAAGGGGGTACCCAGCCCGATGACTGCTGCTTGGTGACAAAACAAGAGGCAACCTTTGGTTCCCTGTGCTGGTGGCATCTCATTCATGTCCCTGTGTTGCCTTCCCTGTCCTCGCCTGCCATCTCCTCCTTCCCTCCCTTGCCTCCCTGACACATCTTTTCCAAAGATAACCTAATTTTTCTCCCAGTGGCTGCTGCCTCTGCTGCTCCTGCAGCTCCTCTCCCTCCCCCACCTTCCTCTTTCTTTTACACAAATAGTCTCAGGCTCCTGTGTTGACTGTTCCCTTCCATGGGTGTCTGGCTTCCCTGTGGGTGATGGTGCTCAGCTGGCTCTGAACTCTTTCCTGCAAGGACTGGGCTTGAGCTAAGGGGTTGAAGGTCTGAAAATGGCTCATGGGATGGAGGAGGGCAGGGCAGCCATGGTGGGGAGATGTTCCCTCTAACACTTCTTTCCCCCCAGGATGAGATCGAGGAGCTGCGCGCCGAGATGCTGGAGATGAGGGATGTCTACATGGAGGAGGATGTGTACCAGCTGCAGGAGCTCCGGCAGCAGCTGGACCAGGCCAGCAAGACGTGCCGCATCCTGCAGTACCGGCTGCGCAAGGCCGAGCGCCGCAGCCTGCGCGTGGCACAGACCGGCCAGGTGGACGGGGAGCTCATCCACAGCCTCGAGCAGGACGTCAAGGTGAGCCTTGACGGGAGGGGAAATTCCTGTCCAGGCAGTCCCCAGGCTCCCCAAAGTGTGTTTTGATGAGTTGGGGATGTTGAGGTACAGGGAGCTCAGTGGGGTTGTGCTGTTTGTGGGGCTGTTAATGGAGATGTCATGATTCCCCACTGGCAGTGGTGATGTGAGAAGTGGGAAGCAGTGCTTTGAGTTCAGGAGTGGTCAGAGAAGATCCTGGGGGTGGAGAGGGCCAGCATTTGCCCAAGGATGGATGTCTTGCAGTGCCATATGTGAGGTTCATCCTGAGCTGGAGGCCAGCCCAGCCATGCCATGTGCATCAAGGGGGGATATGATGGGGACACCGCTGAGGCCATCAGTGTGCAGGGAGGGAATGTGGGCACCAGGACCCTGGGGACATGGGAGCTTCTCCTCTTGGCCGTCAGGAAAACCTTGCAGAGTCCCAGGAATCACAGCATGCCAGGCTGGGGCAGGGACAAGGGGATTTCTGCAGGGTGACGTGGCTGTGCCCTTGAGGAGCCACTGGTGCCCGTGAGTGTTTGCTGAAGGCTTTTGCTGGCACAGCTGCTGCCAAGATGGGGGTGCCGTGGCAGTCAGAGACAGCTCTGGATGGATGGGCAGCAGCTCAAGGACCAACCTTGTTTTTTGAGCAGAAAAGAGCTGGTCCTGGAGCCAGGACATGCCTCAAGTGTGGGGCTGTGAACCTGCCTTGCACAGCCCATCCCTGCTGGGGCCCTGATCCTCTTCCCAAATCACCCATCAGCCCTGAGTTTGGGTTGCTGATGCCAGAAACGCCTCCTCTGGCTTCTCCCTTTCTGGGAAAGAAAGCACAGCCCATCCTTGGGGGAACAGGAGCCTGAACACCACCAGCCTTACAAAGGGGCTTGCTGCTGCCTCCACAGCACCGGTATCCTTGGGCTGTGCAGGGGAACAGGGGCAGTGGGAACAATTCTTTCTTTCTAGAGATGCAGGAGCAAATGTTTTGTGCTATTAAGCTCCCTTTATGCCAGGAGCTGCTTCCTTGCAGGGATGTGGAGAGAGGGGAGGCTCTGGGGTGGGTGTAGGCACCCTTTGCTTCGGGGCAGCTGCTGGTTTTTCTGTAATGTGATGCAGCAGCTCGCCTTTCTCCTGACCGGCACAGCTGCTGCCCACAGTGAGAGAATGCCTGCTCTGGTGCTGCCCAATGGATTTTCCATCCTTCTGGGGGCTTTTCCAGCCTCACAGTGTGGGAAAAAAGTAGTAAAAGGCAACAAGCATTCCACAGCATCGGATTAGAGTTGGAGAAGGCAAGTTGGCCAGGGGGTGGTGGCACAGGGCAGCCTTGCAGTTGATGAAGGGGGAACAGCAGTCACAGCACAGGATTAAGGGGACACACAGAAGGATCAGGGTGTCACCCACCACAGTGTCTGCTCCAAAGGGTCTCAGTAACAGCCCGAGCATCTTCGCATGAGGACTGTGCGTGCCCAGGAGCTACAGTCCCAATCCTCTGCATATTGTGCCCAGTCTGATGAGAGCCCTGTTGTGTCCTCAGGTGGCCAAGGACGTCTCTGTGCGGCTCCACAATGAGCTGGAGGTGGTGGAGAAGAAGAGGATCAGGCTGGAGGAGGAGAACGAGGACCTGCGCCAGCGGCTCATTGAGACTGAGCTGGCCAAGCAGGTGGTGCAGAACGAGATGGACAAGCTCCGAGAGGTGAGGGGGACACGGGAGGGGGCACTGGGAGGCATCCCCAAGGCTCTGCTTGTAGCAGGTGTCCTGGCCCTGAATCATGGGATCCCCCAACCCTGCTTGAATCACTGAAACCCAAACCGTGCTGCAGATGCTTGTGAAACCCGAGCAGTGCCTGCCCTCAGCACAGCACACTTCATCCCACCCTGCGGGCACGGGCTGGCTCTACCCCATCTCGAGGGGCTACAGGACTTCCCCCCTCTGCTAGAGACACTCTATATGTTCTCAGCCACTTGCTCAGCCCAGCCACCTGGGCCATGCCCAACTCCCCCTGGGCAAAACCCTGTGTGATGTGTGGGATCTGTGTGTCCCTGGCACAGTGCCTGGTGCTGGCTGTACCCTGACCACATGCTGCTGGTTCCAAGTGGGCTGAGCCGTGGGGCTGTGTGGCAGTGATGCCCCAGTGGTGTCCTGGTGGTGCTGCAGAGCTGAGTGGGTGCACAGTCCCCTCTGTGTCCTGGGCAGCCACACATATACCCATATGCGCAGGTCCAGGGCACTCCATGCCGTGTTTGGGACCAGCTCCTGGCCAGGATGTTATCCTTGGTGATAGGAAAGGCATCCTGATGACAGCATGGACTTGTGATCCATTGCAGCACTTGTAACCCACTTCCCTACTGCCCGGGATGCCTTTGGTCCCCGGGGAGCCTCGGGAAGCATCGCCGGCTGAGCCATCAGAGCGGTGCGGGGGAGGAGACAAAGGCTCTCACTTCCCCCACCGTGCCTTCTGCACACGGCTTGGGATAGCTCTGTTTAATGCCAGGGCCAGCTCCTGGGAAGCCGCAGAGCCCAGCCTCGATCACAGCCATCCCCGCTCAGCATCCTCCCGCCGGTGAAACGGAGCAGTGTCCCCCGCGCGGCGTGTCCTGTCCCTGGGCTGCGCAGGCTCCGCTCCCAGCCTTGGAATGGGTTTCTCTGCAGCCGGGAGGGAGCTCAGGCTGCATAACAAATGGCAGCAGTGGGAGCTGGGCTGGAGCGCTCCCGCGCTCGGGAAACAGGCAGAGAAAATGGTTGCGTGGTCAGTGTGTGGGGAGTTCTGAGAGGCAGCTGCTGCCTTGCCCTGGCTAAAGAGCGTGGGACAGGATGTGGCCCCTCTCTTCAGCTGCCTGAGCCCAGAGGGGACGCTGCCGCCTGGCACAAGCACTCAGAGATGGTCCCCAAGCTCGGGATGGTGTGTCCCCAGGCTAGCAAGGGCGTTGGGGTTACTCACTGATTGCAGAGCGCTAATTAGGCAAACATTAGACAAAGTGAGCTAACAGCCCTCCTGCGCCTCCTCCCTGCTGCTGGAGGGCGCAGAGCCTGGCAGAGCTTGTTAGCAGCCAAGCCAAGAGGCTGCGCAGGGCTGGGCTTACCCCTCAGGGCTGATTATTTCTCCCTTTCAAGAGGTTTCTCCCATAATTGGGTAATTGTCTGGGGATCATCCCCAAAGGCACAGGCGTTTTATTTTCCCCTCTGCTCTCTCCATGGCATCTCCTGGGGAGCAGGAAAAAAGTAGGACCAATCTAGGCACCCCATGCCAAACCTGCCGTGAGGTTTGGCATGCTGCAATGAGACCCTCATGGGCATGGCCACCCCAAGGGGTGCTTCCAAGGTGGAGCCCTAACATCTGACCCAGGGTGCTCTGCCTGGGACTGCTTGGGGCTGTTTGAGGCGGGCGATGCCCTTTGCCAGGCTCAGTCCCCAACGCAGTGGGGTGAGGGATGTTGACGTGGCACAGCCAGCCCCTGGGAGAGGCTCTGCAGCTCCAGCAGCTCCAGTGATGGTCGTGGCCTTAATAGGAAAGCCTGGAGCCCGGCACCTTGGCACAGGCAGCAGCTTACATTTCACAGCTGCTTTCTTTGGCTGTTGGGCCTCAGCACCAGCTTGGAAATAGGTCCAGGGCAGCTGCATGGATTGGCCAGTGCTCATGAGGGGCTGTGTGGATGTTCTTGAAGGTTTTCCCCCAGCTCTCCTCCCCAGGGTACTTTAGGAACCTGCTTTTTTCACCCACTTTTGGTCTCTTATTGCTCTGTCCGCCTTCCCCATCTCCCAGCTGTCCTCACCAGCGTGGACATTTTCCCTTGAGTCCCCAGAGACCCTGAGAGCAGAGTCAGCATTGTCCTGCTGAAGAGACCTCCTCATAGCTGAGTGACCAGAACATGTCACTTGCTTGGGGAAGAGGCGATGGGGAATGTCATCATCTGCTGCTCCCACACTGGAATGCCCTGAGAGCTGTCCCTTGGCCTGAGGGTTGGATTCCCTGCTCCATCCAGCCCTGACAGTGACTGTGACTCAGCCTCTCCACTGTCCATGGCTCATTTCCTGCTCAGTCCTGCTCTTTCATTGCTCACTTGCCTGCAGGGGAAATTTCTGGCCAAACCTCATGATGTGATGCTTGCCAGCCCAGTTCCCTCAGAGCAAAGGGCCTCCCTCGGCCCACTGGGGCTTGGGTGTTTTCCTGGGGTTCACAAGCAGCTAGAAAAGCAGCCCATGCATATTGGGTCTGTCTGTCTGCACTTGGGATGCTGTGCCATTGCTGTGGGTAACAGCTGTCTCTTCTGCCTGCAGAATTCCCTGAAGAAACGAGGGTCTCGCTCCCTTGGGAAGACCGAGAAGAAGCCGTCAGTGCAGGTATTGGCACCAGTGACTCCAGGACACGCTACAGTGACCCACCAACGCCCAGGTCATGGTGCCAGCTGGACACTACACCCAGCCCAGGAGTAAATCTGGGCATGGCAGTGCCAACCCCTCCTTGCAGGGCTTTGCAGAGCTTTCCTGCCTCTCAAAGCCCCTGCATAAGGGAGGGATTGATAGGCTGGGCCATCCTCTTTGTCCTCAGCCGCTCCCTTGTCTCATTTATCAATGGAGCAGCAGTGGCCAGGCGGTGGCTTTAACCCTTTCCCTGTATAAGGAGCTGAAGGACTTAGGCTTTTATGTTGCAAAGCTGCTTCTGCCCTTGGTTTGTGGCTGTTTCTTCCTGCCTGTCAACAGCTGTGCTTGAGGGTGGCTCGGGAACCTCATGAGGTCTGAGAGAGCAGAGGGTCCCCCTGGGGGATGAGTGGAAGCCACACACTGTCCCTGCCCCTTGCAGGCTGCTGGGGCAGAGAAGAGGATGGGGGATTTGCTGGTGGCAGCAGGATTTCAGCTGTCACTTGCTGTTGGGCTGAGCTGCTGTGACTCGCTAATGCTGTTACCAGGGCTCCGAAAGGCAGAGCTGCTGTTGCTGGGATAGAAAAGCAAGAGGAAAAATCCTCTTTCAAAGACAGAAAGACCTGAAAGGTTTATTTTGGAGAGCAGATCTACTCCCCCAAAGCTAGAGCAAGGAGGGAGACCTTGTAAAGCTACTCCTGACCATGCTGCTGAGAGTATCTCATGGTGGGGACCCTGAGCACCCCGAGGGTTCTGGGTGACCTAAGTCCTTGCTGGCATAGCCCACTCTGTGCAGCCACAGGACCGAGATCCCCAGTCCCTCAAAGACTTTCAGTCTTTTATTTATTATTTCCCTTTAATTCCCTCCTTGAAAGCCCTTTCCGGCCAGCTGATGGTCCCAGCGTCCTTCCCCCCATTTCCCCAGACAGCAGACTGTGGTTTTGCACCTACAGCCGGCTCTGCCCTGAGCTGAGGGGCCCCTCCATCACCTTTTTCTCGAGGCTGAAGCCCCTCCTCTGTCTCCTCCTGGGACAGGAAACAACCACAAGCCCTCGGCTGCAGTAAACCCCCACTTCTGCTTCCCACGCCCCTGCAGAGCCCAGACCCCTCAGCCTGGGGATACAGGGCTGGATGCAGCCCCAGCTCTGGGGTGGGACTGATGCTCCAGGAAGGAGCCAGCCCTGGGTTTCCCCGGCTGTAAATGCCCTTGGATGTGGTCCCTGCATCCGCTCCCTCTGCCGTGGCTGGTGGCCCTGCGGGCACAGATACTTGTGACTCATCAGTGCCTTCCTGGGCCCCTTTCCTGCCTGGCTGAGCTGGGTGAGCCTTGGTGCTCACCAAAAATGGAGCTGGGGGGGACAGACTCAACACCAAGGTCTGCCCAGAGCCCAGGGGCACTCGAGGTGGTCTTGGGGACCTGCGTGTCCCTCTGGCGATGCCAAGGGGTAGAGTGACACGCCAGGCTGTGGCTTTTAATTTCTCATGGAAAAACAGGAACTGAGGTCATGTCTGCCCTGGCGGGGAGAGCTGCCCGGGCCAGCCCTCCCCTAATCTTCACAGCTAATTAGGGGGGCGCAGTTTAATGTGGCTTAACGAGGCTGTGTCTCTGTGCGTGAGCACGGAATTGCAGCAGGGTGGTTCCTGTGGTCATGGCAGGACACTTGGGGAATAAAATGGCACCCCAAATTCGTGGCATCCCCCCCCTTCCCATCACCCCTGGCCTTGTTATGAGCAATCCAGGAAGTTTGCAGAATAAATACCTGCTGTGGGGTTTGGGGGTGTGAGGGTGGGCTGAGGGGGCTGGGGTCTGGAGCATCCAAAGAGGGGGACAGCATGTTTCTGCCAGTCAAGGGAAGAGGAAAGGAGATGAGTTCAGCCAGGCAGAGGGCTGCCAGGGCCACCAGCCACCCAGCCAAAGGGCCTGGCCACCTCCAGCACCCACCCAGCTGCAGTGGGTGCAGCAGGGTGAGGGTCACAGCCAGGCAGGTTCCCCTCCTGGCAGTCACCACACCAGAGCTTGGAGCACTCAAGTGACCCCATGGCACGGGAAGCCGTGAGCTGAACGTCAGGAAATCCTGGTCCTCCATCCAAAAAGCTTCCCAGAGCAGAGAAACGGTCTGTCTGGGCAAATAGCCAAGATCCTAACTGCTAAATAAAAAAAATAAAAAAAAAAAGCAGAACACATGGAGGAACGGTCCTGAGAAGCAAAGGGGCTTGGGAAGGGACTCGAGAGCTGATGCCGAGGCTTTGCCTGGTTTTTGAGTCCCCTGGCAAGGTGGTGGCAGTGAGGCCAGGGGCTGGGCTCGGGTAGGTTTCCAGCTGAAACTGCTGCTTCTCTGCTCTGTGATGGAGTGTTTGGGGCTGAGTGGGAGAAGCAGAGTCCCAGTGAGAATGCAGTGCAGTGGCAGCAATGTCAGTTTTATCAGCACTTGCCAGTTTTTGGGAGGAAACTTGGTGCCTTTTATTTTGCCCTGTGGAGTCTTGATAGCTTTCCCTCCCCCTCTGCCCTGCAGTGGATTAGGCTGGGTTGGTCAGTGCATCCCTAGTGGTGGCTTGATGTCCTTCCTGGGGCCAGTGCCGTGGATCTCCTTGTCCAGGCATCCTGCCCCATCTCCTGGCTGTCCCTGAAAGCCTCCAGGATAGATCTCAAAGCTTTTCCCTCTCCATGAATGGCTGCAGCTTTCCTGGAATTACTGGGGTGGGAGGGGAGCATATCCCCAGGGCTCTTCCAGGGCCACAGTGGCCCCTGGGAGCACCTTGAGCACCTTTCTAACATCCACACCCTCTCTGTCCCCAGGAGGACAGTGCAGACCTGAAGTGCCAGCTGCATTTTGCCAAGGAGGAGTCGGCCCTGATGTGCAAGAAGCTGACCAAGCTGGCCAAGGAGAACGACGGCATGAAGGAGGAGCTGCTGAAGTACCGGTCCCTGTACGGGGACCTCGACAGCTCCCTGTCTGTGGAGGAGTTGGCTGACTCTCCCCATTCCCGCGAGGCTGAGCTGAAGGTCCACCTCAAGCTGGTGGAGGAGGAAGCCAACATCCTGAGCCGGAGGATCGTGGAGCTGGAGGTGGAGAACCGCGGGCTGCGGGCAGAGATGGATGACATGAAGGGCCAGGGGGACAGAGAGCTGCCGGGGCAAGACGCGCGGTTCCTGGTGGGTGTCTCCAGCTGCGGGGACGCGGGGGACACGGTGGCGGAGCTGCGCCGGCACCTGCAGTTCGTGGAGGAGGAGGCCGAGCTGCTGAGGCGCTCGCTGCTGGAGCTGGAGGACCAGAACAAGCTCCTCCTGAATGAGCTGAGCAAGTACAAGTCGGACCATGAGCTGGACGTGACGCTGTCGGAGGACAGCTGCTCGGTGGTCAGCGAGCCCTCGCAGGAGGAGCTGGCCACGGCCAAGGTGCAGATCAGTGAGCTCAGCGGCAAGGTAAAGAAGCTGCAGTACGAGAACCGCGTGCTGCTCTCCAACCTCCAACGCTGTGACCTGGCCTCCTGCCAGACCACCCGGCCCATGCTGGAGACCGATGCTGAGGCCGGCGACTCGGCACAGTGTGTCCCCACCACCGGCTGGAGGGATGGCCTGGGCAGCGAAGCTGATGGGCAGGACAGGGTGCCTGGTGGTGGGAAGGTGCTCGATGGCCCTGCCAAGCTGCTCAAGCCCAAGGACCTGGAAACCTTGCTGGGCATCCGGGACCAGGCGACGCTCGTCAGCAAAGCGATCGACGTCTTGATTTCGGATGCCAATGGCTTCACCTCCGGGCTGAAGGCCTGCTTGGACAACGAGTGCGTGGGGGTGCTGCTGGGCGAGGCAGTGGGCAGTGGTGGTGAGAGCCCCAGTGATGCCAAGCTGATGAATGTGCTCCTCATGCGTCTGGGAGTGCTCCAGCAGGACCTGGGCTGCCTCGTGAGGAAGGTGGACCACCTCACTGGTGGCCTCAAGGAGCACACAGACTCTTTCCCCTTCTCCAGCCCCAGCAGCCATGATGTCACCAAAGAGGGGCTGCAGAAGGAGCATGCCTCTGACTTCCAGGTACGGCTTCTTCCCACATCCCTCACAGCAGCTGCTGCTTTATTTGCTGCCCCATTTCCTCCTGCTTTAATGGAGCAAACCCTGATCCCCAATGTAACCTCCCTCCTGCCTCTCCAGAGCAAAATCCAGACTAACACCTCACTGCATGTCAGTGGCACCGGGGACAAGGTAGGACTCTGTTCCAACGGAGTGTGCCCAGGGTGGGAGGTGATGGGCATCCTGGCACATTCCAGCACAGACTGCTTGTGCCGAGGCTGCCCTGCCCATGGCCAGGGGCTCTCAGGTGCAATCCCACCTTAGCAGGGGCTGATGTTTTAGCTGTTCAACCCAACATCCCCGGCTTGGAAGTTCACTCTTATAGGGGTTGAGTTGGGTGGGAGGAGAGCAACCTGCAGTCCCTGAAATCAGCCCAAATTGTGGGGACCCCGCTTGCAGGAAGCCTCACCCCTCAGGGGTGTCCAGGCGGGATAATTTTGAAAGCAAAGGCTCCAGGACAAATCTGTGTCCAGTGGAGAGCAGCTCATGCTGTGCTGTCGCCCTCCTCTTGAGGGTTCCAGCTCATGCTGAGGATCAGGGATGTCAGTGGTGGTTGGGGCTGCAGGCACAACCCCTTTTCTGGAGCACACTCACTTGTTCAGAGTCCTATTTCTCTGCATGTTGTCCCACCAGTCCCAGGTCCCAGTCTCCTCCAGTCACTGCATGGCACCGTAACTGGTGTTTGCACATTTTTTCCCTCTTTCTCTCTTTTTTCCCCTTTCCCCAAACAATCCAGGCCATGTGTCTCCTCATCCTGTGTTTCCTTTTGGTTTCCGCATTGTCTCCCGCCATGGTGATGAAGCTCCTTCTCCTCCTCATCCTTTTTGTTGTCTTGTAGTTCTTTACTGTTTCGGAGACCCATTGTTTTGTTTTCTGGCTTTTTTTTCTTCCCGCTCTTTTGGTTTGTTCTCATTAACTTGCCCACGCATGCAGCAGCCTGATTTTAGGGACGCCGACCCTTACCGCATGCCCCACGCCAAGGACACGGACCCCGCACACCCCCGGAGCTACAAAACCTGCCGGCCTGAGGAGAACGACTCCTACGCCACCGAGGTATGGCACGGGCAGGGAGCCACGTCCCCTCTGCCAGCGGGGTTGGGGACAGGGCTGTGGGACAGGGAGGTCCCTCTTGAGAGCTGGGGACAAGGGACAAGAGAAACTGCAGAGCCCCTTTGGGGAGGGTCACGGGGAGATGCAGCCAGACAGTCCACCATGCCCATGTCCTCTCTGGGCTGTTGCAGATGAAGGAGCTGCAGCTGGTGCTGTCAGAGGCCAATGAGAGCCTGCGGGGGCTGCAGGAGCAGCTCTCGCAGGAGAGGCAGCTGAGGAAGGACGAGGTGGACAACTTCTCACAGAAGATCTGCCAGGTGAGTAGGCAGCAGCCCCTACCCCTGGGAGACAGGTGTCCCCACACCCATGGATGTGTCATCTCCAGCCCCAGCCCAGTGACCCACTTCGGGACCTGGGTGTCACCTGGGACCACACACAGTCTGTCCCATCTTCAAGGGAAACAGGCTGAGCTCACTTCTCCTCACACATGGGTGTGCAGCCACACAGAACTTCTCCCATGATGCAGCTTTGATGGCTCTGGTATCCCCAGCATGCTGCCAGGGCTTTGCAGCTCTCCAGGAGTGTTAAATACGGGGCTAACACCAGCCTCAGCCCAGACTCTGGGGCAGAGGCACCACATCACTGCCACCAGTCCCTGTCCTGGAGCCCACACGTCTCTCCACAGCTGAAGGAGGACCACCAGAAAGCACTGCTGCGACGGGAGTTCGAGCTGCAGAGCCTGAACCTGCAGAGGCGGCTGGAGCAGAAGTTCTGGAGCCAGGAGAAGAACCTCCTGGTGCAGGAGTCACAGCAGTTCAGGCAGAGCTTCCTCCTGCTCTTCATGAAGCTCAAGTGGTTCCTCAAACGCTGGCGCCAGGGCAAGATGCTGCACAGTGAGGGTGAAGACTTTTTGGAGGTACAGTGGGCTGAGGGGCTCCCACCTCACTGCCATGGAGGGGGGAACACGCTGTTGAGCATCCCAGGGCTGTCCCTTTTGCCTACATGTCCCACCCTGGGCTGTTTGGGTATCCCCCATCCCTGGCTGTGGGCTGAGGGTCCTCTCATCACCCCAACAATGATTTCTCCCACAGGTGAACAGCATGAAGGAGCTATACCTGCTGCTGGAGGAGGAGGAGCTTGCCCCACAGCAACAGGCAGACAACAAGATGTGTGCTGGGGACACCTGGACCCCCAATACAGTGAGTGGGGTCCCCACAAGCCCAGGGGGTGGATCAGGGCAGGATCAACCCTCATTGTGGCTGTGTGGCATGGGGTGCTGGTTCCTCTCAGGGTGCATGTCTAGGTGGGGATGCTCCCTGCAGGCACATCACCCCCAGGGGTGGTCCCTCACCTTGGGAGCAGCCTACAGGGCTGGGATGCAAAGAGGGCAGCTCCCACAGAGTCTCACCCTGTTGGGTCCTCTCTGGTGGGGTCCCAGCTCCCTGTGCTCACCCCTGATCCCTCGGCAGCCCAACGAGTGCATCAAGACTCTGGCGGACATGAAGGTGACCCTGAAGGAGCTGTGCACGGAGCTGCGGGAGGAGCGGCGCGGGGCCAGCGAGCTGCAGCAGCAGTTCACCAAGGCCAAGGCTGCCTGGGAGATGGAGCGCACCGAGCTCAAGTGCCACATTGCTCAGGTAGGAGCCCTGGGCACCCTGTGGGCTGGCAGAGCCCCCTTTGTCCTGGTTGGGGGCTGGGGCGCTGCCTGTGCCCTGTGCCAAGCGCTGGCTGTTGGGCAGGGCTGGGAGCAGGGTGGCACTGTGGGAATCTTAATTAGCAGCCGCTCAGGCAGGCGAGTTTCTATAGCAACGGAGCTGGCACAGAAATCTGACTGTGGAGCAGCAGAGGATGCTCTTTATTCCTCTGCTGGGTTTGTCTGGGGAGGGTGGGATGGGACAGAGACTCAGCATCCCTCCCCAGGACAGGCATCCTGAGCTTCAGAGCCCTCCTCTCTTCTTCTGAATTACAGCACAGGTGGGGGCTCTGCATCTCTGTGGATGCTGCAAAAGGCTGTGGTGAAGGCAGGACATGAAAGAAGGGCAGCCTGGGCTCCTGCCTGCAGTCAGTCCCATTGGTCCTCCAACCCTGCCCTCCCAGGAATGAGGGGTTTCCACTCCCTCACACTGTGTTGGCAGCAGCCCATGGCTGTACATCAGCTCTGCTCCCTAGAGCAGGTGCCAGCACTTCCCAGGCAGGATTTCTCCAGCCAAAACTTAGCAGTGGTGCCCAGTTCCCCACTCCTCATCAAAAGAGAGCAGAGGCAGCATCCCAGTGGCAGCAGTATCCTTGAGGTCTGCTCTGCCAGCCCTGCAGGTGATGATGCCCCTCTCCAGGAGCCAGGTCACACATGGAGGAGTGTGGGCAGAGCACAGCCAGGCAGGCAGGACATTGAGCCTGTGTCCCACTGGGTGACCATCTGCCAGGCCAGCTGGCACAATGTGGCCATGGCTCACCTGCACCCACAGCACACAGCCTTGGGGACAGGTTTATTGCCCAGCCTGGCAGCATGGCACCAGCACTGGGAAGCAGGAGGCACGCAGCCTTGCCCCTCTGCTGGAGATGTCCAGCACCAGGCTGGAGCCATGGGTCCCCCACAGCCACCAATGTGTCCCTGCAGCTGGAGTCAAAGGCAGGCAAAGGGATCACGGAGCGTGCACTGCCGGACTGGAAGGTGGCACTGAAGAGGGAGCGTGAGGAGCACCAACATCTCCTGGCCGAGTCCTACAGCGCTGTCATGGACCTCACCAAGCAACTGCAGATCAGTGAGAAGAACTGGAACCAGGAGAAGGTGGAGCTGCTGGCTCGCTTCAAGGAGGAGCAGCAGCAGGCAGAGCAGCAAGCAAAGGACCTGCAGAACAAACTCAACCAGGTATGGTGTCCCCCATCCTGGATGTCCTCCCACTTCTGCCATTTCCCCAGAGGGAACACTTATTGCAGCTGTTGAGAGTGACTGACATATTCTTCAGTTGCAGAAAGGATCCAACCCGTGGGCCTTGAAGCACTCTGAAATGGAGAAGCATGGCAGCAACTGGAAGGAGGTGGGTAAGAGAAGGTGGAGGGCTCTCAGGGTGCTCATTGGGTCAGGTCTATGCTAAGAGTTAGATGGGAGATTGTGTTAACCCCAATTAATACTCCCTTAAACAGCAAATGAAGCTGCAGGTGGGAGCACTAGGAACTGGGGAGAATGAGAAGGTGGAGGGCGTAGCTGAACACCAAGGGCTTCCGTGGGATTACAAAAAGCTGATCTAAAATAGGTGTGGATGCAATAAGCCCCATGCAACCCTGGCAGTGGGATGCTGGCCCTGGGAGTGTGTGGGAACCTCCTGGGATTGTGTGGAAAGCTGGTGGTGCTGGAAGGAAGCAGGGTGCAGCCCCTGCTCCAGCCCATCTTTGTGCTTTGGTCTTGTCCTGGCTGACCCTGGAGCTTTCTCCTGTTTCCTCTAGGCTCTCAATGAGAAAATCACAGACAAGGAGACAATCTCTGAAGCAGAAGCCAAGGGAACCAACCTCAAAAGGTGAGCTTGCATGGTCCCCAGGGCACAGAGGAAGCCCCTGGGCTTGACATCCCTAACAATCAGGGGGAGATGCAGCCATGGTCCAGGGTAGTCCTGGAGGCCAAGGGCTCCCCATGGGGCATAGGACTGGGTGGCCAGGAAAGTCCTGTTGGGGTGGGAGCAGCGTGTCTCTAGCTGTCCCCCAACCCACTGCCCTGTCCCCTTTTGATCCCCATCCTCTCCCCACAGGACCAAGTCTGTTTCCTCTATGTCAGAGTTTGAAAGCTTGCTTGACTGTTCTCCCTACCTCCCTGGAAAGACTGTGCCAGGGCTGGCTGACCATGCCCGGGGCAAAAAGTCATCCTCAGCCACCCAGCTGCTGCCCAACGGGATCCGGGACAGCGCCAGCATTCCTCCCTCCAACTGTACATATGTTAATATTGAACAAGCCGCCCCTGACAGCCTGGCCAAGGAGAAGCTGGGCATCTCCTCCTGGGACTACTCACAGGCAAGCAGCCTCTCTGGGCACGACCCAGCCCACAAACAAATACAGAGGAGCTACACAGCGCCTGACAAGACGGGGATCCGCATCTACTACAGCCCACCAGTGGTGCGGCGGCTGGAGGCACCTCTGGTGCACAACAAGGAGGGGAAGATCATGATCGAACCTGGATTCTTGTTCACCATGGCCAAGCCAAAGGAGCCAGAGGAGTCAGCCAGCACCGAGGGCACCTACAGCCAGTGGCTGTGCAACTTCTCCAAGCAGCAACGGGAGCTGCTGGATGGTGGGACGGTGGAGGGCGCGGTGCCACCAGTGCCGCGTTTCCCCCCATCGCTGCACGACCTGGAGATCTCGGGCAACATGAGCGACGACATGAAGGAGATCACCAACTGCGTACGGCAGGCCATCCGCTCCAGCTCGCTCGAGAGGAAGGTGAAAAGCACCTCCAGCCAGACCGTGGGGCTGGCCCACGTGGGCACACAGACCATCCAGACAGTGAGTGTTGGCCTCCAGACCGACCTCCCGCGTGGCACTGGTGTGCATGGCAAGAGCTGGTCCCCCCGCAGCTCCTCTCTCGTGTCCGTGCGCAGCAAGCAGATCTCCTCATCCCTGGACAAGGTCCACTCCAGGATCGAGCGGCCATGCTGCTCCCCAAAATATGGCTCTCCGAAGCTCCAGAGGAGGTCTTCCTCTAAGCTGGATGCCTCCAAGGACAGGAGCCTGTGGAACTTGCACCAGAGCAAGCAGAACGGCTCTGCCTGGGCCCGCTCCACCACCACCCGTGACAGCCCCGTCCTCAGCAACATCAATGATGGCTTGTCCAGCTTGTTCAGTGTGGTGGAGCACGCAGGTAGCACCGAGTCCATCTGGAAGCCGGGCTGCCCCGACAGCAGCCGTGCCAAGCCCGAAGCACCCAAGTATGGCCTCGTGCAGGAGTTCTTCAGGAACGTCTGCGGGCGGGCACAGAGCCCCACTGCTCTCCAGGAGAAGAAGGATGCCACTGGGGAGGAGGGCAGCAAGAGAGCCGAGCACCCCGGCCCCGCCACCCACCACCCAGCCGAAAACATCTCCCGCGTCTTGAACAAGAAGGTCCTCAAGCAGAGCAGCTGCGAGGATCCCAAGCCCTCATCCCTGGGGCAGGGCAGTAAGGACACAGCCCTGCGGGACCCCGACCTCATCTCGGCCTTAGCCAGCGAGGTAACGAGGCACGGTGCCCCCCAGGGTGTCCCGCCGTGGCGAGGCTGGCGCTGCCTGACCCCCCTAACCCCGCTGTGCCCTGTCTATCTTTGCAGGACACGGCGTGCGACTGCAGCTCTCAGTCCCTCACCTCCTGCTTCGCCCGGCCGTCCCGCTCCGCCGTCCGCCACTCCCCCTCCAAGTGCAAACTGCACCCCGCGGAGCCCCCCAGGGCGGAGGAGAAGCCAGGGGCCTCGAGTGAGTGAGGACGGGGGGCCGGGGGACGCAGCGTGCCTGCTATCCAGAGTCCTGCCGGAAGAGCGCCCGCGCTGATGTCCGCGGGGGCCCCTCTCGGAGGCGCATCTGTCTCCTAAGCATCCCCTCGCCACCGGGGACGCTTACGAAGCAGATGTGGGGCCAGAGGCTGCCAGTGGCCCCTGGGATGCGTGGGGACATCCGGGGGGGTCCTCGCCGGTTCCCACCGCCCTGGGAATGTCAGCTGAGACCCCACCATGCCAAGGGCTTGCCGGGCCCTGAGAAGGGGAGAGCAGTCAGGGGAAGCTGCTCGCGTGGATAGGGAGGGCTGGGGGGAAGCGTGGCCGTATGGAAGGCTGGCTGGAGGTGTGGTGCTGGAGGGTGCTGGCTGTGGGGCTGCCAGTGCTGCCCGCCCTGCCCGGGCTCCAGCTCGTCCCGCCAGCCCCGATTGCGGCGCGGTTGCATCAGCCGGCGGGTCTGCACGTGCTTCCCCGGGCAGGAAGGAGGAGGGAGGGAGGCTCCCTGCGGTCACCCGGGCTGGGCTGGCTGGGGGGCCCTCCCTGGCCGCCCTCCTGCTCGGGGGAGGCTGCTAGGCCCTTCGCTGCTGGTAAGGGTCCGGGTGGTCCCCCGGGCTTCTTCAGCTGCAGAGATGGGGTCGCTGGGGGCACAGCATGGGGAGAGGCAGCGTGTGCCTCTGTGTGTGTGTGTGCACACCCCTGTGCCCAGGGGCCACGGCTGTGGTGCCCCTGCCTTGCACCCACCTCCCTGCTTGGGGCCACTTGTAGTTATTTCTCCTCCAAGTGCTGAATATACATATTTCTCTTTTTTTTCTTTTTTTTTTCTCTTGTTTTGTTTTGGTTTTTCTTTTTCCTCCACTTCTGGCTCTGCCCAACTCCGGACAGCCTGCAATGTAAAACCAAGTGCATTTTAAAAATACCGAAATGAGCTGCATTGGAGAGGTACCAATTGGATTAAGAGATTGTGGGTTGGGAGGCTGCAGCGTGGCCCGTGGTCTGCGCCGCACATCCCTCTGTTACCACCAGAAAAAGCCTTACCCAAGGAGGGAGGGAGCAGCAGCCACAGCCCCCACAGCAGTGCAGAGCTCCTGGGACTTGGGGGGCTGCGACCCAGCCCCACGCAGAGCAGTGTTGATGCCTCTGTGCAGCTCTAGGAGAGAACAGATTTCTGAGGCAGCTGCCTGACCTATTTTCAATCTGCCTGCCAGGGGCCAGGCAGGGATTCACCCAGATGGAGCTGCCTGCAGGTGCCTGTGGATCCTGGGTTTCTGTGCATTGTTCTGGGGCTGTGTACACTGCTCCAAGGGCTCCATGCAGTGCTCCAAGGGCTCTGCATTGCTCTGGAGCTCTGTACACTGTTCCAGGAACTCCATGCACTGCTCCAAGGGCTCTGCATTGCTCTGGAGCTCTGTACACAGTTCCAGGAACTCCATGCATTGCTCCAAGGGCTCTGCATTGCTCTGAAGCTCTGTACACTGTTCCAGGAACTCCATGCATTGCTCCAAGGGCTCTGCATTGCTCTGGAGCTCTGTACACTGTTCCAGGAACTCCATGCACTGCTCCAAGGGCTCTACATTCCTTTGGGGCTCTGTACACTGCTTTTGGAGCTCTGTACACTGCTCCAGGGGCTCTGTGTTCTGCTCTCGGGCTGAGTACTCTGCTCCAAGGGCTTTGTACACTGCCCCCGGACCTCTGTACGCTGCTCCAGGTGCTCCACATGCCACTCCAAGGGCTGTGTGCGTTTCTCTGGGGCTGTTTGCTCCCAGGGCCTCTGCACATCGTCATGTTGCAGTTTCCCTGACAGACTGCTCGTGCTGCTGAGGCTGCTGCCCTCTCCCGTCCAGCCGCTCGCTGCCCGCAGCAGCAGCAGGGCTGCATCACTGCCACGTCGCAGCCTCCGTCAGCATCTCCGCGACGGCCACTCACTGCCTGTGTCTCCAGACACAACCAGCATCAGCCAGGGCCCAGCAGGCCCAGCACCCAAGGCCTTTTGCTCCTCCTGGCCCCACAGGGACCCTCGTCACCCGGGTGGGGGACACGCAGGGCAGGTGCTGCCCACCCTCACCAGCAGCCGGGGCCGGGTGGTGTCCCTGCCACGGAGAGGCACAGCACTGCCATGGGCAATCTCCTGCTGTACATAGATCCTTTCAGGGTGGTTTTTAGCATTTTCATTGATAATCGGGGTTTTGGTTTTGTTTGGTTTTTTTTTAAAGACTCTCTACTTTTGGAATGTGGTTTCTCATTTTTACAACTGCCTTTTAATTATTTGTAATATTGGTCAGTTCTGTCTTACTCTGTAAATAGCGGTGCTGGGCATTTCCCAGGGGGGCTGAGCTGAGGCTGGGAAAGGGATTTGGGGGGAAAATTTGCTTGAGGTGTGGAGGTGGCTGATTCTACCCCAGCCCCTGTACAGACTCTGCCCCTGTCCTCCCCACATGGCAATGCCCGACCTGTGGTGAAGCCCAAGGTGTTATGGGCACAGCCACACTCACCCCTGCCCTGTTCTCCTGCTTCCTCCCATGAGCCCATGCCAAGGTCGCATGAAGGGCACCTTCTGCCCAGATGACAGGCTCCCTGCCCACCCTGGCCTGCACCCCTGTATCATGCCTGCTTGTCATGTGATGAATAAAGGCCCTGCAACCCCTCACCCACACCCTTGGTGCTGCCTTCCTGTGCTGTGTTGGGGGGACCATGCTGCCTGTCCTGCTGGGGCAGTGCTGCTGCAGAGGGTGGTGTGGGGTGATGCATCCTGTCCCTCTGTCCCCACCATCCTGCCTGCTCTCAGCCCACACATGGTGTCCCATCCTCTCCTCACCTGGCTGTCTCTCCCTGACAGCATCCCCATGTGCTGACCCCAACTGTGCCACACCACTAGGGCTCCTTGTCATCACCTGTGGGTCCTCTCTGGCCTCACTGCCAGCAGTCATCTCACACCAGTCTCCTTTCAGCTTTGCATTGTTTGTGTGATGCTGGTGTTTCTCATTCCTCCCCTGTCCCGTCCCAGTCTGCCCAGCAGCTCACCCCAGCCTGCATACAGACCCTACAGCCCCATTCCCATCACTGCCCATGGCTTTTTGCCCTGTGCCCCTTGATGGGACTTGATGATCTCAGAGGTCTTCTTCAACCATGATGATTCTGTGATTCTCCAATCACCTGCAGGTCCCAGCCTCTTTGAAGGCTCACTCTAAACTGCCTCCCTGAGGTCCTCCAATGCCTACCATGACTCACCCTACCTTCTTTTCCTCCTCCATCATCCTTTATGTTAAATCCCTTTCAACCCTACTCTTTCACCCCCCTTTTCCTATCCCTCCTTTATTCTGCTCTTCCATCACCCACCATCCCATTCCTCCTCATGCTCCATCCCCCATCATATCCCATCCCTTCTCCTGTGTACCCCCTTCTCTTATGTCCCACTGCTCTTATGTTGCTTCTCCATTGTCCACCCATTTCTCCTGCCTGTGCTGTCACCCACCCATCCCTCCCTGCCATCCTCCTCCATCACCCACCAGGTCCCATCTTTCCTTTCCATGCTCCTCCATCAGCCACCATGTCTTCTCCCTCCTTCCTGTCCTCCTGCATCCTCCATCATGTCCTATCCCTTCGTGTGCTCCACTGTCACTCATGACCTCCTATCCCTGTTCTCCCTCATCTCCTCCGCATCCCATCCCTCCTTCCATGCTCCTTGCAGAGTGTGCTGTCATCAGCTGTGTCCCGTCCCTCCCTGCCATGCTATGCTCCTTCATTACCCACCATGTCTCCTTCATCTCTCTCCTGTTCCTGCATCATACACTATATCTCCTTCCTTGTTCTCCATTGCCCAACACCTCCCATCTCCTTTCTGTGCTCCTCTATTGCCCTTTCTACACCTTCCACTCTTCCTATCACATTTGTATCCCATCCCTTTCACCTGCTCCTCCTTCATCCACCACATCCTGGTCCTTGTTATCCTCATTCACCCCCCCATCTCCTCATGTGTTCCTTCTTCACCTCCAGCCTGTCCAATCCATCCTCATCCTGCTTTGCCTTCAGCTTTTCGTTTAACATTCATGTCAATATCTCACCACCTCTTCTTTAGCCCCACCATCACTGTCCTCTACATCTTACCATCATCTTACCCCTGCTTGTCCTCCGTTGCTTCCACCTTCAACCCAATGTTTCAACCTCTTCCAGTCCTCATCTTCTCCACATCTTTCTTCATCATCTCGTAATCTCTTCATATCTTCTCACTCAACCTCCTCCACTTCCCCATCCCAAAATCCACCCTCACCCCCCACTATTTCCCCATCCCTTCAACTGCCAATATCACCCAAATTTGCCTGTTCCACCTCCACATTTCCAATCCCCCTCTTGTGCTTCTCCATTTCCCACCATCTCCTCATCCATCCTACTCCCTTGCCCTTCAGTTTTTATTTTCTTCTCTACCCCCAATGTCTCTCCATCACTCCTGTCATCTTTGTCTGTCTCCCACTGTCTCCTCATCCTTCCTCTTCCTCTCCTCTCCCTCCTTTTCCTCCACCACCTACCATCTAATCTCTCCTTGTTGTCCTCCTCTATTTTTCCTACTTTCTGCCTCCTCCACCTCCCACTATCCCCATCCTTCTCCATGCCCCACACCACCCACTATTTGCCTGTTCTCCCTCATCCTTCATTTCCTACCATCTGCCCAGTCTCCTTATCCTCCCCAGCCTTTTTTCCTCTTCATTATCCTTTCCACCATCTCCCATACCTTCTCCATCTCATACTTTTTCTTCCTCCAGCTCAGTCTCTGTCCTTCCTGTGACCCTCTACCTCCCATCATTCCCCATCCTTGTTCCTGCTGTTTCACCTCTTGCCCTGTCACACCTGGCCTCTGTCTATCTCACCATTCCTTGTCATTTGCCTCCCACGGTCCCCCTGTATCTCCTCAAGCTCCTCCACCTCTCCCTGTCTTCCCACTCCTCCTTATCTTCTTAAGTGTCCCACCTACATCACAGATTTCCCCCCACCCATCCCTGACCTCCAACCATCCTTTCTTACCTTACAGCTCCCTCTTGAACAGTCCTGTCATTCTTTATCTCCCAACTCCATCCTGACCTCCAATCTCTCTCCTATTTGTCCTCTCCTCCATCCTCCCTGCACTCTTTTACTCCCAGCACATCTGGCTGCAGCTGCAATTTTCTGCTTCTTTTCCTCCTTCCCCTGCCTCGTATCCCATTCCTTACCAACCAAGGAAAGCCACCACCAGCTCAGCCACCCCTGATGCAAGCAGGAAGGGTCCTTCCTGACGTCAGGAAACACTTCTCCCTAGGGCTAGTGAAGCTGGAACTGGTCACTGGGGAAAGGGGAGGATCTCTGCCCTTGGAAGGTTTCAATAACTCAGCTAGATAAAGTCATCACTGTCCTGATTTAGCATTAGCAATAACTATTTTGGAACATGGAGCTCCCCTAGATTCCCCCTGGGATCCCTTCATTCACGCACATCTTTGGGAGACTTCTCCAAGCCGTGAAAGATTTCCAAGAGGGCAAGACATGGCTTTGAATGCATCACTTGGAATGCTGCAGAACATGAGGAACTATCCCTGCCACTTGCAGTGGCTCCATGGTGCTCAAGCAGAACCACCACATACTGCTCAAGCAGGACCATCCCACACTGCTTGAGCAGGACCACTCCATGCTGCTCATGTCAGCAACCTTTTGCATCCCACCTTGCTTGAGCAGGACCACTCACTGCTGCTCCAGCAGAACCACCCCAGCAGGACCATTCCATACTGATCAAGCCAGACCACCCTAATGCTGCTCCAGCAGAACCATGCTCATCGAGTAGGACCATCCCATGCTGGTTGAGTAGGACCATCCCATACTGCTTGAGCAGCAACACCCAGTGCTGCTCAAGCAGGAGCTATCCAGGCTGCTGAGCAGGATCACCCAATATAGCTGGAGCAGAACCTTCCCATATTGCCCAAGCAGGACCACCCCCTGTTGCTTGAGCAGGACCATTCCAGGCTTTTCATGCAGAACTATCCCAAGGCTGCTTGAGTACCATAGGCCAGGCCAAAGTGGCTTCCTGAAAGTGAGATATCCCTGAGATTCCCTCAGACCCCAGAGCAAGGGATCTTTGCATCATCTTTAGTTCCCTTCCCTCAGGCTGGGCCATGCAGAGCCACAGTCATGCCCTTCCAACATCCTTATGGCTGCTCCAAGGCACATGGCTGCTGGCACTGCTGCCAAGGGGAGGACAGCTCTCCTCTCCATCCCAAGGGAGCCTCATACCCTGGGGGACCTGTACACAGGGCCTTTCAGAGCACCCCGTGTCACGCACAAGGGCTGGCCAGCCTCACTTCTCTGCAGCCTTTGTCTTGCAATGTTGGAGGCTCCCAGCCATCCCATGGAGGTGACTCTGCCCTTTCCAAGGTGATGTGTCTGGGGGACTGTCCCACTGCAGTACAGGCAGGGACAGGGCAGCCAGTGTCTTGATGGGGTGGAGGTGACATTCCTGCCCAAATGCCTTCTTGGCTGATAAATCTTGGGGAGGGTGGAGGGAATTTGCTACCTGTGTTAGGAACTAGCTGAATTTATGTGTCTCCCCAAGCTGGATTTCTTACTCCAAATGTTCAAACTGTTGTATATTGTACTGGGATTTTTACACTGAATTATTGTAGAAAACAAAAAATTAAAACCAAGTCTGTTAAAAAATAAACATTAAAAATCTCTATGAAAAAAATAAATACCAGCTTGTCTCCAAGATCTCTTCTTACAATTGTGTCAGAGCAGGGATGTTTCCTGCGTGAGACCACACCACCCTCTGGTGTCAGCACCGACCTCAGCGCTGTGCTGGGCCTGCTCCATCCGTGTCCCTTTGCTCCCAGCTCTGTCTGGCTACCGGTCCATCCTTGCACCCACCACCCCAAATCCTGCTCACTCGAAGCAGGTCCCATCCTGCTCCCAGCACACAGACACCCCTCCATGGTGTGGGGCAGGACATGGCCAAGCCAGAGGGAAGCAAAGCAAGGGCAGAGCAGACTCGCTTTGCTGAGTGCTGTCCCCAGCCCTCACAGTACCACCAAGCACCTGTGCAGCCCTGCTGCCTCCCAGGCTGCTGGAATGTGGGATGTGCTCCTGTGCCCATGTGCCCTCACCTGTGCTGGGGCTTCAAGTCCAAGTGAGGTGGCAGGTGTGGGGCAGAGCAACAGCTTCAGGCATCCCTGTGCACGTAGATGATGGTTTGCTCGCTGCTGGGTACTGGTGCAGCTCAGGTCCTACCTGCTCCAGGCAGGGCAGAAGCAGATGGTGCCAGGGGACTGTGTGGGGACACATGTGCCCAGCATCCACAACTGGGCTGAGGCCCAGCATGGCCAGCCCGTGTGCTGCACCATGAGATCTGGATCCTGCATCCCTGGCACTTGGCACCTGGCATTGCTGGCACCTCAGAACCTGCACCACTGCCACCAAGACCCTGCACTGGTATCACCTCAGACTCTACATCACTGGTACCGCCCATTGTCAGCATTGCCATCACTGGCACTGCAGACCCCACATGGCTGCCACTGAGTGCCCTGCATTGCTGACACTGGGGACCCTGCATGGCTGGCACCACAGGCCCTGGATGGTTGGCAACTCATCATCTGAGGGCATAGCCACTGCCACCTGCCCACCCATGGGCCTGTGCCACCTCTGCAGGACATGGCTGCTCCATGGGGCACAGTCACTGAGCACCCCAGAGCCCCAGCTATCCCCACTGCTCAATAAACCGGGGACAAAAGGAGGCAGCTACATTTATGAGTGTGCAAGGACAAGCTCTGACACCTGGAGACAGCTCACACGGAGAAGCTGGTTATTGAGCCCAACCTCCTCTATGTGCTGCTGCTGAAGACACTGCCTCTCCTGAGCCCAGTTTCCCTTTCTCCATCAAATCTCTTACCGACCTGGATCCCTCTTCCAGAATGAAAATAGCAGCAGCTGGCAGAGCCCAAGTAAACAAATGAGCCACTGTGAGAGGAGGGAGCATCTTTATGAGCTAATTGGCCCCATCCAAGAGACAGACAGACATTTTCATGGAGCTCAGGCAAACAGCACTAACATGTCTCCTGGGTTTGATTTATAAGCCTGATTGCATTATTAGCTCATCTCCATATAAAATGATTATGAATATATTGTCTGTACTCTGCAGAGGGCTAAATTACCAGGCTCTGATATTCATCAGCTACCCTTTGAATCTTAAACAGCCTGAAATTCAGAGGTATCTCTCTTCCAGCGACAGCAGAGGTAGAAAGGAAACAGCTCAGGCTTTATCCTTGTGTTCAGCCCTACCTGGCCTGTTAAGCACCCCAATTAACACCCGGTACCCCCAGTGCTGGAGCAGGAGGATGCAGGGAGGGAGGCGGCTCGAGCCCAGGGGCTGTGGAGCATGTGCCGGAACCCAGAGCCAAGCCTGTGCTATTGAGCAGTTACATTTACAAACAAAGGAGCTGATAACTCCCAGCGGGACTGAAGGGCTGTTATCACGGTGCTGATTAAAATTTCCTCTGCAGCCAGCCGAGAGGAGGAGTGTCATCAGTGGCGAGACAGAGCAACACGGTGTTTAACCCTGTGCTGATTCGTTCAGCGCAAGCGAAGGGCTGCCCAGACTGGCCAGGTGCTGAAAATTAGCACAGAAAACCACAACAGGAAGATCCACACCTGATCACACCCTCCCACTCCATTTTCTATGCCTCCCATTCCATTTCACCCCTGCTCTGCAGGTCCCAGGAGCTTTTGCTTGTGTCACTTGTGATTCCTTCCAGATCCTTTGCTCTTTTGTTCTGCCCCTCAATGCTCTGCTTTTGCCTATGGTTAAAGAAAACTTTCTCTTCCCACTGGAGGATATTCTGATAAAGCCTCCCACAGCCTCTGGCACGTCCATGCAAAGCATAAGCTTGTTTGTGCTGTGACATGTTCACCAAGGGTAAGGTCCATGCTAAAAAGATGCCTTCTTTGATTGCCATCACCAAGCTGCTGAAACTGCCTAGTCAGGCCCTGGGCGAGATGGAGATGTCCATCCTGTCCAGGAGATGGTCTGGGATGAGTGGACAGGTAGTGGGAGAGCAGGTGGCTTGCTGTCCTTCTCTTCCATGCAAGACATGAGCCTCAGCCATCACACTGACCATGGTGGGGCTTCATACATCTCTGTGCTTTCCTGGGTTCCATCCTTCCTGACGTGCTGCATCCTGCACACTCAGATTAAGAAAAGACCTTCAGCTGCAGAATGACAGAGGAGAGATGAGCCCCTTCCACAGTTTTCACTCAGAGCTGGTCCCCAAAGCAGCTGGCAGTGACAGCACTCCAGAGCTGACCCAAACCATCCTCTACACAGAGCCCATCCCAGGCAAACTGGATGCATGTGCTCCCATAGGAGAGCTGTCCCACAGCACACCTGGGATGTGTCTCAGCAGGATCCCTGTGGTGGCAGAGAAGTGTGGAGAGACTCTTTGAGGTGCTTTGGCTACATGTCCTCAGCGGGGCATGGAGGCTCTAAACACTTGTAAAACTCATATATTTTAGAAAGGACGGGAGTTTGGGTCAAGGCTGAGGGAGGTGGGGGTGTTTAGCCTGGAGAAGAGGAGGCTCAGAGGTGACCTCAGCACTGTCTAGAACTACTTGAAGGGAAGTTATAGCCAGGTGGGGGTTGGTCTCTTCTCCCAGGCACTCAGCAATAGGACAAGGGGGCATGGGCTTAAGCTCTGCCAGGGGAAATTGAAGTTGGATATCAGAAAAAAATTCTTTCCAGAGAGAGTAATCAGGCATTGGAATGGGCTGTCCAGAGAGGGGGTGGATTCACCATCCCTAGAAATTTTTAAACGCAGATTGGACGTGGCACTGAGTGCCATGATCTGGTAAATGGACTAGAGTTGGGCCAAGGGTTGGACTCGATGATCTTGGAGGTCTTTTCCAACCCAATCCATTCTATGATTCTATGATTCTAAGTGAGCAGAGTGAGGGCGAGCGGGTGGAGGGAGATCTGCTTGTTTCAAGATACCACCTGTCTGATATGCTCAGTGATTTGCATAAACAGGGATGTGACTCACACACATTTATTGGCAATAAAATCAGCCAAAAGACAATGCCTTGTGACCCCAGGTAAGTCACCTGCTCTACTGGAGAAGTGTTTTGCCCAGATCAACACAAGTTTCCCATACAAGGCTGCCTCCTGCTCACCCCACCAGGATCAGAAGATCAGAGATGCACAGACCATTTCAGTTTCTTTTCTCCAACTCCAGCATCTCCAGTACTGAGGTCTTTCATGTCTGGGA
Organism: Pithys albifrons albifrons; assembly: GCF_047495875.1. Lineage (NCBI taxonomy): Eukaryota > Metazoa > Chordata > Aves > Passeriformes > Thamnophilidae > Pithys > Pithys albifrons. The sequence continues at coordinate 12,443,053 of NC_092475.1, forward strand.
AGAGTCCCACCACAGCCACTGAGCTGCTGCAGGTGCTGCACTGGAAGGCTGTTTCCAGAACATCCAAGCAAAACTCCACATATCCTGGGCAATATTTCTTTTTAACCCTCTGAGTCTCTACAAGAGACATTACTATACGTTATCATGTACCCTTTATAGGAAGAGGATTTATTCCTTTATAGGAAGAGGAAATGAAGGGCCCAAAATGCAGCTGATTTTCTTGAACTGCCTGGTGAGTCAGAAAAGCTGGGAGTCAAGCTCACAGCAGCTTTCAGACCCATCATACACCAGCTCCCAGGGCAGGACCCCCACTGGATGAAGATACCGTGGAATGGAAGGACATGGACAGGCAGCAGGAGCCCTTTCTCTAGAGCCCATAAAATCACTGAGGAGAGCCTGGACATGTGTTCAAGGTCAGTTTGGATGGGGCTTGAAGCAACCTGGTCTATTGGAAGGTGTCTCTGCCCATGGCAGGGAGTTGAAACAAGATGGTCTTTAAGGTCCCTTCCAACCCAAACCACTCCATGATTCTATGGTTCTGTGGTATTTCAGCTGTAAAACATTGAAATGAAAATGTATTTGTGCCACAGGGGATCTGATTGATGGTAACAACTCTGTTTGCAGTCCTGTACAGAGGAGTGAGCTTGGAAAAACGCCTCTGAGAGGGTATTTGTAATTTTCTCCTTTGCAGGTGCTTTCTGAGAGGAGATGCACCCTCTCCCCATCAGGCAGCTTTGTGGGCCCCAGCTGTGGGCAGCTGCAGCACAGCCACAACATTCCCTGGCTGTGGCAGCCAAGCTGGACCATGCTGGATGAAGGACAACTGCCAGGCTGGTGGGACAGAGTGCTGTCCTGACCTCATGGCTTGGAATGTCCTGCACACAGAGGCAACAGTTGCTGCAGAGAAATCATGCTGTCACTGAGCCTGGTGGAGAATTTCAGCTGGACAAATCATTGAAAGCAAAGGGCCAATGAGAAGGGAACCAGAGGGTGCCTCCCAGATCTGCAAACCAGCTCTTCACCCGCTCCCATGAGGAGCAACAAAGCCCTTTCCCAGCAGTGGGGTGAAAAACAGGCCCCTGCCCAGAGCACAGAGGGACACTGGGTTTGTGAGAGAGCTCCTGAGCCCTGTCAGCAAATGCAAAATCCCTGAGACAGAAACTGCTAAAACTGAAGGCTGGCAACTTGTAACAGAAAATTTTCAGTTTGAGGTGGCTTCTGAAGCACTTTAGTGCTGGGTTAGTGTTAAAAAAGTGTTGGGTTTGTCCTGCTTCTCAGGAGAGGATCAGTGTGATTTCCAGTTGGTTTGTTAGATGATGTGCCATCTGTACCCTGAAACTCATGGGGCTGTGCCCAGACCATGAATCCAAAAGCAGGGCAACTCCCATAGCTCCTGGAAAGCTTCAAAAATATCCATGTCAGAGGGCCCAGGCTGTGTAGCCAAATTGACATTATTTTTAGGAAAACCTCTCTTTTCTAATAGGGAACTTGGAGGTAACAGTAGTGCTGGCTGAGGGAGGGAAATACCTGGCAGGTTTTGGCTCAGAGCCTGGTGATCCCAGGCTAAAACTCCAACAAAGGAATGTGCTAAAATTTGGCATCTGGATAGATGTGGACTTGTGTTGGAGACTTCACCTTCATCCATATGGTTTATTAGTAGAGATTGAGTCCCTACTCCCTAAAATCAAACTATTCCTTCACGTGATTTTTTTGTTACCAACAATGAAATCAATAATGTGAGGCCACACTGCAGCTTTCCAGAACAGGGATTTTATACCACGTGGCTGAGGAAGCTTTCTTGCACATGCTGGAGTGTGATGTAAGGGTGGCTGACACATTTGGGGTGCAAAGCCTGCTGAGGTCACATTGGAGGGGTGTCATACTGTCCATAGGGTATCATAGAATCATAGAATTGATTGGGAAAAGACCTCTGAGATCACTCAGTCCAAGCCTTGGTCCAGCTCCAGTCCCTTCACCAGATCATGGCACTCAGTGCCATGGCCAATCTCAGTTCAAAAACCTCCAGGGATGGGGAATCCACCCCCTCTCTGGGCAGCCCATTCCAATGCCTGAGCACTCTCTCTGCAAAGAAGTTTTTTCTGCTCTCCAACTTCAATTTCCCCTGGCAGAGCTTGAGCCCATCGTGCCCCCTTGTCCTATTGCTGAGTGCCTGGGAGAAGAGACCAACCCCCACCTGGCCACAACTTCCCTTCAGGCAGTTCCAGACAGTGCTGAGGTCACCTCTGAGCCTCCTCTTCTCCAGGCTAAACACCCCCAGCTCCCTCAGCCTCTCCCCACAGTACTTGTGCTCCAGTCCCTTCTCCAGCCTCGTTGCTCTTCTCTGGCCCCGCTCCAGCCCCTCAATCTCTTTCCTCAACTGAGGGGCCCAGAACTGAACACAACACTCAAGGTGTGGCCTCCCCAAGGCAGAGTCCAGGGGAAGGGTCACTGCCCTGGACCTGCTGGCCACACTAGTTTTGATCCAGGCCAGGATCCCATTGGCCTTCTTGGCCACCTGGGCACACTGTTGGTGCAGCCCATGGAGGGAGATACCACCTGAACTACTCCTGGGTTTCACCTTTAGGAAACCAGCCATGTCATCCTAACAGGAGTCACAGAAGAATCCCTGCCCTCAAGCAGATTGACACCAGGACAGGAAGATGGAGGATAGACCTGCCCTTCAAAACTAGGGAGTATCCTTAATGGAAAATACCACCAGTGCTGCTGCTTTTGTCTGTAGAACTTTTTCTGACCTCCTTGCTGATGAGAACATTGCTCAGAGTGACAGATAATGCTGACCAGTCCACAGGTTTGCAACTCCTCCCATGTGCAGCAAGGCAATGCTCCCAGGGAGTGCACTAGACCATGGAATACACCAAGGATCCTGGCATGGGCTCTACCTGCTCACTGACACCAGACCACTGCTCTCCAGCCCAAGGAATACTGTGCCAAGTTCAAGTTTATGGACTTTTATCTTTTGAGTGTTCTTTGGCCCCAGCCCAAACCAGCACAAAACTCCCTGACTCCAAGGCAAGTGGTATCCTGGACACAGCAGTGCTTTGCTCCAAGGGGTGATACTCCCCAGTGCAGAAGAGGAATTTGAGGCTTTGGCAGCATGCCTAAGAAATACCATCTTGGCAGGCAATGCCATCAGGACAGTCTGGCTCAATGCAGGGAATGTTAAGGATTGGGATGACAATGGGGCTGCTGTGGGAGGTACAACAGATGAGTCTGCCTCTAAGGCCAGACTCATGGAATCACCTTGGTCCCTGGGAGACCCCAGGTCCAGCTTCCTTCTCCAATGGGGCTGATTGCTCAGGGACTTCTCTGCTTGAATTTTGTCTGTGTCTGAGGACTGAGACCCTGCTGCCACTCTGAGCACCTTTTTCAGCATTTGACTGCCTTCTAGATTAAAAAATTGTTTAATTTCTCACCAACTGCACAAGATCTGTACAATTTTAGCAGGGGGAAGGTGCTCAGTGAACTGCCATGGCTTACTGTGCTCACAGAGCTCAGCGGTGTCAAAGTGGAGGGTTGTGAACCCAAAGAAAGGTTGTTTTCCACAGAGGGACCAAGCACAGACCATGGCCATGGCCTCTGGCTTGTGTTGGGGCTGGTGAAGGAGAATCTCATTAAAGGAGCCCTGAGTTAATCCCCAGTGCCTGGCAAAGTGGCACTGAGGGCACACGACTCCTGAGGGCACACAGCTGATGGTGGGGGCCATGGGCTGACAGGGGACACCATGGACATGGGGAGACACCTCTGATGGGGGGAACATGACTGATAGGGGACACCAACAATATGGGGACACCATTGATGGGAGGCTATGGCTGGCAGGAGGAGGCAGCAGAGACAGAGGGGACAGACCTGACAGGGGGAAACACCACTATGGAGGGTGATGGGTGTGACATAGCTGATAGGGGGACATACTGAGACAGGGGACACTGCTGAGAGTGGGACACAGTGACAAAGGGGACACTGCTGAGAGGAGGTCACCACTGATGGGGGGACAGAGCTGACAGGGAGTCACAATAACAAAGGGGACACTTCTGACAGGGGTCACCACTGATGGGGCAGACACAGCTGACTGGAGGTCACCACTAGCGGGGAACACGTGCCTGACAGAGGGACATGGTGGATGGGGGGCTCATGCCTGTTGTGGTGACAGGAGGTCACCGCTGATGGGGAGGACGTGGCTGACAGAAGGGACACAGTGGAGAGAGGAACATCAGTGACAGGGCAAAGGCTGAAGGGGGAAGACATGGCATTTGGGGGGCTCAGGGTTGAGGGTGACATGGCTGATGGGGGACACCACTGACACAGGGGACAGCACTGGCAGGGGGGACATGGCTGAGGGTGACACGGCTGTCACGGGGACAGCACTGCTGGAGGCTCACGGGGTAACACGTGGACAGCACTAACAGGGGGCTAACAGCTGAGGAGGGTGACACTGCAGATGCGGGGACACCACTGACACAGAGGACAGCAATGGCAGGGGGGACATGGCATTTAGGGGGCTTATGGCTGAAGGTGACCCAGCTGACATGGGGACAGCACTGCCAGGGGCTCACAGGGTGACACGGGGGGCACGGAGTGACACGGGAACAGCACTAACAGGGGGCTTTCAGCTGAGGGTGACCTGGCTGACATGTGGACAGCACCTGGGGGGCTCAGGGCAGAGGGTGACACTGCAGACAGGGGCACAGCACTGCCAGGGCTCACAGCTGAGGGTGATGCTGCCAACGGGGGTACTGCACTACCGAGGGCTCAGGGCAGAGGGTGACACTCCTGACATGGGCACAGCTCTAACAGGGGCTCAGGGCTGAGGGTGGACCGGCTGACAGGGGCACAGCACTACTCAGGGTTCAGGGTGACACAGCTCACTTGGGGACAGCGTTTGGGGGGCTGAAGGTGACCCGACTGACAGGGGCACAGCTCTAACAGAGGCTGAGGGTGTCACCGCTGGCAGGGGCACAGCTCTAACAGGGGTCAGGGCTGAGGGTGTCACCGCTGGCAGGGGCACAGCTCTAACAGGGGTCAAGGCTGAGGGTGTCACCGCTGGCAGGGGCACAGCTCTAACAGGGGTCAGGGCTGAGGGTGTCACCGCTGGTAGGGGCACAGCTCTAACAGGGGTCAGGGCTGAGGGTGTCACCGCTGGTAGGGGCACAGCTCTAACAGGGGTCAGGGCTGAGGGTGTCACGGCTGGCAGGGGCACAGCCCCACCCCGGCCCAGGCCCCCGGGCCGCCCTCCTCACTCCCCGCCCTCCTCACTCCCCGCCCTGCCCGCGGCCTGCCGGGCGGGCCCGGGCGCTCCGGGCCGGCACCGCCCTCTCCCTCTCCCGCTCCGCTCCCGCCGGGAGGGCGGGCCGTGCCCGCCGTGCCCGCCCCCGGCTCGGCTCGGCTCGGGCGCGGAGCGGGCTGGGCGGCCCGGCCGGCAGAGCCCCTTTGCCCCGCCATGGTGCTGCCCGGGGAGCAGGCCCGGCTGTTCCCGCCGCGGCCGGAGCTGCTCCCCTCGGCCCATGTCCCCTCGCTGCCCCACTACCAGCGCCTGTACCAGCGCTCCGTGGAGGAGCCGCACGGTGAGCGGGGCCCTGCGGGACTGGCGGGGTGTGGGGACCGCGGGGAGACCCCCACGGGGGGTGTTCAGGGGGTGTCTCTCGTGCCCCGTCCCTCCCTGCTTTCCTCATCCCTGTCTCCCCCATCCCTGCTTCCCTCTGCTTCTCCCTCACGAGCTCCGGCCTCCCCTGTCTTTTCAGAATTTTGGGGTGACATCGCTAAGGAGTTCTACTGGAAGACTCAGCACACGGGACCCTTCCTGAAGTACAACTTCGACGTGACCAAGGGGAAGATCTTCGTGGAGTGGATGAAAGGAGCGACCACCAACATCTGCTACAACCTCCTGGACAGGAATGTCAATGAGAAGAAGCTTGGGGACAAAGTTGCTTTTTACTGGTAAGTTTCTGTTTTTATTGTGGTGTAGAAGGTGTGTAAATACCGTCTAAAGTGTACAAACAGTGTCAGTTTCTGCTGAGGTGAGTGAGGGGCTGAGAACCTGAGAGGCTTTAACCTTTAGGGGGGCACAGCAGGTGTTTCCCTCCAGTGTCCTTGGGAAGAGCTGTGCCATGGAGCTTCCCTGCCCTTCCTGGGATGCACTGGAGTGGTCAGCACAGCAGTGGGAGCACCTGACTCCCAGCTCTGCCTTTGCAGCTGTACCTGCTGAGAGCTGAGAGCAGTCAGAGGGGTGTGAGGCAGGTGCCACGACTCCCTGGTGAAGGGGATAGATGTGGATAGAGACCTGGGATGAGGAACAGCTCATATCTGACAGCTAAAAGCTAATAAAAGCTGTTTTATCTCCCGTGTTTATGTTTTGTGGGTCTGGCAAGTTTCCATTCCTGTGGCAGAAAGGTTTTCCAAATACACGAGCTTATGTATGGATTCCTTGTACTTGAACGTGTTAACATTGGTGCTTTCAGAAAGTCTGGCTTCTTTACCTTTGGGAAGAAAAGTTACTTCCAGCCCTATCCAAAGTATGTTTGTATTTTTAACCAGAGTAGTTACGACTGTTAAAATCCATGTGAAACTTAATTTTCATATTGATGCAAAGTAGGTTTCCCTGGTGGTGTCAGAGCTCCAGAATTAATGTCCCCTGCTGAACTATCTCAGCTGGCACCACAGCTGTGTCCCCAAACAGAGCCATACCTGGCCCTCCTTTGCATTTTGCTGTTTCCTTTGAACTGTTACTTATGTTGCATGGATATGACTGTATGGGGCGATGCAGAAGCACAATTAAATCTACCCCGTGTTAGGGTTGCAATAACTCATTGGGATGTAGTGAGTCCCTTCAGCAGAGCAGCTGGAGAAATCTTAATGTCATTGCAATAAAATTGTCAGATGCTCTAAGTGGTTTGTGCAGCTGGAGGTGTCCCCCTGGTGCAAAGGTGATGGGAGCTACCCCACTGCAGAGAGAAATGTGGTTAGAGCAGTGTAGCTCTGGCTGTAAAACTGGGCTCACAGTAGAGTTTCTATTTGCTGCTTCAGTAGAGGAATTACACACACTGCCTAGCAAATAATGACATTGATAAGGCACAGGCGAGATGCTGGCAAGTGGTTACTTCCCTGCTAGCTAAATACATTCACAAACTCATTCTAGTGCAAGATGACTGCAGCTTCTGATTGCAAATTCCTTTATAAACTCATTCAGGTAAAGGTGTGCCAGCAAGCAAAGCCATTTGGCAGCCAGTGCTGGGCTTTATGCAGGGAGTAGATACATCCTTCTTGCACATACATCTTTGGGTGACAGCGAGGCAGCAGCCTACAGCTTTAATTTGGGCTTGGTGAAGGTTTTTCTTAGTTATTCTGCAGCCTGTGAGGGGGTATTCATGATGCTGAGCAAAACTTGGAGTGGACGTGGAAATGGTGGGTGACTGTCAGTCAGGGTGTTCCCAGTGCTGAAAAATAAGGTCTCTCCTCCTTCTGAGCAGACAGTTTTTCCTGACTATTTTGGAGTAGACTTTTCTGGCATGGTGCTGTCACAGGTGACCTGGCACTGCTGTGTGGAGCTGGGAGTGTTTGTCAGGTGGGAATACAGGTAGGAGGGATGGAAGAGGCACACTGGACGTGGTGTGTGTGGTACTGACCTGCAAACATGTGGCACTGAGGGCTTGAGGAAGAGTGGCTGAGGGCTGTGACTGGTAAAATTACTTCTCTCTAGGCACGTGCTTTTCTTCAAAACAAAACAATAATTAATTGCTGTCATCTTGTCCTCTCGCATTTTGTGTTTAACACTCTGGAACGAGTCTGGCTCCCTAACACACTTGAGACTTGTCTTGCTGTATGAAAGGTCAAAAAAGAAATTAAAGCCTCTGCAAGCCAAAGAGGTTTTTTTGTTTTTAAATACCTGAGACGCTTGATTTGAAGGAAGTCTGTAGCCTAGATGGCAAAAGGTGCTGAGCTTACACTGAGGTATGGGTGACTGCTCGGCTCTGAACTCTGGAAATATACAGGAGCATGGTCTTTGCTTTTAGAGAGAAGGAATTAGGGAAAAGGTGAATAATGTTTGGAGTCATTGCTGAGTGTCCCTGAGCAGCGATGTGTCCTGACAAAGCTCAGCTGCTGACTGGCTGTCTCCAGTCTTGCATGGATTGGAAGGAGCCAGCAGGTCATCTGGAGTTGTTACGGCCAAGCTGCTCTGGAGGTTCCTGCACCACCAGCAGTCCAGGACTGCCCAAATTGGCTCCACTCAGAGGGTCTAATCCCAAGCCACATGGAATTGCATTTTCAGCACAAAGGGCAGTACAAGGGATTGCTTCATGCTGCAGAACTTGTACATAGGTGACGTTTGCTGTCATGGTGGTGTCCTCGTGGTGCTGTTAGGGCTGTGCAGTTCAAAATGACCATCCTGAGTTGGTGGGAAACACTTGGATTTTCCCTATTATGACCTCTCTCACTGTGCTTTATCACACTGCTTATGAACGTTACAAGTATTTCTGTTTCTGCTGCTTTTGATTCCTCTTTCTCTGCTTGGTGTTGCTGATGTGGCCTAAAAAAGGAAGAGAAGCTCCAGGAAATGCTTCTGATAAAGTGCTGCTCTCCAAAGTGAAATCTCTTTCATAACTGTGTGGGAAGGGTGAGGTCAGTAACAGTGGTTACTGTGTGGGTGTCTGTGATGACTTTCTTGGGCCTTGCTGGTGAAATGCACTGGGCAAACTCCTGGAACACTGAGGGGACTTGCCGCAGCTCTTGAGGACTTTGTGATGGGTGGTTAATTAGGGCAGGAGCACAGGAGACCTCAGAGTGCTGGAGACCTGCCTACCTCACTTGGACAGTTCTGTGCTGAAGTATCTGTTAGTGATCTCATCTAAACTTCAGCCTGGGCAGCTGTGGAGGTGAAAATATAACCAGGTGGGAGTTAGAAAAACCCCAGCACCTATTGCAAAACTCTGTCTAATTAGACCCCAGGGTGTGAAGGCACTTGGAAGAAGCCTGTTCTGTGTATAACCTGTTTCTCAAACCAGTCACTCCAGCTGCAGTGGTGATGATGCTTGGTGGGATCAGGGGCAGGAGATGGAGCTTTGCGCAGTATTTTTAGAGTCCCTTTAGACAAGATGTGGGGCCTTAGAATGCTACTGGCTCCTGCCATCTCTGGGAGAGTGTATTAATTTTCTGCTTTCTTTTATTGACATATGATATAACACATCTAGAGAGGAGCAATAAAGATAGTAAAAGCTGCCAGAGCTCACTGGAGTTTGTTTAAACAAGAGAACAACTGCCTGTGGTTCCCATTCTGGACCTAGAACAATATGCAAATATACAATGAGAAGGTGTGTCTTGTTTGGTTTGGGTTTCCTTATTGTATTTTATTTCAAAACGTAATAAAAGATTTATGGACTTGTAGCTCTTTCTTCCAATAAAACTTTCTATAAGAAAAACCCCCCCACAACTGTAGAGCATTTAAAAAACAAAAAGAACCAACCAAACCAACCCACCCATCTGTCAGATGCTCAGGTGTTGTGACTGAGGATGCTGGCTGTTAACATCCAGCCTTTCAAAGGGTTTAATTGGAGCCACCTTCTACATGATCACAGAAACATAGAATGGATTGGGTTGGAAAAGACCTCCAAGATCATCAAGTCCAACCCTTGGCCCAACTCCAGTCCCTTTACCAGATCATGGCACTCAGTGCCACGGCCAATCTCAGCTGAAAAACCTCCAGGGATGGGGAATCCACCCCCTCTCTGGGCAGCCCATTCCAATGCCTGAGCACTCTCTCTGCAAAGAATTTCTTTCTGCTCTCCAACTTCAATTTCCCCTGGCAGAGCTTGAGCCCATGGTGTCCCCTTGTCCTATTGCTGAGTGCCTGGGAGAAGAGACCAACCCCCACCTGGTCAGAACTTCCCTTCAGGTAGTTCTGATACTCTTGTCACTGCTGCTCCCTGGCTTAGGGGCTTTGGAGTGTCCTGTGTCAAAACGACTCTTCATTTCTTTGGAAACTTCCTGGATGACTTGTGGTGCAGCCTCTTTCAGTGCTTTCTGGTGATGAAAGCACATCCCTGAGTCACACCGTTTGTTTAAAGAACAGAATTCATCACTGGGAAGGTTTTTACTGATCCACACTTGCAGGAGTGTGTGCCTGGTTGAGTTCATTCATGTTCACAGCACTACCCACACCCAGCACAGCTCCTTTCCTGGGGACTTCCATGGGATCCTCAGCAATCCATGTCATGTCCCTGTTGTGTGTGCTGAGTGATAGGTACGTGGGTTTGGCAGATACTAATTCTTTTGGAGGCATTTCTGGACAGTACAATGTTCTGCTTGTGGAAATCAGGCAGATTAAGTGCACCTAAAGTAGGTAATAAATTACATTGCATGTATTAGTATTTTATTAACCTGTAAATCTTGTACCTCTTCAAGGGTAATGTCAGTTGTAGTTTCCACCACAGAAAGCACAGCTCTCTTCTGGCGGGCTCTGTGAAATCTGCCAGCCTGGGAGGGGGTTACAAAACTGTCTGCATGTGCCTGAATGCTTCAGACAGCATTTCCCATCCCTCCAGATAAGAACATCTCTGTGTTGGGGACCTTGTCTGACTGAGCTGTGTGGGTAGTGCGGGAGTGGGAGTGGTGGGAGCATCAATAGAAACATGATATTAAAACAAGGAGTAAAATGAGTAGTGTAGTAGCTCAGATACTTCCAAGTCATGTGCTTTCATAGAATCACAGAATCGTTGGGTTGGAAAAGACCTCAGAGATCACCAAGTCCAACCCTTGGTCCAACTCCAGTCCTTTACCAGATCAGGGCCCTCAGTGCCACAGCCAATCCCAGTTTAAAAACTGCCAGGGATGGGGAATCCACCCCCTCTCTGGGCAACCCGTTCCAATGCCTGATTATTCTCTCTGGAAAGAGAGACTTCCTGCCCTCCCAGTTCTGGGACAGTCACCCAGAGTGTGGTTGGTGCTGTGGCAGCTGCTGTGTGTGGACACTCATATGTCAGTGCAAGCTGGGACAGGAGGGACTCATGGCTTGTCCTCAGGGGTAGCGCCCTGGCATTTCTCCATAGGTGGTTGGAGTCTCCAGCTGTGGGCTGTTTAGAACAAGGCCATGCTGGGCTGAAAATTAACCAGTTTCCTGTAACCGCTCTGATTGCCCTGCTTTGGGTTTGGTTGAAGATGAGATGACAGCACTGCCTCAGGGCAGCATGGTGATGTCTGCTTAAAGCTTTGGAGGTTCTTGGTTTGGCCTGAGGGACTGGAAAACAGGGATCATGGTCTGAAACTTGTTTCCAAGGGCTATTATATGTGTGTGTGCACTGTGACCTGGCATCCACCAGTTTTCTCCTGTCGTATCTTGTCATTCCCAAGTGCTTCTGTTAACAGCTTGTGCACAGAGTGCTGCATCCCCTGCCCTCTTCATGACTATAGAAATCCCTGAGGTAGTTCCCAGGTGAGCAGTTGTGCCAAAGGGATGAACTAAATATGGAAGAGCAGCAAAGTACTCCCTTCATTCAAGGCCTGTGGGATTCCTGTATGTGGGGTGTGCTTTTCTGGGTGCAGGTTGATCACCGTGGTACTCAGGCAGTTGACATGCATGGAGTTACTGGAAATTATTTTCCCATTCCAAGGGCTGACTGGGAAGCAGAACTTGACTCATCCCTGTCAGGTACACTAGCTGGTTTGCAGGGAGTTGCTGGGAAGGATGATTGGTTTGATGTTTTAGGGATCTCAAGCCACTGTCCTGCCCTGCAGAGCCTTTTCCATCACAGGATGCAGGGCAGGAGCTGGGATCATAGCCTGGATCCAAACTAGCATGGCCAGCAGGCCCAGGGCAGTGACCCTTCCCCTGGACTCTGCCTTGGGGAGGCCACACCTTGAGTGTTGTGTTCAGTTCTGGGCCCCTCAGTTGAGGCAAGAGATTGAGGGGCTGGAGCGGGGTCAGAGAAGAGCAACGAGGCTGGAGAAGGGACTGGGGCACAAGTGCTGTGGGGAGAGGCTGAGGGAGCTGGGGGTGTTTAGCCTGGAGAAGAGGAGGCTCAGAGGTGACCTCAGAACTGTCTAGAACTACCTAAAAGGAGATTGTACCCAGGTGGGGGTTGGTCTCTTCTCTCAGACAACCAACAGTAGAACAAGAGGGCATGGACTTAAGCTCTGCCAGGGGAGGTTTAGGTTGGGTATCAGGAAGAAATTCTTTGCAGAGAGAGTGCTCAGGCACTGGAATGGGCTGCCCAGAGAGGGGGTGGATTTTCCATCCCTGGAGGTTTTTAAGGTGAGATTGGATGTCGCACTGAGTGCCATGATCTGATAATCAAAGTGGGGTTGGATTAAGGCTTGGACTTGATGATCTCAGAGGTCTTTTCCAGCCCAGCTGATTCTATGATTCTGAGTTCTCCCAGCCTCATGCTGTTCTGCTCTGCAGTGCAGTGAAGGGAAGGGACAGGTATGGAAGGCTGGTGACTTGGTTACCCAGTGCCTGTGGTTTGCCATGGTTTTGCCCATTCAGAAGCACCCCTGGATTTGTGCCTTCATGGGAGAGTGTTCTGCATTACTAAGGATTTTCTTTGGAAGTAGCTTTTACTGAGCTCAAATAACCTGTAATCCTGCTCCTGTACACAAAATGGGACTTTTCTCCTGTGTTAAGTCAAATCTATTAGGAAAGAAGGCACTCAGGCAGCACTTGTGTGGTTGCTCCTTGGCAGAGCAGTGATGAGAGGAGTTATTTAAGGCCTCCTGCTTGGGAGAGCAGCTCATCTGCCTTGAATCAGGGGAGCAGCTTTCATTTGGGTTTTGTTGGATCTGTTTGTTCCCAGCCTTTTGCTCTGAAACCTTTGGTAGCTGCTACTGGCAGGGGTACTGTATCCATCTGTATAAATACAAGGGAATATCCAGGAAGTATTTGACTAGAAAAACAAGTGGGATGTCCCTGCGTGCCCGGGATTAGATGGCATGTGCCCCAGAGGAGGGCAGGAATTTGAATGTGGAATTGCAGAGCTTCTGGCCAGGGTATGCCGGTGGTGTTTGCAAAGGGCTGCTGTGCCAAGGACTGGGCTTGTTGCCAGTCCCTCTTTGCTCAGAGAGGGCAATGAAGGGGGTCCTGGGAACCAGAGAGTCTGACTGGCATCCTTAGTGGAGCAGGTTCAGTGTGTGCAGGGACCAGTGCAGGTGCTGGGAGAGGTTTGGAGCTGCTGGCGGTGCCGGAGCACAAGGTGGGCAGCACTGAGCACATGGATACGGCTGTTTTCCTTCAGGGGGTGTCCCATGAGAGATTGTTAAAGAAAGTAACTTAACAGTGAATGGAATAACGGTGTTTTTATGGAGCTGGTTTAGCCTTGCCCTTTGCTTCCTCACTGTTAGTGGTCACTCTTCAGGACCAGCAGCATGTCCCCCAAGGACAGTGTTGAAATGGAATTGCTGATGGTGGCCTGGCTCATGTGCCCTCCATGAACAGGATCCTGCTGCTGGTCCTGGAGACAAAACAGCAGATGCTGGTGCTGACCCAACATGGCATTTTGTTTTAGTCTAAGAGGCTCTTGGCTGAGCTGCTGTGAACACCCCAGTGCTGAGGTGTAAATGACACATGTGGACTTGATGATCTCGGAGGTCTTTTCCAACCCAATCGATTCCATGATTCCATGTTCTTACTTAGTACGTTTTCCTTGTGCTGCTCATTGCTCTGACACAGGATCTGGCTCTATTGATTCAGCACAAGGGATTTAATAATTTTTCACTAATTTCTGCATCCACCCCTACCCAAAATTGTTGGTTTATACCCTGTGCAAAGCTGCCTTTCTGCTGGGTGTGTGGCTGCACAGTAATTACCTGGGGTGTGTGAGCACAGACAATGGCACCTGGATTTTCTCATGTCTGTGAAGCTTTTTTTATCTTGTTATGCTGGCAGGTATTACAGACAACTTGATATGGTTTAAGAATACTTGATTACTACTGGGAGGGGCACCACTGTTGTGCAATGATGGCATGTTGCAAATATTGGCACTAGAGTTGTAACTTGGGATGGATTAATGGAGTTCATGGACAGAGAGAGTGGTGAACTCCTGTACAGATTCAGGACATGGAAGATCAGAGACTTCAGTTTGTTCATTGGACTAGAAAACCTGATTATTTTAGCTGTGTGAATGGCTTGTGTGTTCCTCCCTGACACCCTGGAGTGAATGGAGCACCAGTGGACAAGGACTTGGGCTCTGTAGAGGATGAATTGATCAGGCTTTGCCAAAAGAGGTGTGAGTGGTTGTTCCAAGTGTGACATTTTCCCTGTGGGCAGTTGCACTGGCTGTGCCTGGTGGGCTCTCTGTGCTGTTGGGCTGTAGTATGGAGTGCCAGTGGTTTCTTAAGACCTCCTGCCTCCCCCCAGGGCAGAGAGGTTAGGCCTTTTGGAGCACAGTTTCAGTTCTCTGTTTGCATTTCTGCACATCACTTGTTGTAAGTGTCAAAATGTGGTGTGATGGGAAATCGTGAGCCTTGGCACTTTTCCATGAATTCAAAGCTCATTATTTTCTTACATGTCCCCTCCCTTCCTTGGGGGAATCCCTGAAGGAAAATTAAGTCCTTCCTGGTTGCTTTTTCACACCCACCTACCTGATGGTGCCCAGAGAAGCTGTGGCTGCCCCATCCCTGGAAGTGTCCAAGGCCAGGTTGGACAGGGCTTGGAGCAACCTGGGACAGTGGGAAGTGTCCCTGCCCATGGAACCTGATGGTCTTTAAGATCTCTTCCAACACAGACCATTCATTTTGTGATAGTGAAGCATATTTTCCATTCCTGTTGCCACTGCCCACCCTCTAAGAGATGTTCCTGAGATGACAGTCCAGCAGGTGACATCACCTGTAGAAGTTTATGAGGCATGACATTGGAATGCCCACCAAAAAATCTGATTAAAAGTTTAATTTCCTGTCATGGCCTTGATGGATATTGTTTGAGCCTCCTTTGAAATTCCTGGCTTCCCGTGTTTCTAGGAGGTCTTCAAAATTTGGCAGGGTGTTCCATCCAGAGATGAAGTTATTTCCCAAAATGGGGTGTTTCCCAGCTGCAGGCGAATTGTTGATTATTTTACTTGCAGAAGCTTCATCCAGGATCTGTTCCATGGCCCAACTGTAAATTGTTTAAACAAGGAATCAGCTGTGTCATGCTGGAAATAAGCTCTTGTTGGAATGGTAAAAACAGTCCATGCTCCTCTGAAAAACTTATTGATGCTAAACATCTAAAATGTTTCCTCTCACGTCAAACTCTCACATTCTTTTGCAGCATTCCATGGGTTTGGCTTGCAGGGTTCCAAGTGCTGGCTGAGGGCAGCCCAGCTCAGGGATGCACTGCATGGATTTTGCATGTGACCTCTGTTGCAACACTATGTAATCAATCTGATTAAAAATAAGTAATTAAATTGCTTAAAAAATTTCCACTAAATAAAATAGGTAAAAAGCTGACATTTTATTGACAAGTTACTGGGGGGTTGGAGGGGGTCCAGAGAAAAGCAACGAGGCTGGAGAAGGGACTGGAGCACAAGTGCTGTGGGGAGAAGCTGAGGGAGCTGGGGGTGTTCAGCCTGGAGAAGAGGAGGCTCAGAGGTGACCTCAGCACTGTCTGGAACTGCCTGAAGGGAAGTTCTGGCCAGGTGGGGGTTGGTCTCTTCTCTCAGGCACTCAGCAATAGGACAAGGGGACACGATGGGCTCAGGCTCTGCCAGGGGAGGTTTAGGTTGGATATCAGGAAGAAATTCTTTGCAGAGAGAGTGCTCAGGGATTGGAATGGGCTGCCCAGAGAGGGGGTGGATTCCCCATCCCTGGAGGTTTTTAACCTGAGCTTGGCCGTGGCACTGAGTGCCATGATCTGGTAAAGGGACTGGAGTTGGACCCAGGGTTGGACTTGATGATCTTGGAGGTCTTTTCCAACCCAATCGATTCTATGATTTTTCTTCATTGACTGTTCTCTTGTGTTGTAAAATATGTCAGAAAGTGGGACCATCATTAGAGTTAATGCATATCCTCTTGACTGGCTGCTTACTCAAAGGAAAATGTGCAGGCACAGAGGAGCAGAATTCCCCTTGCTGAGTCTGTCAGCATAGAGTGCCTGCTGACACCATCACCAGGGCACTTACATGTGCTCTGTATTGCTTGTACACTGCCTTATTTTGTCAAATCTGTCAAAATATTAATAGATTTCTCTTGAAAAGGGACTTGCTGACTGCTGCCAGTCCTGTATTCCCTAGAACTGTTACTCTGGAGCGTTCTGGCACTCAGGTGTGAGCACAGACTGTGCAAACTCTGTCACACTGACTTGACTTGCCCGTGTTGGCTGATGAACCATCACCAGTGTAAGGTGGGAGGTGTTAGAATCATAGAACAGATTGGGTTGGAAAAGCCTTCCGAGATCATCAAGTCCAACCGTTGGTCCAACTCCAGTCCCTTTACCAGATCATGGCACTCAGTGCCACGGCCAAGCTCACTTTAAAAACCTCCAGGGATGGGGAATCCACCCCCTCTCTGGGCAGCCCATTCCAATGCCTGAGCACTCTCTCTGCAAAGAATTTTATTCTGATCTCCAACTTCAATTTCCCCTGGCAGAGCTTGAGCCCATCGTGCCCCCTTGTCCTTTTGCTGAGTGCCTGGGAGAAGAAACCAACCCCCACCTGGCCAGAACTTCCCTTCAGGGATGTCTGAGCATCCCACTGTTTAAAGAAAGGGGCTTGAAGTAGATTTTAGGATGCAGCATGGCATGAGTGGGAAAACTGGAGGAAATTCTGGCAGGTCAGTTAATACAGAGTGATTTTGGAGCAGTGTCCACCTGCAGCTGGGCTCTGTGCTGTAGTAGGATCACTCAGGGTATGACAAAGTGAAGAGTGGTTGGGCTGCACAAGATAAATATTATTTCTTTACATGCTTCTGCTATTTGTCCAGGTTCTGAAAGGCTGCAAATACCAACAGTAGCTGAGAATGTATTTAATGAGAAGGAAGGACAGAAAGATGGATGTGGTTTTCCTCTGGGACACTGGCAGCTATGCAGGGTGTTGGGTGTTTGCTTTGCAGGCTACATTTCTATATGACTGTTTTTAAAGGTGACTAGAAGACTTGATCAAAGAGCTGATGGTGGCCCAGTGTCCCTGTAGAAATAAGCTCTGCTTTAGCTGTTTGGCAAAATACAGGCGCAGTAATGCCTGGGTTGAGTTGGAGAGGACCGGCCTGGGGCTGGACACAGCACATTGTGCTCTGCAGGGCTCCTGCTTTGACACAACTGGCTTGGGTTTCTTTGCAGCAATAGGACCCCATTCATCCAGGTACATGATCAATTTTAAATTGAGATGGTTTGGCTCAGAGGTGGAGTTGGAGCAGAGTCTTGTTAGGCCCTACCTATGTGTATGAGGGGCACTGGAGGGGAAAATTGTCATAGAATCATAGAATGGATTGGGTTGGAAAAGACCTCCAAGATCATCGAGTCCAACCCTTGGTCCAACTCCAGTCCCTTTACCAGATCATGGCACTCAGTGCCACGGCCAAGCTCACTTTAAAAACCTCCAGGGATGGTAAATCCACCCCCTCTCTGGGCAGCCCATTCCAATGCCTGAGCACTCTCTCTGCAAAGAATTTTTTTCTGATCTCCAACTTCAATTTCCCCTGGCAGAGCTTGAGCCCATCGTGCCCCCTTGTCCTATTGCTGAGTGCCTGGGAGAAGAGACCAACCCCCACCTGGCCAGAACTTCCCTTCAGGTCCTGTGGTTTTAATGCAGTTCTCAGACTTAACTGTGTGGTTTTAGGAGGTGATGCAGTTAAATTGGCAAGATCTTTCATTTCCCTGGGATTTCTATTCCCAGGTTTACTCAACAATGTTCTCTCAGTGCTGCCAAATATTTCTGAACACACTGGGAAAACCAGCCCCTCCCAGGCTGCGCTCCATCCTTATGCAACTTCTTTTTTTGTCATCCTTGTCATGATGCAACAGGATTCCAGCATGGCTGTGGGAATGGTGAAGGCCGAGCTTTCTGGTAAACCTGCTGCTCAAAAAGCCTCTCAGCCTTCCCAGAACTCCTTTGGGAATTTGCTGCCATGCAAATGTCCTGCCCGCAGAGGGGGTGGATTCCCCATCCCTGGAGGTTTTCCAACTGAGCTTGGCCATGGCACTGAGTGCCATGATCTGGTAAAGGGACTGGAGTTGGACCAAGGGTTGGACTTGATGATCTCGGAGGTCTCTTCCAACCCAATTGATTCTATGTTTACTGTGATGGGAGATGGGTGAGGTTAAGCTTTGGCTGGGCTGGGTGGGCTCTCTGCCCCCTTACTATGAAATGTTCTCATGAAGGTTTTCTGCAAACCTGTTTCAGCCCCCCAGCTCCCTCCTGGAGTCAGGGGTGCAGACCTGCTACAGACCCATCTGCTTGGGCAGTCTGTTTAGGAGCATTTCCACACTGAACAGTCCATGCAAATACTGGCATTTTTTTCTGATTAAATGGTGTCTTCTTTTGGATTGTCTTGCACAACTGGTCTCCCCAGGCCCCACATTTCAATATAATCTGTTTTCTCAAGGACAAATTTTAAAGCTGTGCTGTTCCTGTGTCAAATGAGAGTAAGCAAGGCTGGCTTGGAGGGAGAAATCCTATTTTTATTGGTTTTGGCTGCTGTTGTTGCCAACCAACCAGGCTGTGTCCAGGCAGACCCTTCTCAGGCCGCAGGTGTGGGGGTGCCCTGGCACAGGCAGGGCTGGGCGGTGGCAGGAGGTGTGTGAGCAGCTGGCAGGGCAGGCACTGAGCACACAGTTCACAGCAGGCAGGCATCAGAGGGCCTGGAGCTGCCCACGCGGCACACACGTGAGCCCATTCCACACATGGCAGGAGTTGGCTCGGCCCAGCTCTGCCTGGCATTTTGGCTGCTCTAATTCTGGACATGGAATGGGCTGGGGAGCTGAGCCTGTCTGGCTGCCCCCAGTGACCTTGCACGTGTGGAGCTGTCGCTGTAGCAGGAAAGTTCTTTCCTTGTACCCTGCTCTGGGGACAGGCTGCTGCTGGAGCAGGAGCTGCAGATTTTGCTGCCTCTATCCCATGCCTCTCATGCAGCTCTTAGTCCTGTGCTTAGGAGGGATTTTGGCCTCTGAGCATGTTTTAGTTTAGAGATGTTCTAGGGCTGGCATTCTCACTGCCCCCATCTTTGCTCTACTGGACTCTTCCTGTGGTTCTCCACTGTGCAAATTCTTCCAGTGATGTTGCATCATCTTGTAAAGGCTTCTTTCCCTCTTCCAACATCTTCCTGTTTTCTCAAGGGTGCTTTCTAGTAGGTAAAATGTGGAGCCTTCTTTCTGCATTAAGCAAAATTTCTCTGTGGGTACCATTGCCCCACTGCCAATTGGGGAATGAAACCTGGTGGCTTTGAGGTGATTTGCTGTTCTTTATCACCTTCCAGGTGTCCCACACCCCACCTGTGCTTGGTCACCTTGAGTTAATGCTTTTATTTAATTGTAGAATGATGGAATGGTTTGGTTTGGTGGGACCTGAATGACCATCTCGTTTCACTCCCTGCTGTGGACAAGGACACTTTTTCCTAGACTAGGTTGCTCAGAGTCTTACCCAGCCTGGCCTTGAACACTTGCAGGAAGTGCCAACCTGTGCCAGGGCTTCCCCACCCTCACAGGAAATAAGTTCTTCCTAATATCCAATCTAAACCTGCTCTCTTTCAAACTGAAGCCATTCCTGCTTGGCCTGTCACTACATGCCCTTGTAAAAAGAGAATTATGTGCTCATAGGAGTTTAGAGGAGAAGCTCGAATGATCTGCAGCCCCTTTGGTCCTCAGTGGGAGCATTTCCAGGGGTCAGAAAGGCCTTGGCTTTGTCCCTAGTTTGCTTTGGTCTGTAATTCTTTAGTTTCTGACTGTGGATGTGCAGATGGTCTGGCAGATCTCGAAAACTTACGAACACTTCACTTGCTTGCCTTCGTTTCACCCCCTTGTGCTGTACACCAGCCTCTCTTAGTGGTGGTAAAACCCTTCTAAACCACAATTATCATCAGCAATTACCTTGAAAACCGTAATTCCCACTGTTGCAACCTGTGCTTCCTGCTGCTCCATGCAAATGCATCATGGCACAGGGAAGCTGTAGTCATCTGTTACTCAAACAAGTTATGGAAATAATTTTTCTTTGAAAATCTGGTGAAAGAGGAAGTCCAAACAGCATTGTTGATTCATTCAGGCCAGCTCTGCTTGGTCCATTTGGATGCTCTGGGAAGGGTGTGTCCCCTCTGTCCCTGAGCTGTAGCAGGTCAGGAAGTTCCTGCCCCTCAGTACTGTTTGTCATCCTACAGCTGAGATGGGCTCAGCTTGCCTGGTGATGTGATCACAGAATCACAGACTGTTCTGAGTTGGAAGGGACCCACAAGGATCAGAGAGTCCAACTCTCAAGTCAATGGCCCACACAGGGGATTCAACCCATGACCTTGGCATCATTACAACCAAGTTTTAACCATGAGTGATTGAAGCAGAGCAGCACTTTGAAAAGTCCTGTAGTCAGCCCTGATGCTTGGCAGAGCCTGGTAACTCCTTAACCTGCTTTGGTGTCCAGGAGGACATCTGGGCACAGCTTCCCTCCCCACACTGCTGCTCCTCACCCCTGAGTGCTCCACGGGGTCAGTGCTGGAGCTAATGGGGCTCTAAGGAAATCCTTCCCTGCTCCTACAGGCCATTTTCCACAGGCACAGCACTAAATCAGGGCAGCTTACCCCTGCACTCTGTGTTGGTGAGGCCACACCTGGAGTGTTGTGTTCAGTTCTGGGCCCCTCACGTCAGGAAAGAGATTGAGGGGCTGGAGCGGGGCCAGAGAAGAGCAACGAGGCTGGAGAAGGAACTGGAGCACAAGTGCTGTGGGGAGAGGCTGAGGGAGCTGGGGGTGTTTAGCCTGGAGAAGAGGAGGCTCAGAGGTGACCTCAGCACTGTCTGGAACTGCCTGAAGGGAAGTTCTGGCCAGGTGGGGGTTGGTCTCTTCTCCCAGGCACTCAGCAATAGGACAAGGGGGCACGATGGGCTCAAGCTCTGCCAGGGGAAATTGAAGTTGGAGATGAGAAAAAAATTCTTTGCAGAGAGAGTGCTCAGGCATTGGAATGGGCTGCCCAGAGAGGGGGTGGATTCCCCATCCCTGGAGGTTTTTAAGGTGAGCTTGGCCGTGGCACTGAGTGCCATGATCTGGTAAAGGGACTGGAGTTGGCCCAAGGGTTGGACTTGATGATCTTGGAGGTCTTTTCTAACCCAATCGATTCTATGATTTACTACCTGAGCACCAGGTGTGACAGCTCTGGGGCTCTGCCTCTCCAAGGTCCAACTAGCACCTGAGCAGGCAGTCTGTGAGCCCCTTGTGGGGAGGTTTGTGCCATGGAGGTGACAAGTGTTCAGGTTTCTCACATGATGTTCTCCTCCTGCCCTGCTTGGGGTGATTTCTCCCTGTGGGGTCAGTGTTTGCTCAGATGCTGTCAGGGCCACTGGAGGGGTTTTTCTGCATCACAGGGCCTGTTCTGAAGTGGGAGCCCCTTATTTTACCTGCTGGCAGAGGGGAGTGGTATGACAAGAGCCCTGCAGAGCCTGTGCTGCCTCTCCTATGTTGACAGGGATGTGTTTTGTGCAGAGCTGGGCCCTGCTCTCTGCACACTGCAGTGGTGGTGGTCCCTGATGCCCTGGGGCTCTCTGGCCCTGGCAGTGAGTAGCTGCAAGCAGCTAGAAAACCATCCTCTTGGCATGAGACCCGACTTTTTCAACAAATCAGGATTTCTAGGAGAAGGCCTGCTGGGAAGGTTCCCAGTTGTGCACTGTGTGTTTGGTTTGAAGGACTTGCATTTAATTAGTTGGTGGGTGGTTGAGACCATGGAATCATAGTATAGATTGGATAGGAAGGATCTTGGAGACCATCCAGTTCCAATGCCCTCTGCCATGGGCAGGGACACCTTCCACTGTCCCAGGTTACTCCAAGCCCTGTCCAACCTGGCCTTGGACACTTCCAGGGATGGGGCAGCCACAGCTTCTCTGGGCACCCTGTGCCAGGGCCTGCCCACCCTCACAGGGAAGAGTTTCTTCCATATATATTCCACATGCCCTAAAATTGCCTTTCTCTGGCTGAGCATGCACAAAACATGCAACATGTAAAACACAGGCTTCTCAGGTGCTAAAAAACTCAGATGCATTTCTGCTGTGACCCAGATGATGCTGTAAAATTTTGAATTGCAGCTTCTAAATGTAGGACTTGGCTGGAGGAAGATGAGAAAGACATCAAACTCAAACTACGTTTCTCTGTGAATTTCATCTTCTGATGTATCTGGGAAGTTTGGGGAGCTGAGAATTGGTTTTGCCTTTCAGAAGAAGCCTGGCTGTTAGAGCAGAGATCTCACAGGAGTGATCACAGCAGTGCTGCTGCCAACCATTTCCACCACCAGTTCTTCAGAAAAGGATCCATTTGGGGTTAGAACTGCACTCCGTAGGCGCAGAGATGAGCTCTGCAGTAATGTTTTCAAAAGAGAGAGGGGCTTTTATTATATTTTTATTTCTTTTTCAAAAATTTCATTTGGAGGAGTGAATCCTTTTGAGAAACTCAGGACTGACAGCTCTTCCCAGTGTCCAGGGGTGCTGTAGGGAAGATGCTGCTGGCAGGACGTCGATGCCAGGACTTTACAGGCTCGCTTTTGATGCAGGGAGTACTTGGTAGCGTGTGAGTGGGCATTGCTTTAAATGCCCTGTCTAAAGTACATCATTCTCTGGGCTTTTGAGGCAGAGCAGAGGACAGCACAGTCTGAGTGCTGCTGTACCCCAGTAAGTGTAGCTGTGGGCGCTGCAAATTATTTTCAGACATGGGGAGACTTAAAGCAATTGCCTCCTCTTGAGAGACTGCTCGAGGCCTTGACTGTGGATGCAGTGAAAGGAGGTGTTTTGTCCTGTAGAAACAAGGACATGACTTGTTTACCATTAAGCACAAGATCATCTTAAAATCTAAAGCCTGAGGTTCTCCCTGCTGGTGGTAGTGGAGCCATTTTGCAGTCACGCAATGAATGGAGAGGACTTTGAAAGCCCCTGAAAGTCCTTGCAGAAGTTTTGACTTTTCTCTGCCTTTGCTTTGTGCTTCTGCAGTGCCCTGTGTGTGGTGGCTTTGAGGACGAGGCTGGGTTCGTTCCCTGGCCTGAATATCCCTCCTAAAGCCGGATGAAGGAGGACTTGATGTATTTGAGACGTGCTTCTCATGTGCTGGTCCATGTCCCTTGTGGGAACCCAGGGGTCTGCAGGGCTGCTCACCTGAGAACCCACAGTCTGGGCGACCTGACTGCTGTGCCCCCGCAGCTGCACAGCCCCCAAAGAGCACACAGGGCCATGGGCTGCCTACCTGCCTTACATGGGAAGCCTTCCAGATGGGACAGTGTGCTGGTTTAAAGGTAAACCGGCAGGAGAAATGAACCCAACACAAAAGAGATTATAAGTCAGAATTACAATTTAATAACAATATTACAAGAAATGCAATGGCACAAAGAGAAGTTGGGTTTAACCCACAAACCCCAGGTGTAACCCAGCCCCCTGGGGCACAAACACAGTGGGGTTTGTTGGCCCCTGTGCTGAGCCCCACGTGGTTCCTCCGAGTGCACAGGAAAAGGAGGTGAAAAACCTGCTGGTGCAGATGATGGCACAGTCTGGTGGAGAGTGGTGGGCTCCTCTTGTTCAGGGTCTGGTCCTCCTCTCAAACCGATGAGATTCCCTGAGGTCTTCAAACCCCCAGATTATGTACCCTCAGGTGCAGGTGGGAGCCCCCAGTGCCTCCCCCAGGGCAGGGAGTTCCACACTGGGGGATCTGACTCTGGCAGTCAGGGGGGATTTTGGACTCGTTGCTGGCCCATGGGCAGAGCTGAGCCCTCAGGTGGGTGTGGAGGTGCCAAGGACTCCCTGCAGGGCAGTTCTCCCAACTCCTCTGCCAGGCTTCTTTCCCAGCCAGCTCCCAGCCTGAGGGCTCAGCTGTGCCCTGGGCAGCTGCTGCCAATGGGCCATTGGGAACAGTTGCTGGGCAATGGCAGAGAGGGTTTAGAATGCACAGCTTTGGTCACACCCACACAGGGATAAACTGGTCCCACCTGTTGAACTGGGACAGACAGCCTGTGCTGATCTTTCCTGATGTCTTTGTTTCTTAGTGGAGGCTGGGATTAGATCCTTTGCTGCAGCTGAGCACAGGCAAAGGGACCTCCGTCCTCCCTGCCCTGTTCTGTTGGGCTGAGGGCTGTGTTGCTCAGGGCCTGCCCACAGTGCCCAGTGCAGAGATCTTCAGGTGAGGGATTAGTGGACTGGGACACTCCAGCTTGTATTTGGAAGCATTATATTGTTTAAGTGCCATTCCAGAGCAAGGCTCATGGCTGAGGGTAGAGCTGCACACACAGTGACACTGCACACCTGAACCAAAGCAGGTTTGCACAGCACCAGCCTTGATGTTGCTGGACCTGCTGTGCAGCTGCATGAAGGAAAACCTGGATGGTGAGGGAAGGTTCAGCCCAGCACTGAAATCAGCTCTTGGATCTTTGACTTCAAGTAATGAAATCAAAAGGGAAGCTCTCTGGTTTCCTGATTTCTCTTTCCTAGTTGAGAATCCTGCTGTAAGGACCTCATCTAATGGTTTCACATCTCGTTTAGCTCAAAGTATTGCTCATGGCTGTGATGTGGAAAGGAGTGAGAACTGCTGGATGCCAGGGCTGAGCTGCCTGCCTTGGGCACTGGTTTGCATTACCACACTTTGCTTTTTCTTTGTGCTCTTGTATCTCTCCTCTTTGCACTTAGAAGGGGTCAGACTTGCATAAAGGATCAAGCAGGGAATTGCCCTTCCAGGAGCCAGGGGTGGGGAGATTCCCTGTCTGGTGTCCATGCAGGTATCCGTGGACCCAATTGCTGCAGAGAGCTGTGGCAGGCAGGAGTGTAACTGGGTATCCTGAGGGATAAGGGTGTAAGCATCACATCCATGAGTAGCTTTTGAATGGGATGATCCAAGTGTAACCACCAGTTCTGCAGCCCCTGTTCTACCTGGGGCAGGAGGAGCAGAGCTTGTGTCAATGGGGCTCTCCCAACTCTGTTGTTGTTTCTGCCAGAACCATGTCTGCCATTGGAGCACTTGGTCACTATTGCTCTGGCACAGAATTACATGAGAAACAAGAGTGTTAATTTATGCATTTCTGCGTCCCAGAAACCTTCCTGCTCTTTGTGTTGCTGGGGGAAGTGGTTAGTTTTCACATGAATTCAGAATGTGTTTTTGTGTGCTCTGACATGTTGGAGTGGTGAGGGTTCTGATTCAGGGTTGGATGGAGCCTGGCTGCAGTTCTGAGGGGAGCACATGGCACAGGGGTGCTTCCTGGCTGCTCCCCAGCACCAGTGGTGCTTTACATTTGGCTGCACACACTCAAGGGGACACTTTTCCAGGGAGACTGTCAGCTGAGAGTGGTGTGATAACCCCTGTTCTTCCATTAGGTCATTAGTGGTCATTGGTGTTTCTGTTCTGGCTGCCTTGGGAAGAGCTGTGGAAGTGTCTGACTCCTTCCTGGGTGTGGGAGACCACTGCTTCTCCCAGTGTGAAGTCATAGCACATTCTTTATTCATCTCCTGATCTACTGGGAGTGCCACCTCATTTTCATGTCACATTAAAATTAGCTGGTTTTTATTTTAGTACCAAACCAGTTCCCTGGAGATACGACATTCCAGTCCCATCTCCAGGCGCAGTCCTTGGCTCTTAATTCTAATGGCCATGCCCCACTGAACCATCACCTGGGCTGCAGGATTCCAGAGTTGGTTCCTGGAAGACCCCAGGGAAAATAAGGCAGAGCAGGCACTGAGCAAACATATGTGAGTGTATTTATGTATGACCTTGGAAAATAAGACAGCCCTTGGCATCCCATCCCAGTCCATCAGATGCCAGGTATTTGGGGTCTGGGTGTTCTTGCTGAAACATTGACCTGTGTTTCATGCAGACATAAGCACAGAGGAGCAAGGGAGCCATGTCATAAATCCCAGAGTGCTCTTAAGTTCTTAGCTGTGGTTCTGCTGGCCCCTTCTTGCCTCTCTGAAAGTGCCCTGCATTTCCACCTCACACATTCCCTTGCTTCCATTAGTGATATACACAGGGATGGGACCTTTAGTCCAGAACTGGATTTCTGGGGTTTGGTTTACTCTGTGCTCGGAAGGGCAGGTGAGGACATGCATGTTGTCCAAAGCAGTTTTCAGTGTCACTGTTACCTTGTAATGCTTGTACAATAACAAATATTGTCTTGTTTTTCCAGGGAAGGGAATGAACCTGGGGATTCTACGAAAATCACCTACCGGGAGCTGCTGCACAGAGTCTGTCAGTTCGCCAACGTCCTCCGCAGCCAAGGTACGCGGCTGAAGCAAGAGGACACTGGGCAGGTGTTGGAGCAGGGCTTTGGAGATGGGGTGCACTGTTTGTGTGATTGCCAGTCTGTTGAGTAATTCTCGTCCCTTTGCTCTGCAATGCATACATTCTTCTCTGGCTTTTGGTGAAAACGGATCAGTGCTGGTCATGTCAGCTGTAACAGGAAGAAATCTGTGCCCAAAACTTCCTGCTTGGGTTTTCCACCAAGCAGTGGGCTCTGGTTACTTTCCTGCTTCCTTCGAGGAGGCAGATGAGAAACATGGAGTGTTCATTGCCATCATCTCTCAAGAGCCACAGGGCTTGAAAGGCAAAACCTGAGGCTGTTCAGCTCTAATTCCACCCAAAGCTCTATTGTGTGCATATAAATGTGAAATTAAAATAATTAATTTCTTTCTGTATCCTGTTCTTCTGACATGTAACATGCTCATTTTGACAAACACCATGTTCATTTTCCCTTGGTAGGTGTGAAAAAAGGAGATCGGATTTCCATCTACTTGCCAATGATCCTGGAGCTGGTCATAGCCATGCTTGCCTGTGCCAGGATTGGAGCTCTGCACACTGTTGTGGTAGGAACAAGCTCCTTGTGCTGCTCTTGGTGCTGAGCTCTGGGGGGAGCAGCTCTGATTTCTGGCATACAGGCTGGAAAGATGAGTGCTGACCATGAGGTAGACAGAAACTGCATTAAGGTGCTGCTGTTTCCTTGCATTAATGAGCTCCTTTAGCTTTCTCCATCAGTGCCTGGTGGTATTAGAATCATAGAATCATAGAATGGATTGGGTTGGAAAAGACCTCCCAGATCATCAAGTCCAACCCTTGGTCCAACTCCAGTCCCTTTACCAGATCATGGCACTCAGTGCCACAGCCAAGCTCAGTTTAGAAACCTCCAGGGATGGGGAATTCACCCCCTCTCTGGGCAGGCCATTATAGTTTGACTTGGGTGAGCTGCACAGCAGCTGTTGGGATTTTGGGCTGGGTTTTGTGTGTGTCCTTGCTGACTTTGTTGTGTGATCTCTGTCAGTTTGCAGGTTTCTCTGCAGACTCTCTCTGTGAGCGGATCCTTGACTGTGGTTGTTCTCTCCTCATCACAGCAGGTAAAACAGGCACCTGTGCATCTCCATTGCTGTTTCCTGCCTGAAGGGTCTTTATTTAAAATGGAAATGGCAGAGGCAGAGCCTCAGCTGAGCCTCCCAGGGTGGATGCACTGCTGTGGCTGTGCTCAGGCACTGCTCCCTACTCTGAACACACAGTGAAGCCTCTGAGCAGCCCTCCCAGTTTGTCCTGTAAAGCCTGATGTCACCAGCTGCTAATAACTTGTTTCTAAACTCTTCTCATCCATGTTCCTGCTCAAAATCAGCCAGATGTTTGCAAGATGTATCACGAGGCAGTCCCAGTATAAAAAAATCCCACCCTTCCCAATTTTAAGGACACTTCTGCTGCAACTCCCAGCCTTTTAAAGGAAGGGAACAAGAATGTGGCAGTGGTTGCAAGTAAGGCCATTGCATTTCCCCAGCTGTTTTTTACAACAGTGCAAAAAATAATGTTTTTAATAATTTCCATGGCATGGAAAGGACACACTAAACTGTAATCCGTGTTCTGGCTGTGTTGGATTATTTCCCACAGAATATTCCCAAGAGATTTGTTGGGTCAAACTGGGACCTCTCTCAGAGAAGGAATTCACCATTTCTTTTGGCATCTGTTCTCTTGGCTAAAAGGGTTCATTAGGAAAGCTTTCCCAGCAGCTGCCTGTCAGCTTTCCCTCACTCCAGTGCAGGAGCTCTGCTCTGCCCTCCTGAAACTGCTTGTTGCTCCAGCTGTCCAGGCTGCCTTGGTTGGGAAGCCCCTCTGATGTTTTCCTCACCATTTTGCAGATGCCTTTTATCGAGGGGACAAACTGGTCACCTTGAAGCAGATTGCAGATGAAGCCGTCCGGAAATGTAAAGACAAGTAAGTTTGGATTCCCTGCTACCAAAAGCATTGCTGCTGGAATCTTCTCCTGCACAAATGGAAGTGGAAGTTTTCAGGTCAGACACAAACTGTCATCACATGTTACAGAAAGGGAAATAATTATGGTGAAATGACTTTGCCAAGCTCGCAGACGGGGCATCTGTGTAGCTTGTATGGGACTGAATGTGGGTTTGTGTGTTAGATCAAACCTGGAAATTCAGGGCAGTCTGCTTATTAGAAATTCAAACTCTTTAAAGGCCTTTAAAAGTCTAAAATTTGAAAACATAAGTTTATATGTCTGTAAAAGTAGGTTCCTGGAGGGCAGAAGGGATCTTGAAGTTGGGAATTAGCTGATGGAGACAGTGTGTTGGTACCCTGACACAGGTGAAGGGAAATAAGATCATTTTTTTAGTCTTTTGTAGGCTGTTTTGGCCCTCATGAGGGGAAAAACACCCTCTGTTTTCCTTGATCAGGCTTTGGAAGCCTTTCCTCCCTCTGAATCAGACAGTTGGTCACGTCTAGATGGCAGCAGCCATATAATACCTCCTGAGTGCTGTGGAAGGTCTAGTTCATGGTCACAGACAGGCAAATTTGGGATTTTGTAAGGAATTTCCCCAACAGTGGCCTGGGAGAAAGACTTGTGGGATGCCCACTTCATCCACAGGAATCACCCTTGATAAATCCCTGCTAGGCTGTGCACAGACTGTTCTGTTTTCTAAGCTCTGTTCCTGTGGCTGGTGTCCTTGGAAGCTCATGGAGTTTGCATGGCAGCCAAAGCAGCTGCCTGTGAATCCCAGGAAGGGCTGGCTCAGCCCAGTCTCACATCTCCTGCCTTTTACAGGGGATCCCCTTTGAAAAAGTGCATCGTGGTGAAGCACCTGGGGAGGGAAGAGGTGGCGGTGGATGGGGCCTGCAGCAAGTCTCCCCCTCTCAAAAGGCTGTGCCAGGATGTACAGGTACGTTTCTGGGGGCATGACAGGGGAGTTTCATTGCTCTGGGCCTCACCCAGCAAATCAGTGGGTGCAAAACCACTGCAGTGATTCCCTGACTGCTCCTGTTCTGACTCCTGTTCCTGTTTTCTCCCCTCCTTGCTATCATTGCATTGCCAGTGGTCTGAAAAATGGTTCCTTTGCCTTACCAAGATCCTCTCCCTGCTGCTTCCTTTAACACCATCACAAGCTGCCAGCCCACAGGACCCCTCAGCACAGGGGTGCATCCTCTAAGGCCACTAGAACAAGGTGCCCATTTTCCTCTGCTCAGTACAGGACTTTTCGTGCCTAACCCTGTATCTGTCTCCTCTTTTGTGCAAAGACCAAGTGTCACCCTGCACTGTTGCTGTGACAGTAGAAGCAGGAGAGGAAAACCAGGAGATCTGAGCTCGTGGTGTGGGTTCAGCACAGCTCCCTGACATGACAACAGTCCTTGGGAACAGTGCAGTGTGTGTGCTGCTGGCACAGTGGCTGTGTCAGCTGTGGGGCAGGGGCTTTCCCTTGCAACTGAAACCAGAGGAAAGGACATGGGTCAGAGGAATGGGGTGAGATGGGAGTGGAAGGAGGAGCAGGTGTTGTGGAGCTGTGGCTGGTTGCTGAGTTCCTGAGGCTGCTCTGGAGCCCTGCTGTGCCCAGCACCCACCTGCTGCAGAGGCAAGTGGTTTTCAGCTGCCTCACAGTTCCATGTCTTGCAGTGGTGCCTTCTCCCCCTCTGTGTTTGATGGTTATTTGCATTGAGTTATCCCCAGGCTGCTGGCTGAGAAATTAGTTGTGTTTGGGGGAGTATTTGAGCTTTGGGCTCTGCTTTCAGAAGGGATGGTCTGTGCACATCCCTGGAGGAAGAAGTCCGGCAGATTCTCTTTGAGTTAATTTTCCTTGTTCAGCTGTGTTAATTTTATTGGAATGTTACTTGGTGTTTGCCAGCCTGGCTGTGTTCCTTGGCTTCCCCTGCCCCTTCTCCTGTGAGGGCAGGATATAGGTGCAAAGGAATGGGAAAACTGGAACACACCAGGCTTCCTCTGGGAGGTTTCCCTGGTCAGGTGATTGCAGGGAAGCCTGTGCTGGTTCCTGTAGGTGAGTTGAGGCTTTTGTGCAGAACGTCCCGGAAGAGACTGAAGGAGGTCTCTTACCCTTTGGCTCTTGCTGTTCAGACACTTCATTAAAGATTAATTCCCTTTTGGATGCATCTGTCCTGTGCCATTGGCTTGTGTAAGGCTGTTGGATGGTGTGTGGGCAGGATGCTGGCTCTGTGCCTCTGTTCCCAGCTGGCCTGTGCAGGGAGTGGCCTCCAGGACCTGCCGTGGAGGCAGCAGGTACCCAGGGAAAGTGATGGAGACGGGCAGGCTTTTGCTCCAGAGGGCATCTCCTGGCATGGCCCTGGATCTCAGCATTTTCCAGCCTGCCAGGATGGTTTCCCAGCACCCAGGCCTGTGGGCTTTCAGCTCCCTGCCTGCAAACCCAGTGTGGATCCTCCACTTCCCAACTTTCACTCCCTCTTTGTGGATTTTTAACAGGAAAAAAAGACTGAGAGTTCACAGAGACTCCATCCCAAGGTATTTACACACAGCACTGCCTTCCTTTTTATGGCACTTCCCCTCTGCTTCCCCTCCACTCTCCACCTCTCTAACTGCTCCCACTGCACGGCCACACGTGCCTTCCTAACCGGGGACCAGCAGGTGCATGTTAGTGACAGGTGCCACCCGCTGCTTGCTGGCGCTGCCCACGGTGTGGGGGTGAATGCAGTGCCACCAGCTCTGCTGCCAGGAACAAATCCACAGCCATAACCCCCCTGGTGCAGGTCAGGGTGCTGAGGGGGAATGCAGAGCCTCTGGGATGCACTGGCAGTGTTTGGGTGAGGAGTCATCTCTGGGCCTTTCAAAAGCAGCTCTCCTGACAAACCTTGGGGTGAGGCTGGTGGGGGATCACCTGCAGCTTCCTGGCCCCAAGCAGCAAACCTGGAGCTCCAGACCCAGCATGTGGGCTCTGCCTGCCTCATCCAAGGAGCCGTGGCCTCAGGGCCCCCAGAGCAGGCAGGCAGAGAACAGGCTTGGCCTCAGGGGCTGCCATGGGTCTGTCCCCCTCTGTGGGGCAGAGAGAGTGCTTGAAGGAGAGGGATCCTTGAAGGAGAGATGGAAGAGGCAGCTGTTGGATGGGCTGGTGTGAGCCAGCCTTGGGCTCGTTTACCTGGTGCCTTGCTGAGAGCTTGCTGGTGGGTCAGACTTGTGGAAACTCTTTCCCCAGGTGAAGCCAGCAGCCCTGGGGATCCATGAAAGCTTTCCAGGTGGGCTCAGTTGTGCCAAGCTGTCAATCAGCTGGTGTCCCCTGCACCACATGTGCTGGACTGTGGGGTCCCAGTGCCCAAATGGCACATGAACATCTTTAGTGCTGCAGAGAGACCCCGTGGCTGCTCTGTGTGCCTCTGTGCACCCCAGCTGTGGGAGCTCTGCCTCTGCAGGGAGGAGATGTGCAGGTGCCTGCCCTCGCAGAGATGTGGGAAGTGGAGGTCTGGGCTCAGGCTGGGGAGTGTTGCCTGCTCAGCTGCCCCCCCAGACTGCTCTGAGGAAAGGTGGGAAGGTCAGGGGGAGTTAAGCCTTGCCCTGAACTGTGCCACCCTGGAGAGGTGGGCAGCCAGCACAACCCTCGGGGTGACCTCTGCCTGTCAACCACAAGCACTGGAGGCTCTGTCACAGCTCTGGCATCTTCAGGAAGCCAGTGCTGGGTTGCTCTGCATTGGAGCAGTCCCTTCTTAGCAGGATAATTACCTTAAAATCCAGAGAACACATTTTTTGGTTCTGCAGGGCCAAGGCAGTGCGAGCCCACTGTGTTCCTGTTTGTCTTGGCTGTGTTGCCATAGGGGTCTGTGCAAGGTGTGAGGGACAGGTGGCTGTGTGGCTGTGCTTGCTGCTTTGCTGTGGGGCTGCAGCTGAGGGCAGCCCCAAGGGCAGGAGGAGCCTGACTGTGGGGAGGGCCCAGAGCAGCTGTTGCTGCAGGGCCTCTCCTCTCCTGGCTGCTGCCACTGCCCAGAGGGATCCATCGCTGTTACCTGGGGTTTGGACACTCTGCTTCAGGTCTTTCAGCCAGACTGTGTTTAAAGGTTTTCCTTATGGCTGTGGGCTGAGAAAAGGAGCTTCTGGAGTGGGAGCTGTGGCCCTGGTGCATGGTTTGCATCAGGCTGTGCTGTGAACGTCCCCCTCAACAGCCCCATGAGCAGGGCAAGGTTGGGGCTGCACTCCTTGTACTCCCCTCTTACTTTTGGACAAGCCTCTTCCTAATTTTCTGCTTTCCTCAGACGCCCTGGGACCCAGCCATGGACATGTGGTGGCACGAGCTGATGGGCAGTGCCAGCACAGAGTGTGAGCCCGAGTGGTGTGACGCCGAGGACGAGCTCTTCATCCTCTACACGAGTGGCTCAACGGGAAAGCCCAAGGTGTGCTCCCAGCTCCCTGCCATGGGACGGGCTGAACCACAGTAATACCTCAGCTGGGGAGATGGTGATGACTGGGAGGTCCCAGTAGGAAGAGGAGGAAAGGGGCTGTGCAGGTCATTCCTGCTCACCTACTCTTGGAGCTCAGTGATGCTCAGCTTGGCCTGGGAGGGTGAGGGCCTGGGTGGGAGCTCACCCTGACAGTTGTGTGCCTTCTCCTTGCAGGGTGTGCTGCATACTGTGGGTGGATACATGATTTTTGTTGCCACCTCATTTAAATACGTGTTTGATTACCACCCTGAGGACGTGTACTGGTGCACGGCTGACATCGGATGGATAACGGGCCATTCCTACCTCACCTATGGGCCCCTGGCAAACGGGGCAACCAGTGTGTTAGTAAGTGCTGGGTGCTTGCACTCCAGGAGGGGGGAGCTGGTGGTGCTGAGCTGCATCCCTGCATTGCTCTCTGATGGTGGGCAGTGCCCTGGGCTCTGCCAGGAAGGGCGGTGGTCCCCAAGGAGGGCATGGTGACTGCTCAGGGGGTGAGTTTGTGTGTGGCTTTTGGGTGGTTAATTTTTGAAATGCTCCCCTGCTTCTTTCCCTTAAAAGCACAAGCCTTGTGTACCAGTGGAGCCAGGGCTGCTGTGGGGCAATGCAAAACTGGATCAGGGAGTGATGTTTTCACCACTGATGCTGATTTGCCTGCTTCTCCCTTGGCAGTGTAACTTGCCTATAGATCAGGGAGCCAGAGACCTTTGCCCAAGAATCCGCAGGGAAATGCAAGCAGTAAAATCAGTGTTATGTTGGTGAAAGGCCTTTCTTGGGGTTCTTGATGTTTTGGGTTGTGGTTCTGTCACTCTGTTTGGACCTCTCACCCTTTACCATGTGGGCATTTATGCCAGTGGGACTGTGTCAGTGTGGTGCCAGCCAAGTGCCCATGCTGCAAGAGGGTGTCGGGGGACATCTGCGAGGACATCTGGGGTGGGGTGATGCCAGATCCATCCCAAGGAAGCAGTAAGGGGAGGTCCCCAACCTTGGCTGGTTTCTCTGCGGGGTACCCCTGACATTCCTGTGGGCATTCCTTCTGGGGTCCAGCTGCTGGTTGGCTTCTCCTGCTTGGGCAGGTGCTGCAGGTGGGGAGCAGTGAGGAACAGCTGTGTCACTGCCCTGTCTCCTGCTCAGTTTGAAGGTGTCCCCACCTACCCAGATGTCGGGCGAATGTGGAGCATCGTTGACAAGTACAAGGTGACCAAGTTGTACACAGCACCCACGGCCATCCGGCTGCTGATGAAGTACGGGGAGGAGCCAGTCAAAAAGTGAGTCCCAGTGGCACAGAGACCCCTGGCTCTGGCTGTGCCACAGCAGAGCTGGGTGGGAGTTGCAAAATGACCAAGGTCTCCTTTTGTCCCCCGTGGAAAAACGCTGAGAAGGCTCTGAATTATGTCTGGAAGGCCCATGTACATCTTGGGTAGCCCTGGAGTTCCTGCAGGCTCTGCTGGCAGTGGGCTCACGGTGCTGCTCCCCATGGCCTGCTGAGCCCCTGCCAGCCCCCTCCTCTCTGCAGGCACAGCAGGAAGTCCCTGAAGGTGTTGGGGACCGTGGGTGAGCCCATCAACCCCGAGGCCTGGCTGTGGTACTACCGCGTGGTGGGAGAGGAGAGGTGTCCCATCGTGGACACCTTCTGGCAGACAGAAACGGTGAGTCCTCACCCAGGGGTCTCTGGCACCTCTCCTTGTGCTCCCCACAGGGTCTCTGCAGGTTTGCCATAGTGGTTTTTTGGGTCCAAGGGGACTGGTTGTTTGGCCTGCCTGAGAGACTTTGGTATGGCCTGAAAGTGTTGGCTCTGCTTCTCCTCTTTTCCTGGACCTCAAACAGGCTCCAAGGGAAAACCCCCTCCAAAGGTTCTCTTCCAAGGTCTGTTCTGGACCCTGCTCTCTTCCCCCTCTTTCTCTCCCACAGCAGCTCCAAGCTTTGTGCCCAAAAAATGGCTCCCTATCCCCTGCCATATCCTGCCTGGGATGTGACCAGAGCTGCTGCAGACAGCTGTGGGATAGACTGACAGGCCCAAACCCACTCTGTTTTGCCTCTCTCTGCAGGGAGGCCACATGCTGACACCCCTTCCTGCTGCCACCCCCTTGAAGCCAGGCTCTGCTGTGAGTACTTGTGTTCTCCTCCCCAGGGGCAGGAAGGGCTCCCTGGGAGCCTCAGCAAGGCCTTGTCTGTGTAATGGCTGGGTGGCTACAGCCTGCCAGGGGGTTGGTGGGACGGTGGTACATGTGGGGAGGTGACCGCCACCCAAAATCCCAGGCAGCTGCAATCACAGGCTCCATGTACCACAGCCTTTCCAAAGCTGCCCCTGGTCTGCCTTCCCCTCCCTCTGATTCACCGGGGTTTAATGTGTGGCCTCAGCTCCATGTCTCCCTTCTCTGGTCCCTATGGCAGACATTCCCCTTCTTTGGTGTGGTTCCTGCTGTCTTGAACGAATCAGGGGAAGAGCTGGAAGGAGAAGCAGAAGGCTATCTGGTAAGGAAGAAGAGCTGATCTTCCCCACCCTCCCTTTGCCAATTCCCCATGAGTTCTGGGGCATTCCTGGTAGCAGACACATCTTTTTGCCCAGGGAAGGGGTAGAGTCACCACCCCTCAAAGTGTTCAAAAAACGTGTGGATGTGGCACTTGAGGACATGGTTTAGTGGTGAACATGTTTAGTGGTGGGTTGACAGTTGGACTTGATGATCTTAAAGGTCTTTTCCAATCTTAATGATTATCCACTAATTCTGTATCCACACAAGAGACTCCCTTAGGTGGTGGGAACTCCCTCCAATGCCATAACTTGCTGGGAATTTTTACTGTTGTCTCATCACCAAATGCACATGTGGGCAGGGCAGGAGCACAGGAATGATTCAGCCAAGCTCCTTCTGCCTTGCTAGGCCTGCTGAGACTTTCCCAGTGGATCAGCACTGGGCAGCAGCTGTCTGAGTGCCACTCTCTGGCTCCTCTCTTGCTGTGGTGCAAACCTGAGTTCTTGGTTTGGCTCTCAGTGAGCCAGGGCTGTGTTTTGCCCACCCCCAGGTGTTTAAGCAGCCCTGGCCAGCGATGATGCGCACACTCTACGGGAAGCACCAGCAGTTTGAAACCGTCTACTTTAAGAAGTTTCCTGGGTACTACGTGACAGGCGATGGTAAGATGGTCCTTATGTGTGGCCACAGGGGCAGCAACTGAACTCTTGCCATGTCCTGCCCTCAGAGTCCCTTATCAGTTGTTCCAAGGGCTGGCACTGCTGCCTCACACTGTCATTTCTGGCTATTTTTAGGTTGCAAGAGAGATAAAGATGGTTATTACTGGATCACAGGGCGAATTGATGACATGTTGAATGTTTCTGGTAAGCAGGAGTTTTGTCTTCAGTGGGAACCAATGTGCTTTGTGACACCTTGCTGTGTGTGGGATGCATCTGGTTACAAAAGCCACCTCGTTCATGGGGGATGGTTCTGCATCCATGACTCTGCCCAGCAACCTGTCCTCAGAGTGGCTGGAATTGCTGGGTCAGGGTTATTGCAGGGACAGATGAGGCTGTGACTTGGTGAGTTTCTGCATCATTTCCCCTGGAGACAATGCACTGGAGGGAAGGAACCTTCTGTAACCAGCCTCTCTGCTGAGGGATTTAGGGCCGCAGGGAATCACAGGGGTTGGGCAGGATTATGTGGTCCCTAATCCAGCCTGCTACTGCAAGGAGGGCTGACCTCAAAGCTGGATCAGTCTGCTTAGAGCTTCTTAGGTTCTTCCACCACCACAGTCTTGCAGATTCAGCTGCTTCTCAGCCCATCATTTTCCATACACTGTATTTAATAAGTCACTCCCTCCTTTCCTGGATGCTGTAGCCTGCAGGTGCATCCTGCTGGCTCTGAGATGCTGCTGTACTTGTGAAAGGATCTAATTTGATCCATGGACCTGACCAGCAGTGCTTGAATCTCCACCAGCTGATGGCTCTGGGAGTTGACCGCCTTCCTGTGGCATTCTGTGACAGCAGTCCCAGGGTGGGATGTCAGAGCAGAGGTGCACAGGAGTGAGTTGTGCCTCTGTCCCAAAATCTGGAGTGCTATCCAACCCCCCCACAGCGATGAGCTGAAGCCTGGACTCTGCAGATCCAGCCTATTCCTCCTCTGCACCTCCCAGTCGACCATGTGAGCAGGTCTCTTGCCCAATCCAGCTCCTCCTCAGGCTGTGCTTTGTTTAATCCCGTGGCTGTGAACTGTCCATGATCTGTTGAAGGAAGAAGCCTAAAGGTGGGAGGGGGAGCAGCCAGGGGAGGTGGCCTTGCCCTGCAGGCGAGTGACACCTGGCAGCTTTCTGAGCACTGCTGAAATGAGTTTCTCTCTCCAACCCTTATCTGTTCTCAAGCAAATCAAATTGCTGCTCTCAAACCTGTAGTTTAGGGCCTTTTACACCTGCATACCTCTTCCTGCAGGTCAGTAAAGTGCTGCCTCCCCTTGTTTCCAGGGCACTTGCTGAGCACGGCGGAGGTGGAGTCGGCGCTGCAGGAGCACGCGGCAGTCGCGGAGGCTGCCGTGGTCAGTCACCCTCACCCCCTGAAAGGAGAGTGCCTCTACTGCTTCGTGACCCTGAGGGAGGGCCACGAGTTCACCCAGAGCCTGACGGAGGAGCTGAAAAAACAAGGTAACAACAGCCAAATATTTGGGAGGCTGTGCAGGTGATGGAGGGGTTAAGGGCTTGTGGTCTGGGGAATGCAGCATGGACAACTGTGACAAGGTGCCCCCTTGATTAGAAAGCACGGCTGGCAAAGACTAAAATTAGTTCTCCTGGCTTTTGGCTGCTCATGTGATGCCACCTCTGCCTCATGGGAGCTGCCAGTCGTGTGAGGGGCTGGGGTGCTCAGCAGGCTTTTCTTTGCAGCAGGGCTCTCCCTGGCAGACTGGGACTTGCTGTGAGGATCATTGGGTTGCTTTGGGGTGGTGCTCTGGGTGTTTGTTCTCTGGTCACTGCTACAACAAACTGCAGCATTTGGCACACAGGATGGACCCATGGCAGCTTCTGTAGGAACCCAACAGTGGATCAGTCCTTGCTCTATCAAAAATACTCATAGTGATTGGTGTAACCATTATAGAAGTCTCTGAAAGATGGAGGGAATGAAAAAAGTAATCAGTGCTCTTGCCATTGGGAAGATGTGCTTATGGCCCTGTTGGCATTGCAGGTCTTGCTGCTCCTCCCACAGTGTAGAGGCTCACAGGGCAGCAGCTCTAAGCACTGCCCTGCCAGGTGCCCCAGGGGGTGGGCTCTGTGTGTCTTAACCTGGCCATCCTGACTGGAAAGGATGTGTGGTATCTCCTCATCCCTGCAATGAAAATATCTCTTTTTTTGCAGTCAGAGAAAAAATCGGACCGATAGCGACACCTGATTACATCCAGTATGCCCCCAGCCTGCCCAAAACCCGCTCAGGTAAGGGGCACTGATGGTGCTGGGGGAGACTGGGCAGTTCCTGCCCATGGAAGGAGATCAGCCCTACGCTGCTTGTCCAGGGCTACTCAGATTAGGGAGGGAGCAACCTCAGGGCAAGCAGGGTGTGCTGGTCTGGGTACTCCCCACTCCTGCTGAGGAGTGAAGAGATCCTGACTCCTGGAGAAAGGGAGTTGTGATACTGGCAGATAGTGACAGGACAAGGGGTGATGGTTTTAAACTCATGGAAGACAGGTGTAGATTAGAGATAATGAACTACTTCCCTGTGAGGGTGGGCAGGCCCTGGCACAGGTTGCCCAGAGAAGCTGTGGCTGCCCCATCCCTGTCCAAGTGTTCAAGGCCAGGTTTGGACAGGGCTCGGAGCAACCTGGGATAGAGGAAGGTGTTCCTGCCCATGGCAAAGGGTTGGAAAGATGGTTTTTAAGGTCCCTTCCAGACTAAACCATTCCATGATTCTGATTCCTGCTTCCATGTCACTGCTGCCATTTACAGGAAAGATCACCAGACGGATATTAAGGAAGATTGCCAAAAATGACCAAGATCTGGGGGACATCTCCACCTTGGCAAACCCGGGCATCATCAAACACCTTTTCAACAGCAGATGTGACACAAAGCAGTAGCAGCAGGGCCTGTCCCTGCTGAGCAGAACTGTGGCAGCAGCAGCAGGGTCCTGGTGAGCAGGTCCCTCAAACAACCGCTGCCTGCCCTGGAAGGAAGCCTGCACCTGTTGAATTGAATGTACCAATGTAGGAATGGGGAGAGTCTGGCTCTGGACAGGCCGTGTCTGTGCCCTAGAGGAGGGTGTCTGTCATGTGGACATCAGACATCTGAGCTTCAGCACAGAGGGACTCATCCTCCTCCTTTTGCAGCACCTCGTTCTTGATTTTAATTTAATTTTTTGGGGCGGTAGAGGGTGTTAATTAATTTTATGTAATTGAGGGGCCCTGGCACCTTGTGCACAGTGGGGAGGAACTTTGGGGGCTGGAGGGGAAGTGGTGCTGGAATTACTCAATGCAAGCAGGCCAAGGAGGTGCATCCACCACTGCCCACACACCAGTTAAGCTTCCTGTTCTCCTGGGGGTGCTGCAAGCTGCAGGAGCACTTCAAACACATCATCACTGAGCTTATCTTGCATCCACTGCCCCAGCCTGCTGCTGGCAGAGGTCCTGAGCCTGCCAGGGAGTGGGGCAAGGCTTGAGGGAGCTCTGGGCTTTAAACAGATTTTAGAGCAGTTTGACACCAGATCTGCTGCTTCCTCCCTGCATGGTGCCAGCTGGTGTGATTTCCCCATCCAGGGTCTTTCCCTGGCCATGGGCACTGTGGGGAGCTGTGTATGCTTGGTGTGACAGGCTCCATGGAGCAGCTCACAGCTGAACCAGAACTGGCAGAGCTCAGTGCTCCCTTTGCTTCCTGGGCAAGGACTGGGGGCTGTTACACCAAAGGATGGTGAGGGAAACAGCCAGGCAGGGGCACCTCTGCCATGGCAGGTGACCCAGGCACTGGGCAGGCATCAGGAGCACTGATACAGCAGAGAAACAAGGCAGGCAGGGCCATGTGAGTCCTAGATCTTTCATCATCAGGAAAAAATGGTGGGAAATGTTTAGAGTTGGTGTTTGCCTAAATCTGACATGGCTGTATGATGAGGAGAGCTAAAGACCCCCAAGCCTCTTGCCCAAGAGCCTGAACACCACCAGGGTACTGCCAAAGCCATCCTTCCTCCAGTGAAGGACCTTTAACTCCAGCCCAGGCTGAGCTGGGGCCAATACCTCCTTTGCAATGTCTGTATAAAAACTGCATGTGAACTATTTTATTTTGCACTGAAACCAAAGGAGAAATGGGCTTTAAAACTTGCCGTTTTGGTGAGTGCCAGTGTCCAGGCTTTACCTGCAACCTGAGCTGACTTTGGGCTGGAAAGGAGGAAGCAGCTGCCTCTGGGGCAGGGGCCTCAGGGCAGGTGTTGCTGCTGGCCAAGTCCCAAGTCTCACTTCCTACCTGCTGCTCTCACTGGCACAGCACCCGTGTCATCTGTACCCTCGGTGCCTGCCGGTGTCCCACGTGCCCCCACAGCTCTGTGCCACTGGATTGTGCCACCTTGGTGACAAGGATTCCCACATCCTCGCTGCTCCTCTGTTACTCTCTTCAGTTACGTAATTTTGGCTGGAAACAGCGAGGGTTTCATGCAAAATGAAATAAAATTCAAGAAAACAAAATGGCAACAGTCTCTGTGTGTGTAGTTTGTAGGTGCTCATGTGCTGTTGAGTCTGGGTGAGAGGGGAGTGCTCAGGGCTGTTGGAGTGCCTGTGTCACAACCACGGTTGGCTTTTGGGGATGGGGACAGGTAGGTTCCTGCCACCACGATGCTTTTCCATGGACTGGGATTTACAGGCTGTGAGTGGCTGTTGGGCCAAGGGCAGAAGCTCTGGCTGCAGGGCTGGAGTCTGCCCATTTCCCTGGGCTCTCCAATGTTGTTCTCAAGAGAAGCAGAAGACAATGTGACAGCCACATGTCATCACCTGCTCATGCAGTACCAAGGCCGGGGAGGTGCCTGAGCACCTGAGGGGGCTCAGGGCTGCCTCACCTCCACCCAGGCACAGCCACAGGTACTGCACACCTGGCCAGGTGTGCACCTCTGCTCAGACAAACCCGGCACAAGCAGCGTGGTCAGATTGCACATTCCTTTTAATCTCTGGCTGGGGGTAATCAGCCCCCCCAGGAAAACCCCCAGGAATCCCGGGATCAGTCACACAGGCAGAACGGGGCTGTCCCCAAAGTGACCGACAGGGGATTGACGCTGCAGCGTTGAGCCCGGCAGGGGCAGGGCTGTCTCTCAGCACACCCACTCCCCAGGAATTCTGGCTTTGCGCTGCTTTCTGTCATTGACAGGGTCGGGCTGAGGCTGCCTGGGCTCTTCCCTGCCAGAGACGTGCAGCTTTTTTAGGGCTGAGGAGGAAGAGGGGCTGGAGGAAGAGGCAAAAGACCTTGAGCAGGAGAGCCCACACTCCTCCCTGTCCCTCCACTGCTATGCTGTTCCCACTGATCCATGAAACCTGGAGGGAGACACCTCTCCATCCACTGGTGCTGGTCCCAGAGTAAAGTGCTTGGAGCTGTGCCTGCCCAGCCTCCTGCAATTCCTTTGCTTCCTTGCCCCAAAGCTCCCAGTGCCAGCCTGCCCCACATCCCAGCAGGGCTGTATCCAAGGCCAGGGCTCCCTGGGAAGGTATCAGGGACTTGCAGCAGTGGGATGCACTGGCACAAGCCCGGGGGCATTCAGGGTTTATCAACATGCAGGCTGTGACACAAGGCTGCAATTCACCATCACCTCGGGATCTGCCACCATTGGTGAGATCCTTCTGCCAGCCTGTGGAGACCTGCTGGACAGGGCTGTGGGAGGCAGGGGGAGCAGATGCAGCCCTGGACTCTGCACTGGTGCCTGCCTGCTGTGGCACAGAGGCACTGCTTGAGAGGAGCACCCAGTCCAACAAAACAGGAGCTGGATGGGCAAAGCAAAAGCAAAACCAAAAGCAAGCAAGAGGCCCTTAGGCAAATCATCCAGGGCAGCTGTCCCTTGTGCAGGAACCCTGAGGATCCTCAGGCACAGGGAAAAGTAAAACTCAGAGCAGCAGCAGCATGGGAAGGGCTGGGGGGCCATGGCATGTGGAGCTGAGCTCTCCTGTTTCACCTGGAAAGCACTGAGGCACTGTGTGAAGATGAAGGCTGCTACTTGCACATCCACCTTTCTCCTCTCACTCCCTAGGTGTTGTACATCTCCAGAAATTCTGCAGCATCAACGAGCACAGAAGGGGGAGCAGCACAAAGGCCCGTTGTGGCACTTCACCCTTTGCTGTACACTCCCCTGCCCCCAGGCCAGGCCCCAGGGAACACCCAGACCCAGGCAGTCTGGAGAGGTCACAGCTGGGCTGTGCCTGAGGCGGGGTCCCCACGGCAGGCAGGGCAAGGGAACCCCTTATTCCTGGAGCAGCAGAGAAGATGGCACTGGCACATGGGGCCTTTGAGCAGTTGTGTGCGCACAGTCCCTCCTCAGAACCTGCACCCCTTGGCAAGTGCACCCTAAGGAGAAATCCCTGTGGCAGACCAGCTCTCTGGGCAGCAGGTAAGGAGGGTGGATGGGGCTCCTCACACCAGGTAGGGAGTGTCCAGCACGGCCACCCCGGCGGCCACCCCGCCATCCGCGTGCTCGATGGCCTTGGTGCGCAGGAGGTGGCCCGCGGCCTCGTTCAGCACCATCTCCTGGCCCTGCCTGCAAAGGAGAGGGAAACACACTCAGAGCTCATGGCATTTATCCTGGAGAGTGGGATTCACCTGCCACAGCACCACACAAGGTAGGTAAGAGCCCCAGGGCTAATGCTGGGTCTTTACAGACAGTGCCGTGGCTCCACTGGCCATTCTGGTTGGACTTACACACAGACTGTCAGGGTCTGAATGCTGCCAGAGCACCTTTGTTCCTAAAATTGTTTGAGAAGGATTTAAATTATATGCTCTGGAAACGTTTCTGTGGGCCTAGGATGAGGCTTTTAAACAAAAGCAGCAGCTATTCAGGGTTGAACACGACCCTGTTCAGACGTTTCAGAGGTCACCAGGCCTTCACAAAAGCACATGGCTGCATCCAGAACCCCAGAACAGCTCCCAGGAGTGAGGGATGAGACACACATTTCCACGTGGCTGTCACACCAGTGACTGCCAGCACGAGCGCCGTGGTTTTTCAGCAACTTGTTTGGCAGGAGGTTTAGAGCAGCAGTTCAGTGTTTGAACATGTGCTCAGAGAGCTGCTGCCAGGGGCACAGACTGAATGGTCATGCCTGTCCCCTGCACCTACAGCTCCCTACAGAAACTTGTCCTGCTGC
Source organism: Pithys albifrons albifrons (assembly GCF_047495875.1). Classification (NCBI taxonomy): domain Eukaryota; kingdom Metazoa; phylum Chordata; class Aves; order Passeriformes; family Thamnophilidae; genus Pithys; species Pithys albifrons. The sequence continues at coordinate 12,486,095 of NC_092475.1, forward strand.
TGTGCTGGGCAGCACAGAGGGGAAATCGCTCCTGACCCACGCCAGGAGCAGGGAACCATCCCAAGAACACAAGTACATTTCTCACCTGACATAGACACCAAAGATACCGAGCTCGGAGATGCACTCGGACACTTGGAGAGGACTGTGAGCCCTCAGCAAGTAATTCAGTGCTGGCTGTGGTTTGATCTTATCCATCAAAATGTAGGAGGTTCTCTCAGGGCTGTCTTTGATCTTCTCCAGAACCTGCCTGAGCTCTTCACCGTAGAGGTTGTTCCCTGACAACAAAACCAGCACATCAAGCACTTCCCAACACAGTATAAGCCACTGCCCCCAGTTTTGTGGCCCAGCAGCCCAAATGACCCAGCCTTTGCCTCCCCAGGTGCTGCCTGGGCTCCTCACACCCAGCACTGGGGCCTTGGGAGCTGCTCCAGGAGCGACACTACCTTACTACCACACCTAGTCCCCATGGCCATGAGCAGCCACAAGCCATTCTACCTTTTATCCGTCAGCACAGGACTAGGAGCCAGCAGAGAGCTCCTGCCCCTCCTGGATACAGCACAAACCACAATGCAAACCCCCAGGGGCCCAGCCCAGCTCTTACCTCCACCTTCTCGCTGCGGCTTCAGCACGAACCGTTCAGGGTCAGCAATGGCTGTGGCAGCAATCTTGTCCCCCTCTTCACCCTGGAAAGCAAGGATGGAAACAGGTTGGACATAAAGAAAGGATTTCTTCTTGGAAAGGGTGGTTTAGCACTGGAAGGGGCTGCCCAGGGAGGTGGTGGAGTCACCATCCCTAGAGGTGTTCAAGGAATGTCTGGATGTGGCACTCAGTGTTCTGGTCTGGTTGACAGGGTGGGGATCAGTCACAGGTTGATCTTGAAGGTCTATATCAACCTAAATGATTCTGGGATTTTTGAACAGCAAAGCATCAGGGAGCTACTTGACAGGCTCCTGTGAGGAGGATAAACAGGGATTCCAATACGACCACAGCAAAGCCTTCTCACCTCCTTAACCAAAGAGCAACATCACGCATGCCAAGCACACATCCACACGTTCACTCCTGACCCAGCCCTGCTCCCACTCACCTCATCCAGGGAGTAGAGTCCAGCAAACGTGGCTCTCACTCGAGCCACAGCCTCAGGGTGGCCAGGCAGCAGCTTCTCCAGGGTCCCAGGGCGGCTCAGCTCCTGCTGCACCTTCTTGGTGCCCGCCAGCTGGGTGGCAATGTCGGGGCACTTCACAGCCCGCGACCTCTCCAGCAGCAGCCGCGCCTGCCAGTTCTGAGGCACAACCAGAGCAACGCCCCGTCAGGAAACAAAACACACTAAGGGTTTCTCTGCTCTTTTCTGTTCAGTTATCGACACAGGATTTGTCTCCTGCCTCCCCGCTGGCAGGGATGGGGGTGGGAATGGCACTCTGGAGAAAAGCAGACGTGGATTTCATACCACCTCTTGGGAACAGCACAGCCAGGTTAACCCACTGCCTTTGCCAGGACTCCCTCCCCAGCTTGTCCAGTGCTGCCACCTCCAGACAACAGCAAGAGCTGGTCCGTATTATTATTACTTGCAGCCTGATAGTTCTGAGTGATCTGTAAACCAAGCCTGAAACCTTCAAGCAGGTGCCCAAACCTGTGTTAACCCCATTGTACAGAGGTACCTGCTGTCTGGAGTCACAGCTCCCCAGTGCCCTCAGCCACGCCAGACAGGACTGACCCCCACCCTGGACAGGGCAGATGTCCCCGGGATCACAGGGCATTTCAAACTCACTGGGCAAGGCTACAGAGGGTGGATTCCCAGGCAGGATGGTGGGTACTGACCTGCTGGTCATAGGTCTGTGGCACGTAGCCCTCTCTGTAGTACACCACTGCGACCTCCTGGCCATCTCTGGAACAGAAACCAGAAGAATTCACAGAGCCAGGCCAGTCCCTGCTCGATCCCCAGCACCAAGGGGGCAGACATGCAAAATGTTACAGCTTCTGCCCCTTCTCCTTGGCCTCCTGGCTGTTCTGCTCCTGGCTGGCTGTGCCACAGCAAGCTGAGGACTGCAAGCCCTGTCTCCTCTGCTCTGAGTCCCAGCTGGCCTGGCCTATCCCGAGACATGGGGAGCTGATACACGGCCTGTGCTCTAACAAAAGGCTCCATAATTCTGACACCAGTCCAGCAGGGAGGCAAGAACCTCATTTTTGAAGTTTTTGTCACCCATAAAAAGGCGTGGGAGATTGAGCCTGGAGAAAAGGAGGCTCAGAGGGCACCTTCTTGCTCTCTACAACTCCCTGACAGGAGGGTGGAGCTGGGGGGGGTCAGGCTCTGCTCCCAGGGAACAAGTGAGAGGATGAGAGGAAATGGCCTCAAGTTGCACCAGGGAAATTTCTTCACTGAAAGGGTGGTCAAGCAGTGGCTCAGGTTGCCCAGGGCAGTGGAGTTACTATACCTTGCAGGGACTTAAAAAGTATGTGATTGTGGCACTTGGGGACATGGTTTAGTGGTGCTGGGTTAAAGGGTGAACTCAATCTTAGAGGTCTTTTCCTGAACTCTGTGACACTTCGATTCTTGAAGATGAGAGGGAACAGGGTCCTTCTCCAGTGGCACAGACAGGACAACAACTCAACAACCTGAGAGGCACCAAACCACTCTGCCAGGACCCAGCTGGAGCACCACAGCCCCAGGCTCTGGCCACACAGGGCCAGGGAGCTGCTGGAACTGCTGAGGCATCCAGCACTAAGAGGGGAGGATGCCTGGGAGGAAGTACAGGGGATACACTTCCCCCTCAACTACCCAGTCATGACAAATGTATTCATTAACTAAACACAGCACAGACACCAAAGGTCAAACCATGGAAAAATCAGACTAACTACAGAAAAAATACTATCATGAAACCATGTCTTCCTTCAGGCCTGTACAGCTTCAAGCACAGTACCTGGAAACAGGACAAGCGTCACACTTGGGACCAACTGCCAGCACTTGGAGTCTGTGACCTGCATGTCCTGGCCTCCAGAGGGAGCAGGAAGACACTGAGGGAGTTCAAACCCAAGAGATCCCAAAGGGACATGGAATGTTTCCTCCTCCAGCACTAACAACCCAGCCCAGCTCCCGCTGGGGGAGCATCACGTGAATGGTAAATAGGAAATGGCTTTGTGAAAGCCTCTGAAACAACCAGGGCTGTTCACAGATGCATGTGGAGGAGGTAAAGATCCTGCAGAGCAACAAAGGCTGTGGCCTGAAGGAGGGAAATTAAGTTTTGTGCATGCAAAATCTCACCACCCTGCAAACAAAATCACGTCAACTCTGAGAGGAAATAGCAACCTGGAGCTGGGAAGGGAAGTGCTGTCCCAGAGAGTCACTATCTGTACTCAAAACACAGCACCAGGTTTGGTTGAACACTGCCCTTCCCAGCCCTGTGAATGCACACCTTGGCTCATACTCACATATACAGCCTCCTGCTGCCATCCAGGGACCCCTTCTCAAACACATCCCTGAACCGCCTCCTGATCACCCGGATGTTCCTGTGAACAGCAGGGGCAGAGTCACCAGTCTGGACAGAGTCACTTGAGCTGGAAACCACAGGTGGCACTGGTGGCTCCAGCAAGGAGGATCTGTAGGTCCCTTCACAAATAACCCCAGGATTTGCAGTAGGAGCCACAGGAATCCTACAGCCCAAGACAGTCCCTGTTCAGGGACCCGTCCTATGTTTCCTTGCCTTGAGGGAAACACCATGACTGGCAGCAGTTTGCTCTGCTTCCCTTTACCAAAAGTGAACCATCTCCTTCCTTTCCCATCCCAAGGAAATTCAATCTTACTGAATTTCCTTGGGATGGGAAAGGAAGGAGATGGTTCGGTTTTGGTAAAGGTTCAGTTGGTTGCCTCTGAAAGGAAGGAGATGGTTCAGTTTTGGTTACCTCTTCCAAAGCTCAATTTCTACACATCGCTGATCAAAAATGTTCCTCTGGACTTCCTCCACAAGAAACATCACCACAGCACTGCAAGACAAACCAAGGGAGGGCATCATTAAACCCACAAACACTCCACATGCACCCAGGATCACCAGCTTTTCATCCCTGGGATCCAGGCTTCATCCTCTCTCCTTACCTTTGGGAGCCATAGAGCTCCCAGGCTTTGGCAATTCCCAAGGCCAGTCCCTTTGATGGGTTGTTGGGCAGCAGACGTGAGGCCTCCTTAGCCTTTCCCAGCACTTTCAACACCAGCCTTTGGAACAGAAAAAAGTTGTGAATGCCATGACAGTCCCAGCTGGAGCAAGAGAGCAGAGTTGGGAGAGCAGCTGAGGACAGGAGTGCAGCAGGCCAGGCAGTGCAGCTGCTGCAGTGCCAGAGGGGCTCCCTTACCCGTGGACATCGGCCGTGCGGGAGGTGAGGCCCCCAAAACTGGCAGCAATGGTGTTTATTTCGATCTGCCTCAGCGCCGTCGTGCCATCCACCCCACAGTCAAACATGTAGTCAGAGCGGTTGATGCCCAAAAACACAGTCTGAAATACAAGGGAGGGGAGGGGAGGAAAGGGGAGGGGAGGGGAGGTGGGTTCTGCTGTCCCCTTTAACTGCAAACCCCTCTGGATGATCTCGCTTCAAAATCCTCCCAGGGCAGATCTGGTCACAGACTGGTTTGGGTTGGAAGGGACCCTAAAGATCAGCTAATTCCATTCCCCTGCCATGGGCAGGGACACCTCCCACCAGCCCAGGTTGCTCCAAGCCCTGTCCAACCTGGCCTTGGACACTCCCAGGGATGGGGCAGCCACAGCTTCTCTGGCCACCTGTGCCAGGGCCTGCCCACCCTCACAGGGAAGAATTTTTTCCTAATACCTCATCTAAACCTGCTCTTGTCAGTTTGAATCCATTCTCCTTTGTCCTGTCACCTTCATTTTGATAAAAACCTCTGCAAGTCACGCCCTGCCCCTTCTCCAGAGCCCAGAGCACTCTCAGTGCTCCAGAGGATTCCCCACACTTGTGAGAGTAAAGGAACCTCTGCAGGGGCTGCCTGCTCCGGTGCAGGTCCTGATAGGACACATTTCCCTGCACACTCTCAAAGCTCCACACCAAATCCTCCCACTCCAGGCCTGACTGCCTTGAGCAGGACTATCCAAAGGGCATGACTGTCAGCAGGGCAAGGTCCTGAGCTCACAGGCTGTGACAACCTCTCAGCGCAGGGAGCACCCAGCCTGGCTCAGAGTGCACAGTGCCAAAGCTGCAGCCACAGCCCAGGCAATCCCACCCCAATGCCAAGGGAACAGGCCACCAGGATCCCCTGCCCAGGTACCTGAGCCAAGCCTTCCTCCAAAACCTGCATGTAGATTCTGAAGAGCCGAGAGGTGAAGTCATCAACCTTGATGGTGCTGGAGAGAAACACAGACCAGATCAGTTCCCTGATGCTGCCACAGGGGAACAAAAAAACTAATTCTTCTCCAGAGAAAACCCTTGAGAGGAATATTCTCCAGCACAAGGAGCAGGGCTGGGGCTCAAGCAAGTGCTACAACACTGTGAAACATCTCCCTATGAATGCACAGTGCAAAACCACACACAAACCCAGTTTGCCCAGCACAACAAAAGGCCTCGCTGTGCAGAGGTGACTCACTGGCTGGGCAGAGATGGGACAGGCAAAAGCAAAGAAACACAGAACTCTGCAGCGACAGAAGAAACCACAAATCTCCCTGAGCCTGCACACAGTTCACAGAAGCTTCACAAGCTTCATCCAATTCCCCCTGTCCTGTCAGGCGCCAAATTCCTGCCCTGCTGGAGAAGGGTTGGCTTTTCCTCAGGGCCCCAAATCCCTGAGCCACCTGAGCTGCACCTCCAGGGAGCTGCCCTGGCACAGGGCAGGCACCTGAGACACACACAAGCCTCAGGTGCTGCATTCCTTAACCACAGGCTCAAACCTGCCCCCACAACCTCTGGCTGCAGCCAGCTCTGGAACAGGCACAAGCACTGAAACAGCTTCAAAGGCTTTACAAAACAAAAGGATGCCGGAAAACAGCCTCCTTTGCTCTGTTCTGGTGCCAGAGAGCCAACACCCATGGGCAGGCAGCACACAACAGGCAGCAAAAAGGGGAAAGGGGTGTGTGAAAGCCCTACAATTATAGGGGACATAGCCAGGGATGGTCTCTCCAGCCCAGGGAACAGCCACAGATAAATGCAGCAGAGTCCAGGAGTCAGAGCTGAACAGTCCTCCAGCACCCAGAGCGTGTGGATGGAAAGAGGGGACAGGGGGTGACTGAGCAGAGCAGGCAGAGCTGCTGGTTATAGGACAGGCACAAGCAGATGCAAAATAAGACTAAAAGAGACTATTAAATCCAGGACTCAAAGACTCCAGCAATTTGCATTTCAGACCCAGGAGTCAACAAGCTCACAGGCCTAAAACACCCACAAAACTGAAGATCACTACAGGGAGTTACCTCTTGGCCAGATGTCCCAGGTTCTGAGGCCCAAGGAGACCTCAAAAGACTTGATGGGAGTAATTCTTAGGACAAATAATGCAGCCAAGGAGGCAATTTCTACTGAGGACAGGAGTGCCCAACCACAGCTTGTGGGACATGAACAGATGGAAGGTAGGAATGCCTGAAAGGTGGTGAATGCTTGGCATCTGAAACATTTCCTCAAAATCCCATATGCAAAAACATTACCTGGCCAGAGTTTGCTCCAGGAATTCCTTGTTTTGACTGATGGCATCCACCAGCAGGTTAAAATCCTGCTGAACAGCGTAGGCTTGTTCAAACAAGGCCCGTGGCACCGCAGAGGGGAGCAGAGTGAAGGGCGCGTAGTTCACCACCTGCACACAGGGAGGGAGCACAGCACTCAGGGCTGGGCAGCTGAACAGGGGCTAAAGAGCTGCTTCCTCTGCTTGTCTGAAAGCAGCTTCTCCAGAGCTCGGGCTGGAAGGAGTGTTTTCCCCCCAAGGATGCCCTCATTCCACCTGAACTGGAGGGCAGTGTCTCCAGAACACCTCAGTGCCAGAGAAAAGGTGAATTTGCCAGTCCTGAGTTCTGGCCATCAGTTGTTTCCTCTGATCCCTGCTCAGTCTCAGGGGTGACTCTGGACCCATCCCACAGCTCAGGCACAGGGTCATAGAATCATAGAATCAATTGGGTTGGAAAAGACCTTCGAGACCATCAAGTCCAGCCCTTGGGCCAACTCCAGTCCCTTTACCAGATCATGGCACTCAGTGCCACGGCCAAGCTCAGCTGAAAAACCTCCAGGGATGGGGAATCCACCCCCTCTCTGGGCAGCCCATTCCAATGCCTGAGCACTCTCTCTGCAAAGAAGTTTTTTCTGCTCTCCAACTTCAATTTCCCCTGGCAGAGCTTGAGCCCATCGTGCCCCCTTGTCCTATTGCTGAGTGCCTGGGAGAAGAGACCAACCCCCACCTGGCCAGAACTTCCCTTCAGGGAGTTCCAGACAGTGCTGAGGTCACCTCTGAGCCTCCCCTTCTCCAGGCTAAACTCAAAGTGAAAATATTACACCAGACAGAATCTTCCAATTCACTTGGATTTTTACATGAAATGAGGGATACTGGCAGTCTGCTTGGCCTCTCCTCCCAAGCTCCCTCCTCCTCTCACCCTTCAAGATCCCTCAGAGCCCTGACCCTGCTACGGGGCTGACATCAGTGAGCAGCTCTGTGGTGGACACATCCCTCCTCATACGTCTGCCAGCCACCTGCTTACCCCCAGGGTCCTCAGAGACCTGTCCCCAACACTGTCCCACCACTTTTGCACAGAGATACTCTGAGACTACTCCCACAGACAGAGCCCCCCACCCCAGCCAGCTGCCAGGGATGCCCCACAGGTAAATCCCACACATCAGCCACCTCCATCTCTGCTGCCTTGTCCCAGGTATGGGGCAAAGGCTGATTACAGCTGGAAACACGCCAAAAGCAGAGGCTCCTCTGTGAGACTCTCCCGTGAAGGTTCAAAGGTTCCTATGGGTGGTGAGAGGCTGGGAGAGGGACAAACTCCCAGCACCACAATGGGCAGCTTCCTAAGCTTTCCCAGACGTACCCCCTGCTTGGAAAAGGGGAGCTGTACGGCAGGGCTGTCTCTCATCCGCGGGACGGGCAGCGAGCTGCGGCTCCAGCCGGGAGCTGCTCCCTGCGGAGGGACCCCTGTGGCGGCAGCGGCTCCCCCCTCGCCCCGCACTCACGTCCGAGCTGTGGGGCTGCTCTCCGGTCCGCATCAGCACTCCCGCCAGCAGCGCCGCGTCCACCGCCACCGCCGCCGCGTCCCGCACGGCCGCCGCGTCCCGCACCACGTCCTGCCAGGGCGCGGCCATGGCAGCGCTGCGGGGCGGTACGGGGGGTCAGAGCCCGGACCGACCCTCCGGGGCCGCGACCCCGGGCCCTGACCCTCGCTGGTCCCAGACCCCCGGCACCCGACCCCCGTCCCCAGCCCATCCCTGTGCCCTGACTCCCGAACCGCGTCCCTCTCCGGTCACTGACCCCCGGCCCACACACCCTTTCTTGCCACCGGACCATTTGGACCCTCGCCCCTCTTTCTCCGACCTCCACCCCAGGCACTGACCCCCAGCCCCTCACGGACCTCCCTCACTGACCCCCAGTCCCGCACTGACCCCCGCACTGACCCCCAGTCCCCCACGGACTCCTCTCACTGACCCCCAGCCCCTCACTGACACCTCTCACTGATCCCCAGTCCCGCACTGACCCCCAGCCCCTCACCGACACCTCTCACTGACCACCAGCCCCTCACCGACACCTCTCACTGACCACCAGCCCCTCACCGACACCTCTCACTGACCACCAGCCCCTCACCGACACCTCTCACTGACCCCCAGCCCCTCACCGACACCTCTCACTGACCACCAGCCCCTCACTGACACCTCTCACTGATCCCCAGTCCCGCACTGACCACCAGCCCCTCACTGACACCTCTCACTGACCCCCAGCCCCTCACCGACACCTCTCACTGACCACCAGCCCCTCACTGACACCTCTCACCCCCCGCGCTCCTTCCGCGCCCCCCTCGGGCCGCTGCTCCCGGCACCGCGGAACGCCACGTGATTGGGCGGACCGCCCCCTCGCCCCGCCCCGGCGCTGGATTGACAGCGCAGCGGACCAATCAGAGCGGAGAACAAGGCACTATGACTGCGGGCGGGAGGAGGAGCCGCGGGGCGCGTCTGGGCGGTTACGTCATACGTGATGTCATGTTGAACGTCACGCTGTGACGTCATCCTTCATAACATCAGCCGTTCTGTCACTGCGTGTCACGTCTCAGCGTTAAGTACTGCCACTTACGCCCTGCAGCTGCATCATCTGCTGCTCTGACATGAGCTGAAATTCACCCTTTGCAGGCAGGCAAAGATGGAGTTTTATTCCGAAGATTCTTATTAATTAAATAAATAAATTCTTTATATACGTCTTATATGTTGTTTCCTTGTCCTTCTGTCCATACATTTGCAGGTTCCTGTGGTCACACAGCCTCTTCCAATGTGCACTGGCAGTCCAGACAGCTGGCCCTGGGCACAGCTGGTGTCCACAGAATCATAGAATGGATTGGGTTGGAAAAGACCTTTGAGACCATCAAGTCCAACCCTTGGTCCAACTCCAGTCCCTTTACCAGATCATGGCACTCAGTGCCACGGCCGAGCTCACCTTAAAAACCTCCAGGGATGGGGAATCCACCCCCTCTCTGGGCAGCCCATTCCAATGCCTGAGCACTCTCTCTGCAAAGAATTTTTTTCTGCTCTCCAACTTCAATTTCCCCTGGCAGAGCTTGAGCCCATCGTGCCCCCTTGTCCTATTGCTGAGTGCCTGGGAGAAGAGACCAACCCCCACCTGGCCAGAACTTCCCTTCAGATAGTTCTAGACAGTGCTGAGGTCACCTCTGAGCCTCCTCTGCTCTGGACTCCCTGGGCTGGGGCAGAGCAGTGTCCCCAAGGGCAAAGCTGTGCCCAGCACAGAGGGGGCTCTGCCAGGAGCAGCCCCTGCAGTGCTGCCCCCAGAGCAGGCAGCAAACCTCCTGCTGCCCCTTCCTGCTGCAGCCAAAGGCACTGCTGGGCCCAGAGCCTGGGCAGCCCACAGGATTGCAGAATCCCAATGGATGCCCCAAAGGCCATGACAGCCTTGGGCATTGCTGGGCATGGGATGTGGGGAGAAGGGTTGGGAGCTGGAGGGGCTCATGTTTAAGGCTTTGGAGCTCCAAGCTGTGCAGGCTTTGCTTGCCATGCTCCTGGCATTGCCCTGGGCCATGGCAGAGCCCAAAGGCAGGTGAGGCCATCCCTGCCCTGCCCGCATTGCTGCTGGCAGTGGGCACTGGCACCTGTACCCACTCGGGGTGCCCCGTGGGGTGGGGAGCACAGGCTGTGCTGGGCAGGGCCGGGGGCTTTGGGCTGAGGGTGCTGGTGCCAGGGTGCCACGGGCCCCGTGGGTGCAGGTGGCTGGGGGTGTGTGCAGAGGGTGGGAGCCGTGGGGGCTGCAGAGAGTGCCGGGGGATGCCATGCTGGGAGGGGCAGGGCTGTGGGATCACAAACTGTTCTGAGTTGGAAGGGACCCACAAGGATCATCGAGTCCAACTCTGAAGTCAATGGCCCACACAGGGGATTGAACCCATGACCTTGGCATTACTACAACCAAGTTTTAACCAGTTGAGCTAATTGCAGGGTCAGATCCATCGGCACATTCACTGGCTGGTGGCTCCAAAGCCCTGGGATGCTCATTTTCCTGCGCTTCTCCCTGCATAGGCTGCACAGCCTTTCCCCCACAGCGGGGCACTGCATCTCCAGCCTGTCCAACAGCAGCCCCTCCTTTTCCCAGCCCTTTGCTCCGCCTTGTTCCTTTCCCCTGGTCTTTCACAGCGGGTTCGCAGCTTCGTTGTAAAGTTCTTATGACGCACCCTGTGCCCCATCCCCAGCCAGGCACAGGCAGGACTCTCACTGAGCCCAGCTCTGCTCCTTGGTGTCTCATCAGAGGGACTTGGCTCACAGCAAAGCTCCCACCGGTGCTCCAAGGGCTACACAGGGAGAAATCAGCAGGGAATCAGCCCTGGAGGGCAGAGGCTCTGATGGGCTGTGGGTGTTTCCAGCCAAGAGCTGGGGAGAGGCTTTGGGAGCATGGGTAGCAGGTAAAGGTGGGTGCTGAGACCAGTCAGGAGGGCACAGAGAGGGCACTGCAGAGAGCTGTGTAACAGAGCACAGCGGGAAGGCCAGGGAGAGGTGTCCCTCTTCCATACCCTCTGGCAGCCCCAGAAAGCACTGAGTGTAGTGACTTTATCCTTAAACAGGTGACAAAGGAAAAAGCCAAAGGGTTCTGCACACCTTCATATTTCTCTGGCCTGCTCCTGTGCTCCCACCACCACACTGTGCCTGCTGCAGAGCCTGGAGATGCCCCACAGGCTGCCTTGGAAACACCAGGATCTGGCAGCAGGGCTGTAAGATGTGACACTGGGCTGTCTAGGAGGAAGAGGGAATCACTTGGCCACTGACTTGTTGGTGACTTTGGGCAAGTGACTTTATCCTTTGCTTTGATTTCTTGTCTGCTCTAAAAGCTGCTTTTATCCAGCAGCAAAAGCAGCACCAAATCTGGCACTGCACCAGTGCCAAGCTCCATAGAAAGCCCTTTTTCCCAATCCTGTCTATATAGGATATATAGGAGAGTCCCTGACCCACAGGGAGGCTGTCAGCAATAAGACAAGGGGTCACGATGGGCTCAAGCTCTGCCAGGGGAAATTGAAGTTGGAGAGCAGAAAAAAATTCTTTGCAGAGAGAGTGCTCGGGCATTGGAATGGGCTGCCCAGAGAGGGGGTGGATTCCCCATCCCTGGAGGTTTCTAAACTGAGCTTGGCCGTGGCACTGAGTGCCATGATCTGGTAAAGGGACTGGAGTTGGACCAAGGGTTGGACTTGATGATCTCAGAGGTCTTTTCCAACCCAATCCATTCTGTGATTCTGTGATTAAGGCTCTGTATATGTACATATATACAGCTGAGGAGTGTGCCAGGCTCACCCATCCATGCTGTGCTCACACATGGGCTGTTCATGTCCTTACCCACACCAGCACCCTGGGGCAGCAATGGACACACCTCACAGTGGGACACATGTAGAGGAGGGTGCAAAGGCAGCCCTGCCCCTGGAACAGGCCTGTTCATGGTGGGGAGGTTTCTCCAGCAAGTTGGGCAATGCCTGTTGTTATACTTGGTCACCCTTCATAGACAGTTCATCAGCAATGGACAGGCAGGAACATGACTGGCTTTTTGTGCTGTTACCATTGCCAGGAGTTGTCCAGGTCATTGCAAGCCTCTTAGCTCTACTCTTAGGGATCTATCACCAAAATGAAGCTCTGCACTTAGCTGCTGTCATGAACCTGTTGAAGTGAGGCCACAAAGATGGTCCAAGGGTTGGAGCCCCTCTGCTCTGGAGCCAGGTTGGGAGAGTTGGGCATGTTCACCTGGAGAAGAGAAGGCTCCAGAGAGAATTTAGAGCTCCTTCCACTGCCTAAAAGTTCTCCAAGAGAGCTAGAGGGGGACTTTGGGCAAGGGATGGAGGAACAGGACAAGGGGGAATGGCTTCTCACTGCCAGAGGGCAGTGTTAGATGGGACATTGGGGAGAAATCCTTTTCCATGAGAGTGGGCAGGCCCTGGCACAGGTTGCCCAGAGAAGCTGTGGCTGCCCCATCCCTAGAAGTGTCCAAGGCCAGGTTGGATGGGGCTTGGAGCAACCTGGGCTGGTGGAAGGTGTCCCTGCCCATGGCAGGGGGTGGAACAAGATGAGCCTTAAGGTCTCTTCCAACCCAAACTGTTCTATGACTCTATAATATGTCCACCTTGTTTCTTTTCTGGACTCAGAAGTCCTACTCTTTCCTTTTTCTCTATGCCACCCCTTTGGTCAATAACTGTGGCTTCACACCTTAATTAATACAGATCCAGGCTGTGAATTTGGAAGTGGACTAGTGATTCAGTCTTATGTGACTGATAAAATGCTCTGTGCCAGGAGCCAGCTCTGACCCCATCAGGGGACAAGGGTTATTTGACCATATGCTGGTCAAGGGATGGAAGTGAGCAACAAAATCTTAGCATTTTAACAATGATGCAGAGTTTACTCAAGTAGAAGCATTTTCCTTCACAATCCTCAGTCCTGGCAGGGTCCTGAGTCTGCCATCCTTGCTGTTTGCTCCAACAGTCTGAGAAAGAGCAAAGAAAGCTTAAGTTTTTTAAGCAAAACATTGCAAAACTTTCAGCTTCATTGCAAAAAGTTGCAAAACCCCACTGCCCTGTCCTAGAATGAATGCACCCTGCTCAGACTGAGAGAAGCCTGAGAATTGCATTTTGTCTTTTCCAAATTCAGTCTGAAGAGTGAGATTTTTTTCAAAGCAATCCAGTAGCCCGGGGAGGATTTGTTCATGCAGATAGCCCATAATCTCTGCTACGGGGTAAGAGAGCTGCAATGCAGCTCATAGGAGGTTAAATCACAAAAAATATGGCAGACATGGTAAGTATTTGGCATGTTACGTGCAACAAAAGATGAACAACAGCAACTGGGCCATTATCTTTATTTGCTAAAAATAGAGTCTCGCAAAGTTTAAAGAAAAGCATTTTATGTGTGTAAACCTCTCCCCTGGCTGTTAAAGAGCCTTCAAAGATGGGCTTTGTGGCTCTCGGCTGTCGCATCCCCTTTCAAAGGCTGCCCAGCGCTCAGACAATTGAAACTCAATACAACATCAGCCACAACGGGGGGAGGGAATAAATAGTTCTGACATGCCCCTGCTCTCCTCACTCATCAGAGACTGGCACATGAGAGGGAGCTGCCCAGCAGGTACGGCCCACAGGCAGCCTCACCCCGCACCCGGGATGGCCATGGCACAGTCCAGGTGTCCCAGCCCTGCAGGCACTGAGGGCACTGCAGAGCCACCAGAAAGGCAGCAGCTCCTTTGCCCACACCACTGCTGAGCTTTGCACCGTCATTTGATACCCTGCAGCTGAGGGGTGGCTGCAGAGCTGGGTGCGGGCTGCCCCTCCTCACCTCCAAACAGTGCTCATCACCCGTGATGGGCACACTCCCTGCCCTGGCACCCTATAATGGGGTAAAAAAGCCCCAAACTCACAGTTCTCCTTTGCTTTTCCTGCTGCAAAGAAACCATCTTAGCCCAGTCTGAGGTTTTGGTCAACTCTATGTTGTTGGTACAGAAAAATCAAAGGTGAGCAATTCAGATCTATATAGACTCTGTGAGGCTGAAAGCAGCTAAGGATAATCAAGGCCACACCTACTGGGGACCGGTAAAGGAGAAATCACTCGCTAGGAGTTCTCAGCAACTCCCCAGAAGCTTCTCATGAGAACTCCTCAGGTTTCCCACAGGACTCCGGAGGTGTTCCTGCAAACAGGCAGGATGATTTCACCGAAACACTGGACTTGTGAGATATGGACTATAACCAATTAGCATTTGCAATTAGACGGTGTGAGGTTCAGTTTAGCCAAGAGAACGTAGCTTTAACCCTTTATAAACCGTGTGCAGTGTGTAATAAATGGCATTCTTTTGACCACATTGGTCTGGTGTGTGGTGTCCTTATTCCTAAACGTTATCTATTGTTTACTTTACTGTGGTACCTCCGGGTGTTTGGGCATTAATGTAGAACTAGAGTTTGCAACAGAGCAGGACCAAAGCCGTTCACTTGACAGCAAGAGGAGGGGATGATGTGATGGGCAGCACCAGCCACATAAAGAGAGAACAACAGGGCTGTGTGCCTGGAAGAGAGTTCAGAGGGCTCCTCGGGAAGCCAAACCTCTTGCTGGCCCATAATCAACTAAAAAACCCCAAACCAACAAACCAAGACAGAACTCTGGATCCCTGGCTTTCTTGTAGTATAAACACCAGCTTCTGCCGGGGCTGAAAGAACTCTATTGTCTCTAAAGCTGTATTTTGATGTGAAATGCTCTGGTAAGGCCAGCAACCCTCCCCCCTCCCACGTGTGCCTATTGTTTGAAGTGCAGAACAATTGAAGGGTGCTCTCATGGGCTAAAGATAGAACGGCAGCTGGTGCTGTCCTTTTCCCTGTAACTGAGAATAAAACAATGCCCGAGTATTGTCTGCATTGCTGGAGCGATGACATTGGACTCTCTGCCAAGAGAGCATCTAAAAGATCAATGAAACCCGGGTTTATTTATAAACGGGTAGTGTCATTTCTTCCCCAAAGTAATTTCACTTCCTTAGCTTTTCCACCAGACCTTTCCACGCCGTGAAGTGACCGTGGAGTGAGATATAAATACCACCGAGCCCGACTGGGAGAGGGGCAGCAGGACCAGCTGGTGGAAAACAAAGCACTGAACCTGCACTAGGCTGCACCTCTGTGTCCCTGAGCCGTGCCCAAACCTCTGCAGCACCGTGGTGGGGACCAGCCACAGGTGCTGATCCTGCTCTGCTGGCAGGGAGCAGGTCTCTGCAGGCACAGCCCCTGCACTGGCCGTGCAGGGACCCAGCAACTGCTCCTCCAGGGCCAGAGTCCCCCAGCACCAGGACCTGCTTCCTGTGGGAGCTTTGAGAATCACAGAAAATCTTGAGTTGGAAGGGACACACAGGGATCACTAAAGTACAACTGCTGGCCCTGCATAGGACAGCTCAACAATCCTACCCTGTCCCCGAGAGTGTTGTCCAAGCAATCCTTGAGCTCTGGCAGCCTTGGGGCTGTGATGACTTCCCTGTGCCCAAACACCCTCGGGGGAAGAACCTTTTTCTGACATCCAAACTAAACCTCCCCTGACACAGCTCCAGCCATTCCTTTGGGTCCTGTCACTGGTCACCAGAGAGCAGAGATCGGTGCTGCCCCTCTACTTCTCAAGAGAAAGTTATAGTCTTTTATAGGTTTATTTTACCTACCAGCCAACAAGTTGGTGGGAGCATGGACTGTGTGTGTGTGACCAGCTCAGCTGCTGTGCTGGAATGCTCAGGAAACTCTTGAGCCCAAATACAATGGGACAGGGGACAGCTGCTCTCTGCAAGAGTCATCCCACCAGGGCATATCCAGCCTAGAGACTGGATACCTGGAGTCAGACATTTGCTGCACTTTTGAGATAGAAAAGCCCATCTTGTCTGATGTGCCATAGTGAGGTGAAATCTCCAGTTGTGATGTGAGGACATGCAGGAATATTGCTCCTTCCTGGTGACAGCCAGTCTTGAGAAAGGTCCAAGCCTACCAGATCCCATGAAGAACTCTAGTGCCACTCCACCTTGAACAATTGTTCCCTGCCATGAGATGTACTGAGCTCAATCTCTTGATGACCCAGAGCAGTGTAGAGGACAAGCCCAGCAGTATCTGAGCCCGTGGTGAGCAGAATGCTGGGTCAATGGACCAGGAAAGTAGAACCATGGCCTTCATCAGGCCAAGGAAACAGCCAAAGCCAAGCAGGTCCCAGCCTAGTCCAGCCACTTCCATTGGCTTATGTCCTCAATACC
Organism: Pithys albifrons albifrons; assembly: GCF_047495875.1. NCBI lineage: Eukaryota > Metazoa > Chordata > Aves > Passeriformes > Thamnophilidae > Pithys > Pithys albifrons. The sequence goes on from NC_092475.1 coordinate 12,502,482, forward strand.
ACCTTAGTCTAGTTTTCCTTGGTGCAAAGGAGAAGGTGCATGAGGGATGGAGAGAGCAGGGGGCTGTGATGGGATCATCCCAGGGACTGATGCTCTACAGGCAGCTGATTTTGTGGGCTTGGTGTACATGTGCAGGACAACACCCATCCAACCTCCTGCTCCAAAATCTCAGAGCAGATGAAAACTGATGTGAAACCAGAGCAGCTGGGACAAAGCAGGGCAGATCCTGCCCACAGAGCATCAGAACCACAGCCCAGCTCTGGTTCTGATCAGGCTCTGCACCTCCTTTGCAGCCCCCAAGGCACCTTCTGGTCATGATTTCCAATAGCCACAATGTTGCAGGGTCTGTCCTGGCAGGCCAGGTGCAATTAAGGTGCTATTAAATATTCAGATGAACAGGGCAAGATTCTGTTTTGAAGTGCATTTCCAAAACCTCAAGCATCTTCATCAAAGGCTTACACATTTCTGTGATTTTTGCAGTGTTCAGTGCAACCTTCATTCCTTAACAGATGCTTTATGATTGCAATCCCCAGAACAAAACCCCTCCAATCTCAAAGCTGGTAAATTCAAAGTGAACAATCAAAAACTCTCCAATTTTCCCAGTCTCCAGGTGACCTCACTGTCTCCAACCTGCATGTGGCCTTGCTTGCTAACTCTGGACACTAATTTCTCATGCCATGTCTCTTCTAGGTACTTTCTCATTCCTGATACTCATTTCAGAGGCTTCCTATGTGGAGGGTCAGCCACCAATGTCCCCATGCTGCCCCAGCCTTGTGCATGGCAAGCTGTGAACCACTGCACCAAGGCAGCAGCAGCTTTGAGTTCATGAGCACCTCACCCCCAGCCAAAGGACAGCCAGCTCAGGATGGGACATCCAGGCAGTGCTCATGCTGGGAAGTGTCCAGGGAGCTGTGATATGGGGGCCTCCAGTGCTAACCCCATCCTGAATCCCACAGAAGTACCTTCCCTTTGGGGTCCCTGCAGTGGAACCTCCAGCTCACATGGGAGGGGCATGGAAAGCTGTGCTGGAGTGGTGGCTGCTGTCCCTGTCACCCTGCTGGGACAGGGCTGGGCGGGTTTGGGGGCTTGCTTTGGAGAGGGCCTTGCATGGCTAGGCTGAGCCAGAGGGACATGGCCGGGCTGGCAGTGCTGGCCTGTCATCTCCTGTCCTGCTGCAAGCAGACATTCCCACTCGATGGAAATATGCCCAAAATAGCCCCTCTGCAGATTGTCTTTATCTAATCAGCCGCCTTCTCACCCCTGTCCAGTGCATTTCAGGAGCTGATAGCACTGATATGTTAAGTGTGGAAACCTCTAGCAAACTGCCCGACAAGTAGTGTAATTCTCCTTCCTGCCACTTATCAGAGCCTGCTAATGGGAAACATTCCTCCTGGGGGTCAGGGAGCAGTGGAGGGATTTCTCTGGAGAGGGTGGCTGAGCCCCTGGCACCCTTCTGGCTCTCCAGGGCTGGGTAGTAGCTGATCTGACCACAAAACACTTGTTGAAGGGGCAGCTCTGCTGTCTGGTGCTGGTGGTGTCCTGTCCCATGGGGAGAGGCTTGTCCAGCTCTCAGGAGCTTGGCTGAGGAGCTCCATCCTTTTCCATCATGTCATGGGACACCAACACAAAGCAGAGAGCTATGGGGGGAAAAAAAGGGGAGTCTCAATGCTCAGGTGAGCTGGTCCCACTGCCATGGATGATTGTGCAGGGCTGGTGGGACATTCAGGGAGAGTGCTTGGGCAACATCCACCTAAAGCAAACTCCTCTCTGCTCAGGCCAAAGCCATGGGCTCCTTGCTGTGCCCATGGGGTTTTGTGGGAGGCCCACAGGAGCCCTCTGTGACCATTGCCCCACTGGGAATGCCCTGTCCCACTTGCCTGGGCAGGGCACAGGCCTTGCCAGTAATACAAGGATGAGCTTCCCACCACCCTGAAAACCACATCACAAACACCCCAAACCCATCGGAAGTGTCCTTCAGCAGCTGCTGGAGCAACCACTCCACATTTCCCCTTCTACAGATCTGCTCAGCCTTTGATGGACCCTGCTGGAACCTCTTCAAAGAGGGAGAGAAACTAGGGCGAACAGAAGGAACTGCAGAAGGAATCTCCGAAAATAAAATCTCTTTAAAGATAAGGCAGAGGAGGGGGTGAGCAGAGCGCAGGGCGAGTACATGCCCTGAGAGGAATGTGTGAGGCTGGACCAGCTGGTGGGTCTGGGCCAAAAGCTCATCCCACTGCTGGGGCTCTTGTGGCAAAGGTACTTGGCACCAGACCCACCAAAGGCCTCAGGTCCTTCCAGGGAGTGGGTGGAAACCTGACTCCAAGCCCAGGACAGAGGCAGAAGACCACCAGGGTAACCTCAGAGGGATCTGTGGTCCACCAGAGCCCCATGGCTCTTTAGAACTTTGGAACTCTGCCACCTTGTCCAGATTGAGCACCTCTCATGCCATGGTCAAGAGGGACCTCAGGAATGGTGTCCCCATAGTCTCCCCAGGGCAGTTGCACCAGACACATCGGTGGAGTCCAGCTCTGCACCAGCTGCTGCCAAATCCTGGTGAGGATCTGCACTTCTGAACACCAGCCTGGTGAGGAGAGCCTACATAGAAGGTGGGGACCGGCATCCTGTTTCATCCTAATGTGCTCAAAGTCCTTGTTCATGCTACAGAGTCTGCTCCATGGGAGCATTTGGATTCGTGGGGAAGTCTGGCACTATGCAAAGCCTGACATTGCACTGCACAGCCAGTGAAGGCAACATCAACCTGTCCCTGAGCCCAGTATCCTCCCTGCTGGGGCTCAAGCCACAGGGGACTGGTCTGGAGTCCTCCTGCATCCCATGAATCTCCCAGACTTCACCCCAAAGCAGGGTGGGAGGGCAGAGAACCCATGTGTCAGGGGGATGTGGAGGAGACAGCACTGGGAACCCTTGGGGAGTGTAGCTCTGTGTGTGCTGGATGGAAACACTGACTGTGTCTGAGGCTTCAGCAGAAAACCCCTCCAGTGCCTGGCTGGGATTCAGGGCAGGTGCTGGGGCTGCAAAAATCTCTCTGCAACCTGGGCTGTGTGCCCAGGCTGAAGCCACATGCCCAAAGCAGCCTCCAGTGCTGCTATTCTGGCCGTGACAGAGGCCACACCACATCCAGCCTGGGCACAGCACTGTGCAGCTAATCATTAACCACTCCCTGCCTCAGTTTCCCCTCTCTCAGGAGAAGACAACTTCAAGTTATTTAGGGGCATGAGGGGTGCTGAATGGAGAGCAGCAAACGCTGCAGCCACAGGCCCTGGTTCTCTGGGGTAGAAAACTCAGCACACTTTGGGTGCCAGCAGCTACGTGGCTTTTCCATAGGCCTGGCACAGAAGTCCCTGTGGCACGGTGGTGGATTTGTCTGGCCCCCACTGTGTCCTGTTCTCGTCTTGGGCAGTCCACGGTGGTCCTGCCAGGATGGAGATGTGCTCCAGGCTGGAATCACCTTGTTGTCTGCAGAGCCTTTGGGTGTCGCCTGGGAAAATGGTGTGCAGGAAACACAGAAAACTGTCTGGTGAGAGATGATGAACCAGGTCTAGTCACAAACAAAGCTCCCACAGCAAGGTGAGAAGTTCTGAGAGCAGAACTTGGGGGTCCAAGCCCTGAGGTCCATCTCGTTTTCCTCAAATGGCCAGGAGAGGCTTAAGCAGGGCTCAGTGGGAGTTTGGGATGCTGCAACTGAGAAAGACAGTGGCCACACACATCCCACCAAGCAGCAGCTCTCCTGGCAGGGTGCAGGGAAGGAGCAGGAGGACCAGCAGAGCTCTCACTCAGCTTCCCACCAGAGCCAGCAGTGCAGGCAGGCTGGGAGAGCTGCACAGCCTTCCCAGGCTGGAGTGTCTCACTCTGCCTTTGTACTCGCCTGACAATACAGGAATAAAAATAACCAGGCTGCATCTGCAGAGAGATAAAAGTGAAGTTTGCCTTTTGTGTCTGTCCGGGCAGTGGGACAGCAGCACCAATGGAGCTGTGTGGACATGACACATGGGAATTTCTGACATATCTTTTCCCACTCTGACCTTGACAGACACAATAAAAAGGGATTTGCAGCACACACACAGCCACTCAGTCCTAGCACTAAGGTTAGTAATACAGAGCATGTCTGTGTGCACGTGTGTCCCCCCTACTAACCCACTTCACCTCTGCAGGGTGGGTGACAGGGGAGGGTGGGACAGACCTGGAGCAAGAGAATTTTTGTTAAAGACTGTGTGTTTTGCCAAGTTGTGGCTACATTCGTGATGGCTGTGGCGTTCCAGAGCTCTGCTGTGCGATACCACATTAGATGGATATTAGAAAGCATGATCATAAAAGTGCTTCTCCAAGCAGCTGCCACACTGGCCTTCTAGAAGGGTCTTCCAAGGGATAATACAACCAGTCTTGTTTTTATTCTCCTGCAATATAACTCTGCAGAACAGACCCAGGTATTTGCAGAGGGTTTGTGCAGGACCTCAGGGCTCCAACAGGTCTATAAGCTGGGATAGGGTTTAGCTGAGTTTATCAAGAAAATGGGTGTTGTTGACCATCTCACCTAAAGGGTGAATGTGGATTTTGACACCAAGGCCCACCCAGCTGGGACTCCCAGTGCAGGGTTGACTGCAGCAGAAGGGGAAGTGTTCTGTAATTATCTCGTTGTTATAATTTTTATTAGCTAGTATTCTTGTCACTGTCTTCTCTCACTCTCTAAAATTAAAAGCATGTTTGGTGACTGTTGCTCTTGGTCCTCAACCCATCAGCGGTTGCTCTCCCCATGCACTGACTCCTTGTTCCTTCCTTCCTTTCGGTGTTCAGGTGTCTTTCACTCTTCCTTCACTGCTGCTACGTCTTTCTCCAGCCGGACAAGATGTCTATGCTGGACATGTCTGAGTTTGGGGAGGCTGCTCCGTACCTCCGGAAAAGCTACACGGAGCAGCTGAAGCTTCAGACAATCCCGTTCGATGGTAAGAGCCTGAGGCAGCTCAGCACAGCCCCCTGTGAGTGCCCTGAGCCAGTCCCTTGGAGCTCTCCTGGGAATCTGTCCCTGTCCCTTTCCCAGTGCTGCTCCTCAGACTCCCTCAGGGACTTCAGACTTACCCCCAGCACCCTGAGAGGGGAATTCCCTCAAAAGTGGGCAAAGCAGGTTTTGACTTTCCCCTTGTTTGCTGAGGTGTGGGTGGAGGTGGCTCTTCATCTCCCCCAACACTGAGGGGCAGGAGAGCTGAGGGGAGTGGGCTGAGGGACTGGTGTCAAAGCCTTCTCCAGCTGCATTTCATTTCAGAGGTGTCCTCTCTGTCCCAGCCACCCTGCTTTTCCTTGGCTTGCTGTGCTTGGGCTCCAGGGCCCAACTGGCTCCTCTCAGCTGGGTGAACAAGGAGTGTGTTTCTTGCTCACATTGTCCTTTTAATGATGGTCTGAGTTCAGGCACACATGAACGGCAGATTTCTGTCAGGCTAAAAGGTGATCCCAGCACAGTAAACAGCTTCCAAACACAAAGAAGATGAAGAAATCCCAACTCCTATGACCAAGAACGAAGGGAGGAATAACCACTGTCCTTCCATATTATCAGACTGCATTTATGTGGCTTTCAGTCGACAATTTCAATTGGTTTCCTACATTTCAACCTGTATGTCTTCCCTTCCCTTCCATTTCCCTTCCCTTTCCCTTCCCCTTCCCTTCCTTTCCCTTCCCTCCTCCAGGAAAGAAGCGAGCGTGGATCCCAGATGAGAAAGAAGCCTACATCGAGGTGGAAATCAAAGAAAGCTCCGGTGGCAAAGTCACTGTGGAAACCAAAGACAAAGAAGTAAGCAAAATACCTTTCCTTTTCCAAGGGAGAGCAAGTGTTTGTGGAGGGGGGATACGTGTGACAAGATCACGCCTGAAACGAGGAGCTCCTGCTGATAACCCCGTCCCACTGCTGATGGGTCATGCCCCGGGGGGACACACATCGCGCTGTCAGGACACGTAGGCCAGTTACTTGCCAAGAGTGGCTGTGGTTCAGCATCCCCCTATGGGGTGTTGGCCGTCAGACACGGGTTATCGTGACAGAGCGAGGGGACAGCCGGGCTGGTCCTGCCCAGCCCTTGCAGAGGCAGCAGCGGCCCCAGCGCAGCCCTGGGTGATGCTGAGCCGCTGCCCGGCTGAGCCCGCAGGTGTGAGAGTACAAGAAGGTACAAGAGAGAGTACAAGAGGTAAGAGGCCGATTGGCCAATTCCTGCTCCTTTGAGCCTGGATTTGCAGCGGGAGAGCAGGCGCTGGGCACAGGGGCAGCACAGGTTGTGTGGTCTGAGGCTTCAGCTTTCCAGCTGTGGGAGGGAGGCAAAGCCAGCAAGAACCAGCTGGTATTTGTCAAGATAATATCCAGCACGATTAGCCGCAAATGAGCTTAATTAATATTCCTTTCTTGGCTGTGGGAGTCTCATGATTCTGCAACTTCATTGCAGAGCAGAGACACACTGGTGTGAAATTGGGGAAAAGAACAAGCACTTGACCAGGCAGCAAATAGCAGATCTTATTATTTTTATCTCTCTGTTAGTCAGAATTGCACTGAGAAGTGCTCATGTTTGCCAAATTTAAAAGAAATATGTATAATCATCTTTGAAAAGTGTTAAGGCTCTGAAAATAATTTCGAAACTGAGAAAACGAATAAGGAGTTTTGTCCTCTCCAAAATAAGATTTATTGGGGAGGGGTATAAATTTTAAGTTTACTCTGCTGTTTAGAACGTCTTCACCTTCAGAGAGCAAACAAATTTTCAAATCCTTTTTGCTGTTCCCCCTTGAAACTGTTTTTTTTAAACAATTTGTCAGGGATTTACAAAATCAGAAACTATATCAGCTCTCCCTGGGTCAGCATTTTCAGCAGAAACAGTTTCAAGAGACATAAACCCACCCTTATCCTTCTGTGTACCCTCCCGCTTTTAACACCTAATACTTTTTAACACCACGCACTTCACTCATAAAAAAACTCTCTCTGAAAGGTTTCATTTCATCTTTATTAACAAGACCAATTGCTAAATCCAGCTTGTCCCATCCAGGCCAGATCCGTAACGCGATAGTTTCCCTGTGCTTGGCTTCGTGGGATTAAATAAATCCAGTTTGAAGTGAAGGGGTACAGGCTTCAGCTGTTTGCCCAAATACCCAGGGACTGTGCTGCCCCAGGCTGTAAGAAGAGCACAGGATGGGGGTGTCAAGCACATTGTGGGGGGAAAAATATTGTTGCCCCCTGGCTTGGACCCCCTTCTCTGTCAGGCTCAGCCACAGCCCATCTTCCTGAGGAGCAAGGGAGGAGGGCTGGATTGTCCCAGCTGGGCTCTCTGTCTGGGTGCTGGTGGGGCTCCCCTAGCCCTGTCGCCCCAAAACAGAGGGCAGCAGGCATGGGGTCAGAGTTGTCCCCAGCATGGGACGGTCAGTATGTCCATCCACCTGGCAGGTGTTGGGGTGGAGGGTGTTTGATGGGGTTGGGGTCCATCTGATGTGCCCCCACTCCTCTGGCAGACGCGGGTGGTGAAGGAGGATGACGTGCAGCCCATGAACCCCCCCAAGTTCGACATGATTGAGGACATGGCCATGCTGACACACCTCAACGAGGCCTCTGTGCTCTACAACCTGAAGCGCCGCTACTCCCACTGGATGATCTATGTAAGCCCACAGCACCTGGGGGGGCACTCTGTGCAGTGCTGGGGTGAAGGGGCATTGGGACACCCCTCATCCACCCATCTTCCCCCTGCAGACCTACTCGGGACTCTTCTGTGTCACCATCAACCCCTACAAGTGGCTGCCAGTCTACACAGCGCCCGTGGTGGCTGCCTACAAGGGCAAGCGGCGCTCGGAGGCTCCCCCGCACATCTACTCCATTGCTGACAACGCCTACAACGACATGCTGCGCAGTAAGCCCTGCCCTGGGGACGCCCATCCCGGGCTGCCTGTGCCCCCCGGGGCACGGCTGGGGTGGGCAGCACTGCTCTAATGCCGCCTCCTTGTCTTCCAGACCGCGAGAACCAGTCTATGCTCATCACGTAAGTGCCCCTCGACCTTCCCAGTGCAAGCAGTCGGCACTCCGTGTGCTTTGCTCCCAGGGCAGCCCTGGATGGGCACCCTGTGCCCAGTACGCCCCCCCCCGGCCGTGTCCCCCCCACCCTGGCAGCTGTCACCCTTCCCGCCCAGGCTGTGCTGTGCCAGCTGACAAAGCCCCGTGGGCTGGGCAGGAAGGCTCCCCCACACCCCAACAGCTGCCAGAGCTGCCATGGGGCACCCAGGCTGCCAACATCCCCCATGAGCCAGGGGCAGGGAGACAGGGAGGCATTGGGAGCCAGGGGCAGGGAGACAGGGAGGCACTGGGAGCCAGGGGCAGGGAGACAGGGAGGCATTGGAAGCCAGGGGGAAGGAGATACTGAGGCATTGGGGGCCAGGGGGAAGGAGACATGTAGGTATTGGGGGCCAGGGAGAAGGAGACATGGAGATATCGGGAGCCAGGGAGAAGGAGACATGGAGGCATTGGGAGCCAGGGGGAAGGAGACAGGGAGGCATTGGGAGCCAAGGGCAGGGACACATGGAGGCATTGGGAGTCAGTGGCAGGGAGACATGGAGGCATTGGGAGCCAGGGGGAAGGAGACAGGGAGGCATTGGGAGCCAAGGACAGGGACACATGGAGGCATTGGGAGTCAGTGGCAGGGGAGACATGGAGGCATTTGGAAGCCGAGGGAAGGAGAGAGGGAGGGATTAGGAGCCAGGGGGAAGGAGACATGGAGGCATTGGGAGCCAGGGACAGGGAGCCAGGGAGGGACAGGGAGCCAGGGGGAAGGAGACATGAAGGCACTGGGAGCCAGGGACAGGGAGCCAGGGAGGGACAGGGAGCCAGGGGGAAGGAGACATGGAGGCATTGGGAGCCAGGGGCAAAGAGACCAAGGCCGCAGGGAGATGGCGGCCAGAGGGGTAGCAGGGGGGTTGGAGGGTGATGTGGGAGGGTGTGGGCCAGGTTGATTTCAAGTGACATATAGATAAGGGCTATATAAAGGACTCTAAAGGACCCTTGGCCACTGCCAGGAGCCACGGACATTTTTAGCCTCAGCCATGGCCTAATTAGGAAAGGCAGGGGCTGCAGAGAGATGCTTGGCGTGTGTCCGGTGGCGGCTCCACTCCCCTCTCCCCCCGGCTCTTTGTGATCTGGGATTACAATGGGAGAGCAGCTAACTATAGGGATGAGCTCAGCAGGGCCTGCTGGCCACCCACAGCCCATGCCGGGTACGCCAGCCTGTGCCACCCAGCATGGTGCCCCTGCTTTCTCCAAGACACCCCAGCAAAGCAGGGCGTGCTGAAACCACCCCAGTGGGATCAGGCGAGGCTGGTTCCTGCTGATCCCAGACAGCTGAAGCCCCGGGGCCAAGGCTGTCCAGCCTTGGTGGGCGCCGCCACCTCCTGCCATGTCTGCGGTGGGCAGCTGAGCCCCCGCGGCACCTCTGAGCAGTCGGGCACAGCCCGGGGGACACGGCGAGGATGGAGATGGGGTTGTCTCCAAAGGCAATCCCCAAAGACAAAGTGTCCCCAGACTGGGGGGATCAATGGCTCCAGCCTCCCTGCCCCTTGGGGGGTCCTTGGCTTCTCACTCGTGGCAGGTGTGTGGGGTCAGCTTGGCAGGGGCTCCGTGGGAGTTGTGCCTGTTCTGGGCTCCGTGGGAGTTGTGCCTGTGCTTTGCCTCATGCCCTTGATCTGTATTTCTGTTACTCTAAGCGGAGAATCTGGTGCTGGTAAGACTGTAAACACCAAGCGGGTCATTCAGTACTTTGCCATTGTCGCAGCCTTGGGCGACACACCGGGCAAGAAATTAGTAAGACCCTCTTTTGAAACAAGTTCTTGCTGTTTTCTTCCTTTCTTTTTTTTTTTTCTTTTTTCTTTTTTTTCCTCCCCTCCCTCTTTCTTCTTTTTACTGTTTCTTCCCCCAACTTTCTGCAGTTGGAAGTGTGTTTTGGACTGACCCACCCAGGGCTTGGCTTTTCCCTGACTTTTGAACAAGCAAGGCTTGAAATTATTCTGCCCAAGGGGAAATGGATTTTTTTTTAAGTGGCTGCTCAGTCTGTGCAGTCTGGAAGAGGTGCTTTAGGTGTTCTCTTTCTTTTCTCTTCCCTTTTCAACACCCCACCAATCTTAAAGAGCATTAAAAGGATGGAGTAAACCTTCCATTTCCCACCTTGCCTCTTTTAAGCCTTGCTTTTCAGCCTTTTCTCCTTTTTTTCCTCCTCTTGTTCATTTTGTCCCTTTTCTACCTTGTGCTTTTCTTGCTCTTGTTTTGATTCTTGCATTTCTTTGGTGCTGGTTTTTTTTTGAGCTGCCCTTGCAATTGCTTATTTCTTCTGGATACACTGAGGCTCCAGCCTGCTTTTCCCTCATGGAAGCAAACTGGTTGCTTTAGGTATCAAACAAGCAATATTTCAGCATTATTTTATTTCCTCTCCTTTGGGTTTGGATTTAACTGTTCTTGCTTTTTGATGCATTTCTTTATATTCTTGAGCTAATCTATTTAACAACTTTTTGGCATTTCTTACAGAGTTTAATCCTCCCTTTTTTTGTTGTTTTTTCTTGGACTTTTTTTGGCACTAAATGGTCATGCCCTGCTTTTCTGACCATGCTTCTTGTGGCTCTTGCCTGGCTTTCCTGGATTTCTAAAGACAATTTTCTTTCCTTTCTCTAGGCAGCTCTTGCCACTAAAACTGGGGTAAGTGTTGTGGACTCTTTAATGCTGAGGACAGAGTTCTGCTGCACCACAGATCTAGGATGGGGTGATGTGTGGGGCCTCTGCCATAGGTGTGGGTCCAAGGGCTGCCCCAGCACCTGGGCAGTGTTTAGTCCTCCCCTTGGCTTTGTATCTCCCACCTTCCCACAGCTGGAAGCTTTGATGTTTCATCTCTTAGTGACTCTCTGTCTTCCTGACTCCAGCCTCTCCTGCAAGGGATCATTACTCTTCAAACACTCATTTCTAACCAGCACAGCTCCTCTAAAGAGGAGGTGAAGCCTCCACTCTCTGAAGGCTTTAGTGTGTTCCTCAGCCTCCAAGTCCAGCTGAGGCTGGTGGTGAAGAGGGGCAGGGGAAGACCCTCTTTGCTCTGGCTGCAGACCAGCACTCTGGTGATGCCAGGACATGCCACTCTCTGCAAAGCCCTGAACTGCCCCAGCCCACCACACTGCAGCTGATGTCCTTCTCTGGGGTACATTTTTGAGGCGCTTGCTTAGCCCCAAAGAAACCAAGCAAATGTTCAGTCTGTGGCGCTTCCAGCACCCCAAGGGCTCGGCCCTTTCAGCAGCTCAGTCAAACATCCTCGGCCCTCATTTTCCCTGAGCCTTTAGTTGATGCACAGCCTTTCTGGGGGATTTTCATTATCACACGAGTCTCAGACCACTTGGGCAAACTGAGAGTGAGACAACTGTGGGGCTGAATCTGTGGGTGCCAGGGCTGCCCCCACTGCATCTCACAGCCCAAGCAATTTTAGATCAGGTTGAATTTAGAGATAACAGATCCAAGGATATCCAGGTGACCAGATACAGTTTGTTGGTAACAGTGTTTCAGAGCTGCTCCCTCTCTCTTTGCCCTTCATGTGCCTGGAGCTGCAGAGGTGGAGAGCAGTTGTGGGTCCAACTCTGGAAAGAGAGTGAGGCTCTGGGTGGGCAGAGCCCAGAGTATTCCCCACCTAAGGAAAGCCCTATGGATTGTAATGTGTCAGAGCATGGGCAAAAGCTCTCACAAACAATACTGCAGGTCCCAGTGCCACCAAACTCTATTGCTGTTGTCAAACCCCACCATCCTTCGTGTGGTTTGGCACCAGTTCCTTGCTTCTCTCCTCAAATTCTTGTCCTCCTTTACCTGCATCAGGCATAGGCTGCCTCTTTACCTGGGAACTGGGCATGTGAAACATGAATGGAAAAACAAGATTAAGGGAAAATTAAACCCAGAGTTTGCTCAGGAGAGCTCCAGTGTGTCCAGCAAGTCACACCAGCTGGACCTGTGGTGTGTTCCCATCACACCAGGACCTTGCTGTGCATGTTGTCAGTAGAAGGAGCTGTTGATCCAGGCTGCTTTAATAGATCTCTTCTTTTCCAACCTGCTGTGATGTGAATTGTCCAAGACTTTGGTTTGGTGGAAGGCAAATTGTCTGACAGTCAGAGAGCCTGAAATGTTTCTGACTGTTTTGATGACATCATGCATTTGCTCTTGGTTTTCATATTGTGGCTCCTAAGAAAGGGGCTAAGGGCTCTGTGTGCAGAGGGCACAGTAGCCCTGGGTCTACAGAGGGACCAATTCAGGCCAGGACAAGTCCACAGAGAGCACTGCTGCAAATCCCAGCTCTACTGATCCCTAAACTCAGCATGTGCAGGCTGGAGATTTACTCATTTTGGGGTAGGGAAAATGTTCTGCAGCCTACTCTGAGCTCCTTCAGCCTCCCTAGTGAGATGACCTGTTTCAGGTGAGCTTGAAAACAGCTGCAACAGCTCAATCAGTGGAGACCTATCTTAGATGAGATTCCCAGAACAGCCCCATTGCCTCCTGAGACAAGGAGATGCCTCAGGAGCAGCAGGCTCTCAAAAACAGCTAACAAGGCTAGCAAGGAGCCCCTCTCTCTGCTCCCTGTGTTGATGGTTATTCATCCCCTCTGGCTCAGTGGGGCCTCACACATCCTTTGGTTTTGTTTCCCAGGGCACCCTTGAGGATCAAATCATCGAGGCTAACCCAGCTATGGAAGCTTTTGGCAATGCCAAAACCATAAGAAATGACAACTCCTCGCGTTTTGTAAGTGCCTCAGCAGGACAGAGAGCTGGGAATGTTTCTGCAGGGTGGATGTATGGCTGGTGGCTTTGTGGCTTTGTACAGTGGGAGCCCAAGGCACGAAGCAGGGAGCTGGATCTGCTTCCTGGTGGGGTTGGACTGCCAGGGCCAAGTGGTTTTGGTTACACCAGTGCAGCAAACAGTGGCCAGCATGAGTGACCCTGGTGTAACAGGAGATGTCCCTTACAGGATCCAAGTTGAGAGGAACAGTAAGCACAGCCTGGAGTGCTGGGGCTGGCACAGACAAGTGTGTCCCTTGCAGGAAGCAGCATTGTTTTTCTAAGCCCAGCCTGGCTCTGCCCTGGGCTGCAGAGCTCCTGTGCCTTAGAGGGGAAGAAGGCACTGCGTGGGTAGACCCTCAGCACTCCACAGAGTGGGGACTGAAGGCAGGTTCAGTACCACCCCACCCCACCCCACCCCACAGAAGTGCTTAGTGTTAAGAACAGGCCTGAGGACAGGGATTTCTCTGCCCTCAGTGAAATTTCTGCCTGCTTGGTATTCAAAACCTTGGGCAATGCTGTCTGAGCCTCTGCATGTTACAAGCCAGAGAACTTCACTCCTCTGCTGCTCACAGAGCCCAGTAACTTGCTTGGCATCAGCAGAAGCCCATGAAGTGGGACATTAACTCAGTTTCTAGGGGCTGTTCAGAATTGTACCTGTGTAGCCAGGTCCAGAACTTACCTCCTGCACATGTTTTCAGGGCAAGTTCATCCGGATCCACTTCGGCCCCTCCGGGAAATTGGCCTCTGCAGACATCGACATCTGTGAGTAGACACGTGCCAGCTGCAGGGGGAGGGAAGTCATCCCACTGTTTGTGCTGATGCTGGGTCAGCTCTGGGAAAGAACAAGCCCTCCTCTAACCCCTCTGCTCCATTTCATTGTAGATCTTCTGGAAAAATCCAGAGTGATTTTCCAGCAGCCCAAAGAGAGAAGTTACCACATCTACTACCAGATCCTCTCTGGGAAGAAACCAGAGCTGCAAGGTAAGGCAGCCAAAGATGCAGCACAGCCCTTGGAGCATGATGGCCTGGAAATAGCCACAGGGAGCTCTGCTGTCAGCTCTGAGGTACACAGGAATGAGCAAATCCTGCTCACCATGCAGGTACTGCCCTCCAATGCTTTGTAGCTGTGCAGGATTATAGGATTGGTGGATAATTCAGGGTGGAAGGGATTTCAAGAGGTCATCTAGTCCAGTTTCCTTTATCCCCACAGGCTGAGAAGCCAGACTAAAGCCCATTCTGCCACTGTCTAGAAGCAGAGGTCACTCAGGGTCTACCTGCAGGGTGGGAGTGGGAGTGCACTTTGCAAAGCTGCCTTGCATAGAGTTCTCATCATGTGGTGGGTACAGCACTGACCTCAGCATGTGGAGGCTCGAGATTTAGTCCTTCTGGGGTTGGCAGAAGTGTTCTGCAGCCTACTCTGAGCTCCTCCAGCCTCCCTGGAGAGGTGACCTGTTTCAGCTGAGCTTGAAACCACCTGCACAGCTCACTCAAGGGCCCTGGTAGAGACCTATTCTAGTTGTGTCTTCCAAGCAGATCTGCCCTCCAGATGCCACATCCCACAAAGTGCTCAGGAAACCCTTCCCTATGCAGAAGGAAGGCTGGCACAGCCCCCTGGGGTGGTCAGGTTTTGGCTGTGGGCTCCTGAGCTTGGCACTGAGCAGCACCTTATTAGGCAGGTCTGGAGAGTGGTGCAGAGCAGTAATCTTATCTGGTGTCACAAGGGCATGGTGGCCACTTCTAAATCAGTCTGCAGCCAAGCCATATCCCAAGATAGCAAGCTGGAGGCGATCACAGAAGAGGTGGACCCATCTGTGGACCTGCTGGAAGAGGCCATTCCTCCACTGGCTGGTGCCCTCTAGTTGAGGCTGGTGGAGCCTTCCCTCTGCATCCATGTCCAGAGCTGTCCCCCTGCCCAGCTCTCTCTGTCAGACTGACCTCACTCTCTGCATGTCTTCTCCCCACAGATATGTTGCTGCTCTCCCTCAATCCCTACGACTACCACTTCTGCTCCCAGGGTGTGACAACTGTGGACAACCTGGATGATGGCGAGGAGCTCTTGGCGACAGATGTACGTGTATAGCCCGAGCCAGGGGGCTGGGAAGGGCACAGCCTCCTGCTGGGCAGCTTGGGCACCTGTCCTATCTTCTGTGTCCCCCTCTAAATTAGCTGTGAGTTCCCTCTGGTTTATTGCCCTTGCTCTATGTGAGCCTCCAAGAAAGCAGAGTGACTCTGAGCTCCACCAACTGCCTCATTCAGGCATCAGAGAGAAATTCCCTACATTAGGAAGGGCCTGTAGCACTTCCCATAGTGCCCATGAGAAAGAAGATCATAGAATCATATAATCATTACATCACTGGAAAAAACCTCCAAGGTCGTTGAGTTCAGCCTGTGACTGATCCCCATCTTGTCATCCAGCCCAGAGCACTGAGTGCCATGTCCAGTCATTTCATGGATACTTCCAGGGATGGGGACTCCACCACTGCCCTGGGCAGCCCCTTCCAATGCCTGACAACCCTGTCAGTGAAGAAATTCTACCTGATGTCCAACCTGAACCTCCCCTGGCACAACCTGAGGCTGTTTCCTCTGGTCCTGTCCCTTGTTCCCTGGGAGCACAGCCTGACTCACCCCTGGCCCAGGGAGTTGGAGAGAGTGAGATCTCCTAGGACCTCAGCTTAGAAAACTTCTTGTAGATGTTAGGCTAGTCCTTTTGTTTTCAAATAGGCCTTGTGGGAGCTGGGCTCACATTCCAAATCCCATGGACAGGTTTCCTTGGTTGGGTGCTCAGAGTCCCAGGACAGGGAGAATGCCTCAGGAGATGGTGGGAGAATGGACCAACCCTCACCTCAGAGGGATTTTGTTCTATCTATGCTGCTCTGTCTCTCCTCAGCACGCCATGGACATCTTGGGCTTCAGCAATGATGAGAAATATGGCTCCTATAAAATTGTGGGAGCCATCATGCACTTTGGCAACATGAAGTTCAAGCAGAAGCAGCGAGAAGAGCAGGCAGAGGCTGATGGCACTGAAAGTGAGTTGGGCTCTGTGCTCCAGACCTGCCCAGCCTGGGCTGGGCATGCAAATTCCCCAAGGGCAGGCTGGGATAATTCCCCGTGCCTGGCCTGTCAAGGTCAGTGACCATGATCCAAAACACCCACACTGTCCTGGGCCCTGCTGTACGGCCACAAAGGGGCCTGTCCTGGAGAAGGATATTTAGGGCAGTCTTCCTGTAGGCACAAAGGGGTAATCAGAGCTGTCTCAACAGCATCACAGGGTGTCACACCTCAGCTGTTCAATCTTCTCCTGCTTTTCATCTCTTGTATTTCTTTAGACAGCATTCCAGAGCAGGGCATCCCCAGGGAATGAGGATGCAAAGGACCTGCTCAGGTCACAGCCTCCTGAAGAGCAGTTAGAGTAGGATAAAGTCACTGTCTCACTTTTCCCAGTTTGTTGCTTAGGAAAACCCAATGCAAATCATAGATCTTAGAATAGTCAGGCTGCAGAGCAAACCTGGAGGAAAAGGGTGACTTTCCACCGTGTGAAAGGATGAAAAGGGAGAGCCCCAGCACTTACCTGAAAGGTTTAAGCAGGGATCCAGCAGAAATTACTACCTAGATTAGACCTTGTCATGCTCACATTCATGAAGACTTCACCTTGCCTGAGGAATGTCAACACAGGCTTTGGCTGCTACCTGGTAATTAATGAAGATTTTGTTCTGGCAGTGATTTCCCTACAGAGGTGATTTCCTATCTACAATATGCTATTAAGAGACTGTGAAAAACAAGGAAGAAAATCACCTCTTTTCTGGTCAGTTCAAATTCACTGCATGAGAATCCAGACTTCCACTGGAAAATGCACAGAGATTCCCAGATAAAACCTGATAAGATACTATAGCAGTTGTATCCAAACACTGAATTCTCAGGCAGAAGGTTCAGATTTTAAAAGCATCAAACAATATCCCAGATGGGAAATCACATGAGACACTGGAGGAGACTCTGGAGCAGATGGGAAAACCAGTATAGTTAACACTGATCATCATAAGGGCTGGTCATTTTTTTGCTTCCATCTTTTTATTTCCCAGAGCTTCCTGCTGGCTCCTCATGCCTTTGTACTGCTTTCCAGGTGCTGACAAGGCTGCCTATCTCATGGGGATCAGCTCAGCTGACCTCATCAAGGGGCTGCTCCATCCTCGTGTCAAAGTGGGCAATGAGTACGTGACCAAAGGTCAGAATGTGGAGCAGGTGAGTGGCACAGGACAAGGGCTCCCTGCTGGCACTGGGGAGTGACTCCTCTGCACAGGGGGACTGGTGCTTCAGTTCACTCCCTTGGGTTTAGGAGGGCACTCCAGAGAAGATGTATCCACAGTTAGTGGCTTTTAGCAGCTGGGAATGTTGGTGGCAGAGCTGGCAGATAGTTTTGCACATTAACCATGGCTGGAGATTCAGTGCACCATCTTTGAAATGTGGGTTGGATCACAGCCAGAGGAGCTCCAGGTTCTGTGGATCTTCAGAGAGTCACAGTCCTGTGGAGAGGTCAGCCCTGAAGAGTAGAAAACTCATCTAAACACGCATCTAAACTGATCTTGTGGGAGCTTCAAATGAACCAAAAGTGTATCTTGTCAGATTCCAGCCACATCCCTGTTCAGAACCCAAACCTGGCCTAACTAGTGCAAGCCAGTCCTTGACTACAACTCAAGAGGATCTTAGGAACTGGTGTTTTATCCAAAGTGAGCTGTAGGCTCTTGACAGGCACAGGGCTTCTGAAATAGCACTTTAGACTGAATTTGTACCCTAAGACTTGGAAGCAAGACCAGGACAGTGACACAAGAACACATTTGTGAGCAATGTGAAAACGAATTTTGGAGCACGTACTGTAACCACAAACTCCCTGGATCTCTCTCTCTCCATCCTTTGAGTGCCAAGAGGAGCTCTCTTCATGAGCCTCTGGCCCCTGCAGAAGCAGGGAGAAGCTCATGGGCTGCTCTGTGACTTGCCTTGCAGGTGCTCTATGCTGTGGGAGCCCTGGCTAAAGCCACCTACGATCGTATGTTCAAGTGGCTGGTGACAAGGATCAACAAGACCCTGGACACTAAGCTGGCCAGGCAGTTCTTCATTGGAGTGCTGGACATTGCAGGCTTCGAGATCTTCGATGTGAGTTCTGCAGGTCCCTGCAAAGGGTTTGGGGGAAAGGTGTAGGGACAGCTCAGTCCCCTGGAGTTTGACAGCTCTGTCTCCTCCAGCAAACTGCTGGCCTTGATGGGAAAGAGCTCTAGCCTGAATTAATTCATGTGGAGCAGACAGGCATCTCACAAGGGCTGATTTAACATTGCAGTGCCACATCTCCAGTGATTCCTGGCTACCTTGTCTCATAGCAATGCAGCTGGGCCTGGCAGAGATCACCCTTCACACCCAAAGAATAAGTGTGAATCCCTTCGCTTCTCAAGCTCCTTCTGACTCACCTCTGTGTTGTTCTTGCAGTTCAACAGCTTTGAGCAGCTGTGCATCAACTTCACCAATGAGAAACTGCAACAGTTCTTCAACCACCACATGTTTGTCCTGGAGCAGGAAGAGTACAAGAAGGAAGGCATTGAGTGGGTCTTCATTGACTTTGGGCTGGACCTGCAGGCTTGCATCGACCTGATTGAGAAGGTAAAACATGAGTCAGTGCATGGGAACTGCTGGTAGATGGTCTGTTTGCAAAGGCTGGAACAGTGAGAGGTGCTCTGCTACCAAAATTTAGTTATTCCCTCCCCGGTCAGCGGCAAGTGCCCAACTTTATTTTCTCCACACTTACAGTTCAGAGCCTCCAGCTCACTGAGTTCTTTTTGACACATATTTTGATTTTATGAAAACATGAAAACCCTGTTCCTACCTGCTGGTGAGCCACAAAACCTGGTGCAGCCTTTTCCTCCAGAGAACGATGATCTCTGCCCCTTTTTTCCTCCCCACTTGCTGCCCCCTCAGTGCCTCTTACTTGAGCACTTGCTGATTCAGAGCAGTTTGTAGAAAAGATCTCCATGCATGAAGGAAACTCAACTCTTTTTTTGAGTGGTAAGGAGCAAACCTGTCAGGATACTGGAGAGGATCTTCCCTTCTAACAATCTGAGCAAGCTGAGCAAGCTCCCATGTCTTGTAGGCCAGCCCCCCTCGGACTGGAGCACACCAGTGATGGTTTGACCCCATGGCCAATGTCTTGTACCTGGATGAGAACAAGGTCTCTCAACTCAAGCCTTGCTTCACCTTGCTCAGTGGCACAGAGAATTCCCTGTTTTGGAATGGGACTTGGCAATGCTGAGCTCAGTTCTCTTTACACCCCCTTCTCTCTGCAGCCAATGGGAATCCTGTCCATCCTCGAAGAGGAGTGCATGTTCCCTAAAGCCTCTGACATGACATTCAAATCTAAGCTCTACGACAACCACATTGGGAAGTCACCCAACTTCCAGAAGCCCCGTCCGGATAAGAAGCGCAAATACGAGGCCCACTTCGAGGTGGTGCACTATGCTGGTGTGGTATGTCCTGGCAGCTCCTCCACAGCACCCACACCTTCCCCTGGCTGGACAGGGCTGTCCTCACCTGTGTCTCTCCTGTGACAGGTGCCATACAACATCACTGGGTGGCTGGACAAGAACAAGGACCCCCTGAATGAGACAGTGGTGTCCGTCTTCCAAAAATCCCAAAACAAGCTCCTGGCCTCTCTCTATGAGAACTATGTGGGTTCTGCTTCAGGTGAGGAGCACTCTCACCTTTTTTGACCTCGGTCTCTCCCTGTCTTTGCAGCAAAGCCTCCTCACCCCCACACCCAGCTGTCAGTGCAGCATCTGGCAGCCTGGGCAAAGGGAAGACCTACACTGATCCCTAAAACCTCCCTGGCCTGGATAGCTGGGTGCTGGCCTAAGGGCTTTAGGTGTGTGGTCAGGACCAGGCTGAGCTTGTGTGGGGCTGCAGGGCTGTCCTGGTGGCCCTGTGACTCTGGGGTGTGTGAAGGGGTTGTTACCAGGACCTGAGGAGCAACACCCAGAATTGGGTGCTGTGGGAGATACTTTTGGTGTCTGTGGTTTTGTTCTGTATCAGGGCTCAACCATCACTGCTCTACAGAGAGCAAGGGCTGTGGGAATTTCAGGGGTGCTTGGGGTTGCTGCTGAGTCCTCCAAGCTGTACAGATGTTTTGCTGATGTAATTAATCAATATTTCAACCCAACAGAGGAGCCCCACAAGCCAGGCACCAAGGAGAAACGTAAAAAGGCAGCTTCCTTCCAAACAGTGTCACAGCTGCACAAGGTAAGAGCCAGTCCCTCATCCATGGCCATGAGGGAAACGTGCTCAGAGGGTCCCACTGGCAGTCCCTCTTCTCTGCCAAGACTCTTGGCATGTTGCACATGATCTCCTGTGGCCTGAAAGACCACCAGAGCTCCTGAAAGACCATCACTAGGCAAAGGCTGCCAAACCCCTCTCATCCCTGAGCAAGGGGCCTGTGCCTGTCAGAGTCCCAGCCCTGTCCCCGTGCTCCTGGGGCAGGACACGAAGCTCCAGGCTGGGACAGTGGTGGCTCCCTTGGAGCTGGAGCTTGTGCTACTCCTGCCCACATGACGCTTTCACTGCCCAGCAGCTCCTTCGCCTTTGAGAGAGCGGCAGTTAAGACTTGTAGTGATGTTTAGATAATGTATCACATGAACATCACTTTAAGTCTGTGCTACTTCTCTCCTCATTCTTGCCAGCAGGAAGGACAACCTTTGGGCAGAAGAAAATGGAGGAGGATCTTGCAGGTCTCTGAGCAGGCAGCTCTTTGTCCTGGGAGGTGGCCTGAGCTATTCTACAGCTCAGGACAACACATACCCCTGTTCCATGCTCACCCCAGGAGTTATTAGTCCAGCCCAGAGCTTAACCAACTGCATAACAGCACAGAGGGGTGTGTGGGCCCATGTCCTGCCATGGCAGCCTTGTAGTGACAGGGCAGTGGGCACAGCACCAAGCCTGGCAGGGCTCAAGGAGTGTTTGAACAGTGCTCTCAGGCACATAGTGGGATTTTCAGGGCATCCTGTGCAGGGCCAAGTGTTGGACTTGGATGGTTCTTGTGGGTCCCTTCCAGGCTTGGAATATTCTGTGATTCTGTGACAGGGGGCTTGAAGAGGGCAGTGCTCTGGCAGAGCCCCTGTTCAGAGAGAAGTGTGACCTTTTTTCTCCTGGACAAGTCACAGGCCTTGGGGAAAGGTGTCTGTGGTGAGAAGTTGCCTCGTGATGATCTGGAGCTGTGGGAAGGTGTTCCCTTTCCTGAGCTAGTCCTGGACAGGCTGAGCCTGTATGAGCAGGGGAAGGAAACAATGAGGGTGCAGATGTCTTTCCCACAAGCAAAGGCAGGGCCAACTCCAGGCTTGAGCCCTGCCTTGGAAAGAAAAAGAGGTGCAGTCCAGACTGGCAGGGCCTTCTGTCACAGCTGTAGGGGGTGGAGGTGCAGGGGAGTCCTAATGATCTGATTGCAGCCAATGTGGACACCAGCAGTGGAATTGCAGGGTGCTCAGCACTGGGCTGATGGGCACCAGCAGAGTTCTGCACCAGGAATATGCTCAGTCCTGTCTTCCTGGCTCTCTTCTCCAGCAAAACTTTGTCTATAAATACTTGGGAACTATCTGGCTCCTCTCTGGCACAGCAAAACCTGCAGGTGCCACTTGGCATGTCTGCCAGCCCAGACCCCTCTTCCACAGCTCCCTGCTGTGGTCCCCCACTGGGGCTCAGGATGTCTTGCTGACAGGAGAGCAAGAGGAAATTCCCCCTTTCCCATGACATAAGGGACTCTCAGAGTCTGCTCTCTCCCTGCCTGTGGGGGAAAGGGGCTGGAGAGAAGTGTTGTAGGGGAGCAGAGCTGTGACCTCACCCTGTGTGTGCCCTGCAGGAGAATCTCAACAAGCTGATGACCAACCTGCGCTCCACCCAGCCCCACTTTGTCCGCTGCATCATCCCCAATGAGACAAAGACCCCAGGTAGGATGGGCTGAGGCAACAGCTTGACAGTTCCCTTGGGAACATCCACATGTGAGAGCTGGCAGAGATTCTTGCACCCACCTTCTCCCCAAACCTTTTCATGCTGCCACTGAGTCCTGACCCCATCTCAGTGTTGGTTCTCCTGTGTCCCAGGAGAATGAGCTTTGCCAGGTTCATGTTTTGACTGTGCATTCATGGTTGGGCTGCTTTGCATGTAACAGCAGGCAGAGATGAGTCTTTCAGAGTGACTCTCACAATCTGAGGCCCAGGCTGCAGCCCTGGTGCTCAGCACAGACCTGCAGGTCAGGTCAGCACTCATGTCCAAACCATGGCCTATTTCCAGAGTTCAAGCCCAGGCTGCAGCTCTTTTTGCTCTGCCTTCTTGGGCTGAGCCCCTGCTCCATCTCTGTTCTGCCCCAAAGGAGCCATGGATGCCTTCCTGGTGCTGCACCAGCTGCGCTGTAACGGTGTCCTTGAAGGCATCCGCATCTGCCGGAAGGGATTCCCCAACAGGATCCTCTATGCAGACTTCAAGCAGCGGTAACTCCTTCCTTGCCCAGCAACCCACACAGGTTCTGAGGGGAGACAAGACTTGTCCTGGCTCTGACCTGCTACCCAGCTTGTGCAGGGCTGGTCTGAACTGCCCCATACCCCCAGTGCATGTACAGTTTGAGACAGTTCTGCTGCTGGCCCTGGAGTGCCAGTCTTGGATGGGTTGGTGCCAGGCATGGACCGGTTGGTGCCAGACATGCATAGGTTGGTGCCAGATGGGGTGAGATCTGGTGAATGTCTGAGATGCTGAATGCAGAGCTGGTGCAGGGGGATGGTGGCAAAGCTCAGGGCCTCCAATCCTGGCTCAGATTTTTCTCTGCCCTTGGGATGGATTCTTAACCGTTCTCCAGCTGGTCCCATCCACACTGCTTGGCCTGGGCATGACTAGGCATGGTGAGGCCAGTGGTCTCCTGCTTGCGCAGACTCCCTGGTGTCCAGGGACTAAGATCTGGCAGGGTTCCATGGGGTCTACTCTGCAGAAGAGCCAATACTGTATCCTGGAGCACCTGCTTCATACATGGCTCCAGCCTGTGCTGCAGCAACGTGCCTCTGGTGGGAACTGGCATGACTGGGGTTCAGGAGTGGTGATGGAGCCATTGACTCTGTGCTGCAGTTCTCCTGCATGTCCTCCCTCTGCTTTGTCCCTGCAGTTACCGTATCCTGAATCCAACAGCCATTCCAGAAGATAAGTTTGTTGACAGCAGGAAGGCCACAGAGAAGCTGCTGAGCTCCCTGGAACTGGACCATGCACAGTACAAGTTTGGTCATACCAAGGTGAGACCAGGCAGCTGTTCCTTGGGAGGGAGACATTGCCCCTCCTGTCTCTCTGCATTCCCAGTGCCCAGCCTGTTTCTGCCTGGCCATGGCCCTGCTGCAGCCCTGCACTCTACAGACTGCATGAGGCCCTTGAAGGCACTGAGGAGGGCAGAGGAAGGTGCAGGCTGGGAAGGGAAGAAACTGGTCAGAGCAGGTCACCTTGTGACACCCAACACAGTAGCTTTTCCCCACTGGGGAACACGATGTGCTCAGGGCAGGAGATCAGGTGCCCAGGTGCCTGTGCCATGTGTGGGTGCACCTCCAGCCAGAGCAGAGCATGGGTTTATGCCCCTATAGGGAGGGCACCTAAACCCCCAGTGGGTAGCCCTCATTGCTCCATGTATCCCTACTTTGGGGCACATGTAACCCAGGTCTGCCTGGCAGGTGGTGTTCCCCCCAAGCCCTCTGTCCTCTCTGCTGGTGACTCCATTCCCACTGTCCTGCCCACAGGTGTTTTTCAAGGCTGGTTTGCTGGGCTTGCTGGAGGAGATGCGAGATGAGCGTCTGGCCAAGATCCTGACCATGCTGCAGGCCAGAATCCGTGGGTTCCTCATGCGCCTGGAGTACCAGAAGATCATCAGCAGGAGGTGGAGTTGGAGGGGGGGAAGAGGCAGAAATTTGTGTGTCTCCTTGTTCCTTCCGCACGTGTCAGTGGATTTAACCTGTGGGTCTTCCCTGTGCCTGGCAGTGGCTCATGAAGGCCTGAGGGATGGAGGCAGACCTGGGAGAGGCCTGGCATGGCCCTGGTGGGGAGGATCTAGTTGAGGGGAGCCTCTGGTTTCCACTGGAAGATTCAGAGGGAGGCAAAGTGAAGAGAGTGAAAGCCAAGCCATACCACCCAACCCACTAGGGCCAGTGTGGTGTGCAGACAATGTGCCATTCATTCACCATTCTGTCATTGGTCCAGCTGGTGGATAATGCAGCCATGTCCAGGCCTGCAGAAGGCAGGGTGGGATATGGGGAATCTACAGCCCTGATGATGCTGTGCTTGTATCCCTCCAGGGAAGCCCTCTATACCATCCAGTGGAACATCCGGGCCTTCAATGCTGTCAAGAACTGGTCCTGGATGAAGCTGTTCTTCAAGATCAAACCTTTACTCAAATCTGCTCAGACTGAGAAGGAGATGTCCAACCTGAAGGAGGAGTTCCAGAAGCTGAAGGAGGCTCTGGAGAAGTCTGAGGCTAAAAGGAAGGAGCTGGAAGAGAAGCAGGTCTCCATGATCCAGGAGAAGAATGACCTGACTCTGCAGCTGCAGGCAGTGAGTGCCTCACGTCCTCTCTGGAAGTGTAAAGGCAGAGTGGGGTCCATGGGTAGAAGAAGGAGTACAGTGGTGTAGATCCCTCCTTCAGTCTCTTGCAGTTCTGAGGCTTCCTCATGGTCACAATCTGTCTGAAATGCAATGTAAGACTCAGTGCAGACCTGAGCAGCCTCACATCTCAGGGTTGTCCCCTGTCTCTGGAAAGGGTGTTCTCCTCAGGTGGGAGTGGGAGGGATGGCAATGTTTGCTCACCAAACTGTGGCTCATTGTGCCATTTCTGTGCCAAGAAGTGTCAGTTCAGTGTTTCCTTCCTCTGGAAAGGTTCAGTTGCTCTCTGGCCCTGATTAGTGGTAGTGGTTGTCCTATGAACTTTGGAAATGGGCAGTAGCTGTATTTTTTTTTGTACTCCTGAGCACCCTGGGCTTGCTCTGCCTCTTCCACGAGGAGAACTTCAGCTCTGGGCCAATACAGGATGACTCAGAGACTGCTGGGGTACTCCTGGGGCAGTGGGTGAGCACTGGCTCTCCTGTTCCTCTCCCAGGAGCAAGACAACCTGGCAGATGCAGAGGAACGCTGTGACCTGCTGATAAAGTCCAAGATCCAGCTGGAGGCCAAGGTGAAGGAGCTGATGGAGCGTGTGGAGGATGAGGAGGAGATGAACTCAGAGCTCACCGCCAAGAAACGCAAGCTGGAGGATGAGTGTGCAGAGCTGAAGAAGGACATTGATGACCTCGAGATCACTCTGGCCAAGGTGGAGAAGGAGAAACATGCCACAGAGAACAAGGTAAAAGACCTCCCTGCAGAGCCCAGCCTCACTGCCCTGGGGCCTCAGTGCTGGTGAGACATGTCAGGTGTGGGGGAACTGGGGTAGGGCAGAGTGAAAAGGGATGTGGGAGAGAGAAAAGCCCCACAGTGTCCTGCCTTGTTCCCAGGGGAGTGTGGGCAGAGAGTTCTGTGCTGTGACAAGTGATCCTGGGGCATAGATAACCCCTCTGGTGGTACCATCCTGGCCAAGGGAGAGGGGCTGGCTGCTATTGGGGTGCTGAGCTGCCATTGACCACGGACCTCCTGCCTTTCAAGGGTCAGGCTGCTGAAGCAGTTTTGCATCCTCTGTGGAAAGATGGACTCAATTTTTGATTGCATTTATTTAGGTTAAAAACCTGATTGAGGAGATGGCTGCTCTGGATGAGATCATTGCCAAGCTGACAAAGGAGAAGAAAGCCCTGCAAGAGGCCCATCAGCAGGCCTTGGATGACCTGCAGGCTGAGGAAGACAAGGTCAACACGCTGACCAAAGCCAAGGTCAAACTGGAGCAGCAAGTGGATGATGTGAGTCATAGGCCAGTGACAATGAAGCAAGAGAGGTTTGAGCCACATCTCCAGGAGAGCCCAAAGGCTGTCCCTGAGTGGGAACTGGAGGGTGAGGTCATTACCAGATCCCAATTTAATATGTCCAGTTGATGCATAACCCCAAAGACAAAGTGCCCTGAACCAAGAGGTTCCTCATGGAGAGCAGTCCTGGGCTGAGGGAATGGGACTGGAGATGAGCTGGGAAACACCTCTGGCTCTCAGGGCTGGCTGAAGTTCCCACAGCAATGGGCATGGGTAAGGGTGGGGTTACAGAATGTCCTTTCCCCTCCCTATCCCACCTTCCTTCATTCTCCAGCTGGAAAGCTCTCTTGAACAAGAAAAGAAGGTCCGCATGGATCTGGAAAGAGCAAAGAGGAAGCTTGAAGGAGACCTGAAGCTGGCACAAGATTCTATAATGGATCTGGAGAATGACAAACAGCAGCTGGAGGAGAAACTCAAGAAGTGAGTGTGTGGCATGTGCCTGGGCTCTGGGTTTGCTCTGCACCTCTAAATCAAACATTTGTGTAGCCTCTGCAGGGACTGCTGGGATGTGGCTCTGGCCACTGCTGGTGGGACCAGTTCAGACCAAATGAGGGCTGAGCTCTCCTGGGCACTTTGAAGGGTTACTGAGGAGCTTGTGAACTACACAGACTCATAGATTAGAACATTGTAGACCTTGGGGTACATGGGGTTGGAGAGGAGGGACCCGCTTGGCAGGACCCAAACAGAGCTGAGACCTCAGCTGCAAGTATAGACTTCATCACTCATGTCCCAGTCTTGTTGAGGAGCTGAAGGACACCTTGAGACCTCAGAGGGAAACCCTCAGAGCCAGTTTGGCCACTCCACCCCTCCCTGATAGTCTTCCATGTGCTGTTTCTTACCTCTGCAGTCCCTTTTCTATGGGGGTTTGTTTGGCCTCTGGCCTGGGTGTTACAGTGCAGGGACCTTAAGGAGCCAGAAGGACCTGCCAGGAGAGTGTTTGTCTGAACAGAGGCTCTGCCTTCCTTCTGTACAGAAAGGACTTTGAAATCAGTCAGCTGAATTCAAGGATTGAAGATGGGCAAGTGACTGAGTCCCAACTGCAGAAGAAGATCAAGGAGGTCCAGGTATGGTATGAAGAGCTGTTCTTGCAGCCCAGGAATCCAAAATTTCCATCACATTTAATGTGCTGGGGAATCTGCATGGGCCAGTTCCTCTCTGAGCACAGGGGCATCTCCTTGGAGAAAGAGTGATGGACAAAGCTGGCATGGTAGGCAGAAGCAAAGCCCTCTGCCAAAATGTGGTGGGCTGAAAGTTAAAGAATGAACTATCAAAGTGAACTCTATCAGCAGCCTGAGGAACAGCTTCTAGAATGTAGCTGTCTGTCCAAAATAAAACCTTTAATTCAGTGCCCAAACTCTGAAAACCCAAATTTAGTGTGCTGGGCTTCTTCCTGTCAGAGACAGGTCCCGTTTCATGGAAGTTCCCATGAAAAGAAGCCAATACCAACAGGGATTCTGATGGGAGGGCACAGAGGAGAGCAGGAGCTGCACAAAACACACCACCAAGGAGCACCAGGAGCTCCTGCCTGCCAAAACAACCGAACATTTGCTCTAGACTTGTGTCTTATTGCTCCTCATGATCAGTGGAGACACCTTGCTCCGTTGTGGACAGCAAAGATGCTGGAGGTTCCCCTGGAGCATCTGCCTCGCTCTGTCCCTGCAGGGCCGCGTGGAGGAGCTGGAGGAGGAGCTGGAGGCCGAGCGAGCAGCCAGAGCCAAGGTGGAGAAGCAGCGGGCAGAGGTGTCGCGGGAGCTGGAGGAGCTGAGTGAGCGGCTGGAGGAGGCTGGAGGGACCACGGCCACACAGCTGGAGCTCAACAAGAAGCGGGAAGTGGAATTCCTGAAGCTGAGGCGGGACCTGGAGGAGGCGACGCTCCAGCACGAGGCCACGGCGGCCGCGCTGCGCAAGAAACACGCGGACAGCGTGGCCGAGCTGAGCGAGCAGATCGACAACCTGCAGCGTGTCAAGCAGAAACTGGAGAAGGAGAAGAGCGAGATGAAGATGGAGGTGGACGACCTGTCCTCCAACATTGAGTACATCACCAAGAACAAGGTGGGTGTTGGTTCTGCATGGGGCTGGTTTGTTCTGTGAACATCAGTGCAACTGGTTGCAGTGCGTCCATAGGATGGTGTCCCAGAGAGTTCTGGAGGTGTTTAGCCTGGAGAAGAGGAGGCTCAGAGGTGACCTCAGCACTGTCTAGAACTACCTGAAGGGAAGTTGTAGCCAGGTGGGGGTTGGTCTCTTCTCCCAGGCACTCAGCAATAGGACAAGGGGGCACAGTGGGCTCAAGCTCTGCCAGGGGAAATTGAAGTTGGAGAGCAGAAAAAAATTCTTTACAGAGAGAGTGCTCAGGCATTGGAATGGGCTGCCCAGAGAGGGGGTGGATTCCCCCTCCCTGGAGGTTTTTCAGCTGAGCTTGGCCGTGGCACTGAGTGCCATGATCTGGTAAAGGGACTGGAGTTGGACCAAGGGTTAGACTCGGATGATCTTGGAGGTCTTTTCCAACCCGATCAATTCTATGATTCTTTGCTGTGGCTGAGTCCCTGTTTCTCCCCCATGTCCCCGTGGCAGTGTCTTGCTTGTCCTAGTGAAGTCTACAGGCTCTGGGAGGGCATTTTGTGGAGACTGACTTCAGGGAGCCATTGTTAGCTTCGCAGAGACAGGAGAGCTCTGGCACCTCCTGCTCCCTGCCCCGTGTCCCTGTGGGATCTGCTGAGAGGACAGCAAGTCCCAGGCTGGGAGAATGGTGCTGTCAGGCCTGAGCTGGGGCTCACACAGGCTGTGCTTGGTGCCTGCAGGCCAATGCTGAGAAGCTGTGCCGCACCTACGAGGACCAGCTGAACGAGGCCAAGGCCAAAGTGGATGAGCTGCAACGGCAACTGACGGACGTGAGCGCACAGCGGGGCAGGCTGCAAACTGAGAATGGTATGTGGGGCAGGAACAGGGGGCACACGGCTGCCTCAGGGCTGCTGTGGGTGGGGGAGCTGGGGTACAGTCAGGCAGAGTGTCCTCCTTCCCCCAAACATCCTAGTTATGCATGAGAAGGAGGAGTTCCTTTGCCTTCAGGTGTTTGCACCTCTGCCCATGGCCCAGCTTGCCCGGGCTGGGACACAGCTGGGACTGCTGAGGGCTCTGGGGCAGTGCAGGCTGGTGCAGGTTGCAGCCCTTCAGCCCCAAAGCAGCTGATTTTGCTCTGTTTGAACCCAGGGGAGCTTAGTCGGCTGCTGGAAGAGAAAGAGTCTTTCATCAACCAACTGAGCCGTGGCAAGATCTCATTCACACAGAGCATCGAGGAACTCAAGAGGCAGCTGGAGGAAGAGACCAAGGTGAGGCTTTTAGGGCATGGCTGATCTCTGAGTGACATGGGTCTCAGGGAATGGTGAATGTGTCACACTGTGGCAGTGGCCCAGACTCTTGGACTGGGGAGGTGGGACATACCCTCCACACAGGGCAGCTCTTAACCTCGGAAGAACAAAGGTCCCCTCCTGCTGCTCCCAGTCCTGGTGCCATGGCTGCCACGGCTGCCACAGAGCTGCTCTCACAAGGGCTGCTCTGCCTTCCTCAGAGTAAGAACGCCCTGGCTCACGCCCTGCAAGCCTCCCGGCACGACTGCGACCTGCTGCGGGAGCAGTACGAGGAGGAGGGGGAGGCCAAGAGCGAGCTCCAGAGGAACCTGTCCAAGGCCAACGCTGAAGTGGCCCAGTGGAGAACCAAGTACGAGACTGATGCCATCCAGAGGACTGAGGAGCTGGAGGAAGCCAAGTAAGTCCCATGGCACAAGTCATTTCCTTGCAGGTGGCAAGTTTCCATGCATGGATGGGGCTCTCCAAGACCCCAGGGTGACATGGCACCCTCCTGCCCAGATTGGAGGCTGTTTGGGGAGGTCACAGCCTCAGAGCAGTGGGGTGGCATGACACTTGGGCCGGGGGTGCTCACTCTGGCTGCCATTGGCAGAAAGAAGTTGGCCATCCGGCTGCAGGAGGCGGAGGAGGCTGTGGAGGCTGCCCATGCCAAGTGCTCCTCGCTGGAGAAGACCAAGCACCGTCTGCAGACCGAGATCGAGGACCTCTCGGTGGACCTGGAACGCGCCAACGCCGCCTGCGCTGCCCTGGACAAGAAGCAGCGCAACTTTGACAAGATCCTGGCTGAGTGGAAGCAGAAGTATGAGGAGACCCAGGTGGAGCTGGAGGCGTCGCAGAAGGAGTCGCGCAGCCTGAGCACAGAGCTCTTCAAACTCAAGAACGCCTACGAGGAGTCCCTGGACAACCTGGAGACCCTCAAAAGGGAGAACAAGAACCTGCAGGGTAGGGTTGGGCTCAAGCTCTCCCCCTGGACTCTGCCCAGACTCCTGCTCCCATGGGCAGCCTCCTGCCCTCCTGTCTCTGCCCAGACTCCTGCTCCCATGGGCAGCTTCCTGCCCTCCTGTCCTCAGGCATGTGGTGGGGTTGGATCCCTTGTCAGCAGAGAGCAGACCCTGCTGCTCAGCCCATCCCTGGAGGGATGCAGCAGCCCTGCCAGGATGCCAAAATGTGTCCTGCCCTCTTGCTGGGGCACTCTGGGAGGACAGGCAGAGTCCCTTGGCTCCTCTTACAAAATGGTGCATGATTTTCTGCCAAGTGCCGTGGCTGTGGCATGATATTGCTTTGGGGGTGTTGCTCTTGGACAAACAGGTCTCCCTGAGCCTTTAATGCCTCTCCCATGCCCTCTCCTTCACCCAGACTGCAGAAATGGCCCCAAGCACAACCTCAGCTGCTCTCCAAGGGGCTGGGGGGACACCAGCTGGGCCTGGGGCAGGGGCATGGGGATTTCACATTTGCAGTGCTGGCCCCACAAACTCCTTCCTGACTTAATGCCTTGTGTCCCTGCCAGAGGAAATTGCTGATCTGACTGACCAGATCAGTCTGGGTGGCAAAACCATCCATGAGTTGGAGAAAGTGAAGAAAACCCTGGAGATGGAGAAAAGTGATATCCAGGCAGCTCTGGAGGAGGCTGAGGTGGGTCCTTGTTTCCCACATGTTCCTTCTGCCCCCAGGAGCCACTCTGCAGATCTGGTCAGGTGCTGCTGGTGGGGGACAGTCCTGAGCCAGGCTCTAATCCTTGGGGGGTTATTCATGGGGGGTCCTGAAACCACTGCAGGCACTGTGGGGGTTCCACCTGCCCTGCTCCCCATAATGCTGGGCCTGGGGACAAGGCCAGGCCGAGGTGGGTGGCTGGGGAGACCCCCCAGGGACCACCTTCCCATGGCTGAGCTGTCTCTAGGGAGCCCTGGAGCACGAGGAGAGCAAGACCCTGCGCATCCAGCTGGAGCTGAACCAGATCAAGGCTGACATGGACAGGAAGCTGGCGGAGAAGGATGAGGAGTTTGAGAACCTGAGGTATGTGGGGTGAGGGGACAGGCTGGGCCATCACTGAGGGGGCTGAGCTGGCCCAGTGGCCCTTGCAGGGCTGCCCCAGGCTGGGTATCCCCGGGTGGCCATGGCTGACCCTTGTCCCTCCCGCAGGCGCAACCACCAGCGCGCCATGGACTCCATGCAGGCGTCGCTCGACGCAGAGGCGCGGGCCAAGAACGAGGCTGTCCGGCTGAGGAAGAAGATGGAGGGAGACCTGAACGAGATGGAGATCCAGCTGAACCATGCCAACCGCCAGGCTGCCGAGTTCCAGAAGTTGGGCCGCCAGCTCCAGGCGCAGATCAAGGTTGGGTGGGCATGGGTGGGACACAGCGGGGGCTGTCCCTGCCTTGGGTGGGCGCAGGTGGGACACAGCGGGGGCTGTCCCTGCCTTGGGTGGGCGCAGGTGGGACACAGCGGGGGCTGTCCCTGCCTTGGGTGGGCGCGGGTGGGACACAGCGGGGGCTGTCCCTGCCTTGGGTGGGCGCGGGTGGGACACAGCGGGGGCTGTCCCTGCCTTGGGTGGGCGCGGGTGGGACGCAGCGGGGGCTGTCCCTGCCTTGGGTGGGCGCGGGTGGGACGCAGCGGGGGCTGTCCCTGCCTTGGGTGGGCGCGGGTGGGACGCAGCGGGGGCTGTCCCTGCCTTGGGTGGGCGCGGGTGGGACGCAGCGGGGGCTGTCCCTGCCTTGGGTGGGCGCGGGTGGGACACAGCGGGGGCTGTCCCTGCCTTGGGTGGGCGCGGGTGGGACACAGCGGGGGCTGTCCATGCCACCCCTCTGTTCCCCACTGGCCCCATGGGACACAGCAGGGGCTGTCCCTGCTGTTCCTCCTGTCCCCACTGACCCCACGCTGCCCCACAGGACCTGCAGATCGAGCTGGATGACACCCAGCGCCAGAATGACGACCTGAAGGAGCAGGCAGGGGCCCTGGAGCGCCGCAACAACCTGCTGCTGGCAGAGGTGGAGGAGCTGCGGGCAGTGCTGGAGCAGGCGGAGAGGAGCAGGAAGCTGGCGGAGCAGGAGCTGCTGGAGGTCACTGAGAGAGTCACCCTGCTCCACTCCCAGGTGAGACACCACCACGTCTTGTGTGTCTGCTGGTGGCCATGATGAAGGGCCAGCCCTAGTCACGCTGAACCTGCTCTGCCTGCAGAACACAGGCCTGATCAACCAAAAGAAGAAGCTGGAGGCAGACGTGTCCCAGCTGAGTGGCGAGGTGGAGGATGCAGTGCAGGAGTGTCGCAACGCCGAGGAGAAGGCAAAGAAGGCCATCACGGATGTAAGGGCATCGTGGGGACTGTGCTGTGTGCTTTGGGATGGGTGGGAGGAGAGGAGAGAGGCTCAGAACTTCTCCACTCTGAGCCCCTGTGTCTCCCAGGGCTGCCTGGCCTTGTGGTGATGCCCCTTTGATTCTGGCCTCACAGGCTGCCATGATGGCAGAGGAGCTGAAAAAGGAGCAGGACACGAGTGCTCACCTGGAGCGGATGAAGAAGAACATGGAGCAGACCATCAAGGACCTGCAGATGCGCCTGGATGAAGCAGAGCAGATTGCTCTCAAGGGGGGCAAGAAGCAGATCCAGAAGCTGGAGGCTAGGGTGAGAAGGCAGGGGCAGATCTCTGGTTTTGTACTCAGGCTGGTTTAGCCTCTGCTGTGGCTTCTCAGCTCAGTTGGTTAAAACTTGGTTGTAATAATGCCAAGGTGATGGGTTCAATCCCCTGTGTGGGCCATTGACTTAAGAATTGGACTCGGTGATCCTTGTGGGTCTCTTCCAACTCAGAATAGTCTGTGATCTGTGGTGCTGAGGAGGAGAGTGCTGAGGTGGCCTCTGCCCCCCTGCAGGTGCGGGAGCTGGAGGGAGAGCTGGACACAGAGCAGAAGAAGATGGCTGAAGCCCAGAAGGGCATCCGCAAGTACGAGCGCAGGATCAAGGAGATGAGCTACCAGGTACAGCAGCTCCAGACAGCCCCAGAACAGCAGGACTTGGCACAGCTCTCCCTCTGCTCAGCCTCTTGTTTTACCCATGACCCACCCACCAAGCCCAGCCCAGCCTAGCCTGGGCTTGTTCTGGGCTCTGTGCAGGAACTGACACAAGTTTGTCTCTGCCACAACATCCACATCCTGCCCTGTGTCCTTCTGCCCATTTCCCAGCACTGCCTGAGCTGGGTGATGGGACACAAGGAAGGAATGAGGGGACAGACACTGTGACATGGGACTGGGGGCTGTGTTGGTGCTTTCTGTGTGGGTGGAGGGCCCTGGCTCCATTGGGACTCTCCAGAAAAGGTATGGGGCAGGTGGACCCTGAGTGTGGGGGCCCTGCTGTGGTCCTGCTGACAGAGCTGGGGCGCTTGCAGGCTGAGGAAGATCGGAAGAACCTGACTCGGATGCAGGACCTGATTGACAAGCTGCAGAGCAAAGTCAAGAGCTACAAGCGCCAGTTCGAGGAGGCCGTAAGTGCCCCATCACTGCTCTCCTGGGACAGGGCACAGGGGACAGGGCTGTCCCTCCTGGGCTGCCTGGCATGGCAGTGTCCTGGCTGTGCCTCACACTCCTGCTCTCCCCTGGCCCCTGCAGGAGCAGCAGGCCAACTCCAACCTGGTGAAGTACCGCAAGGTGCAGCACGAGCTGGACGATGCCGAGGAACGCGCCGACATCGCCGAGACACAGGTCAACAAGCTGCGCGCCCGCACCAGGGACGTCGTCATCTCCAAGGTGGGCACACCTGCCTGGGGGGCACAGCGAGGAGGGCAGGGGTCCTGCCAGCCCTGAGCCAGGGCAGTGACCACACAGCCATGGCACTGCTGCCAGCACCTGAAGGGTGGCACACCACTCCCTGCCTCCAGATCCCAGCTCTCACCAAAGCCCTTTTGGGATTTTTCCAGCATTAGAAGCCTGGCTGCCCACCCTGCCCTGTGCCAGCTGCTGCTCTAAGTTGGAGGAAAAGTGGCTGCAACAGTCACCGCCAGCTTTGCACCGTGTGAATAAATGTAGATCTGCCACGACTTGCTCTGTTGTGTCTGTCCCACGGTAACCAGGCCCTTGGCCTCTGCTGCTGGGAAGGTGGGACCAGATGGGTCTTTGGGGGACATCTTTTCACTGCCAGGTATGGGCAAGGGAGAGGTCCAGGCCTTTCTCTTCCAGCTCTACGGCTCTGACTTGGGATGGGTCTTGGGAAAAGAGTCCTTTCCTCATCCCTCCCCACCAAAACACATCTCTCAGCTGAAGGGAACCAGAGCTGAGGGTGAGGCAGGGCAGGGGAGGCACAAGAGACCTCACCCACTACTCCTGAGAGCATAAAACTCCCAACTCCAGTCCTGCAGGGTGCAGGGAAGGGTGTTACAGCTTTGGCAAAGTCACTGCAAAGAAAGACATCTTCACTCATTTCTTTAAAATAGATTTCTTTAATAGTTTCCATTTGCTTATTTGCAGTTAGTAAATTTGCATTAATCAGGGCAGCACGAACCTCAGCAGCCTTCCAGAGGTATTTGTTAGTGACAGGGGTCCCACCTTTCCCCTGTCCCAACTCCCAACCTGCTGCCACCCCTGTGAAGCCAGTGGGCTCTACTGGTACCACCTCCCCCTGCTCTCCATTAGTAACACACAAGGATGAAGGAGAGAGGGGTCTGGTCCCTCTCAACATGAGATTCTTGAGGCATCTGGCATGGACAGATGAGCCACGGGAATGTAGCCCGTTAGGATTTGCCTGTGCTGCTCTGTGTGCTGGGGCAGAGCCTCTCCCTGAAGCCCAGCCTTGGAGCAGCTGCCAGGGGGTTCTTCCCTGTGCCCTTCTTGCCCCTCCTGCCTCAGCCCAAAAGCAAAGCCAAGACACCTCAAACAGGTGAGGACCCAAACATGCCTGTGCCCCCAGGCCTGGGAGCAGAGGGGATGGTGTGGGCTCAGCTCAGCCTCACAGGGGCTCGTGGCCAAGGCCAGAGGGAGCTCACCCCCAAAGTGTCCTTAGAACAGAGAGGGGAAGGGAGGCTGGGCAGGGTTAGAGCAGCAATCAGTGGATGCACCAATCAACTACACTATGGAAAAGGCATCCCTTAACTTAAAAGCCTTTTAATTTGAAGCATTTATTTGAAGTGTACATCTATTACAGTTAAGAAGCAAAGATACACCAAAACCACAAATACCCAAGAACAAAAAAGCACAGATGAGAAAGAAATTAGCTGAGGGGAGGAAGGGGCAGGGTGGGGGTGACCTGGTGAAGAACAGCTGCTGTAGGGAGGAGCTCCTCAGGGTAATCCCACTGGAGCAGCCCCCAGGGAGGGACAGGAGGACCCCCAGGAGCTCCTGCAAGGTTTATTCACAAGCTGAGCAGCTCTGACCACCCTGTGAGCAAAGTACTGACTGCACGTCCACAGCAGGACACCAAGGGGTGAGAGAAGAGAAGGGAGAGGTTCAGAGACAAGTCCTGCCCCTGGGGCTGGAGCCTTGTTCACTCCTCCAGCTCCAGCACAGGGAGCCTCAGAGTGGGTTTCATTCTGCTGGAAACGATGAGAGACAAAATGCTGCTGCCCTGGGACATCCTCACCCCTCCAGAGCCTGGACAGTGCTGAAGTCAAGTCATCTCATCAAATAAATTAGAAAGTGTAAAAAAAATTCAGATGTATGTTTCAAAACTGGTTTCTTTTAGCTGGAACTGCAAGACACATGTTTTTGACTTAAATGTGGTGACTGTATCTCATTCCTGGGAATCTGAATGTCTTGGAGTAATACAGTGTTGGTGAGCAGGCAGGGCACGTGCAGGTTTGGCAATCAGGACTGCCAAACCCAATTCCCCCTTTCCCAACATATCCTACAAAGTTACTTTCAGGAACAGGAGTGTTTATTCCCAGCATATAACACATTCTGATTAAAACAGATGCAGGAAATATGGACATCTCCAGTAAATATTGCACTTCAAGATTAATGTGTGTGTTGATATTAAGGACTGAAAGCAAGAGACTGACATAAGACTTCCAGGCATAGCAAGTTAACATCAAGAGCAATGGTCCTGAAAAGGATTTTAAAACCAGATTAGTTACCCAAGAAGGGACAAGCCGTAAGTTTAAAAAATTAGTACATTTTAATGCTAGTGCTCCGTGAAAAAGCCAACCCCTGTTGCAATTCCACCACTGCTCAATTGTCTCTGTTCTCCGCAGCTTTGTGAAACACCTCCGGAGGGGAAGGATCTGCAGGAAAGACAGCAGGAGCAGAGGTTCTCTCCTAATGCACAGATTTAGTACCAAATGATCCAAAAGTAGATGGTGGAGAGGTGACTGGAGCTGGGGCTCTCAGGAATCAAAAGCACACACACACACACTCACGCTCTAACCAACCCTAACCCCCTGATTCCAAACCCCAGCAGGAGAGTTACACCTGAAGGGAGTCCCCGTGGTGGCTCTGCACATGGCTGGTGTTGGGTCCTGGTCACACTGGCTCCTTGGACCTCACATTTATTTGCAGGGCAATTGATGTGCTTTTTGACTTGCTCGTTCCGGCAGCCACGAGAGACACAACTCAATTGGCACATACAGAGTATCCTCATCTGTCAGCAAAACCATCTCTGACCAGCCCCACTGGACTGGGAGAGAGAAAAAGTAAGAGGCTGGTTTTTGCAGGTGGTTATTTTCATCCCAGAACAACTGGAAGATACATCCCTGAATGTGTTGCCCAGAGAGCTGCCCGAAGTCTCATCGGTCAGAGAGCAGAGCTGGGGACCAGGAGGGGCTGGGGTTTGACAGTGCTCCTCACACACACACACACACACACACACACACACACACACACACACACACACACACACACACACACAGCGTATCCCTGAAAATCCACGGGCTGCGAGGGACCCTCCAAGTGCTGTCCATCGGAAGCTGGAGCCAAGGATTACTCCTCCACAAAGTCTCTGTCAATGTCCATGTACGCCTCGTCAATGTAGCTAACTATGGCACAGGGGGACGTCCGGTCTGGACTGAGCAGTATAGATACAGTCTCTTTCCAGTAGGTAAAACTAATACATGAGCTCTGTGGGAAGAGATGAGAGCGTGGTTAGGGTGGCCCACAGCACCATACACTGCATGAGACACATTCCAGAGGCACTCAGCAGAGAGGACTGGAACTGCTTCCTGCTCATCCCATACTTCCCAGCCCCACTGTGCAGCCAACGCTTTGGATTCACCACCCAGCCCTCCCTCCCTGGGGCCTGGAGCAGAAGGGCTGGATGCTGAACCAACTACACCCTCTACAACCAGCCTCCGACTATCCAGCTCCAGGCAGGGCCTCCCAGCACCTGTGGCAGCTGCAGCCCTGCTAAGAGCAGCACAGGGTGACCACGACTCCAGCACACCTGGCTGGGCTGGCACACCCACACAATCCCAACCTTCTCCTCCTCTGTCCAGTGTAAACACAAACTGGGTCACTGTGGTGCTGCAGTGCTGGGAAGACACAAAGACAACACACCCTCCCTGCTCACATCCCTCCTGCATCATTCCCTTGAAGCCAACAGGCCACTCCAGCAGCCCAACACACACCATGTGTTCCCCACAGCCTTTACACACTGGACTAGTTCTTTCCACCCAGCAGTGGCCCAAGGCACATTGTGCTGTGCACACACGTTACAACCCTGAAATGCAGCAGTGACAGAGCTTTGGTCTCAGCAGCATCTCCCCTCAGTGCAGCCCAGTGCACCTGGGACGTGTCAAACATGGCACAAACACTGTGACACAGCCCAGGGCTGCAGAACCCTCGTCCCTCTCTGCTCCCCAGGGCTCAGCCCAGGCAGGAACCTGCTGTGCTAAATGAGGCTGGGAGAAAAGTGTTAAAAGGCTGCACTATTCAGCACAGCTTCCTCCTCCATCACGCTCCTTCTCTCTGGGAACTTCTCATTTTATCTACTTCCAAAGCCCTAATGCTGCTCCTCCTTTTAAGTAGGAGCTGCCTGCACTGAAGGGTTTTTCCTTGAACATACTAAAAATCTGTAAAAGCTGCCACCCAGTCACTGAAAAGTCAATGAAGAAACCTGTACAACCTCACTTCAGCCTTTTGGGCATATACAAGGGAGTTGCTTTCTCACCACAGGTGATTTCTACCCCTGTGCCCAAGAGAAACCTGCAGGCTGCTTTCCACAGGGCACCTCCTTGTCTTCCAGCAGCTGCACCAGGTAATTTCCTGCACCCTCTGCCACACCAGGAAGGGGATACAGTCTGGTTAAGGTGCCAACTAGCCTGGGAGATGGATTTGCCCTGCCTCCACATCCTTGCCTGTCCTATGCCAGCCCTGCCTCTCAACCCACTCAGCACTGGCAAGTCTCACTTCTGTGTGCCACAGCCAAGACCTCAGGGTTTGTTTGCAAGGAAACCAGGCACCTGCCTTGTGGTAGCCTGACTGTGTGAGATGGTGTTAAAAACACAGAACTTCCTCCCTTCTTTCCCTCCACAACCTCCCACTTCCCATTCCTGTTGGTGACTGGCAGACAGGTATTGCCATGATCAGTTCCTGCTATGGTCAGAGGGCCACATACATTTTCTAAGCAGGTGCTGTCTTTATCCTTGTTGAGGTAATGCTGCTGCCAGAATCGCAGGAGGCTGTGGAAGTTGTTCAGGATGAAGCCTGGGTATTTTTCTGTATATTCCATTTGTTGCAAGGTGTGCAGGTAAAAAGGGAGTTTTTCTTTCCTTCGGGCCAGCATTAGGATAACTAAACTTGTGTTCAAACAACTGACGTTTTCCTGAAAGGAAAAATGACACAGCAAAAAAGGAAAATAAATCTATCAAGATACTGGTTGTAAACATGTCCTTACAAAACATGCTTGTGGAAAGCAGGCAGAGTAGAATCACAGAATATGCTGAGCTGGAAGGGACCCACAAGGATCATCGAGTCCAACTCAAGTCAATGGCCCATACAGGGGATTGAACCCATGACCTTGGCATTATTACAACCAAGTTTTAACCAACTGAGCTAATCTCAGGATCAAATAGATGCTCCTACACCAGCAAGGAGGAAGGGATATGGGTCTCCCCAAGAGGAACCAGCTTTCTCCCTGCTCTCAGCTCTGCTCAGCACCCCAATATCAATTACAGTAAAGTTACTGTCAGCTCTTTACCTGTGTGAGTGTCTGTACATGAATAATATTAATGAGCCGGAAGAGGAAGGACATTCTCATGGACATCTGGGACATGTATGACAACAGGCGGCACTCCGACAGGACCTCTGCAACTGCAGCCAGAGCAGGAACAATCAGCAGGTGCCCAAGGCTCAGACACACTGGTCCAAGCACTAGGGCAGCAAGAACTGCTGCTCAGTCTGCAGCAACAAACTTTCAGGGTGACATTTTTGTGTCTGAACACAAAACCTTCAAAGCCCAGACCCAAAATCACCAGTATCAGCAGCAAACAGAGCCCAGCCCAATTGTTCCTGCTTACCTTTAGCATCAGACTGATTCTCAAACCGGTCCAGGGACAGTGTGATGCAGCGAACGAGCATGTTTGAGTCAACCAAAGAACTGTTGATCTGATTTAGAAAAATCTGGAACTGAAGAGAAACCCTTTTTAGTGTCAAATTAAAATAATTAAATATATTAATACTCAGGGCCATTACCTTTTTGTTATTTCTGACAAGAGTAAGAGCAGACATCACCTCTTGCCCTGCCTCAGCCAACACTGGCACTGAGGGCTGACCAAAGGACTAGAGCAAGTGCCTGAAAACCACTATGGAACAGTCCTGGCACCTCTAAATCTTTTGTGAAGTTGTGTCACTTCAATAAGAGTGAGATTTCACACACTTTGCTTTGAAAGAGGGAGACTGGACAGCCTGGCTGCTGGCCTCTCATTCCTTCAGCTCCACGTTTGCCTATTTTAGTTTGTACAAGCAGTGCTAGGGAGGAATAAATACAGTGAGGAAGTCACACAGAAAGAGAACTAAACCCAAAACTAGAGAAGAAAAACAAAATTAAGTAAAATTTTCTTTTAAATACATTTATACGTCCATTCTCTTATGTCTATCAGACCTAACAGCAATGAGAGAAAAATTACAGTAACAAGAGGATGAGGCAATTCAAAACCTACACAAGAGCTGATGTTATTTGTACAAAGTGCACAGAGCATGAAACCACTTTGGACGGAGCTGCCCATCCTTGATTTACATGTGCAGCTCAGCTTTATAGGCAATTACATCAGTCATGACTTCTTAGAATGCTGTAAGTTCAAATAGCATTAAAGATATGACATGTCTTTTTGCAGTATCAAACATTAATATTTTAAGCCATATCCATGAAGAGCTACAAGCTCCAGTAAAAGACATTTTGGAGCTGTCTCAATGTCCAGAACTTAAACCAGAACTCAGTGGCTTCTCAGGAAATGTTCTGCCATCCTTGAGCAGACCTGCCTTAGACCTGCCTGATCACAGAATCACAGAATCATAGAATTGATTGGGTTGGAAAAGACCTCCCAGATCATCAAGTCCAACCCTTGCTCCAACTCCAGTTCCTTTACCAGATCATGGCACTCAGTGCCACGGCCAAGCTCACCTCAAAAATCTCCAGGGATGGGGAATCCACCCCCTCTCTGGGCAGCCCATTCCAATGCCTGAGCACTCTCTCTGCAAAGAATTTTTTTCTGCTCTCCAACTTCAATTTCCCCTGGCAGAGCTTGAGCCCATCGTGCCCCCTTGTCCTATTGCTGAGTGCCTGGGAGAAGAGACCAACCCCCACCTGGCCAGAACTTCCCTTCAGGCAGTTCCAGACAGTGCTGAGGTCACCTCTGAGCCTCCTCTTCTCCAGGCTGAACACCCCCAGCTCCCTCAGCCTCTCCCCACAGCACTTGTGCTCCAGTCCCTTCTCCAGCCTCGTTGCTCTTCTCTGGCCCTGCTCCAGCCCCTCAATCTCTTTCCTGAACTGAGGGGCCCAAACTGAACACAACACTCAAGGTGTGGCCTCCCCAAGGCAGAGTCCAGGGGAAGGGTCACTGCCCTGGGCCTGCTGGCCACGCTATTTTTGATACAGGACAGGAGCCCTGACCTTAGACCTGCCTGATCAGGTAACAGGGCAGTGCTTTGTGAACAGCTCAGCACCTGCTGACTCAGGACAGCAGGAGTACTGCTGAGAACACAAGTGTCTGCAGCAACTCACCTGCCTGTGGAGAGACTTTGGCAGCTCACCCTTAAGGTTTACTGTGCCCAAGCTCATCAATCACACTAAACCTGAAGTTTTAGTGCTACATCTGGCTACAAAGTTTTAAATTTGACCCTCGGATCAAGTATTTACAAATATTTACCTTCTCATCTGTGTTGATGTATTTGTTGAACCTCTTGAATGCATCGATATTGAATTTCATCAGTTCTCCCAGAAGGTCAAAGTAACTCTGAAGCACATCCCGTGATTTGCACTCACTATCGACAATGCAGTAGAGAATATGCTGGCAGGGGAGGAAAACATGTTATTGCCACAGCTCAGGCCAGGGCAGCAGTGCAGCACAGATCTGATTTAAACACTGTTTAGAGCATTTATCTGCAGGTTCAGTTCTTGGATGACAGAACTAAAGACAACAATTCAGGTGAGTCTCCTGTCCCAGTAACTTCCACTGATGCAGGTTATACAACTGCCCGGGCCTGGCTGCCACAAGTACAATTCACAGATACTTTTCAGAAGTATTCCAAATGAATATTCAACATTTTTACCCACTTTTGAATTTAGTGCAGATAAATCCTTCCTGATTGCTATGGAGCATGCCTGACATATATACTTCCTTACCTCCAGGAGTCCTCTCTTGAGCAGGAACATCTGGTCTGCATAGGAGGTGGTGCCTCTGAGGAAACTTTCAACTGCCCTTGCTTGCCAAAACCTGAGAAACAGAAGAAATGAGGTTTTCAATTTGGAGCATTTAATTACATCTGCAATTTAAATCCAGTTTCCTAATCTGTTTCATGTCAGTCTGAAGCTGGAGTCAGACCTGGCACTGGCCATATTGGTATGAGTCCAGTGCAAGCTCTGATGTTCCCCCTCACCTGCACTGCCACCAGAGCACAGCAAAGCCAGACCTTTCCCCAGCTTAGGACTCTCAAGCATTCCCAGCTGCACTGACCTCTGTGGAACCAAAGCTACACCCCAGACACCTCAAACAGCACCTCAGAGTGCAAAGTGAACACACCTGAAGGAGGACTCAGCTGGTTCCTTCTTCATGACCTGAAGCAGTCTGGTCAACAGACCTCTCTTCCCATCACAGACAAGACTCCTGGAGCAGGTGAAGGAAGGACAGCATGAGTGGAAGGGCTGGCAAAAGCTGTGCCTTGCAAAATACTGAATCCAGTCTCTGTTCTAGAGCTTTTGATGATCAAAATCTCAGTATATGGTACAAATATTGTGCCAGTTCTACCAGCAGGAGAGTTCTCCTCACTGCCTTGGGTAAATGTCTGCAATACCTGCAACATCAGTTCCAAATAGACCCTAAAGAAAAATTATTCATTTTCTCTCAAATTATGAACAATTTTAGAAATACCAATTCACAGCTTGTAGGAATTAAGAGATTAGAAAAAAAATATACCACATTTGAGCTTGGGAATGAAAGAAACACACACCTTCTTTACTCAACAAATGTAAAGGAAGCTCTATAATCCATTTAGAGGCAGAGCAGGGTATGGAAACCTGAATGCTACATGAGATAACCTCACTCTGTATGGTGCAGTAGAAGTATAGAGGCTGTACACCTG
Source organism: Pithys albifrons albifrons (assembly GCF_047495875.1). Lineage (NCBI taxonomy): Eukaryota > Metazoa > Chordata > Aves > Passeriformes > Thamnophilidae > Pithys > Pithys albifrons. The sequence goes on from NC_092475.1 coordinate 12,545,341, forward strand.
TATTAAACTGCTTCTTCAGAGGAGCATCCACCTTGTGCAGAAGCAATGCCTTGATCTCAAACATGAAGAAAATCAACATGAAAACTAAATGCTAAGGCTGAAAAAACACCCCAAGTTCTTCCCAATTAGACACAGTATTAAGATAATAACTATAATCTCAAAATCCTCTTAGAGAATTCCCTTTTGGAGTGAGGTAAATCTGCTCTGTGCAGACCAGGTCCCTGGGAGTATCCTGACAACTTAATTCTGCAAACTCTGTTTCACCTGGTGAGACTTGTACATCAGAATTGTGTATTAAAGAGCTTATTAAATCAAAACAGTCAATCTAACAGATACTGCAATGTAATATGAGGGATTCTGTAAGTGGCTTAACATGTTAATCTAATTTAGCCTATTCTGGTTATTACCTGCTCTCAAAATACTCTGAGCAGACTCTTGGACCTGCCTCATGTAGCCTGGGAATGAACATTATGTGTGCACAGACTGCTCCTGGATCTCAAAACTGGGATTTATTAGCAGGAGCACTTCATGGATTAGAGGGATCAGGGTTTACTTTCCAGGTCTGTCTGCAGTGCCTGCTGTACACGGCCAGACAAACAGCTGGAACTAGAATAACATAATAATACCTGGGCCAGGAACTCAAACCCACCTTTTTGTTTTGGTTTGGGTTTTTTGTTAAGGTTGCTTTTGTTTTTGAAACCCCTTACTCTGAGCAAGAGAACACTTTAGATTTGCTGATCACCACTGATATCACACAAACCTGAAATGCATCACTGAAATAAAGTGTGGTGGACAAAACAGGTGAGACCAAACCTTCAATACAGCTGCTTAAAAAGCTCTGAGGTGGTGACCTAAGCCCTCTGTTCCCTCTCACCTGTCAGTGTTGACAACTGCATCAACCTCAGGGATGTTGGCTTTGTGGGAGATTGCACTCAGCTCATTCAGCTCTTGGCTGTTCAGGAGGAGATACTTGTTCCTAAAGCAAGACAGCAGGAGAGAAAAGCAGGATGATTTCAAGAGGCAAACATGCAATTCCATGAGAAGTAAAGCCCTGTGAGGGCTGCAGGGCTGGGCAATCCTCTTTCCCCTGGCTGCTCTTCCCAGCCCCCCCCCCTCTGCTCCCTCCCCCAGGCCAGTCAGCTGCTGTTTGGTGAACCTCCTCCAAAGTCTCCCAAATTCCAGTTTTAACACTGACCAGCTTTGAGATGGTGGTTCTTTGCTGACTTGTTCAAGATCTTATGGTTTGTAAATATTTTCTTCTGGATAACACTCGTGTTTTTTTAAGTGCAGCAACATTTTGCTGAATTTCAGAAGACCTAAATAGCAAACTTTTTCACAGCTTCCTACAGTCCTTCTCTGCCTTACAGTGAACATGTTCTTTATCAGTAATAAAGCTCAGTTAGAAAGCAGAAACTGCAGAAAAGTACTCAATCACCCTGTTATTTTATTCCTCCAAGCAAACTTTACTCTGGAAATATTTAAAAATACCAAGAAATGTTGAGATCAGAACAGGAATAAATATAAAAACCCGGAACTTTGCAGGAAATTCTTTATCAAATACTGAACTTTGCATAATGAAAATAAATTATTTGATCTGTAAAGTAAATTAAATTCAGAACAAGTCTGACAGAGCAGACATGTAGTCCAGGGGCTCCCTTTGCCACTCCCTGCCCAGAATCAGAATCAGCCAGCACAGATTTATTTTCAGGAAACCTCAGGGAACACAGGATGCAGTGATGAGTGTCAGGGTGTGCAAAGAGAAACTACTCATGACAACAGCAACTACAGAGAAGATAAATTATTAGGGGACTGGGTGCCTCCTTGTTCCAAACACCATTGTCCAGATCAGTGCCCACTGAGGTTCTCAAGTAAAGCTTCTTTTGATGTGGATTAACAGGTTTCTGCAATGAGAGCACAGCCCTTCTGTCCCTGCAATAAACAGTCCTGCCAGTTTGGTTTAGACATATTTTTGCTGAAATTAATATTAGAATCAAGTACTTGCTCTCATCTTGTCCTCATCTAACTCAGCTAATCCGTGATTTCATAGAGAAAATTCATGTAATCACAGAATCACAGAAATCATTTGGGTTGGAAAAGACCTCCGAGCATCAAGTCCAATCCTTGGTCCAACTCCAGGCCCTTACCAGATCATGGCACTCAGTGTTTGTTTAAAACCTTTAACCAGATTCCACACATTCCACCTGCTCCAATGTTACAGCTGGGAGATGTTTTCTGTTTAAACAAGTCCTTGAGATCTTTGTAGCATCCACCTAAGTAGGAACATGATCTGAAGAGATTTTATTGGAAAACCTGGAGTGATTCTGGGGCAAACTATGAGAATTTACAAGAGGTCACCCTTCCCTTTATGTCTCTCCAGCAGATCCCCATTCTTAAAGCTAATACTGCAAGGCTGATACTTCCAATACATCCAACAGTGCTTGGTAAACCCTGCACAAAGATATCCTCCTGGCTGTAAGTATGACCAGCAGCAGAAGTTCAATGTGCCTCAAGCACAGAGGTTTGTGAGGAAGTGGACACCATCTCACAGGACTGAACTAGAGCAATGGGACCCTGATGGAATGCAAGATGCAATTCCACCAGTCAGAACAGAGCAACAAGCACCTCTGCAGCAGCAGCACAGCATTAAAAACCTCCAAGCAAACTGCACCACCCCTCAGACTCCCCCAGGAGACTCAAGTTTCCTAAGGATGCCTTTGGAAGGCAGACAGAAGTTTTCTTCCTATTCCCACTGGCTCACTGCCAGCTCTCAGGGAGAAGGCAGAAAAACAACATCATGAGAGCTGCCTCCTTATTTCTGCAGCCAGAAAGTGTGAAATCATCTGCATGTTTCAGCACATTTCGACACAAAGCAAAGTGGGCTGGTTTTAAACATGAAAAGACATACAAAGACAAGCCCACTGGGGACCACAGCCTTAGGCTGTTCACAGCAGGAGCTGAAAGGCACCTGAACATCTGAATTAAGGACAGGACAACATTCCCTTCATGTGGAGCCTGCCCTGTGCCCAGGACACCTGGAACTGCAACCAGGCCACAACCCAGCACAGCTTCTCATACTCACTCATGGTGATCACTGAAGCTCTGAAGAAGCCTCAAGAACTGTATCTTTAAAGTAATGTCCTAAAAAAAAGACAGGAAAAGTATAAAAAAATTGCTTTAGTGTTTTCAGATACCATTAAAAAACCTTTCTGAATCAAAATCCCCTGGCCAGCAGAGCAAGTGACTGGCATAAATGGGAAGACTGCACTTTGCAGGCTTCCCAAAACAGAACAGAAGTGGAGATTGCCTCCAAGCCTGTAACAGTTAATAATTCCTTCTTACTGCAAAGGCAGAAAAGCTCATCACTGTATTGATCAATTCAGAATATCTAGGTTTGGAAGGGAAAAAAAAAGTAGAGTTCAACACCAAATCCAAGCCCCCTAAAACCTGACTGTGACCCCATTTGTATTCTGTGGCCCTCCTAGTTATCATTTCCTTAAGTTTTGATCATCATCGACCTCTGACCCACGAATTTACCCCTTTCCTAGTTCCCAAACTAGGAGAGAGGAGAGGCTGAATAGTCCCTGCCAAATTGCTAACATGAGCCACAGACTCCAGTGAAACCAGTAATTCCCAAGCAAGTGAAAGCTGCCACATCCCCAGTCAGTGATGACACGGCCCCCAGTTCCTCAGCACAGCTCCTCAGGACTGCATGGCAGGGTAACAATCCAACACAGAATGTCAGGAGATACTCACTGGGCTGCAATCACAGTTTTGGTTGTGTCCATGCAGAACCAGGGTTGATGCTGAATGCTTTCTCCAGATCAGTTTGTCAAATAAGTTATTGAGGCCAGGGATGAGTCTGAACTCTGCAATCATTTTATGGACCTGGGAAACAAGGGAGGTACAAAGTCATTTGCTGCAGCCTCAAACACGGATATAACATAGTCTGGAAACAGATGGGCACAATGACATCATTCTCTGCCAACAGGAAGTGAATTCTTGTCTCAAAGAGCAAGTGTTTGTGTTAACACTCACACTCACCACACTGTATTGTTACAGTAGCTTCCATTTGGCGGGCAGGGACAGAAAACAGACATTTTGGGAGCTGTTTGCCAGTGCCTGTTAATCAGTGTTGCTCTGGAAGCAGCTTTGGGCACAGGGACATCACTTACAGCACACAGAAAATGCATCTATTCCTAAGTGCTCTGTATCACACAGCTCAGCTGTGAATATTCAGCTGCCAGTCATCCACTGAGTGTCCTTTCCCTTTCCTTTTCCACTCACACAGTTGAAACTCAGCAATGCCTCTGAAGACAACACGAACCATCAATACTGGTGTTGTTCAAGTGACCTGAGCAGGAGTTCTGAGCAAAGCTGGGTCCAGCAGTAACACCACCACACTGCACTGCTCCCTCAGGCTAAGGGGAAGTTGAATTTCCTTAGAGAATGATCAGGAGAGAAGAAAATGCTGAATTACTTGGGTTTATTTATCAGTGTGCCTGCCAAGCTGGGACGCAGCACATCATGAGGTGTCTGAAACACTTACTGATGTAAAAAAGCTCCTAATGTTGGTGTGAACAGCTGTTAAACAGCTTCAATCCAAGCTGGGACACTCTTGATGTGAGTAATTTGGAAGATGAGGAATAAGGGAAATACAAAGTGGGACTCTCATTAGCTGTAGGTCTAGGAAATCAGTATTCCTTGAGTATTCCAGTATTCCTCGTTGCAAATGAAAACCACACGACTGGGAAGACCAACATGCTCCAAAAATTAAGTGCCCAAAGTAGTAATGGACATTTTCCCTAAAATCAATAAACAAAATCACTGAAGAACAATCCAGGTCATCCCCAAGATGCAGAACTGTAACCAGCAGCACATCACACTGTTTTGTTCTATTTATTCAAATATCTGAATTAATCCAAATTATTTGAACCTGATGGTGTTTCACAGGTTTTCATTTTCTTAGTTTTATTATTTGCATCATAGCTGATGGCCTTTTCACATTCCTCTTGGCTGCAGCCACCAGCTCTGCCACCTATATGGAAACCACATTCCTGCTGCTGCACATCTCAAGTATCACACCTGGGGAAGCATCCAGCTCCTTCCCACCTCATCCATACTGCCCTGACAGACTGCAAAGCTTGGAGTCCTCTGGTGCTGCAGTATTTTAAAATGCTATTGGACACTTTGATCTTGTCACAAGCCTCCTACAAAACCAGCTCTAAGGAATCTCTCCAAACAAAGAGCTCCCTGTATTCCCTGTGTCCCTCCCTGGCCAGCGTGGCACAGGCACAACAGGAGGAAGCCAAGCATGTGAGCCTCAGCCCTCACTACAGGAAAAGCTCTGTGTTCACAGTTTTAACTCCTGAATCTGCTCCCTCCAAATGATTCATCCCTAATTTCAAACGTGTTTGCTTTTAGTTTGCTTAACTCTGAAGTTCTCACCTGACAGGAGCTGCATGACAGAGCTCCTCAGTCACAGTCCTTGCCTTTGCAACACCTTCTCCCAGACCCCAAACTCATTACAACTCCCTGGGGATGCCAAGGCATTCCCTATTCATCCTCACTCCGTGGATTTTTCCTGTTGCTGTCCAGCTTCACAGGAATTGCTCTATTGCCTTCTAAACACTGAAACTGTCTCTCCTACACTGAGTTTCTGCTGTGTGCAGTGTGGTTCTACTACAGGAGCAAGGGAATCAGCTGAGGGATTTTCACCACAACACAGACATGCAGGACAGCCTAGAAAAATGTGTAAGGAGAATAATTGAGGGTGTGACTATAATGAGCAGGAAGCAGAGAAACACCATTTATTCCCAAGGGTGAGCTCATTCCCAACGTGGCAGCAAGGCAGGAGCCAGGACACTGCTACCAGTTACCAATTGATGCCAATTAGCCAGAAATCTGGTTTAAACCAAGGATTTAGAGTAAACACTCAGGGACAGGTTGAGCTGGGAAAGCTGCACAATGCTTCAAGCAAATGCCAGTCCATTATGTTGCTTATCACAGTGGACTGAAGCAGGTTTGGGATGCCCTTCAGAAATTCCACGCAAAATGAATCCAAGCTAAAACCAGGAAGTCCTTTGGCTGCTCAGACTGGAATCACAGATCCTGTGCTTTTATTCCCTCACAGAAGAGGGACCCCATCAAGCAGCTGAGATGCTTGTCAGTGAGTGTGCTGGTACAGACACTGCTGTCCCACTGCTGGAGCTTTCCATGGAGAACAGCTCAGCTCCAGTTCTTCATCTGCCTGACTCAGGAAGGGAAATGGATTCCCATCTGCCACACAAGTTTTAGGTAGAGTAAGGAATGAAGGACATACCATGTGTTTCAAAGGCAGAGGATTTCACACACAAAAAAAAGAGCTGGTTCTGGACAAGAAGGGGTTGGGAATGAAGTAACTCAAATCTTTCAAGAGTTAATTCCAGTCCTGAATCAGTCCTGGGGAAGAGATGAACTGCCTGCCAGTTTTATCCTTCCTTTCCCCATCTGCATGGGGGCAGAGACAGCAGATGAAGGATAAAGAGTTGTTCTCCCAGGAAATTAAAAAATAAACTCAGCTTCAAAGGCAGCTGTTTCAGCAGCATATTTTCTGCCTTGTCACATTTGACAGGAACACACTAGAGCTGACCCAGGGAGGGAAGGAATTCAGCACCTCCAGCTCCCCAAGCCAGTGGCAGCAGGATGAGTGCAGGCTGCAAGCAGTTTCTGCAGTATCTATAAAACTGCATTCCTGTGGTGAAATCAGGCAGGGATGAATTATCTGGCCTCATACAATGGAAAAAAAGTCTTCTTAACAGATCCACATTCTGGTAGTTCCAGTTATGTGTGGGCTTTGTTTAAATTTTATTTTATGTCTAACAGAAACAGCACTTCTAAAAGGAACGACAACAGTTGCTTATGGTAGTGATTGTGGTTTCTGCAACAATTGCTTGTTCCCTCTGCTTACTCTTATACAGAATCTATTTATTTTCAATGCTGAGTATCCATTAAGAATCACAGAAAGGTTTGGGTTGGAAGAGACCTTAAAGATCACCTAATTCCACCCCCTGCCATGGGCAGGGACACCTTCCAATAGCCCAGGCTGTTCCAAGCCCATCCAACCTGGCCTTGGACACTTCCAGGGATGTAGGTTCAGAGTGCACAGGTTAGTTGTGTTTGGA